>NC_059431.1:124873320-125473320 GCF_021028975.2 Sphaerodactylus townsendi | reverse complement strand
CATAACATCTGGAGGGCTGCGAGTTTGACACGTGTGATCTACACCAAAAGGTGTTGAATATCTAAAATCAAAACAAGGTTTCTTTCAGGGTTTTTTAAAGTCATACTACAGGATGAGAGGCACGAGTGACCTTGACTTAGATAAGTAAACAAGGTTTCATAAATCAGGACTGCTTTCACACAAGAATTCCCCACATTTCAGCCCCCCAACTGGTGGATTTTATTCCCAGGTTTCTACATGATGTCATTCTCTGTTTGTGTAGACTCACATAAGAAAAGGGGGTGCAATAGTAAATATTAATAATAATAGAACTACCACTACTGTTGCACTCTGGCTATAACTAATATTTCAAATGCGTATATCTATATACATGAATTTATTTCAACTTATTTTTAACAACTATAACAAATAGATTCAGGGTCATCCGTATTAATTCAGGTAAGTATTTAGTTCACACTCTCCCATCAGTTCAACATCCTTAAGGTAAGTAGTCAATCAATCCAAAAACATGTATATACATAAATATATTCAGTCCATCTTGGTTCATCAACATTTTATATGAATCCACTAAGGTAAGTATTCTGTACGTATTCAATGATAAATCCAAAATTGTGCACAGACATAAGTCCAAATTCTTTTAAACACAAGGAGGAAAACGCATTGCGCCTAATCCGCGTTTTTCGATGGCTTCATCAGCCTCACAGGTTGTAGATATAATTTATATTAAATTATATAGACATAATTTATATTCTCTGTGAACAGCTCATTCGTTCACCCTCCACACAAAAAAAATCTGCTTTATTTTAACGTCTAAAAAACCCAACGTTTTCTGGACTGGAACTTCGTCAAAGTGCAAGTCAGTTACTCTCTTCGGTTACTTGCTTTCTTGGACAAAGAGGAGAGCATCCTTGACATCTCTCCAAGTGTGAGTTGTTACGGGAATCATTCCTCTCATGCTTGTGGTTTTAAAAAAAACACAGCAGAAAGAAATCACTCGCAGCTCTCGGGAAGGCAGCGGAGGGGAGGAGATTATCAAATGTGTCTGCAAACACATGGAGGCCTTTTTTTAAAAAAATGAATAGGGTATGTTATTTCTGTGCAGTGCTGTCTTAGCCTTGCTTTTTCAAAACAAAGAAAAGTCGAAGAGAGTCCTGAAGGTCATGTGGGGGGTGGGGCTTCAATGTATAGCAGGTGCCCAAAGGAAAACGGCCAGCTGAAAACATTTTACCCTGGACTGTGTGGAATCTCTTTTGGAAGGGCAGGCCCCTTTCAGACTGCCCTTATCATCTGTTTGAACAGCCTGCGGCTGATGGGTTTTTATGTCATTTCAGACACAACAGTTTTGGCTCCCAGCTGCTAACGGATTTTTGTTTTTAGCTTTTCAGGCACAGCCGTTTGCGTCCTGCGGCCATCCCAGGGCTCAGCCATTTTACAAAAACTGCTTTCTTCCACTTTCGGTTCTTCTCGCACTTCTGAATAGCTCCAGTGTGTTGTTCGATCTGACTGAAGTGCTTCTAAAAGAACGGCTATTTTTGTCCCGCCTTTTCCCGCGCTGTGTTCTTTCCCAGGTTTTTTTTTAATGTTCTAAGATTTGTCGGAGGCTTTCACGGCCAGAATCACTGGGGTGCTGTGTGGTTCCCAGGCTGTATGGCCGTGTTCTGGCAGCATTCTCCCTGATGTTTTGCCTGCATCTGTGGCTGGCATCTTCAGAGGATCTGAAGATGCCAGCCACAGATGCAGGCGAAACGTCAGGAGAGAATGCTGCTAGAACACAGCCATACAGCCCGGAAACCACACAGCACCCCAGTTCTAAGGTTTGTGTGACGGGGCTCTAGCAGCACCATTGCCTTGCCTGTCACTGTAGCTGAAAAGGAACGCCGTGCAGAAAAAGGCAGGGGGGAAAATAGCGGAATTGTTTGAAATGACCAAAGCACTTCAAAGGTGGTGCATAGATGGACTGAAACAAGGTGTATGAAACACCTGTCCCTGTATCTCTTTACCTGGGTCCAGGTCAACAACAGATAACGCCTGGTTTAGTAATCTAAAAGGGGCTGCCAAATCACATCAGCAACCGCACTACAACAGAACGCCCTGGTTGTGGAACCAGCCTGGGGGTCACACCCAGCGAACAAACGTGAACTTCAGAACCGGAGTCGTAGAACATAAGAACATATGAAAGAGCCTGCTGGATCAGACCAGAGTCCATCTAGTCCAGCACTCTGCCACTCGCAGTGGCCCATTCTACTCACAATCTTATTCTACACACATCTGTTCCTCGAGGCAGATCCAGGAGACAAAAAGAAATATGTCTTCACTCGATAAGTAATAAAGTTGAGGAATTCACTGCCAGTGAGTGTAGGCTAGGAACACAGATGACTTAATAATGGGGTTAGAGTGAAACATGGAGAAGAGGAACCATCAGTGGCTACTGGCCACGGCAACTAAAGGAAACCTGCAAATACAGATGGAGCAAATCTCCAAATATCAGTGCTGGGGGGCACCATCATGGAGAGGCCCCTAAGTCATGCTTATTTGGCCCTGCAGGGCAGTTGGGTAACGTGTTAAATAGGACGCTATGTGAGACACATGGTCTGGTCCTCTCCTTGAGTGCACTTGAGTCTCAGAAAATAATGAAGTATGTGACCCTTTCCTTAGAGGCCTTTAACTTGATGATGATGATGATTATGGGCAGGAAACACAGGTTCTCACTAAGACCAAAACAATCCTGGAAGACCGTTTCTGAGCACAGCTGCTTCGTTAGCCCCGGGGGACAGCTGAGCAAAACATACAGGGAGGGTTTCCTGCCTTCTTTCTTCATTACAGTCCTGGTCATACCTGAGCTGCATCTATTTTCTTTGCAATGGCCTGTTTAGAATTGGTCATCGCTTCCAACTTGCGAGCCGCATTTTCCACTTTTGCGGTCAGTAAATCCAGACCTTGGGACACCTGGTGTGCCTTCTGCATGGCTAGCGGGGTAGCACCTTGTCCTCTGTTAAGAAAGGAAAGAAGACACTGAAATCCCTGTGAACTCTGACCCACTACACTGGACCTCACAGAACTTGGCCAGAGACCTCTGATTTGTACAGGAAGAGAAATATGCACGTTGGAAGCTGTTGGGGGCCTCCTCCCCAGATCCCAAGGCCGATCCCAATTCCTGTCCCGGCCTGAGCCATGTTTTGGATTACAGTCCACTTGTTTGCAAGTTATTCAGTGAATAAGGAATTACTGTACGTTATAAACTTTCCTTGAAAAACTCAGCCATAAAGAAACTCTGCACACGCGATACATGTATCTGGACAACTTGGTAATCTGTTGCCTCATTTTCCCCCTTTGCAGAACTGTAGCATATCCTACACTACAATTTCCCCACCAGCTGTGGAAGACCACCCAGTTACCATGGAGAAAGCACAAGGAGCTTTCAGATGCAAGTGGAAAATTGATGTTAGCTTGATTGTCACGGCAGCATTTGAAGGAAAATACGGTCTGCTCCCTCTCCCTTCTACACGGCAGCCACCTGCACCCGATCTGAAAAGTTGTGCATTTCTCTCTGAGCCATATGATCAGGCCTCTGCAAACCCACTCACAGTTTTGATGGGACAATAAAGTTGCCCCCCGACCCTCTGGTGAGGGAACACAACTTGGCATGACATGACAACCCCTTCCAACAAAAAAGGGGAAGGAGGGATCTCTTAATCCGAACTCGGGGGGTGGCAGCCTCCCCCACAGTTTCTTAGATCCACAGAGTTCTAGAACAAATAAAAGCAACTTACAACGTCCCACCAAGTGCTGTGGTACATGCAGAGAACCTGGGAAGAAGCGTCTGTGGTAGTCACCAATTATGGCTGGCCAGTATGCAGAATCAAAGTCTGTGAGCCTCTTGGTATCATCAAGTTCCATATTACAGTTGCTCATGACAGCATCAGGATACAGACCCCACTGCATCAAATGGGGAACTCAGTGCTTCCAAGAGGGTCAGACTATAAATGGGGGCGGGGGTCCAGTACAGCCCCTCCCCTTTGTTCCCAGAACTACCTTGACTTTGGCTGCATGTATCCATGTTCCCCCCCTCCCTATCTTTCAATGAATGGGAAGGCAGAGCCTTTCCAAGGGCTAAAAGCGGTGTTTGATGATGATGGGGAGGGCTGAATGCCAGGGGAAACAGAAGAAAGCAAGTACATGGCACGTGGCCAAAATGTGGGAAAGAGATACGAAAAAAGAAAGGAACGGAGCAAACTCTGGATGCACCGAGGCTTCACAAGAGAACTTCTCCCTGTAAATTCAGTAGTCAGAGTTGCTCCGTTCAATCCTAGAAATATATTGCCTGTCACTGTTTAAAATAAATCAGGTATCTACCTATCCGTGTTATTTTAAAGAAATGCCATGTTTGGAACACCAGAATAACTATTTCCTGAACAACGGGCTACGAGTATTTAGAAGAAAGCCGAGTTTACCTAGCTCGAAGGTCTGCCACTTGGTCGGTCAACTGGCCAAGCATCTTACAGGTCCCCAGAATCTCTCTACGTTCTTTGCCCGCACAAAGCTCTCCAACTTTCCCGGCTTCATCCAGGATCTGCCTAATGGCCTGTTCGCCGGAGTCACCTAGGAAGCAAGAACGTGTGAATGTGGACAATGAAAGCCATGCATTATTTACGCAAAGGGAACCGCCAGTCCTATTAAAAACCCTGAGCCACATCCAATGAAGGAGGAAAGAAATATAATCCATCATAATGAAACAATGCTTCCACAGCAGGGTAACGTTGCTCTAGTAATAGGTGTATCATTTCAAGGTTCGGGGCGAGATACACCTCCCTGAAAGTCAGTCGATTTTAATTCCAAGAAGAAATCTCATGGAATCTGCAGAGTGTTCTTACCTCTGCATAATTTTACAAGATAAGTGACAAAACAGTTAAAAAGCAATGTATTGTCGAAGGCTTTCACGGCCGGATGTGGTGGGTTTTCCGGGCTATGTGGCCGTGGTCTGGTGGATCTTGTTCCTAACGTTTTGCCTGCATCTGTGGCTGGCATCTTCAGAGGCATATCACAGAGAACATAAAAACATAAGAACTAGCCTGCTGGATCAGACCAGAGTCCATCTAGTCCAGCACTCTGCTACTCGCAGTGGCCCACCAGGTGCCTTTATTATTTATTTATTTGACTTAATATACCGCCCAATCCCCGAAGGGCTCTGGGAGCTCACCTGCAGGAGGTGAAAGCAATGGCCTTCTGCTGCTGCTGCTCCTGAGCACCTGGTCTGCTAAGGCATTTGCAATCTCAGATCAAGGAGGATCAAGATTGGTAGCCATAGATCGACTTCTCCTCCATCAATCTGTCCAAGCCCTTTTTAAAGCTATCCAGGTTAGTGGCCATCACCACCTCCTGTGGCAGGATATTCCAAACACCAATCACACGTTGCATGAAGAAGTGTTTCCTTTTATTAGTCCTAATTCTTCCCCCCAGCATTTTCAATGAATGCCCCCTGGTTCTAGGGAAGAGGGAAGTCTGTTACACACTGTGTCCAGTGAAAAGGGCATGTTTAGTGGGGTATATATTGTCCATGTCCCAGCGTGGGGAAGCAATCAGTAAGTGTTCGGGTGGAACTTGTTATGCAAAGATGTGGTTGATAGTATTGTATTGCCGGTAGGGCTTATCAGTCCAGTGAGTGATTCATATTTTCATGCCCTGCAGCAGCAGCAGTATTGGCGAATGCAACAAGATCCACCAGACCACGGCCACACAACCCGAAAAACCCACCAGCACCAGTTTAAAAAAAATTTTGGGGCCAAATTTTTGTTCACTGCAATTTCCTGTTCAGAGGGCAGCCTTTATAAACTGGGATAGCATCACTTCCTGGTTGGAAGACAGGATCAGACGTGTACCTTTACTGGGAGAGCAGATCTGTGCAGTCCCAGATCAGAAATGGAAGAGCAGGAAAACGTCATGGCAAATTTGCCAACAGAAATTCTCAGGTGTGGAGACTAGTAAAACTCTGCATGCATATGCATGCCTGACCCACCCAAGACTCAGACGGCAGGCCTTGTTGGTGGAGAGAAAACCACTTGTGATGGTCTTGGAGGGGCTGGACTCCACTACAAAGACCACCACCCACATAGACTAACTATATGATCCCAGTGGACAACAAACTCATGATGAAAACTAAAGTGGACACCTCAGAGTCCCTCTTCTGGTGTCTGTTCTAAGTCAAAGGAATTGTAGAGAAACTCCCTTGCTCCCTAGATGTGTACCTTATGCTGCGTTGTGCATTGAGATGGGCCAAACAACTCTAGAAACCTTGGCATGGATAAGGGCCATAAAATATTGGCTGCATATACATTTTCTAGTGGGATCCAATAGCTATATTCCCTCTCTGTTATCAGATCACTTTATTTCAGAATGGTATACTTTGATCTTTAGAAAGGTTGAAGCCATTGGTTTCCCTTTGGAACCACTCCTTATGCTCACAAAGGTGGAAGCCTTCAGACTAGTTAAGAATAGGCTCTTGGATCTTGATTTTCCTAATTTGACTCGTGCTGCGAAGACAACCTGTTCTCCGACTACATTATTAATCCCATGTGAGCGAGGAATTATGGCAGCATATCTTTGTCTGCTGATTAATCCCACCCAGAGGAGAGCCTTGGCTACTGCAAGATGTAATGTGCTGCCATCAGCTCTGCTGGAGGGAAGATTTAAGAATATGGAACGTTCTAAAAGAGTTTGTTCATGTGATATGACTACGGTTGAAACACTTGACCATTCTTTGTTTCTATGCCCTAAATACAATAAGATACGCATGGAATACATGAATTCCATTTTCTTGCCATGTTCTCAGTGGCATGAGTGTTGTAAGATACCCAACCTCCTGAACAGCTGTGATGTGCTCTTTTGTGAAACTGTTGCAAATTTTATACTGGAAATTAGTAATTTTAACTGTATTTCTTAACCTTGTTTTGTTTTAAAATTTTGTCCTGTTTTATATGCCAATAAAGGCTTGTGTTGTAGAGAAACTCCCCTCCGTTGAGTGTAATAATCACCATGGGTGCCAGAAGTTCTGCTGACACAGCCATGTATGGAAAGCCACACAACCTGGTCGGATTGTTGGCTTGACTCCTTCAGAAATCTCCGCTGATGGAAGGGGTGGAGGTAAAAAATTCATCCCTCTGAGCTCTTGCACAAACGCTGCGTTGGATCCAACGTAATGCTTTTGCCCTCAAGGGACTGCCAATTTAGACAGCCCACCCGTGTGCACAGGAGTCAAGGGACACAAGAACAGGGCTGACGGGCCCAGCCGAAGCAGGGCGCTTTCACAGGCCCCTGACTCTAATGGAGACAGATTATTTCTGCCACTGGAATGTAACAGATGGAGACGTCCTTAAGTCTGATGGATCACACATTATGGGATTAATCTGAATGAACTTAATAAATGAGCCATTTCCCAAAGCAACCTTTTCTACGGACCTGTTTCCCTGCTCTCGACCACAGTTAAAGGTTTTACCATGAAAAAACAGGATCTCACTCCCCCTTCCTTTCTTGGCACCACGGCCCCTATAGAATTAGGTTTAACTATGGTTAACACTAGCCAGGGTTGGAAACTGGGGCCAGTGGTTAAGGGCAAGGCCAACAGCAGCTGGCACAGGAAGAGCAGGGGAAATCCACAAAGAGGGGGCACAGCGTTGCACAGTCTGCTTTAATTGCTGGTGCCAAATCCGGCCCTTGAGAGGGCTTATCAGCTGAGGCAGCTGAGGCAACCCCCGCTCCCTGATCTGGTATGGAGGGGGGGTTTACCTCAGCTGGTTCGTGGGCCTGATAAACCCTTTTTAGTTGAGGTAGCCACCCCCTCCCCAGAGCCTGGCCCAAACAAGTCACATTTATGCCATATCTGGCCCTTGTAGCAAACAAATTCGGAAAATTTCTCTGACTTTTCTGATTTTCTGCTTGTCATCAGGTTAATTAGTTTGTTTATTTGTTTGTTTGTTTATTATACTTGTATGCCGCCCTCCCCCGGAGGGCTCAGGGCGGTGAACAACAAGATAAACAGGATACACAGATAGAGCACAGATAAAATCAATAAATATCAAAATTAATTAATAATAATTATGGCTCTATATTCATTATGAGGTTGTTAGCTGTTATGTATAGGGATAGTTAATAAGTCATGTAGAGATTGGTGCTTTGTTATTCTGTATGCTATATATTATACTGTTAGGCTATGTAGGTGCTTATTGTAGGTGCTAAAGTATGTGATATGTTATATGTGATATGTTATGCAGGTGCTTACTGTAGATGCTGAATTATATTGTATGCTATGTATTATGCTGTTACGCTATTATGTTGTATGCTATTGAAAAATTTATTATGTGCTATGTGGATTATGTTGTTTGTAATTAACCTGAGATAGGAATATTATTGTTAGTTATATTTAGCTCTTGTTGGGTTATTGCCATGGTCTGGTGCAAATGTTGTATTATTATGCTTGGCCTTGTTGTATTGCTGTTGTTGTCATTTAACATGCTGCACACCGTCCTGAGCCCTCCGGGGGAGGGTGGTATATAAATTAAATTTCAAATCAAATCAAATCCTTGACCTAGGGCCGGGTTGGAAACCTATGGCACTCCAGATGTTCATGGACTACAATTCCCATCAGTCCCTGCCAGCATGGCCAATTGGCCGTGCTGGCAGGGGCTGATGGGAATGTGGGAATTGTAGTCCATGAACATCTGGAGTGCCATAGGTTCACCACCACTGACAGCTGCAATGACCCCAAGTGAAAATCCTACACAGCACTACTTTTTAGAAGTATCCTCATTTATTTAACCTAAAATGCGAAAGAAAGATTACACCACAGAAAATTAAATTTAATGCAACCCGTGCAATCCTATTGCTCATTGGAGAAACAAAACTAGGGACATGTGCTGGCCACTGGTAGAAACAGACTTCAGCTGAGATTTGACTGCCTGTTCCAAACAGTATTTTCAGTGTAGCTATCAGACCTTGGGTAGAAAAATAAATGATCCAGGCTTCAGCATGCTCCATAGAACTAAGCAATGGCCTTATTGCAGACACATAAATTATAGATTTTCTGGTAGATGCCGGCAAGTAAACACAGATGCAAACTCCAGTTAATGTTGGAGAGCCCAGACAATCATGTTAACATGCAGGGGCGGCATCCGTCTTATCAATTACAGAGTTCTGTTCTCCTGTCTTTAATTTAATGGAGGAAACGTTTCCGTACAGCAGAGGGAAGATAGGAGGGTAATAAATATGCAACATCACTCTGCACCAAACAGCAGCACCAGAATATTGATTGAAGAAGGCTTTGAGCAAAATAATTTGGACGAGCTGATAAAGTAAGCAAAGCTCTCTCTCTCTCTCGCATAGAAATGATTTGCTTTGCCCGAACAGTTGGAGGAATTGAAATCTAAAGCATCCATTTAGAGCAAGAGTTGCATTAAAGAAGAACGGTGCCTCTACTGGAACACAACACCCACACTGAACTAGTGTGCAATTGGATTAAAAGCACAGAATTTAGCATCCTGGGATTCTCAGTGTTCCATGTATGCAAAATCAAGCATCTAGCTCAGTGTTTCCCAACCTTTTCGAGGTCAGGGTACCCTTGACCTCACTCTTCATATCTCACGGTACCCCTGCCGCCACCCTCCACCTTCCCCTCCCATTGCCCCTGCTTGCCACACACCCCACCTTCCCCTCCCAGGGTGAAGGGTAGCACTGGGGGGGGGGGCTGCTGACCTTGTGGCAGGCCCTGTCCCATGGGCCAGCTCCATGTCCTTGCTGGCGCCAGTGGGAGACACCACAAAAATGAGGGGGGGGCGGTAGTGTTGCCGCGGTACCCCTGGGACATGCTCACGGCACCCCAGGGTACCAGGGAACCCTGGTTGAGAATGGCTGCTCTAGCTCAAGGGTACCCAGCACAGCGCCTGGGGATTTCACGGCTCCTGCCGACACCTGTCCTCGTATCCACCAAATGTTTTTAAGAAATGGGCAGGGACAGGTAGGTCTCTCGCCCAGCAGGGCTTCCAAATGGCTGTGCAGATTTTTTAAAATGTTGCTTTGGAGGCAGCTGCTGCCACGGCCCAAAGATTTTCACTGTGTGACCAAAGGTAAGCTGTGGCAGCCAGGCTAATGGCGGACTCTGCCTCTGGCTGCAGCTATTTTGTGGCAAACGTTTTGTGGCTGCGCCCAGCACCCTGTGTCACAATTCCAAAGGTGCCCACCGGCTCAGAAAGGTCTAGCTGTTTGGATTTTACAGAGAGGCTCAAAATCCTGTTGAAATCTAAAAAAGACAGAGGAGAGTAAGAGAAGCGGATCGTGGTTGGAAGGGCGTTGGGGGGCTTCGACAACCTAAAGAGACATCTGCCTCTCTCAAAACTTTACAGAAGCAACACAGATTATGCCAAGTAAACATTGGACACCCTGCATGAATTATGTCAGTGGCAGAAGCTGGCATTAGCTGGTGTGGAGCTTTGATTCTTCTCACACCCTGCATGGGAGGGCTATTCAGGATCTGAACCCAGTGGTGGTCCCTTATCAAGAAGCTTTGCTGAGGATACTGAAGGACATAACCTTACCTGCAGGAGCACTGGGGTCTCTGAGCCAGCCTTTGGCCTGATTCATCTTGGAATCGATTAAGGCCAACGCCCTCTTCATGGCTTCAGTGTCCTTTAGTTTTAAAAAAAGAGGAGATTATTAGATACTACCAGCCACTGATTCTGAGGTGTCAGAAAACTGAACATAGCCATACAAACAATGCACACCACAACCAGCAAACTTCTCTGCCAGATACATTCCTCTCACTAAGAACGAGGAACTCATAACATGCGTTGTTTTAGATCAGGTCACGTGCCTTCATTTCTCAAGCAATCTGATGGCCGAAGAACCAGAGGGGTATCTAGGCAAACTGGAGCCCGGGGACAAAAACTGAGTCCCCACCCCCGGTATGGGCGGCCACCCTCCCCCACCACGACTAAACACCTCCCACCGACAGTGTTGCATCTCAGGAACCAGGAGTCGGAGGAACAAAATACAGCACTTTATTCCATGGCTGCTACCCACACATAGCATAAAATCACTCTGCAGCTGTGCTCAATATAACACAAATACTAATTACCAATTACCAGTGCAGCAGCTGCAGACTCTTAAAACCATATAATACCTCACATCAATACAATACGTTACAGACAGCAAAACATACATGGCTCTCTCCCCACCAACTCTCTTTCCTAATTTTGTCCTCACCACCAACCCTATGAGGTAGGTTGTTAGTCTGAGAAACAGCTCCAAGCCAGTGCAAGTGGATATTAAGCATGTAAATCTCTCACAAATCAACCCCAGCAAAACATTTACCAAACAACTGTCAGCATCATCTCTCACAAAACACCTCCGGTGGAATCCACCCCCAAACAGCATCACTTTCAATGGTGTTTAAACTAGGGAGCTCAGATTCTCCTTTTAAATCCACCTTAAAGGGAGAATCTGGGGTCCCCAGTTAAAACAAGATTGAAAGTGATGCTGTTTGGGGGTGGATTCTCCCCCACCCTGAAATGGCATCACTTTCAATGTTTAAACTGGGGACCTCAGATTCTCCCTGCTGAAGGGGGTGGATTTAACAGGAAAATCTGGGGAAATTTGGGGAGTGCCTGCTGTCAGGGGTGCAATTGTTAAGCTAGCAGCACTAGAATTTCAGGATAACTTTAGGAGACTCTCCTGATGATACCAGCCAGGTTTGGTGAAGTTTGGTTCAGGGGGTCCAAAGTTATGGACCCTCAAAGGTGTAGCCCCCATCTTCTATAGCTCCCATTGGAAACAATGGGGGATGGGGCACCTCTTTTTGGAGTCCATAACTTTGGACCCCCTGAACCTAACCTCACCAAACCTGGGTGGTATCATCAGGAGCATCTCCCAAAAAATCCCTGAAATTTTGGTGCTGCTAGTCTAAAAACTGCACCCCTTGAAGGCCAAAAACGGAAAACACTAAAAATACAAAAAACACACAAACGAACCTGAATTTTTGCGCCCCCCCCCCCCCAACGTGACTAAATGGGGTTGCCCAGGGACATTTGACTCCCCATGTCAGTTACTCCCCTGCAAAGAACAGAGGACTAACTACCCTAAATGTTAACACATTTAACATGAAATAGCCACATCGCTTCTTTGCATGCAAACTCTGCTTTCTGCCCATTCTCCATCAGGGGGCAGTATCAGGTTTTTGATATACCATAGTAGCCTTCCTCAAAGGTGATAGCGAACGCACATACAACTCCGACACTTGACTGTTCTTTACACATGTGCCAAGTAATTCTCACATTACATCTGACGCACGTACAGCTGACCATGAAATTAAAATATAATATTTATCCAGGCCCTGGTCCTCAGTTTCATTCATAAAGTGAAAGTGTGTGGGCTCTTTTGCACAAGCAAATGCTCATATATGTGTGACCACAGCCAGTATGAAAGCCAGAAGAGGTGAATACAACAACTAGCCTCATCAAAACATATGCCAACCCACAAACCAGAGGTGGGATCCAGCAGGTTCTCACAGGTTCCCGAGAGTAGGTTACTAATTATTTGTGTGTGCCGAGAGGGGGTTACTAATGGGTGATTTTGCCACGTGATTTTTGCCTTAGTTACGCCCCTCCTCTCAGCAGTAGCGCGCAGAACTGGAAGCAGTCTAGCAGGAGGTGCACCGTCGTGCGTGGCAGCCTGCACCTGTGTGCATTTGTTTCCCGCCCAAGGACCGGCGCAGCGGCTGCGTCCTTGCCACAGCCCCGCCCAGGAATGCCCCGCCCCCGGAATGACCAGCCACGCCCCGTCTTGCCCCGCCCAGCCTCATTGGCGCTATGCCACAGTTTGAATCCCACCACCATGGGAACCTGTTCCTAACATTTTTGGATCCCACCACTGCCACAAACCCCCAGAGAATAGCACTTCTGGGCGAAATCAGCCAAGGGGACCGAAGCAACAATATAAACCACTTTGGCCACAAGCGGAGTTTCTCAGTTTACCATTCTCCAGTGGCCAGAGGCAAAAGATAAAAGCTGCCATTATCAATTTTCCCAGCTCCCAAACTTCTCAGAAGGACCCAATGTTAGAGGCCAATGGCCCCATTAGTATAAGCATCTGTGGAATCACAAATGTTACTCACAGATTTCTCAGTGCTCAGAGACAGCCACGATGTACATGGTAGAACTTTACATGCATGTAAGTGTAGAATAATTTCACACAAAAAAAGCTAATTGCTTTTTATTATACAAAGGAGATACTAACAAGAGCACAGCGAAGACTTTTTTACACATTCAGTTATGGGCACACCTAAATGTGGCGCATGCACGCACCCCGCTTGAGATCCAGGGAACGCCCAAAAAGCCAGTGCAAAAGCTCCAAGATGCGGGACTCATTTATCAAACACAGGAAAAACTGAGTAGAGCAGGTGGTTCACAAACAAGGCTCAGCGTCGAACAACAGAGGTCGACGCTCCATGGTTTGTCTCTGAATTAAGAGGATGTTTGTAGATTCTGGGTAACTGAAACATGGCACTGTCCCAGGGGCAACTCCAGGAGTGGGGTTCAGCTGGTTTGCACTGGTTCGGTAGAACTGGTACCTAATTTTTTGTTTCACTCAGCGAACTGGTTGTTAAAAGCGGCTTTCAGAGCCCCAGAGCAGCTGGGCGCCTTGACACCTGGCTGCCCCTGGGCACTAAAAGCCCCCTCCCCCCCTCCCAGCAGAGCGAGGAGGCTTTCAGAGAAGCAGGGGCAAGAAGAAGAAGAAGAAGAAGAAGAAGAAGAAGAAGAAGAAGAAGAAGAAGAAGAAGAAGAAGAAGAAGAAGAAGAAGAAGAGGAGGAGGAGGAGGAGGAGGAGGAGGAGGAGGAGGAGGAGTTTGGATTTATATCCCCCCTTTCTCTCCTGCAGGAGACTCAAAGGGGCTTACAATCTCCTTGCCCTTCCACCCTCACAACAAACACCCTGGGAGGTAGGTGGGGCTGAGAGAGCTCCGAGAAGCTGTGACTAGCCCAAGGTCACCCAGCTGGCGTGTGTGGGAGTTAGTCTGAATTCCCCAGAGAAGCCTCCACAGCTCAGGCGGCAGAGCTGGGAATCAAACCCGGTTCCTCCAGATTAGATACACGAGCTCTTAACCTCCTATGCCACTGCTGCTCCTCGTTGCCCCCCACAAGAAGTTCCTCTGCAGCAGGTAAGTGAGCGGGGTGTGTGTGTGTACGGGGTGTGTGTGTGTGTGAACCAGTTGTTAAATTATCAGAATCCCACCACTGGGCAATTCCAAGGTATACCATAGATTCCAGGCAAAATCCCTCCCGAAATTCTCCACCACACAGGCACCGCTGCCATATCTCCAGGGATTTCCCAGACCAGACTTGGGAAAACTCTTGGGGATGCCCATGTAATGCCAGACTGTTCTTGAGATCACTGGTGTAGTGCCGGGGGGGGGGGGGGGGGCGATGCCCCAGGCGGAGAAGCGGCGGAAGTGTGGTGGGGGCGTTCCGGGGCGGGCAGCACCGTGGCAGGGGCGCAGGGCATGCATGCGTCCCGGGCACAGTTTCCCCTCTTTCCGCCTCTGCTTGAGAGGGACGAAGGGGCATGGAAATTACATCAGGGAATAAGTTCTGTCCCGGTCCCTAAGTCAACCTTTGCTTCATTTTGCCAGAGAACTTTCCAGTGATGTCTGTCTGTTTGCTATCTCACCCCAGCTTCCCATTTGGGACACCTTTCTTTGTGTGGAAAAATCGAGCAAAACGCAAAAAGGTTTTGGGTAGACAGGTATTAATCAGGACAGGCCACAGGTGACCAGGGATTCACTTGTGCCGTGGAAACCATCCTTTGGCCAGTCACACATCTTCAGCCTAACCAAGCTCCCAGGGTCATTGTGGAGATAAAAATGGAGCACAGGGGAATCATATAAGCCTTTTCAGATCCTCACTGGGGAGGAGGGCAGGAAATCAAATAAAGAAAGAATAAAACAAATTAGCAGGGCGTTAATATACTGCAAGTCCTGGGATAGAGAAATGGCCCCAATAAACAAGTCTGGAAAAGTACAACCGTGTTCAGAGACTGCGGTAAACAGGGAGTGTCCTGAGCTGATGTGATTAAATGCTGCTTCCTGGGTTACGGAAGTGGCCACCGTTCCACCATGTGCTGGCCACACCTTTACGAAAGGATTTCTCTGTCTGTAAGATGTAGTCAGCCTACGCTCCCGAGAGGAGTTGCCAATCCAGCTCTAATGCCTAGGAAGGGATCTAGTGGGAACAGCCTCGGCCCCGTCAGCCTTTCTATACCAAAGAAGGAAACGCTGGAAGGAAAACTTCTCCTCCAAATTTCTGACATAACTGATGATTTAGTCACCAGGAGGCAAAAGGTCCCAAGTTGCCAGAATCTGCTCAGAACCAGCGGCCAAACGGAACTGAGTCCCGTGCAGGAACGGCTGCTCTTCAAGCACTAAGAAGGAAAACCACACGGCTATTCGAACGGCTACAGGGAACCGCCCTCTGGCTGGCGGTTTCATGCCAGGATCGGCCCCTGGAATTTTCAGTGTCGATTCATTTCTGCACCCGATACGAAGACTCTCTCAGGCCCCTTCCGCACGTGCAGAATAGTGCACTTTCAACCCACTTTCACTGCACTTTGCAGCTAAATTTTACTGTGTGGAAAAGCAAAATCCACTTGCAAACAATTTGGAAGAGAAGAAGAAGAGTTTGGATTTATCTCCCCCCTTTCTCTCCTGCAGGAGACTCAAAGGGGCTGACAATCTCCTTGCCCTTCCCCCCTCACAACAAACACCCTGTGAGGTGGGTGGGGCTGAGAGAGCTCCGAGAAGCTGTGACTAGCCCAAGGTCACCCAGCTGGCGCGTGTGGGAGTGCACAGGCTAATCTGATTCCCCAGATCAGCCTTCACAGCTCAGGCGGCAGAGCTGGGAATCAAACCCGGTTCCTCCAGATTAGATACACGAGCTCTTAACCTCCTACGCCACTGCTGCTTTAAAAGGTATATTTACGACTGCACAAATGCCTTGGCAGCTCAACATAAATATACTTGAAAGAAAATAATCTTCAGTCACAATTGTTAAGATGGGCCCAAGGCCTTGAATTGCTCCAGCTATGAAGAGATGCCCCAATTTACAATTCTGGTCAAGGATTTCAAACAACAAAGGCAGCAGCCAGACACATCTTCAGGGCTGCCTTTTAACAAACTCTCCATTTTCTCATTTGAGCCTCTTCTGATGTAGCCAGAATTATCATCTCCATTTTGAGAAGCCAAGAGGGAAATTCACTACCACCGAAGTTGAGCAATTTTCTTGAGACACACACACACACACATTTACCACAGGGTACGGATGTGTAGTTTAGCATTCATGGCTGCTGCAGCTACCAGCCCCCTCAGAAAGCTGTTCAGTGCTACTATAATGGCCGCAGCCGGCTCCCTTGCATCATGGCCTCTGGCAGTCGGGTTATAAGTGCTAAAGTGTAAATTACTTTTTAAGAAACTACGGCAACTTTTCAGTGTATATTACCATATTCACACTTTGAAACTTCCAAGGTTCCCAGTTAAATAAAGATCTAGTACAGTGGTGGTGAACCTTTTCGAGAGCGAGTGCCCAAATTGCAACCCAAAACCCACTTATTTATCGCAAAGTGCCAACACGGCAATTTAACTTGAATACTGAGATTTTAGTTTATAAAAAACAGTTTGCTCCGAGGCGTGCGTTACTCGGGAGTAAGCTTGGTGGTAGTCAGTGGCTTTGCTTTGAAGTAACCGTGCAACTCTTCCAACGGGTGAATCATGACTCAGAAGTAAGCCCCATTGTCAGCAACCAAGCTTACTCCCAGGTAAAGCATCGCGCTTTAGTTCTTTGCATGAAAATCAGTGGGGTTTAACAGCACTTAACAGGGTTACCTACACTGCTTCCTCAAAACTAGGTCTTAGGTTTAATGCTAATAATCGAGCCCAGCAGCCCAGGCCAGCCTAGATGGGGGGGACTCTGATTGCGCGTGCCCACAGAGAGGGCTCTGAGTGCCACCTCTGGCACCCGTGCCATAGGTTCGCCACCACTGATCTAGTAACAATTGTTCTACATTAAATTGTAGCCCAAAAAACGACTGTTCTCAACAGCACCCCTCCCCGTCTCCTCTGCTGAGGCTGGCACGAAGAAGCGTTGCTAAAAATACCCACGGCATTCATCAAATCATCTTTGCTTCAGACATAAAGAAAAGAGACGAATGCTTCCCTCCGAACGTTCAGATGCTTGGGAGCGACAGAGGCCGGCAGCAGATAAGGTCTCTGAATATCCCAGGAAAAACTTCCCATCATTAAATTCACATTAGCAAGCTTTGGGATAGCATGGATGGCTGTCAACACCTCGTCAACAGCTCCATACTTCACAGCTGAATAGCTGGCAACGCTTTAAGTGCATTTTAATTCCTCCGCCTTCAGAAAGGAATACAGCGTTACATCCGACACACAGCAAAATGCACCACACACCGTCTGCACACTGCAAAACATCCCCGGGCCATGCTCTTCCGTTTTAGTACAAAGATCACAGCGGAGGGTTGGGGAGGAGAGCTTACCTTCTAAAGGTGAGAAAAGAAACAGAAAAACAGAAAGAAATAAAAAACAAAGATGCATAAAAGGAACCATGAGATGTATTCATATTTCACTGAATGTACAGAAAGAGAATTGGATTCAACAGAGACTTGAAGCCCACAGAACGGACTGTGCACAGGTGTGAATGGACTCATACACCAGGTGAAGGTTCAGTGTGGACACTGCTCGCATGAGCATTGCACACCAAGGATGTAAGTGGGGGGGGGGGGTTCCCGGGTTCAAACCCGCCCATTACATTTCTAAGCTCCACACACCCCCCCCCCCCCGCATTTGTGGTTTTTTTGAATTTTTAGTTTTTTTCCAGTTTTTGGCCTTTAGGCTAGCAGCACCAACATTTCAGGGATCTTTCGGGTGACCCTCCTGATGATACCAGCCAGTTTGGTTCAGGGGGTCCAAAGTTATGGACACGCAAAGGGGGTGCCCCATCATTGTTTCCTTTGAGGGTTCATAACTTTGGACCCCCTGAACCAAACTTCACCAAACCTGGCTGGTATCATCAGGAGAGTCTCCTAAAGATACCCTGAAATTCTGGTGCTGCTAGCTTAACAATTGCACCCCTGACAGCAGGCACCCCCCAAATTTCCCCAGATTCTCCTTTTAAATCCACCCCTTCAGCATGGATTTAAAGGGAGAATCTGAGGTCCTCAGTTTAAACATTGAAAGTGATGCTGCTTTAGGGTGGGGGAGAATCCACCCCCAAACAGCATCACTTTCAATGTTGTTTTAACTGGGCACCCCAGATTCTCCCTTTAAGGTGGATTTAAAAGGAGAATCTGGGCTCCCTAGTTTAAACACCATTGAAAATGATGCTGTTTGGGGTTGGATTCCAGCATCACAGTGGTCACCCATGGGGTGGGGCCCTTACCGCAAAACTCAGATTTTGCACTGGGCTCCATTTTCCCTAGTTACGCCTCTTCCCGGACAGGAGGGCAGAAGGAACTGCCGGCTGCCGGCTGCAAGCCCAGCTGGTGTGGGGGGAGGTGGGGGGGGGAGGGGCAGAGGAGTCTGCTGTCCCCGGCCTCCGAGGGCTGCTTTTATAAGTACTGAGGCCATGGGTGGGGCTTGGGGAGGCATGGCCACACACCCCAGGGGCCCTGAACCCACCCCATAAAAAAATCTATACCTACGTCACTGTCGCACACCAAGACAGATGCTTTCGTACCCCAATAAGCAGGGGCAATGCATGTTTGGGGAGAGACATGAATCTGACTAGTGTTGCTACACGCAGCACCCTCCCGGGAAGATAGATCAATGTGGAAAAAACGTCACTGGAAGTGATTTTTAGTTTATGTACAGCAATGGCACCAACTGTATAACGTGCAACAAATCTGTAATTTAATTAATGGTTTTCAGGAAGCAGGCAGTTTGGTCCAGCCCTTCACACACAGCCTGAACGCTGTTTTGGAGGGCCCAGGCTAGGCCGATTTCGTCAGATCTCAGAAACGAAGCAGGGTCAGCCCTGGTTTGTACTTGGATGGAAAACCATCAAGGAAGTCCAAAGTGGCTATGAAGACTGAAGTTGGCAAACCACCTCTGCATGTAGTTTGCCCTGACTGGGATAGCTCAGGTTAGCCCAATCTCATTAGACCTCGGAAACTAAACAGGGTTGGCTCTTAGATGAGAGATCACTAAGGAAGTCTAGGATTGCTTTGTAAAGGCAGGCAATCGCAAACCACCTCTGCATGACTTTTGCTTTGACTTGAATAGCTCAGGCTGATCTGATCTCATTAGATCTCAGAAGCTAAGCAGGGTCAGCCCTGGTTTGTACTTGGATGGAAAACCATCAAGGAAGTCCAAAGTGGCTATGAAGACTAAAATGGCAAACCACCTCTGCATGAAAATGGCAAACCACCTTTGCCCTGACCGGGATAGCTCAGGTTAGCCCAATCTCATTAGACCTCGGAAACTAAACAGGGCTGGCTCTTAGATGAGAGATCACGAAGGAAGTCTAGGATTGCTTTGTAGAGGCAGGCAATGGCAAACCACCTCTGCGTGACTTTTGCCTTGACTTGAATAGCTCAGGCTGGTCTGATCTCATTAGATCTCAGAAGCTAAGCAGGGTCAGTCCTGGTTGCCACTCAGATGGAACGTCCAGACCTAGGAAGTTCAAGGGTTGTTATGCTGAGGTAGACAATGGCAAACCACCTCTGAATGTATTTTTTTTTACATGTGATTCCTGGATGTGTGAATATTCTGCCTAGTTAAGCATCAACACATTGTTCTGAGAACTGCTAGAGGAGTCTGCATTTTTGTAAGGAATAACAAACACTTTGGAAAAGAATAGTATTCCCCCAACCCATCAATGCAAATGTAGATGTGCTGCTAAGAGAAAGAAAGCAATGAACATTCATTCACCTGCACTCCAAATATTACTGCTAGACAAGGATCAAGAAAGCTCACCTTTGCATGTAATCTACTTGAACCTCACACACCCTGGATTTGATCACATCTGAAATAGGTCCTCATTGCTTTCAAATAGATGCATTCCTAAATAAATGCATTAAGCCACCACTTCTTGGGTAAGTTTCACCCAAAAGTAACAGGATACCCTAGTAACAGAACTGCACGCTCACCCAGGGTTTCCAGTTCTTCTTAAGCATTAACCACTGTTTAACCACCTAAAGCAGCAAGCTGTAGACACCTCCCATAGCAGAAAAACAAATGGTTTGAAATAGGATTCCAATTCCGTTTTGAGATGCAAGCACTAATCTGTTTACAGTCAGCAGTACAACAGCAAACTCCGCCTTCCAGAGTTAGGAGTACTGTCTGAATTAGGGATTTTGTGTGAAATGTAATACTTTTTAAATAATAATAATAAGATTAATCTGGTTCAAAGCATGGTGGTTGCACAGCTATCCTTGGTGAAATATCCCGAATACACAGAATCACCCGTTGCTTACCACCACCTTAAACAATCGTCTTATCAAAAGATAAATGACTTTCAAATTGGGTATGATGTTATCTTATGCACACAAGTGTGATGTACCTTGTTAAAAGCTCTGGTTTAAAACTGAGAAAAACAGAATCCTAAACTGGAACGTGCCCCCACCTTGCTGGCCCAAGCATCTTCATCCCAGGATGTGAGCTGCAACACGCGGATTATTTCGTTTATTTCGGCACTCATCTTCTCCACAGTGAAGTTGCGGTTTTTCAAGGCCTCTTCTATTCCTTGGCTTTTGGAATTTTTGGTCGTTACAAAAATCTTCATAGCTGTGAAGATTACAGGACAGGTTAGAAAAGCCTATCACAAAATTTTGAATCAGGTATCCTAAAGTCAAGGAAAAATAAAATTTATTCCCGATACCTAACTGATCTCTCCAATGCCACCTTAAGAAAGGCATTTACTAGCCTGCACTTTCAATCCGTTTCCACTGAACATCTCCGTGGTAGATACCGGAAACTTCCAGGGGCATCTCTGCCCTTGTAGCCTTGACTAGCCAGAAGATCTAGCTCTCTACAGAATGTTATTCCAGATAAACATCTCAACCAAATCTTATGTGACTGGTTCTAAAGAATCACAGAATAGAATAAAAGAATCATAGAGCTGGAAGAGACCACCAAGGCCATCAAGTCCAAACCCCTACAATTCAGGAACACATAATCAAAGCACTCCTGACAGATGGCCATCCAGCCTCTCTTTAAAATCCTCCAAAGAAGGAGACTCCACCACATGCCAAAGTAGTGCATTCCACTGTCGAACAGCCCTGACGGTCAGGAAGTCTTTCCTGATGTTTAGATGGAATCTCTTTTCCTTCACTTTGAACCCATTACTCTAGGTCAGTGGTGGCGAACCTTTGGCACTACAGATGTAATAGACTACAATTCCCATCAGTCCCTTCCATCATGGCCAATTGGCCACGCAGGAAGGGGCTGATGGGAATTGTAGTCCATAACATCTGGAGTGCCAAAGGTTCGCCACCACGGCTCTAAGTCCTAGTCTCTGGAGCCACAGAAAACATTCTTGCTTCCTCACCAACATGACATCCCCTCAAATATCTAAACATGGCTATCTCTTAACTTTCGCTTCACCACACTAGACATACCCAGCTCCCTATGTCTCTCCTTGTAGGGCATGGATTCCAGACCTTTTACCATTTTGGATGTGGTCCTCTGGACCCATTCCAGTTTGTCAATGTCCTTCTTGAATTGCAGTGTCCAGAACTGAGCACAATATTCCAGGTGAGGTCTAACCAATGCAGAATAGAAAGGTACAATTACATCCCTCGATCTTCTGGACACTATACTCCTAGATCGAGGGATGTAATTGTACCTCTCTATACAAGCTGCACTTTTTATTGGCTGATATTTTTTCCCTCAGTCATTTCTAAGGCCACTGCTTTTATTTTCTTAGCTGCCACTCTAAGGAGAAAACTAGTTGCAGGCCAACATTTTAAAGCGAAAATGTAAATATAACCTGTGATATTTCAGTGGATATGTTGATAGAGATATCGCACCAGTGTATGTAGGGGATTGCATGGATTTACGGTATTTTATGTGATTATGATGGACTATGGCTGACAATAAACTACTACCAGAAAAGTTAATCAAGAGGGCAAAAGATATGCTGGCTGAGAGATGCTCACTGCATGGAATCAGGAAAATCAAGCAACATTTTCAATGGACTGCTATTGCACACGAAGACCGGAACCATTTCACTCTGAATGGACTGCTATTGCACACGAATTGACTGCTATTGCACACGAAGACCAGAACCATTTCACATCTAACCTAACCACTCCAAATTTCCTATTATTTGATATGTCCATCAGAACAACCACAAAGGGCAATTTGGTCAAGAGGCAGGGGGTGGGGGGAATCTTCTTAGCCACTGACTTGGTTTCAGGGCGCTTCTCGGGAAACCTGACTAAAACTGAAGCTGCACTAAAATTTTGCTGTACAAATTAGCGCCAAAATTATTAAGGTAACATCAAAAGACATGGTCCAATCATTCAACAGCCTGGGGCAGTCCCATAGCATGGTACCACCTAGAACTCATGACACATTCTTGGCACAGAAATTTCACGGCAGTTCTCCACTATCCCGAAAGTTTGGCTTGTTCCTGCGAGAAGGAAAAGGCTGCATACTCAAGAGAGGTTAGTACAAGTTGCATCTGACATATGGAGAGCCCTGGTGGGGGTTTCAAGTGAGAGACTAAAAGAGGTGGCTTGCCATTGCCATTGCCTGCCTCCACATTGCAACCCTGATATTCCTTGGAGGTCTCCCATCCACATATGAACCCTGCTAAGCTTCTGAGACATGACGGGGTCAGGCTAGTCTGGGGCGATGCAAGTCAGGACTGGATGAGGGGTGCCCGGGATCAAACGCTCACTATGCCATAAAGTTTGCAAGATGACCCTGAGCTAGCCACTCTCTCACAGCCTAGTCCAGTGGTGGTGAACCTTTTCCAGACCGAGTGCCCAAACTGCAACCCCAAACCCACTTATTTATCGCAAAGTGCCAACACGGCCATTTAACCTGAATACTGAGGTTTTAGTTTAGAAAAAACATTTCTAGGCGTGCGTTACTCGGGAGTAAGCTTGGTGGCTTTGCTTTGAAGCAACAGTGCAACTCTTCCAATGGGTGAATCACAACCCTAGGAGGGTTTACCCAGAAGCAAGCCCCATTGCCAGCAACCGAGCTTACTCCCAGGTAAGGGATTGTGCTTTAGTTCTTCACATGAAAATCAGTTTAACAGCGTTTAATAGTGCTTAACAGGGTTACCTACACTGCTTCCCCAAAACTAGGTCTTAGGTTTAATGCTAATAATCAAGCCCAGCAGCCCAGGCCAGCCTAGATGTGTGTGTGTGTGTGGGGGGGGGGGGGGCGCAGCAACTCTGTTTGTGCGTGCCCACAGAAAGGACTCTGAGTGCCACCTCTGGCACCCGTGCCATAGGTTCGCCATCACTGGCCTAGTCCATCTTCACAGGGTTGTTTGTAAGGATAAATAGCGGACGAGAGAAGAATGTTGGCCTCTCTGGGCTTCCAGAAAAACTGCACTGCAAAACCAGGGCATGCGTGCACAGATAAATCAGTGAATACTTTCCAGAATAAAACTGTATTCTGACAACCAGAAAGATTATGTTATGTGGCGCTTTCAATAGTTCTGGTGACCTCGACCTTAATTCCAGGTGTTTTCAACTCCACCTGCCATAATTATTTTTCAAGGCCAATGTTACCAAAGATAGTTTTCATTACTTGCTGATTGCCCAGAATATGTTAGAGGGGTGGGTTCTACACACGTAAGGCTGAAAACAAGGAAGAAGCAGCATCCCAACTGCTAGGAAACCGTGGCCACAGTGGCGGTGGGTATATCGCTCCAGGCTGCACTATCATACCAAAAAAAAAAGCCTTCCTGCAAACAGAAAGCTAGGTGTCAAGGGAAAGGCCAGGCTAAACTCTTTCTCCATGCACGGGGATATTTTGTACAGAATAGATTTTTTTGTACAGAAGAGAGTTTTTAAATTAACTTTAGATGATGCAAAGTTTTTATCTCAAGTCTCAAGCATCAGATTGGCTAAGATAACGAAGTTATAATTTTGTATCATATGATAATAACACTGTTTTAAATTCCACGCAATTATAATATTGCTTGTTCATCTGTTATCTGTTTCTTTAAAATTGTATGGAGTCTATGGACTATGAACAAATAAAGAAGATGATATAACATTATCATGCAAAAAAAAGTCTCCCTTGCAAACAGAAAGCTAGGTGTCAAGGGAAAGGCCAAGCTAAACTCTTTCTCCCTGGCACCTTATTTCTCCATGCACGAGGATATTTTATACAGAAGAGATTTTTTTGTACAGAAGAGAGTTTTTAAATTAACTTTAGATGATGCAAAGTTTTCATCTCAAGTCAGATTGGCTAGGATAATGAAGTTATAATTTTGTATCACATGATAATAACACTGTTTTAAATTCCAAGCAATTATAATATTACTTGTTTATCTGTTATCTGTTTCTTTAAAATTGTATGGAGTCTATGGACTATGAACAAATAAAGATGATGATATAACATTATCATGCCCCCAAAAAAGCCTCCCTTGCAAACAGAAAGCTAGGTGTCAAGGGAAAGGCCAGGCTAAACTCTTTCTCCCTGGCACCCTTTTTTCTCCATGCACGGCGATATTTTGTACAGAAGAGAATTCAGGAATGTGTCTCTCCCTACAGTGATACAACCCAGACATGGATCTCAGCAGGAACTGGACATTACACAGGCCCCTGTTACAGGCAAGCACTACAAATATAATCTCATATAAATAGCCCTACATTCACATGTCTCAGTGAGTTCAGCTCACAGAACTGAAATAGGAAATATGCAGGGTATGCAAGTTGGGATTTGGGAGGTACAACCCCCCCTCCCCAAGGCAGCCACAAATAAAACCACATATTTAGTATCTGCAGTCAGCTTACGAGCCACATTTTTAAAAGCTTCTGTTTTGGAAATGTTTGCTGTGAGCATCTACCTGCATAGCTCTATCCACGCATGATTTCATCAAGGGTGCCCATGCACCACCCGATGAATTGGTCGCTTTTTTATTCATGGAAGCTGCAGCACAGAGTTACCTGAAATGAGGACTGGCAGCAATTCCTTCACTGTGTTCATGGAGTTCACCAACATGACTCTGTGCTCCTGGTGAGTTAGCTCTTGCTGACGCTCGTCAATCATCTTGGCCATCTTGGTCATCCCTGCAGGAGGAAAGGAAGCAGGTCCAAACTGTTCTCTCTCAAAAGTTGAGTAGAATTAAATGCACATTTTCACACACCCCAAAAGTCAGAGGGTTGGCAAAAGGACACGTGGGACAATTGCCCACTGCCAACTGTGCCCTGCCCTCGCCCCGCTCTTGGGTGAAAAGTCGCAACAGAAGTTCTCTTGCGTTTCCAGCAGAAAGCGAGAAGCACAAGCGGGGCAAGAGGAAGCGCATGGGGTCAAGAAACTTTGGCACAACATGTCTCCTCTCTCGGCACGCAGCAAAAAGGCAGCGCATCGGGACAAGATTTCTTGCCGCTACACACTTGCCCCAGCACCTATTTCCTCCCTTCCTTGGCCTTGGTTCGGGCGCCTGTTTAAACAATTTTGTCTTAACATACTTCTGCTGTTTTAATTTATTGCTGCATAGGTTTTATGGGATTTAAGTTTTGACGTTGTTGATTTGCTGCTCGTTAGAACAGCCATGTTGTGAGCCGCCTCGAGCCCTTTGGGGATGAGGCGGCCTATAAATTTAAAGCCGATTAATTAATAATCGGCCTTCGTTTGTAATGCTTTATTTCTGCGTTTGCAAAGTAGCATCATCGTTTTTAAATTCTTTACACAAAGAACACAACGTTGGAATGTTCCCATGTCCAGTGACATTATTTGTAAGGCTAGTGAAGAACAGAAGCTAGCAGGCACATTACAAAGAAGACCACCCTCTCAGCCACATGTGGCAAAATTCTCCAAAAGTTACTTCTTCCGCTTCGGACACCTGATTAAACATCAGCTTTAGAAAAATCAACATATCAGGAGGTTGTATCAAAAGACGCACCTTTCTTTGGGCAAAGTTTAAAGCAGCCCAGATTGGAAGTTGTATCTATTATAAAGTCCCACATTCATTCAACCTAAAGCTACAGAAGTGGCTAAGATGATGAGCTATGAACGAGGAGATCCCTGGATCGAATCCTGATTCTGCCAAGAACTTCCTGATTAGCCACAGCCAAGCATCTCAGTCTCTGTGACACAGTGGTTAAGAGCAGGTATACTCTAATCTGGAGGGTTTGATTCCCAGCTCTGCCGCCTGAGCTGTGGAGGCTTATCTGGGGAATTCAGATTAGCCTGTGCACTCCCACACACGCCAGCTGGGTGACCTTGGGCTAGTCACAGCTTCTCGGAGCTCTCTCAGCCCCACCTACCTCACAGGGTGTTTGTTGTGAGGGGGGAAGGGCAAGGAGTTTGTAAGCCCCTTTGAGTCTCCTATAGGAAAGGGGGATATAAATCCAACTCTTCTTCTTCTGCCTCAGTTTCCCATCTGCAATGCCTCTGTCTTCCCTTATCAGGTTACTGTAAGGACTACAATTAGGTAAAACATGCAAGGAGCTCTACGCATTCCGGAGCACTATAGGGATGCTAAATGTTATTGTATAGGGACCATGACTCGAGGGGGGCTCTGGGGTAAAATGTGGGGTAAAGCATCCGATTTGTATGCAGTGCGTCCAGTCCCTGGCATCTCCAGAAATCACACTAAGTGGTCTGGAAAACCCCCGCTTGAGACCCTGGAGAGGCACTGCCCCTCTGAGTGGGCAATACTGACTTTGACGGGCCAAGAGCGATGTTATAAAAGGCAGCTTCGGGAGGATGTTACACAAAAGGAGGTGGGATTTTCCCTGATTTTTGTTATAGCAAACTCTGAACCACCCCCAATTCCTTAAGTGCATTCCCACTGTTCACAACTGGGGACCTTTCGACTCATACATTTTATGTTCAACTTTTCGTAACCACATCTAAAAAAGGGAGGAATCAGTCTTACAAAATGCAAAGCCCAGGGCGTTCTTTGTGTGAGAAGAGACACGCAAGAAGTGCAAAGGGCTCTTCGGAACAGCAAGACCTGAAAAAATGCAATTCCTCAACTGTCCACCAGGTAGGCAGTGAGAACAGAGAGCAGGAAGGCTGGTCTTCCGGGGTGCTTCATTCCCCAACCACAAATCACAAAGAAAGGTCATGTAGTATGCAATGCAAAATAAAAATGGATGATAGATTGACAGATGATACATAGAAAGATATAGATAGACACATGGCTTGATGATAGATGCTAGACAAGGTGATGACAGACAGACAGACAGACAGACAGACAGACAGACAGACAGACAGACAGACAGACAGACAGACAGACAGACAGGGATATAGATTGATGCTGGAGGCACAGATAGACAGATGACAGACAATAGTTTCATGATAAGTAGACTGATCACAGAGACATAGATAAGCAGATAGAAAGCTAGATGATAGATATAGATTGATGATAGAAACAGACAGACAGACTGATGATAGACACATAGATGATAGACTGATAGTTTGATGATACAATAAAGAGAGATCTTGTCCTCCCATTTCTTTCACCTTTCATATTAAAGAGAGAAACTGCAGCTCAGTAGAAGCTCACGCATCCTGCAATTTGAAGGCTATGGCTACCAATAGTGCCTGCGCAAAAGCCGGATGTGATGTCACTTCCAGGAAGCCAACTGAGGGCCCAAAATTCAACCCCAGGGGTCTTTGATTAACAAGATCTCACTTAGCATGATTTGGAAAGACCTCTCCGTGGCGCCCTTGGGGACACGGGACCAACCATTTATAGAGATATGGCAACCTTTGATGCGATTTCTCCAATCAAGAGATGAATATAAGAATGTAAATATCTATCTACAGTGTTGATTTAAAAGAAAATAAGATTATAAGGGAATAAGTATATAAGAAAATATGTTAACTGATTTTATGTAAATACGACTCCAAGAAATATGGATTATCTAATTATTTAATAGAAACAAGGCTAAGGGGAGGTCCTTCTCTTCTCTTCTACTTTATATTTAATTTTTTTATTATATATATAATTTTTTTCTTTCTCTTATACTTTTTTTCTTTTTCTTTTTTTTTCTTTCTCCTTTTTCTTTCTCTTTCACCTATAGTAAAACTTAGGTGGGGGGGGGGGTATGTTGAGGTTGTATACATTCTCACTTTGTCTCTGTTATAGTCTCTTAAATTCCAGCTCCCATCTATCTATGATTTCTCCACAAATATGTCAGAAAGAAATTGTATAGTTAAGTTGGAATTTTTTTAAAAAGTGGAATCTGTAACAATTTTAATATGCAAATTTAATAAAAAATATTTTTTAAAAAAAGAAAGAAAAAGGGACACCGGACCAACCAGAACCGACTTGGCTAACTGGGACAACAGCAGCCCACCAACGTCTTCAGGAGTTTCAGTCGCTTGCATTAAACGGCCTGCATCAGAGTGAAAAGCGATCGGGTCAGCTCGGAAAGGATTTCAATACCGTAAAAAGGCTACTGCTTGAGACTGCTGGCCTCCGTGTATTCCCAGTTTAGTACGTCAATTATATTTATTTCCTGAACCGACGTCTGCACATCTCTCAGGAGACAGCGATCAAAATATTATCGAGTTCTGTGCCAGAGGAGGCCGTGTCAAACAAGGTAGCGGCGTGAAGAGGAGCCACCCCACGAGGCGAGGACATTTCTAAATAATCCACCAATTTTCATATATAAAAAAGAAATAATAAAATGAATGAATATAATCAAGGAAGAAAACTTGGATGAAATGGATGTCTGAACCAGCAGGTCAGGCCCAAGAGATTTCAAGAAAGGACACTGAAATATTAACTATTTTGGATGATAGATTGAAAACAGAAAAATCTTCCAAAAATTAAAATGGCAATTCTTATTTCATGAAAAAATAGATCATTTTATTTATTTATTTATTATTTATTTATTTATTGCTTAAACTTTTATACCGCCCCATCCCCAAAGGGCTTTTAGAGATATCCAACAAGAATATACAACGCAACAGCTGAGTTTTAAAGAGTGAAGCCTACGTAAATCTATTTAAATAGGGCTTACTCCCAGTTGTTAAAATCGCACTGTCAAAATACCAGAATAATTACTTAAAATTTCCTGCAATTTCAACTGAATAGTAGGAAAGGAGTCTGGGAAGACCTGGGGGAAACATCCAGCACAGTTGGGTGGAGACGGTGTGCCCTGCCAAATTCTGAACAAACAGCATAACGAAAAAAATCAGCCAGTAAGAGCATAGACTCAAAGCTGCTTAAAACAGCCTCCCATATTGAGGTTTTATTTCTTATTTGATGTAATTTCTAAGTCAAACATGTTTTAGGCTGCATAGAGATCTTTTATGGATACTGATTAGTCATCATCAAGGATATTAATTGATTATTGTATTTTAATGTTTTAATGCTTATATGTTATTATTATTGTAATTTATTAAGCTGTGTGTGTGAGCCACCCTGAGCTCAGCTTTGGCTGGGAAAGGGTGGGGTGTTAAATTTAATAAAACAAAAATAAAATAAACTTGGTTGTTGTGGGTTTCCTGGGTTGTGTGGCCGTGGTCTGGTAGATCTTGTTCCTAATGTTTCGCCTGCAGGCGAAACATTAGGAACAAGATCTACCAGACCACAGCCACACAGCCCAGAAAACCCACAACAACCAACTGAATCAGGCCGTGAAAGCCTTCGACAATACATAAAATAAAATGTTCCAGTTCACCAGGTTAGAGTCCGCCGTCTACGTGGAGGAGTGGGGACTCAAACCCAGCTCTCCAGATTAGAATCCGCTGCTTATAACCACTACACCACACAGTGGACAAGTTCGGCATGGCCCACTCAGACTGGCAGACTCTGTGCAGGTCTCAGGCAGAGGTGTTTCCCACCACCTACTGCCTGACCTTCTTAACTGAAGATGCCAGGGATAGAACCTGCGGTCTTCTGCCTACATGGCAGAGGCTCTTCTGGAGAGCCACAGCCCCATTCTTAAGTGGGTAGGGCATGGGTCTGCAACCTGCAGTGCTCCAGTTGTATGTGGACTACAATTCCCACCAGCCAATTGGCCATGGTGGCAGGGGCTGATGGGAATTGTAGTCCATGGACATCTGGAGAGTTGCAGGTTGCAGACCCCTGGGGTAGAGGGTCAGATTCTAATGTCAAGCTGGCATATGGGTGAAGGGAACATTGAGAAAGGAGCCAGTGCGAGAGAAAAGAAGCCCGACGTGATTTAAACAGGAAAACAGTGACAGTTAACCCAGATGTCCTTTTATATATCCCTCCATTCTCTGTGCTGTGCATGAAATGGTCAGGTGTGGAGCTAAAAGGCACGGCCACTGCTTTGACCTTCAGTCGCTTGGCGATCAGCCAAAAATTTGCCGCTATGGCTGTGTTGTGAACTTTAATTCTCAATCACAATTTAGGATGTTTGGAGACAGTAGGCTTCAGAGCGCGAGTATTTTTTCACTGTTCCAGCAAACCTCAGCTTCAACCTTGAGAAAGATAACTTATGAATCAATGCCTTGATGCCCAGAATAAAAGACAAAATAAATAGAACAGGGATTGCAACAATTATTCTTCTGGCTACGAAGAGGCGCCTCACATCAAAGGAGAGAAGAAATACTTCTCTGTCTAGTTGCGGTGGGAGACGTGACATACAGCTATTATAGCAATATTACCGTATATACTCACGTTTAAGCCGAGTTTTTCAGCCCTGTTTTAAGGCTGAAAAATGCCTCCTCGGTTTATACACGAGTCACTGCTTACCAGCCGGCTCTTCAGGCCTCTGCCAAGGCTGGGGGCGTAGCCTGGACGACCTCCCTGTGGTTGCACAAGCCGCTTGTTGTTGCCCTCCTTGGAGGGTGAAGGGGAACCCTGGCTGGCTGGGTTTCCTCAAACCCGGGGAGGCAGAGGGAGCTCCTTATTTGGGCAGTGACTCCCCCTGATGTCATTGCCCAAATAAGGAGCTCCCTCCACCTCCGGGCTGGGTTTGAGGAAGCCCAGCCTGCCGGGAGGTGGAGGGAGCTCCTTATTTGGGCAATGACATCAGGGGGAGTCACTGCCCAAATAAGGAGCTCCCTCTGCCTCCCAGCTTCCCACCTTCAGCTTATACGTGAGTCAATACGTTTTCCCAGGTTTTGGTAGTAAAATTAGGTGCCTCGGCTTATACACGAGTCGGCTTATACACGAGTATATACGGTACCCCCATAGCAAAAGATGCTATTCAAAGATCATACCTAGGTGCCCCACAAAGAATCTTCACACATTTTACCAAGACACAGACATAGTCTATTACAGTGATGGCGAACCTTTTTGAGACCGAGTGCCCAAATTGCAACCCAAAACCCACTTATTTATCGCAAAGTGCCAACATGGCAATTTAACCTGAATACTGAGCTTTTAGTTTAGAAAAAACTGTTTGCTCCGAGGTGTGCATTACTTGGGAGTAAGCTTGGTGAAGCAATCGTGCAATGCAGGGGTCTTCAAACTATGGCCCTCCAGATGTTCATAGACTACAATTCCCACAAGCCCTACCACTTGGTCATGCTGGCAGGGGCTGATGGGAATTGTAGTCCATGAACCTCTGGAGGGCCATAGTTTGAAGACCCCTAATGCAATGCTTCGAATGGGTGAATCACTACCTTAGGAGGGTTTACTCAGAAGCAAGGCCAGCCTAGATATGTGTGTGTGTGGGGTGGGGGTGATTTTCCGCTCCCCCTACATGATGAACTCTGTGTTCACGTGCCCACAGAGAGGGCTCTGAGTACCACCTCTGGCACGCATGCCATAGGTTCGCCACCGATTATATATTTTCCTTTCTGTCCAGGTCAGTTGATTCCACTTCATTCACTCTCAAAGGCCAAAGACACACAGAGGTGTCTGCCTCTGCATGGTGACTCTGAACTTCCTTGATGGTCTCCCACCTAAGTACAAACCAGGGCTGACCCTGCTTAGGTTCCAGGATCCGGCAAGATTGGGCCTGCCTGATACTATCAAGGAAAGTTTTCAAGGCATAACCGACTGGACAAACCAGCATGAGGTTTCCAAACATTCAGAGGTGGCTGGCCATCGTCTGCCTCTGCGAAGCAACCGTAGTCTTCACTGGTGGTTTCCCATCCAAATACTAACCACAGCCAACCTGCTTAGCTTCTGACAAGATCAGGCTAGCCTGGACTGTATGGGTCAGAACATCTCACCATAACTGTTAAAAAAATACATCGGTGGACACACATACAAAATGTTCTTACACCAAATCAAACTACTATTCCAGGACGCCAATTGTTGTCTTCTGTGGTGTTTCTCACAAAACTGTGAGTCATGACTCTATCAGAAGTGGGCCGAGCTCTTTATTCCTGTATCATTTGAAATATCTGCCATCCGCCTTTCTTCCTACTGATCTCAATATTAATAAAATACTTAAAAGTATGAAACCAAGATTGTAAAATCACAGTTTAGGACTGCTTTGATTAAATGCAATCCTAAACAAAGCAGTCTTCAACTGCCTCTACAGATCAAAAATGGTGAGGGTGTTACATAATCATGGGGCTACCACTAAAAGGACCCTTTCTTGTGTGCCCACCAGATGAGCTTCTTTGATTGAAGGTGCAGAAGAAGGCCTCTCCCTGGGACCTTAATACCCAGGCTGGAAAACAGATGAGAAGACAGTCCTTCAGAAACCCTGGTGCCAAGTCATGCAGGGCTTTTGTTCAGAGAGGAAACTCTGGGACCCTCTCCTCACAGTGATGGGAAAAGGAGAAGGGAGGGCAGATCAGAAATCCTTTCGCCCTACAACCCATTTCATTCTGCTCATCACCAGCATCCAGAAGAAGAAGCGTTTGGATTTATACCCACCTTTCTCTCCCATAAGGAGTCTCAAGGCAGCTTCCTTTCTCTTCCCACAACAGACACGTGAGATAAGCAGAGCCCAGAGAGCCCAGAGAGAATGGTGACCAGCCCAGGGTCAGTCAGCAGGCTTCATGTGCAGGAGTGGGAAAACAAATCCAGTTCAGCAGATATAAGAGTCCACTGCTCAGGTAGAGGAATGGGGAATCAAACCCGGTTCTCCAGATTACAGCCCATCACTACTTCACCACTTTTAACCACTATACCACGCCAGTAGAGATGCATCTCACAGGGAGCAGTGGCTTTTGTAGTCAGTCCCACTTCAAAAACATTGAGAAGTGCTGGTCTCCTCTACCTAGTAGCAGTTTTCCAAGGGGTTTTTGCCTGATCCATTCCCACAAGATTTTTTTAATGGGAGAGACCAGAGACTGAACATGACAGCTACAGCTCAGCAGAGAAAAAACAAAACCCCTGAACTTTTAAAAGCCACATAAAAATAAGTCTTGAAATCAAGAGCATCTGACCTGGCCCCAAGTTCTTTGTGTAGGTCACCAAGTCCTCCATCGTCTCTACCACTTCGGCCACAGTGAGGTATTCTAGAATTCCTTTGCAGACACGGATGATTTTGCGGACCTTGAACACAGGACAAGGGGGAAAAGGAACACTCACTTAACCATTTATTACAAGTCAAAATAAATTCGATTGGAAAGCAGAACGTGCACAAGATTTCAGCACCTCTACTGACACGGTCATTCTCGGGTGCAGTAGAAGTGGCATAAATGAGCAGTCACTAGAGTCTGAGGCATTTGTGTAGGGCACTGAGCATGCGCCAAAACCATCCACGTGTCGCAATGTAAATCTTCACCACACTTCCATTCATTTCACGGCAGTATGGCACAATGGTTAAGAGTGCAGCAATTATTTTGTGGTTCTGCTGCCCCCCAGCCTGCATCTGAATTCCAGAGGTGCCTAATAGGTCAAAAAGGTTAGGGATTCCTTGGAAAAGCAAATAATTGTATCTACCGTATATACTCATGTATAAGTCAAATTTTTCAGCACATTTTTAATGCTGAAAAAGCTCCCCTCGACTTATATGCGGGTCATTAAAATTTTGTGTGTGTTTTTACTTTGCCGGCCAGCAGGGGGCGCAGTTTATATGCTAGCGGCACCACAATTTCAGGGTACCCTCGGAAGACACTCCTGATGATACCAGCCAAATTTGGTAAATTTTGGTTCAGGGGGTCCAAAGTTATGGACCCACAAAGGAGGTGCCCCCATTCCCCATTGTTTTCAATGGGAGCTATTAGTAGATGGGGCTACCCTTTTGAGGGTTCACATCAACTTTGGATTCCCTTCTGACCACGAAACCTTGGCTGGTCTCATCAGGAGAGTCTCTTTATGATACTCAGCCAGGTTTGGTGAAGTTTGGGTCAGGGGATCCAAAGTTATTGACCCCCAAAGTGGGGATGCCTCCCATCCCCCCATTGTTTACAATTTGGAAGCTAATACAGTAGATTTTCCATTTCCTCTTGATAATATCCCTCTTAAAAAAATCTAAGTTGGGTTACAATTTGGACATACAGATGATGATGAGGAATCCAGTTTTGGAGGATTTTAACTCTTGTGTTTTATCTCATTGGCTTGCTGGTTGAGCTAAGGTTTTTGTACCCCTTTTAAAGTTATTGTTGATACCCATATTGTTCTTGCTTGACCCTCTTTTCCACTTCTTACAGAGCCAGTTTCACATTGTTTTTTTTCTTTGAAATAAATATTCAAAAAAAACATTTAACCAACTTGGATGCCTCATAATTGATGTAATTTTTTATTGGCATCTATTTTTATTTTTGAAATTTACCAGCAGCTGCTGCATTTCCCACCCCTCTGACTTTATAATGCTGAGTCAATAAGTTTTCCCAGTTTTTTGTGGTAAAATTAGGTGCCTCGACTTATATGCGGGTCGACTTATACGCGAGTATATACGGTAATCAATCAGGGGTCTGCAACCTGTGGCTCTCCAGATGTTCATGAACTACAGTTCCCATCAGCCAATTGGCCGTGCTGGCAGGGGCTGATGGGAATTGTAGACCATGAACATCTGGAGAGCCACAGGTTGCAGACCCCTGTAACCAATGCAAGCAAAATATTTAACAATGAGAAAGTATGAAATGAATTCCAGCATTGCAGAGAAAGTTGCAATTTGAACCCTGAAAAACTCTGCGTTGCTGATAATTCTGAAGGTTCTTACTTCTTTCTTCTGCCACACGTGATGCCCAGGAATGCATTTCTGGCATGGCAGTCCATGCTTCAGAAGGTGGCATCAAAACACAAAGACACAGCAAAAGAGCACATATTCTGGCAATTAGCTTCTGCGAAGGTTAGATCAGAGTTGAAGCGCCTCTTGGCAGGCAAATGAACAACTCTATAATATCAAGAGCTGTTATCTTGAGAGGTGCTAATGAAGCGTGGCGCATTGCCTGCAGAGAAATCACCAATAAAACAAAAGCCAAAGATATTTTTAGCACCTCTTCTGAGCCTCCACACAGCTAACTTCTGGAAAGGGCCCAGTCCTTGGATTTTGGTGAGAACGTTCAGCATTTATTCTCAGTCTAGCAAGGCATGTTTTAATATTCATTCAACAGGAACGGAAGCAAAGTGAACGTAGAATGCAAACCAGGAAATCAATTTGCTGAAGGCTGGTAAGAAGCTACAAAAAAACAAGACTCTTCTTTTAATAAAAAGGTTGTAAAGATTTCAACATTGCCGTCACAGTCGCAGAAAGGAAGTCTTTGGGGGCACACATGGATAAAAAGGAGAAGCTTTAAGAACATAAGAACATAAGAACAAGCCAGCTGGATCAGACTAGAGTCCATCTAGTCCAGCTCTCTGCTACTCGCAGTGGCCCACCAGGTGCCTTTGGGAGCTCACAGGCAGGATGTGAAAGCAATGGCCTTCTGCGGCTGCTGCTCCCGATCACCTGGACTGTTAAGGCATTTGCAATCTCAGATCAAAGAGGATCAAGATTGGTAGCCATAAATCGATTTCTCCTCCATAAATCTGTCCAAGCCTTTTTTAAAGCTATCCAGGTTAGTGGCCATCACCACCTCCTGTGGCAGCATATTCCAAACACCAACCACACGTTGCATAAGCATTTATTGTCACTGTGCATGCACAACAAAATTTACATGAAGAAGCTTTAGAATGTGGCTTTCAGCAAACGACAACGGACATCAGGTGGGCGGACATGGAAGCAGTCAACGTTGGGAAAACAGAAATTTGTTTTTAAGGGAGCACTCACAATGACCAACTTTATTTTTTTTTTTTTGCACAAGTGTTGCTTCAAGCCAAACCACATGACACATTTTCTAATGGGTTAAGTCCAGATTCCCCTGACCAAACTCACTTGCTGCACAAATGCCCCAAGGCTTCCAGAATTTGCACTGTAAAGGTCTACAAAGGCCCAATTCAGCTTGGAACTGCAGCATGGGAGGAGGGGATTCTTATCCCACCCCCTGGTCATTTTCACAAATCAAATAGCAGCAAGGAGATCCTCACTCCATTTGAATCCTCCACTTCCCCTCTCCCCCAGGGTGGGTGGGTGGGTGGGTGGGTGGGCCATGACCAGATGATGGGTCTCCTTCCCCCGTCCACCTGCCTCCCCTTCCACCCAACGCCATGACCAGATGATGGCCCCCCTCCCTTCCCCTCTCCCTCTCCCTCCCTTTCTCCTCAGAGTGTGTGGCCCATGACCAGTTTGGAAGAACCTCAACCCAACTTGTTAGAAAAAGTAACATGTAGTTTTGGCACGAGGTGCAATTTGACAGCCTACCTCTGCCTCATCAAACGTCAGCAACAGGTCTGAGGTCCCGGAAAGGATGCCCCTTGAGCCGTCAATGAGATAATCGCGAGCAGGTACGGAATACGGGTCGGTCTGGAGCATCTGGGCTGCCTGGACAAGTTTCGTGCAAGCATTCTCCACCCTGCGGGCAATCAGGAGGCAAGATACATTAATACCGGACTCATCGCCCATTGGGGTGACAGTGTCAGGTGACAGGTATGCTTCGGCCATAAACATAGTTTTTTCACAGGCCACTGGTATTGCGCACAGATTGATTTAACTTGTGGTAACTTCGACCCCCTTCAATACACTCCACTCGAACTTTTAATACAATACTAAAAGTACAATTTAATTCACGTCACGCCCTACATGGTTTTGCTATGCCCTGGAATCCCTCAGGTCAGATGGCACTCAGTCAGCTACTGGAGAAAAGCTGAGCACAGCTACTGCCAGTGCTATTCTTAATGACACTAAAGTCAAAAAGACAGTTGTTGATATGAATGAATGCAATGGGAGCAGCAGTGGCGTAGGAGGTTAAGAGCTCGTGTATCTAATCTGGAGGAACCGGGTTTGATTCCCAGATCTGCCGCCTCAGCTGTGGAGGCTGATCTGGGGAATTCACACACACGCGCCAGCTGGGTGACCTTGGGCTAGTCACAGCTTCTCAGAGCTCTCTCAGCCCCACCTACCTCACAGGGCAGTGATGGCGAACCTATGGCACGGGTGCCAGAGGTGGCACTCAGAGCCCTCTCTGTGGGCACGCACAGAGTCACCCCCCAACCCCGCCCCCTCACATCTAGGCTGGCCTGGGCCGCTGGGCTCAATTATTAGCATTAAACCTAAGACCTAGTTTTGGGGAAGCAGTGTAGGTAACCTGTTAAGCGCTGTTAAACCCCGCTTATTTTCATGGGAAGAACTACAGTGCGATCCTTTACCTGGGAGTAAGCTTGGTTGCTGGCAGTGGGGCTTGCTTCTAAGTAAACCCTCCTAGGGTCATGATTCACCCGTTGGAAGAGTTGCATGGCTGCTTCAAAACAAAGCCACCGACTACCACCAAGCTTACTCCCGAGTAACGCATGCCTCGGAGCCAACTGTTTTTTCAAAACCGAAACCTCAGTATTCAGGTTAAATTGCCGTGTTGGGACTTTGCGATAAATAAGCAGGTTTGGGGTTGCAATTTGGGCACTCGGCCTCGAAAAGGTTCGCCATCACTGTCACAGGGTGTTTGTTGTGAGGGGGGAAGGGCAAGGAGATTGTAAACCCCTTTGAGTCTCCTGCAGGAGAGAAAGGGGGATATAAATCCAAACTCCTCCTCCTCCAATAGGAAAAATCCAAATCTGTTCAGTGAATATAATAGGAACATGAAACAAGAGAAGTTGAGAATCAAGGAACACTGACACTGTAACACGAGAAATTGTATGTTTAAACATTTCAATCCAGGGAGCGAGTGAACTAAAGGGGACCAGTTGAGGACATTTCCAGTCAAGAGTTTTACTCAAGAGAATGAAATACACAGAAGAAATGGAGGTGATTTAATAGTGAGGTGAGACGTAGCATATGCAGTCAGGGGCAACAATGCAAAGTCTGACAGAATACTATTAATCAGACTTCAAGGAAAGCCTAATCATAATTCAATCATAATTCAAGTTTACCCTCCTTCCCCAACTACAGTTAGCAATGAAGAAAAAGCAGAAAACTTTTATGTAAGGCAGGGGTCTTCAAACTATGGCCCTCCAGATGTTCATAGACTACAATTCCCATGAGAACTACCACTTGGCCATGCTGGCAGGGGATGGTGGGAATTGTAGTCCATGAACATCTGGAGGGCCATAGTTTGAAGACCCCTGATGTAAGGGGTTAGACCAGGGGTCCCCAAACTACGGCCCGGGGGCCAAATGTGGCCCCCTGAAGGCATTTATCCGGCCCGCCAGGCATGGCGGCGATGGCTCCATTCATGTGCAGTGGGGGCTCAAGGGAGAGGAGGAACCGGCCCCAACGGCTGTTGATTGCAGTTACATGATGGCACCCCCAAATCTCCATGAATTTTCTGACCCAGAGTTGGAAACCTTACATGTGGCAACGCCTGCTCCGCCCTTCCCTCTCAGCTACTCCATGTGTTGCTCTCAGGCTTTCTGTTCTGCCTCACTCCCATTGGCATCAGCCAGGCTGGTGAATCGCTCGCTGGCTGCTAGGCAGGAAAGAACCCAGGAATATACCTGATCCTGGGTTAGATGGAATGCTTCATTGGGAAAGTTCTGCTTTTTTTTTTTAACAGGGGAAGGTATTCCACAGCCTCCCCAACAATATTTGGAGCCCACCCTGTCCTTGACATACTTTGGTCACTGTTCTAAAAATAGACCATGACAGAAAGGCTGAAAGGTGAAATCAAACATTTTACAATCATTTGTGCATAGGAATTTGTTCATAGTTTTTTTTAGTCCGGCCCTCCAACAGTCTGAGGGACAGTGAACTGGCCCCCTGTTTAAAAAGTTTGGGGACCCCTGGGTTAGACAGAAACTGATCACACACCTAAATGTGATATGCTGATAATCATGTGCGACCGGAACACACAAGTAGGAAACAAAGCAAATCAAATATGGTTGGAAGTTTTGGACTACGAACAGGAAATGAAGCAGGAGAGAAACTTGTAGAATTCTGTAAAGACAACAATTTGTACATTTGCAAACACCTGTTTCAGGCAACCAAACAGGTAACTGTATAAGTGGACAACACTGAATGGCCAATACTGAAATCAAAACAGAATCGGAAGCAGAAGATAGAGAAGTTCTATTATCTCTGCCAAAATAAGATCAGAAGCTGATTGTGGTACAGACTATGAATTGTTACTATCAAAGATTAGCATAAAGATGAAGAAAACACCAGAACACTCATAGTGCCAAAATACAATCTAAGTAACATTCCTAGAGAGATTAAAGGCCATGTCAAGAACAGATTTGCATTACTAAATTCAAGTGAACACAAACCAGTAGAATAAGGAGTTGAAACCAAAAAAAATTATCAAGGAAGAATTTGCAAAGACTATTCCTGTAGCCAAAAGAAATGAAAAGTCTCAATGGATGACTAAGGAAACTCTTAAAATTGGGAAAGAAAGAAGAGAAAGAAAAGTAAAAGGTGACAGAAACAGAATTTAAAAAATTCAATGTTCCAGTGACTCGAACACAGAGGCAAAGAGAACTATTATAATAATTAGGGTAAAGAAATAGAAGAGAACAACAACAAAAAAGAACACTGAGATGTGTTCCATAAGTTCCAAGAAAATCAAAGGGAACTTTAAAGGATAGTTAGGCATGCTGAAAGATCAACATGAAAATGCATTAATAAGACCAAGTACAGAAAAGATGGCAATAATACACTGAAGACTTATACAAAAGGGATGAAAGGATGACAAAACCTTTTGAGGTAGAACTTACCATTTTAGAAAGTGAAGTGAAAGCTGCACTCAAAGCAATTGGAAGAAACAAATCACCAGGAGTAGATGGGATATCAACAGAGCTATTCCAAGCCACAGAACCCATCAAAATCGATAAGAATATGCCAACAAATATGGAAAACAAAATAATGGCTCACAGTCTGGAAACACTCAAACTACATTCCAATTACAAAACAAGGAAATGTTAAAGAGTGCAGCAACTATCAGCCACTATTACCATATATCTGTGGTGGCGAACCTATGGCACTCCAGATGTTCATGGACTACAATTCCCATCAGCCCCTGCCAGCATGGCCTGATGGGAATTGTAGTTCACGAACATCCGGAGTGCCATAGGTTCGCCCCCATTGCCATATATGGAACAAAAAATGCCGCATGTTCAAGTTGGGTTCAGAAAAGGAAGAGAGACTGGTGATAATTTTTTGAAAATTTATGTTGGTTATTGGAGCACATAAGATAAGAAGGTAAGAAGCATTTATTGTCATTGTGCACGTACAACGAAATTTACAAGCATTCCCCGATGCCCACTATTTCAGATCTCACACCCGATCCTCACATTCCCCTTCCTCCACCCAGCCCTGCACAGCCCCAAACACATCAGCACGAAACCACGGAGTTCAGAATCGCCACAGCTCTAGAATAGAAGCTGTCTCTGAGCCTATTTGTCCTTGTTTTTATAATCGTTTATTTTCTGCCAGATGGTAACATTTCAAAAAGAGAGTATGCCGGAAGAGACGGATCCTTCAGAATATTCTGAACTTTCTTTAGGCAGCAGGAATTATAAAGTTCTTCCAAAGAGGGGAGAGGGCAGCCAATAGTCCTCTGGGCAGTAGAGATCACCCATTGGAGCGCCTTCCTATTTGCCACTGTGCAACTGGTGAACCATGCACAGATGCAGTAGGTTAAGACACTCTCTATAGCATGAGAGAATTTCAGAAGAAAATCAGGTTGGGTTTCATAGATTATAGCAAATCTTTTGACTAAAGATCATGCAAAGCTATGGTTAGTTTTTTATTTATTGATTGATTTGGTTGCCTGCCCTCCCCGGCCGCAGCCGGTTTTGAAAGAAATGGGCGTGCCCCATCATCTGATTGTCTTGATGTGCACTCTGTACTCCAGAAAAGAGGCTACTACTCAGTAAGAACGTAAAGAAACAAAACGGTTTCCAATGAACACCCATTCTGTACACAAGAAGGGCTTTTTATAATTGGCCAAAACAGACCTTACTGAGCTTACGGAAGGCTTATCAGTTAGGACAGGCTGACTAAAAAGGCAACAAAGATACTATAAGGCATGGCATTCCCTTGTATGAGGAACTCTGTGCCTGAACTGGAATGCCACATGCAATACGATTGAAGATTTCTTTATTCACAGCCAGTGTTCTGAAGTGTGGAATCGAACAATGTGTTCTACCATCAGAAACAATCACCTCATTTCCACAATGCTAATCTGAGCATCTGGGTAGGTCTGGGACTCATAACTGCAACATTATTCTCCGTCAGAGGACTCTGGGAGATATTAGGAATGAAGCAGCATTCTGCCAGGGCCAAGACCAGCACATTCACGAATTTGTGGGTTTTGTGGAGTATAGTGCACCAAACGGTCTTTTGGGCAGCCGCCTACAGCCGTCATTTGTTGGACGTGCAAACTAAGCTGTAATGCAGATGAGAGCACAACGCCATATTCACCAGCCAAATTTAGCAAAAGATTAAATATAATTCACTGGGCTGGTTTTAGATACCAGCCAAGGGAACTTGTAAATGCCACTAGAGCTGTTATGTGCTAGGAAATATTGGCGTCCCTTCCAGATTTTTTTAAAGACACCTTTCAAACATAAAAGATTCAGCATCGAAAAACAAAGCAGCGTTTCTACAGGAGTGAACATAATCGCCTTCTCTGTTATGCATCAGCTCCTGTTATTATTCTTCATCTATCCTGCACAGAAGGGGTGAAAAATGGCCACAGAACAGGTGGACCATAGAGAACTCCCAGGATTACAACTGATCTCTGGACGACAGAGATGAGTTAACTTGGACAAAACGGCTGACTTGGAGGGTGGAATCTGTGGTCTTCTATACCAGCAACGTCCCTCCCCTTTTCAAACCCCTCCCTCTCCCATCTCCACCACCAAAATCTGCCGGGATTTCCCAACCCAGAGCTGGCAACCTGACATGCTCACAAAATACCTTGAAACTCACAAAGAACTGATTCCACTCATAGCCCATCTGTGCCCACCCACAGAAAAATGCATGCATGCATTTGACCCACCTTCTTCCTGTCCTTGAACTCTTGGCCAAATTCCTTCCCCCACAAACCCCTCTGCGCTCTTATCGAGCCAGAACACATTACTAATAAAAGAATATGAAGTGTCCAGGAGGCCAGGATTTGCCTTTTCAATCAGGAGGTGCTGCCAGACATTGTCAAGGAAGGCGGATGAATGATAATGGAGAAACGATTATTTATGCCTTCAAGACCTTGGGAGGAGAAAATCATTATGACTTCAGCATTAACGGCGTGAAGTTAATTACAAGTGTCAGTCAATTAGCCTTCAGGTGTCAAATGAAAGTGGAGCTGAACGGAGAGCGCAAGAAGACGAAAGCAGCAGCCAGGCATGTTTACCACCAGCTCTTGTACCCTCGAGTGAGAAAAGGGGAAATGCAGATTTGCACACGGCTATTCCACCATGCTAAATATGAGGCACTCAAAATGTGTGGGAAGACTCACTGGGAAGGCTCATTTACAGAACCGGTCTGGTGAACTGACCCAAACATCGGGTGAAAAATAGGAGGTTTCTCAGCTAAAATAAAACGAGGTTTAAAATTTCAGACAGGCGTTTGGTTGTCACCAAGGCAGTTAACCTGCATCACATGCGGGGGGTGGGGGGACGACTCTATTGGAGCAGCAGTGGCGTAGGAGGTTAAGAGCTTGTGTATCTAATCTGGAGGAACCGGGTTTGATTCCCCGCTCTGCCACCTGAGCTGTGGAGGCTGATCTGGGGAATTCAGATTAGCCTGTGCACTCCCACACACGCCAGCTGGGTGACCTTGGGCTAGTCACAGCTTCTCGGAGCTCTCTCAGCCCCACCTACCTCACAGGGTGTTTGTTGTGAGGGGGGAAGGGCAAGGAGATTGTAAGCCCCTTTGAGTCTCCTGCGGGAGAGAAAGGGGGGATATAAATCCAAACTCTTCTTCTTCTATTGCTGCAGATTGCTGATGGTAATTGATAGGTTACAAAGGTCTCTCAGACGGAAGCACGTCCAGAGAGGCATTCGGTCATGTTATCCCGTGCCAGGAGCCTAAACTGCTACAGCCAAAATATGGGTTCACCTCCTCAGTAAGGGTTAGGCTGTCTCCAGTAAAAGTCAGTAAGTCTCCCAATATTCCTGTTCACCCTGACAAATTTTGGTTTACTCACTTGATGAAAGCGGGCGGCATGTCTCTCTTCAAAATCTGATCTTCAGTTGTCTGAACAGTCTCTTTTCCAACCTGCATAAGGAAGCGAGGGAGAAAGCATTACACTTTTTTAAAAAAAAATCTCGCCCTTCACAGAATTACCAAAAATGAGCAATGCTTTGTCGGTTGCCATAGTTTAATAAAGCTCTAAAGAAGATTAAGCGACACCAGAATTCCCATATTCATCTATCTAGAGAGTAAACTGATAGTGTAAGAGCGCAGTTAGAAACCTAAGGGGATCTCTCGTGTAAAAATTGTTTTTATTATTTGCTATTTATTACGATAACAAAAATGAAATTAAACGTATCTACTGCACTGCAGCAGCAAAGAGACCAAAAGATAAATGACGGAAAAGGTTCACACATGCCCAACTTTGCTTCAACATGTTGCTGAAACAACACTTGAAAAGGCTCAGGCCTTATTCTTCTCATTTCCCTGTCCTTCATCAGTTATTATATGTTCCCAGGTTTTCTACAAACCATAGCTGGCCATTACATTCAGCAAAGACTGAGGGATTCCTGATTTACCTCTACAAAGTTGCCCAGATTAAGAGGTCCTGTAGCCCCCAACAATCTATGACGACTGTACCATCTAGACTTGACCATGGATACCACATCTGTAATACTGGACATTTCTACAGTCCAGAACCACTGAAGAAGATGGAGAAAATACAGCAGAAATCACTTCTCCCAGTCTGGGCCACAAATACTCAACTTCTAATCCTGAGCAATTAAAAAACCTTTGGGAAGGGGAAGTCATCTGGGGTTTTTGCTGTCAAGTCCCGGCTGACATGTGACAATTGTCACGGGGTTTTCTAGGCGAGAGATGCTCACAGGTGGTTTGCCACGCTGGCCTCCACACCACACCCTAGAATTCCAGCCTGCCACACATTACAGGTCTCAACAAGGCTACTCCATGTTCTAGGGTTCACAGGAGTTAACCTTTGGCACTCCAGATGTTATGGACTACAATTCCCATCAGCCCCTAAATTGGCCATGCTGGCAGGGGCTGATGGGAATTGTAGTCCATAACATCTGGAGTGCCAAAGGTTCGCCACCAAGGTTCTAGGCCCTCAAAATCAGCCATTTTACCGCTTCCAAAGCACAGCCAGCAGCTGTTTCTTCTCATTGCTGAGGAGAAAGGAGACAGTGTGGTGCCTGGCAGAAGAATCGCACCAGCAGAGTTCAAGCAGCTGCTCCTCACATCCACTAGCAATTGTCATATTTATGAGGCCTGGATGCATTTACCTCTCTTTCCCCAAAATGGCCAATTAGTATATATATTTTTTAATTCAGAGGCACCTCAGTCTGAGGGGCTTTTCCCAAGCAAGGCTCCCGATGGGCCATTGGAGATTTGACTGGCTGAGCAGATTTTTTTTTTAATTGCTTTGGCAGCAGCTGCCACCCTAGGGTGAGAATCTTCACTGTGTGTCTGGAGATAAGCCGTGGCGGCCATTTTCTGACTGGCTCCTCCATCCTTTTGCGGCACCGGGGGGGGGGGGGGGGTTGAAGCAAGCCGCATCAGCTGCATTCCTTCCCCCCTCCTTGCAAGATGGGCATAGTAACAAAGGCCTTAGGAGAGCCATTGCAATGACAATGGATCCAGCCCAATGTACTTGAACATCTCTTGCACCAAGAAAGGTACAGCCATTAGTGGAAAGATCCACAGGATCCAGCCCAACACACGTGAAGCATTTTGCATTCCTGTCAGGGGAGACTGTATCTAGATGATTGAGATGCATTCCTACCTCATTGTAACTTCTTAATGCTACAAATCAAATGTTGCTAATAAGATATATGTAACCAGTCTGCTATGTTACCACTGCCATCTGGGGCATTCTTTCCTTGATCTTTACTTTATGGCTTCACATGCTTCATAGATAACAAGGCTCTCCCCTGAAACCAGGGTCCCATGAGAAACAGAGTTGCATCAGTTATCTCATGGGGGCAGGAAGCCAGGTGGCTCTCTCTCATAATCTGCCGCCAACTTTGGAGTACCTCAGCTACAGGGACTGTTTATCACAACTTTCCTGGGAATTCAGGAGGGGGGACTTTCCGGGGATAAAGGGGGGTGGCAAAAGCCAGGTTCCCAGGAACTGGCTTTGCCAAGACTTAGTGCTCTGACGCTTCTCAATTAACGCTTCTGGTCAACTATACAGAGTCCATTTATTGGCTCAAAGTTCAAGATCTAACATTTCCCCAACATGGCGTCCGTCGGCACCTTCGCACTCCTCACACTTTTCCTGGTGCCGGCTTTAAGAAAGTGTGAAGGGTGGGGGTTTTTCCAGCACATATAAAGCCAGATCAGATGCCTCCACAATGAAGACAGATAGTACCAGTCCAGTCCAATCCAATCCAAAAACCTTTATTAGGCATAAACCAGAAGTACCATACATTCCAAATACAAAAACAGGATCATTGTTATATATCATGTAGAACATGGATTAAAAATGTAGCAACTGCTTCAGAAATTTCTACATTAGGGCTGTTCAATAGCTTAGACCAGTGGTGGCGAACCTTTGGCACTCCAGATGTTATGGACTACAATTCCCATCAGCCCCTGAATTGGCCATGCTGGCAGGGGCTGATGGGAACTGTAGTCCATAACATCTGGAGTGCCAAAGGTTCGCCACCATGGGCTTAGACATTTTTAGTTTGTCTGAGAGAAACATAAATTCTAGAGGTAGTAAAGCTCCCAGATCGGTTCTAATATCATTATACCTCGAACAGTAAAGCAGGATATGAGGGATTGAGTCTATAGCGTTGGGACAGTACCGACAGCAACGCTCACCTTGTGGGATGTTAAGGAAACGACCTTGAAGATAGACAGAGGGGAATGAGTTGCACCTTGCTCTTGTCATGACCCATCTGTACTTATAATTAACAAGCTGTTCTAAGTACACAGCAGGGCTAGATTTCGGGGGGGTGATCCCAAAGTATAGAGGGGAACAGGAGCTTTGTGCAGCACTCAGGAGAGATTGGTATTCCTGGTCGTACAGTCTGATCTTTAGATGATGGTAAATTTCCATGGCGGTAAGCATATGCAGATAGTATCAGATGATGTTCTTCTTTCACTAGCTCAGGGGTAGGGAACCTGCGGCTCTCCAGATGTTCAGGAACTACAATTCCCATCAGCCCCTGTCAGCATGGCCAATTGGCCATGCTGACAGGGGCTGATGGGAATTGTAGTTCCTGAACATCTGGAGAGCCGCAGGTTCCCTACCCCTGCACTAGCTCAACAATGTATTTTGTGTGTGCCTGAAACTATTTGAAAGAATGTATTCATTTAAAAAGAAGCCCTGTTGAACACAGCTTCTGCCTGAAATGCTAAGAGTTACTATTAAAAGTTATGAGCAACCTCACACCCTGACATTTTGCAGCTGTGGCAGCCATTTTATGACTGCACCCCTCTCCCCCGGCTGAGAATTCAAACCAAGCCTACAGGCACAAAAAGGTAAGGGATCCCAGCTCTAATGCACTGTACAAAAGCCAGGCATTTATTATATGCAGTCTCGAAGACCAAAGAAGCAGCCCTGGAATCCCCCCCCCCCCTCCACACATGCAAAATTAATGCAATAATTGCATCCAGTTTGCAGCATGCCCTCTTCTCCAGCCAAAGACCGATTAAGGGATTAAATATCTCTTGTCTGCTTCACCAGTCAACAAACTCCATAATACTGAGATCCAATTACCAGCCTTCTGCAAATATTGTCACACAAAGCTCCACTCCTGCGTCCGAGGGGGCTTCTCTACACCTGGGGCAGACTCCAAATCCTTCAGCGCAGCAGCTGTACGTCACACACCTTCAAGAAAAGCCATCTATCAACTGTGAGGTGCACAGTGACTTGCAAGGACTTGCAGAGGGGCATCTCATTAGTCCTGTACCCCCTCCCCCACTATTTCGTCTTTCTCTCCTTTTCTCTTTCCTGCCTGCCAGGCAACCTACCTAGATGTCCTACACACAAGCACACACCCTATGAATTTATGACCTCCAAATCATCCTGTCATGGACAGCATTGCAAACTGAGGACTGTGTCTTCCTTGATTGAGTCCGTCCAGCCCATGCTGGGTCTTCTTTCCTAACATCATCTTTTCCAGCGATCTTGGTCTTCTCCTGACATGACCAAAATACAATAGGTATGATCATTTTAACTTCGAGCAACAATTCAGGCCTGATTTGATCCAGGACCCACTGATTTGTGTTTTTTGTGATCCAGGGTCTCCATAAAATTCTCCGCCAATACCACATTTCAAATAAATCAGCTTCTTCCTATGTTCTGGGTTGTCTCACCATGGAGTTTTCAAAGTGAGAGATGATCAGAAATGGCTTGCCGTGGCCTTCTTTTGCACAGGACTAACCAGGGTCAGCTGAAGCGTGCACGGCTGTTGTCTATCCCCTGCCAGTGTCACCTTCTGCTACTGCCCTTCAAGAATTCCTTGGCCTCCTGTTGGAACTCGCCATTCTCTTCCACTGATGGGGCCACTGATTCCTGAAGGGGAAGGATTTATCTTAGTCTGGAGTCTCAGCTGCGACCATTCCAGTTCTAGTGACTCTGCTAGGAATGTAGCCTCTTGACCAGGGGTAGGGAACCTGCGGCTCTCCAGATGTTCAGGAACTACAATTCCCATCAGCCCCTACCAGCATGGCCAATTGGCCATGCTGACAGAGGCTGATGGGAATTGTAGTTCCTGAACATCTGGAGAGCCGCAGGTTCCCTACCCCTGCTCTTGACAGAGACAAAACTCCTAAGGCACTTCTTTCAGCTTCACTAAGGTGACCAGATGGTCACCTTTGTAAACCGGGACGGGGGTAGGCGGCCATGCGGCAAGATACAAGACTGCCTTTCTGGGGCTTACGCTCTCGCCCTGGACACAGGGCGGAAAACGCAAGCCCAGTCGTGCTCCTGCCCCTCAAGACGCTGGAGGCTGCCGTGACTGCCTTGAGCCCCAGAAGGCAGTGCGGCAGCCTCCCAAAAATCGGGACAATTCAAATAACCCACGGGACAAATTGTTTGGAGGCGGGACTGTCCCGCCAAAAGCAGGACGTCTGGTCAGCCTGAGCTTCACTGACAAAATCAAACTCGCCCACCGAGTTAAGGGGTGCATCCAGACAATGACAGAATTAGCAGGTTTTTTTAAAAAAAAATGGATAAGAAAGATCAGACATTCAAAAAGCAAAGCAAAATGATAACTTTAAGTGAAAATTAGCTGCTTTAGGTTCGGTCTGGTAAAACATACCAAGAGCAGGCCATCAACGTTTCCATAAAGCAGAATTGTTAAAGATTGTAGTGAGGAAGGAAACCTAACTCTCTGTTTAAACCAGGATGACATATAATGTTTAGATGTTCAGATCATTATATCTAAACATTAAACATATTTAATGGCTTCTTCTGAACAGGATTAACATGAAGCAACTGTGCAATGCTTCGAACGGGTGAATCACGATCCTAGGAGGGTTTACTCAGAAGCAAGCCCCATCGCCAGCAACCTAGCTTACTCCCAGGTAAAGGATCACGCTTTAGTTTAACGGCACTTAACAGGGTTACCTACACTACTTCCCCAAAACTAGGTCTTAGGTTTAATGCTAATAATCGAGCCCAGCGGTCCAGGCCAGCCTAGATGTGTGGGGGGGGGGGGGAGACTCTGCACGTGCCCACAGAGAGGACTCTGAGTGCCACCTCTGACACCCGTGCCATAGGTTCACCACACTGCCCTAGGCAACATTCAATTGATCAGCAATGCCCCTAAAATAACACTAAAACACAATCCCTCTCCAGAAACGGCTGCAATTCTCTTCTTGCACAGAAACTGCCACGCACAGAGCTTGACAAGGAAATACCTGAATTAGACCACCTGGCTCTCCTTTCCTCCTTCAATTTATTCTATAATGATGAGATGTTCATCATTTTCCGACATTCGGCTTTTTAACAAACATTGCTGCCTTCCTGACAATCATACTCGAGACAAGCTGTTGCGGGTTTTTTGACTGCCCACTCAAGGACTGCTACTTTTAGCTCCTAACGTTCCGCCTGCAGAACTACCAGACTACAGACACAGTTTGAAAAAACCACCATGACCTGTTGGTTCCAGCCACGAAAGCCTTTAATAAACTCAAGACGGCTGAAAAACAAGAGGAATGAAACAGCCATCTCTGATGGATTATCCTTTTCAGATTTACTCCGTCGCTTTTAACATTTCAGACTTTTAATACTTTGCCCAACAGAGCTTTTGTGTGTGTGTGTGTGTGTGTGTGTATGTGTGAGAGAGAGAGAGAGAGAGAGAAGAGAGAGAGAGAGAGAGAGAGGAGAGAGAGAAGAGAGAGAGAGAGAGAGAGAGAGAGAGAGATTCTAATCGGTGGCCAGATTAGTATCTAATCTGTCCCCCAATCTGTATTGCCATCTGCTAAATTAATGGGGTCGTGTTTCCAAGCAAGGACGTGACACAGTTCTGTAGAAAGTGCCCAAGTCCACAATGCAATGCCATTTCACAGAAACGCTAGAAGAATTTCACAGAAACAGTAGAAGAAACACTAGAAGAGTTGGATTTATATCCCCCTTCTCTCCTGTAAGGGAACCCAATGGGCTAACAATCTCCTTTCCCTTCCCACCCACAACAAACACCCTGTGAGGTGACTGGGGCTGAGAGAGGTCCAAAGAGCTGTGACTCACCCAAGGTCACCCAGCTAGCATGTGTTGGAGAGTACAGGCTAATCTAGTTCCCCAGATAAGCCTCCACAGCTCAAGTGGCAGAGCAGGGAATCAAACCCGGTTCTCCAGATTAGAGTGCACCTGAACCACTACGCCACTGCTGCTCCTAGAAGACCACTTCTTTGCAGTTATGGATACAAACCAAAATCTAAAAGAGATGGTGATGGACCTCAGCACTTCATCTTCACACCGACCACCAGTTCAACAATTTATCATCATTGGCTTTCAACTGCAAGAAACTCAGCTTGAAAAAAAATAGCCACTGAAGCATGAAATGTGGAATAAAACAAGCAATGCTTAAGCATAGTAGAAGTCCTACAGCCACGCAAAAGGCTGCCGTCCAAAACTTACTACATCAGTGGTGGCAAACCTATGGCACGGGTGCCAGAGGTGGCACTCAGAGTCCTCTCTGTGGGCACGCGCAAACAGAGCGCCCCCCCCCCCCCACATCTAGGCTGGCCTTTGCCATTAGGCTCGATTATTAGCATTAAACCTAAGACCTAGTTTTGAGGAAGCAGTGTAGGTAACCCTATTAAGCAATGTTAAACCCCATTGATTTTCATGCGAAGTACTAAAGCGCGATCCTTTACCTGGGAGTAAGCTCGGTTGCTGGCAATGGGACTTGCTTCTGAGTAAACCCTCCTAGGGTCATGATTCACCCATTGGAAGAGTTGCACAGTTGCTTCAAAGCAAAGCCACCTTCCACCACCAAGCTTACTCCTGAGTAACGCACGCCTCAGAGCCAACCGTTTTTTCTAAACTAAAACCTCAGTATTCAGGTTAAATTGCCATGTTGGCACTTTGCGATAAATCAGTGGGTTTTGGGTTGTAGTTTGGGCACTTGGTCTCGAAAAGGTTCGCCATCACTGGACTAGATTGACACACCACCTTTCCACCAATGCATTTAATTGCAAATTTCTGTTATGGGCCGCAGTAGCCCAGAACTGCTTCCCACCATGAACCGATTCACATGGCACATCGGTTCCCACTACCATTACATTAATATTGCTAGATACAAACAGATCCCATGGCGAATTAATTGGACTAGTGACAATAAGCAGCAGTTAGCAAAGATTTTGAGTTTCCTTTAAAACAGGGGGAAGGACATAGTGCACAGCAGTAAGCAGCAGTCCTGCAGTCAAAGGTCTGCTCACAAGTTCAATCTCGAGGAAAGTGGGGTTCAGGTAGCAGGTTGATTCAGACTTCCATCCTACTGACATCAGTAAAATCAGCACTCAGCTTGCTGGGGGTAAACTGCAGATGACCAGGGAAGGCCATGGCTAACAAAGTCCGCCTAGTAAAGGTTGTGATGTGACGTCACACAATGGGTCGGTAACAGTGGTGGGATCCAAAAATTTTAGTAACAGGTTTCCATGGTGGTGGGATTCAAACTGTGGCGCAGTGCCAATGGGCTGGGCGGGGCATGACGGGGGCGTGGCCGGGCATTCCAGGGGCGGGGCATTGCTGGGCAGGGCTGTGGCAAGGACACAGCCACTGCGCCGGTCCTTGGGCGGGAAATGAATGCATGCAGGTGCAGGCTGCCATGCATGCCAGTGCACCTCCTACTAGACTGCTTGAAGTTCTGCGTGCTACTGCTGAGGAGCGGAGGAGAGGCGTAACTAAGGCAAAAATCATGTGGCAAAATCATCAATTAGTAACCCCCTCTAGGCACACACAAATAATTAGTAACCTACTTTCGGGAACTGTGAGAACCTGCTGGATCCCACCTCTGGTCAGTAATGACCCAGTGCGTGCTCAGGGGACAACCTTTACCTTTGAAAAATATTTTATAGATTAGGGATTGTATTTATGGACTATTTTATCCGAAACATGCAAATGTGAAAATGTGGACTTGTGCCTTATGTCTTAACATTTTATGGACTAATCTTATTCTGCATGCAATGGCTTTGCTAACGGCAGCAGTTTCTCTGGGCACAACTTCACTGAAGTCGTCTCCAGTTTAGCTACTCCTTAAATTAAAATCTGTGTCTTTCCCTTATTTCCAACGGGTCTTTATTCTGTTCAAACAGAATTAAAAACTGGCATTTCCCCCTATCCATGGTTACACTTCCTGTTCAAAATGGATTCCCACAGACTAGGGTACATACCGCACCTAATTCAGACAAATTATGAGTCTACTATTAGTTTGAATAGTTTATAGCACCTTTGCATTGGACAGGATGTTAAGCACCATTACATTATAAGCACACTCGTCCCTCAACAGAGACATGCTAGGATTCCATCCCCCACAGAGGTTGGACTATTTTTTTTTTCAAATCACACAGAGAACTCAGAGCACTTTCCTTATGAGGAGAGGCTGCAGCGTTTGGGACTCTTTAGTTTGGAGAGGAGACCTCTGAGGGGGGATAGGATTGAAGTCTATAAAATTATGCACGGGGTAGAAAATGTTGACAGAGAGAAATTGTTCTCTCTTTCTCACAATACTAGAACCAGGGGGCATCCATTGAAAATGCTGGGGGGAAGAATTAGGACGAATAAAAGGAAACACTTCTTCACGCAACGTGTGATTGGTGTTTGGAATATGCTGCCACAGGAGGTGGTGATGGCCACTCACCTGGATAGCTTTAAAAGGGGCTTGGACAGATTTATGGAGGAGAAGTCGATCTCTGGCTACCAATCTTGATCCTCCTTGATCTGAGGTTGCAAATGCCTTAGCAGACCAGGTGCTCAGCAGCAGCAGCAGCAGAAGGCCATTGCTTTCACCTCCTGCACGTGAGCTCCCAAAGGCACCTGGTGGGCCACTGCGAGTAGCAGAGAGCTGGACTAGATGGACTCTGGTCTGATCCAGCTGGCTTCTTCTTATGTTCTTATTAGAACCACATAAAATCCTATTACCTTTGCCTCCTACCCTTCTATGAAGGAGCTCAGTACTGAAAAAGAGCTACTAAAAAAAATAACCCAAAAATCCAAAAACAGACTCGCCGGTCAGTTTGCAGCAACCGAGATGGTGAAACTAGGGGGTTAATCTTCAACAAGATTAAAAATGCACAACGAGTACATGAACAGCTGTAATTGCAGAGAGCAGAATCCAGAAATAAATATAGGAAAAGTGCTCAATTACTCTTGATTAAGGGTTTCACTCCTATTTTACATTCATATCACAGCCAAACTACTGCAGAGCTGCTCCACATCGAAAGATGTCACAAAGGGAGTGGCTGATGCCAGTCAAAACTGCTCAGCCATCAAGGCAATTTTTTTTCCACCTGAAAAGTCGCACCCTCTGTTTTCCACATGTAAATTCAAGACACAGCAGATATTATACAAACAAATGCATATGCCATGATAGGCTACTTTGAGGATACATTCAGACTTGCATGGAAGGCAAAACACCTTTGATTTTAAGCAGGCTGACCAGACGTCCCGCTTTTGGCGGGACAGTCCCGCCTTAAAACAATTTGTTCCATGTCCCACGGGTTATTTAAATTGTCCTGCCACACTGCCTTCTGGGGCGCAAGGCAGTGCGGCCGCCTCCCCCACGCGCGGCCGCAGGAGCACGGCCTTCTGGGGCTTGCCGTTTCCCGCCCCATGCGCTCCTGCGGCTGCGCGCACACGCACGGCCGCCTACCCCCCATCCCAGTTCACAAAGGTGACCATCTGGTCACCTTAATTTTAAGACACATTTTCAGTGAATATGGAGATATTTCAAACAAAGCAAGAATTTCCAGTATGTGAGATTACAGGTCCTCTGCAATGGTTTTGGGGGTGGTGAAGCCATCTTCCCACTCTATCTTTGAGCCCCAAAGTCAACTCAGGTATTGGCCTTCAACTGCTGCAGCCAAGGCCCACAAGATAGTGTGCAGACGCAAAGCCAGGTAGTATCTTGAACAGGGGCAGACAGAATGAACAAAGACTTGCATGGACTGATATTTTGCAATAATGTTGAAAAGCTTTATATCTTTGCAATCTCTGATACGTGTCAGTTTTAACAGTGGGTCAATGGCAGTAATGCTAACCACATTATCCAAATTATAAACATTTATCTAATATTTCCTAAAGCCTATGCAAATATCAGTGCATAATAATTTTTTAATGCCTAATCGAAAAGTACTTAAAAAAACTCTGACCAAGTTAACATTTGGCAACTCAGTTTTGAGATTTTCCAGCCCAGTATTCCCCCCACCCTTTCAGTTGGATTCTGTTCCTTGTTTGGTTTTAAGTACTTCTTGTCGGTAGTATTTCCAATGTCTACATTGTGAGTGAGGGGTGGCATGTGAGGGAGGAGAGGGAAGGAAAGGGGCCCCAGCATCTGGACCTGCCCCACCCACCCTAGCAGAGGGAGGGGGAGGGAGAGGTGGCATGCAAGGGAGGGGAGGGGACCCGGCATCTGAACATGACCCACCCACCCTAGCAGGGAGGGGGAGGGGAGGGGTGGCATGCAAGGAAGGGGAGGGAAGCGGGAGGCTAACCCTAACCCTCTCAAGGTATTAGAATTGTACTAGAATGGCCATTCTAATACAAAACAGTTATGAGTAATAACTGTTTTCCAGAAAAACTGAATGACTGGACACATCCGAAGCGTCTGTTTAAGGGACAGGTCACGTGGAAGAAGAAGTGAGCCCAGCTAATAGGTGCGACGTCTCCAGAGCTGGAGCTGAGGTCAGAGTCGTGTGCAAGGGATAGACTCCTTTCAAACACACATCAAAGAACTCCGATTTAACGCTGTATCTTTATGGGCAAAAGGGCAAGGCCTGGATGAAGCCATATCTTTAGGCTTCCAGCCTGCAGATCCCCCACAGTTGCACCGGATTTCCAAATGACAGAAGTCAGCTCTCCCGGAGAAAATGACCGCTTTGGAACATGGGCTGTACAGAATTGTACTCCGCTGAGGCTGCACCCTCCCAATCTCCAGGAACTTTCCAACCCAGAGATGGCAGCCCTACAATCTTCACAGAAGGAAATATCAGCTTAGTTCAAAACTCTTTAAGTATTCTACATAGCATCCTCTTTTTAAGTCTATTCTAAATACTTATCAGCAGTGGCGTAGTGGCATAGTGACGTAGTGGCTAAGAGCAGGTGCACTCTGATCTGGAGGAACCGGGTTTGATTCCCACCTCTGCTGCCTGAGTTGTGGAGGCTTATCTGGGGAATTCAGATTAGCCTATGCACTCCCACACATGCCAGCTGGGTGACCTTGGGCTAGTCACAGCTTTCCGGAGCTCTCTCAGCCCCACCTACCTCCCAGGGTGTTTGTTGTGAGGGGGGAAGGGCAAGGAGATTGTAAGCCCCCTTGAGTCTCCTATAGGAGAGAAAGGGGGCATATAAATCCAAAACTCTTCTTCTTCTTCTCTCTTTCCATCTCCCCCCTACGGAAAGTCTTCACTATGGTTTCAATCCATGCCTACAGTTGTTCATCAGGGCTGATCTGACGAGATCCATTCGAGATTCTGTCTCTGCCCTTGTGGGCTTAATAAGGTCGAAGATCTGACTCATTATTTATTACGTTGTCCAACATATGCATCCATTTGGACTAAGATGAATTGGGCCTTGACAAGATTTTCTGGTTCTGATGAAAATCGTATTGGCTTTTGTATCCATCCCAGAGCCCTTTGGGGATAGGGCGGTATATAAAACTAATAAACAAACAAACAAACAAACAAACAAACAATAAACACACACACACACATACATACATAAATTGGAAGGTTGATACTTGCAGGCAAGCTAAAGCGGATATTAATTTCTGTTAACTGTGAGGGAACAATAAACTAATAACAGGTTCTTTTATCTATTCTTTCACTGTACTATAGATGATATACCACGTATTTTGTTTTTTTGTGTGGATTTTTAGATTGTCATATGGGTGGTTTTAATGCCACACTGCGATTCTTAAGGTTTTACTTTGTATAAATTGTATTATTTTAGTCCAGGGGTCTGCAACCTGCGGTTCTCCAGGTGTTCATGGACTACAATTCCCATCAGCCCCTGCCAGCTTGCGGACCCGTTTTAGTCTGTGCTTTTATGCGTGCAATATTACAATCCACAGCTTCAACATAATGCAGTCATTCACTTCACAGAAGGGTCAAGATACAGCGTCCTGCAGATTTTCACATGGCAAAAATCACACAGCGAGTTAAAACTCAGATTTCCATCGCAGGGTCATATTGTGTTAGTTATCGCTAACCATCTGAGGAAGTTATAGAAGCTATTATTTTGAAGAACCAACAAACAGACAGCCTGCATTGCTTCCGATGGTTTGGAATCAGAACAGGCAAACAGATAACAAAAGGCTCTTTTCCTGGAGCCTGATGCAAATGTCGCAATTGCCACTGGCTAAAATTATCCTGTGAATTCATTCCAGAATTCTTGAGGGGAACTGCGGGCCAGGGAGCTAACAACTTGACACACCACATACATGTGCCAAGACTTAGAAACAAATAAGTATGTTGTGTGAAAACAGAAATCTATGGCAAATCTAGATGTGCCCACAGATAGCACATTTTTAAAACATTTCTACAATGAAGACGGTTAGGAACATGGAAAGTGAAAATAAAGCAGAAATAAATCAGAAACTTATTCCCCTTTTGGGACACAAATACTCAACTTTTGATCTTAGAACTAACAGTTTAAAAACTTTGGGAAGGGGAACAAATCAGGGTATACAGCTGTTCAATACATAACCAAACAACACATTTTCCTAGTAAGCTATGTCCTTAATTACTTAAAAATCCAACCCTCTGTGTACAATTAGATTTTTTTGTTACAGAACTTGTAATGTTTCTAACCCTTAAGAAATCTTGGCAACAGAAGACTTATGTCTCAAACTCCCTGATGAGAGAGAGTTTATATTCAGAATAAGAGCATCTTTTGCTTTATTGAAACCAATTGACAAAGTTTAAACATCCTGAATATAAGATTCAGGTAGAACATTAAGCGTACCCATCAGATGGTCCCTTGAATAAACCTTCGGGCGTAACACTGAAGTAACTGGCTTGCATCGGGACCCAGAAGCTATCTTTATTACTCAATTTCTGTGCCCCATTTACATGGTTCTCTCAAAAAGACCTTCCTGACCTCTACTGTGCACTATGGGACAACGTCAAAATGTACTCTATTGCCTTCCCAACAACCTATTTATTAGAGTGGGGCTTCAGTACAGATACCTAACTTCTTTCCAAGTAGAGAAACAGACTGAAAATTACTAGGAAGTTGTGGGTTTTCCGGGTTGTATGGTCGTGTTCCAGTAGTGAGGAGAAAATACTACTGGAACACAGCCATACAACCCGGAAAACCAACAACATCCTAGTGATTCTGGCCATGAAAACTTTCGACAGATGCAGATGCAGGTGAAACATCAGGAGAAAATACTACTGGAACACGGCCATACAATCCAGAAAACCCACAACATCCTAGTGATTCTGGCTAGGAAAGCCTTTGACAATTGAAAATTACTGAATGTGAAGCTCTAAGACTTCTTTTTAGTGCCTTGCGGGTGAAATACAAATATCCCCTTTCGTATTGCTAAAATAACTCAATAAATTGGTTTACTTTTACTAGGTCCGTGGTGGCGAACCTTTGGCACTCCAGATGTTATGGACTACAATTCCCATCAGCCCCTGCCCAGAATTATTGATTTTTACGTGGCCCCAGAATTATTGATTTTTACGTGGCCAATTGGCCATGCTGGCAGGGGCTGATGCTGGCCATGGCCAATTGGCCATGCTGGCAGGGGCTGATGGGAATTGTAGTCCATAACATCTGGAGTGCCAAAGGTTCGCCACCACTGTACTAGGTCATGTTTTATTTGTGAAATACATACTTGTATTTACACTGTTAGAAGTCATTCTGAATTTGCAGTAGACTCATGCCAAGAAAGGTGTGTTTGTTCACACATGTGTGTGTTTGGGGGGCGGGGGGTACAGAACACTAGGAATGTGGCCAGGGAGTCAAGGGGGCAGTGGTGTATTTGCCTAGGGACAGGGGATACCCTCTGTCCCCGGGCACCACTGATCTGGTCCTCTCGGGAGGACAGAAGCAATGGGAAGGCTCCGTGGCAACCCAAAACCCACTTATTTATCGCAAAGTGCCAACCCGGCAATTTAACCTGAATGCTGAGGTTTTCGTTTAGAAAAAATGGTGGCTCAGAGGCGTGCGTTACTCAGGAGCAAGCTTGGTGGTAGTTGTTGGCTTTGCTTTGAAGCAACCCTGCAACTCTTCGAACGGGTGAATCACGACCCTAGGAGGGTTTACTCAGAAGCAAGCCACATTGCCAGCAACCGAGCTTACTCCCAGGTAAAGGATCGTGCTTTAGTTCTCTGCATGAAAATCAGTGGGATTTAACAGTGCTTAACAGGGTTACCTATACTGCTTCCCCAAAACTAGTTATTAGGTTTAATGCTAATAATCAAGCCCAGCGGCCCAGGCCAGCCTAGATGTATGTGTGGGAGGGTGATTCCCACCCCCACATGATGAACTCTGTTGGTGCGTGCCCACAGAGAGGGCTCTGAGTGCCACCTCTGGCACCCGTGCCATAGGTTCGCCATCACTGCTGTAGAGTATCGATTAGAGATTATGCATATATACTAGGATTTAGTTGTGAAAATTATCAAGAAAACACACACACATAAAGGTGATTTTTGAGACTATTTTATTCTGGCGCCTTTTTTACAAGGTTCTAATGCATAACCAGCAGCCGCTACCTCCTCGCTGAGAGAAAAAGGGACCGCGTGGTACTTAGGAGCAGCAGTGGCGTGGGAGGTTAAGAGCTCGTGTATCTAATCTGGAGGAACCAGGTTTGATTCCCAGCTCTGCCGCCTGAGCTGTGGAGGCTTATCTGGGGAATTCAGATGAGCCTGGGCACTCCCACACACGCCAGCTGGGTGACCTTGGGCTAGTCACAGCTTCTCGGAGCTCTCTCAGCCCCACCTACCTCACAGGGTGTTTGTTGTGAGGGGGGAAGGGCAAGGAGATTGTCAGCCCCTTTGAGTCTCCTGCAGGAGAGAAAGGGGGGATATAAATCCAAACTCTTCTTCTTCTTCTTAGCGGAACAATCACGTCTACATAGGCCACGCAGCTAGCCTTGATATCACCTAATAATTTATGCTCAGTGCCTCAGGGCAACAGACGGGCCGATCCCATGCTCCCGCCAGAAACAATCAGAGGGTTCTCCTCGACATGTCTGCGTCTCGGCTCATGAGGCAGCCACGGCATGAGAAAGTCAGCTTTCAGAATTTGAGAGTTATGACAATTAAAAGCACCGTGTGCTAGGAAAAAAATCAAGGCCTTCGGAAATAATTGTAGGTTGTTAACAACTTCCTTATCAAGACAGTGACTAATCAGCTCCACACAAACACAGGACAACTATAGACAATGGCAACCAAGGAAACAAAGACCAGGATACTTCTATTCAGATGCATTCACCTATTGACCTTGCTATCTTCATTGTTGCTCCCAGGCTACAGACTTCTTTGTGACTCACATACCAGGCTACTCTATTCAGAGGGCCTCACCTTTTGACCTCACAGTATATATACTCCACTTGCTTTCCATTCCTACTATCAGATCCTCTGAAGATGCCAGCCACAGATGCAGGCGAAACGTCAGGAGAGAATGCTGCTAGAACACGGCCGTACAGCCCGGAAACCACACAGCACCCCAACTTCCTTATCACTCCCTCAAGATGAGAACTGGTCGGAGGACTTCCCCATGAATAAACATGCAATCGCCACCTGCTCTCACGTGCTATTCCGTTTTTTTTAATGAAGAACGCAACTAGAAGGTCAAAGCCGTTTGTCTTATTCTAGCATTTACCCTGTAAAATACAGTTTCTCTGGGACCTTGAATCAGTTCCGTGGGAGAACTAAATGAAGGCTTAAATTGACATACTGTAATGTAATTTTTTTCGGTAATTCAGTTTCGAAAACCCTATCATCCAAGGATTACTCATCTCTGGGCAGCGGCCAGGCAACTTCAAGTGAATCCGCGGCACAGACTATTGCTGGAGCATCTCAGAAACAAATCAGCTTATTTTTGTCTTATACCCACGTCTGCAAAAGAATTCCAGGCCGTAACCAATGAGCCCAACAAACGACATCATTTTCCCAATGACGGCACCCATTTAAAAATGTCCAGCACTCTTCCCTTTTTCTTCCATGCTGTTTTGCTTCAAATTAACCTGTCGCTTTGACAGCCTTTATTTTCTCATGGAAACCGGCAGGATTTGAGTCAGATGCTGGAGAAATTTTTACAACTGATGGCGTCTAACTCTTTTAGAAGAAGGCCTTTCTAGGTGGATTCCGCACTTGGGTTATCGACCTAAGTTCGAGCTGCGTTCGACCTAAGTGCTCTGCACAACCACTGGGATTGATGTGGTTTTGTACCAGCTTCGCCCCGTATAACGGTCAAATTTCCGACTCCAGTTGGGAACTACTACTTTTTCAGGGAACCCCGCTCGAACTCAGCTCGATTCCAGTAAAGTGCGGAATCTCTGGTGCCAGGAGTCCCCCATTCAGCCAATCACAGCGGAGTATTTCGGGCATGCGTACAGCTGGTCAATCAAAAAACGCCACCTTCATCCCTCCATTCCTGTGGCAGTTTTTTTATAACGTGTGTGGGAATAGACGGAACATGGCCGTAGAACAGTAGCCAATTGGAACGAAGCAGCGAAGAGGCACAGGATGATTCCGCCCTCCGAGCTGGGACCAAGCTGGTTGCAGTGGGGAACAACAATGGCTTCGACCTAGGTTAGTATCCTTCTCAGGGAACTGGGTCGAACCTATTTTACTCGTGTGCGGAATCGCCCTTGGGGGCAGCCCTACAGTTCTGGAACAACTACCCCGAGGAGATAAATATCAACCCCTCACTTTCAATCTTTAGGAGGCAGGAGATTTGATTATGTTTTGCATTTGATTACGTTTACTAGCAGTTTCGAGTTGTGGTTTAATTTTTTTAAATGTTTTTGTTCTGTTTTATTTATGTTGTAAGCCACTGATCCCGGAAGCTAACCGGGGCAGTCCTTGTTAGTACTTAGATGGGAAACTACCAAAAGTCCACAGTAGCAATGCCAGCTGTTACCTAAAGTCTGTGCAGAACACCCCACCCAGCAAGATATCCCCCCCTCCCAATTTTGCATTACCACATTTGGCACCTGGCTGGAATGATGCAGCCCGGCGGCCCCTTTCATCTCCTTCCGAAGCAGGACAAGCCAAACAGAAAGTGACATTTCAATCAGCAAAGGAGGAAGCCACTCCCTTTCTCACCTTGGGTATTCATGGTAATCAAAACTGAGGAGAGGGGGGAACTTCTTCTGTTGGAGAACCAGAAGAATATTTAATAACTTTCCAGAACAGCAAAGTCAGGGGAGAAAAGAGGAGCCCGCTCGCAGCCTAGCCTGCATGAGAAGAAACAGTAAACTGAAAGTCATTTTGCAAACTTGTTGAAATGAGGAGAAGAATTTCTTACCCATCTTTTTATCTTATCCATCTTTTATCTATCCATCTTATCCATCTCTTTAACTAACAGCTAAGGGTCGGACATTGCACAGATTGAGGAGTCTGCAAAACAGAGCCAACCGGGCAGTGGTGGGATTAAAAAAAAAATAACAACAGGTTTCGATGGTGGTGGGGCCAACGGGGCCGGGTGGGGCGTGACTCGGTGGGGGTGTGGCTTGGGTGTTCCGGGGGGCGGGGCGTTCCAGAGCAGGGTGGGCAGTGCTGCGGCAGGGGCGCAGGTTCTGCACACCCCAGGTGCAGTTCCCCCTCGCTCCGCCTCTGGATTTAAATAATGACCGTTTACAGTATTAAAAAAGCGATATACCGAAAGGTAGTGTATTATTTCTTTTATATATATATATAATTATATTGATTGATTTTATATGACAACATAAAGAGAGAAACCAAAAACTGTTTACAATTGTTAACATATTACAAACATGTCTAACTGTCTATCTCTTTGAACTTCCCCAATTAAAACATCACCCAAAATACAGTTGCCCCGCTATTTTGCCTCCCTCCTTCCCATATTTCCCTCCCCTGTACTTTCTACTTACCCTTCAGATTCCTATAACTACTTTATCTATTCCCCTTGAAAGAAAACTAACAGAGACATCCAAAACCCTTAATCTAAAAGAGTAGTTTAAACTCCTCTCTTTCCAAACTATATTTCAAGTAAAAAAGAAAATGAAACATCATTACCTACAATACTTTCCCAACCTTTATAACTGACAATGAACAAATAAACAAAAAAAGAAAAACAGAATTTCTCCAAACACTCCATTGCTCTTAACTACTACAGCCATGCTGGCTCTCTTCATCAAGACACAGCCAACTTACGGCAACCAAGAGGACAGGACTAACAGATGTAGTTTGCCATAGAGTGTTTTCCCTGACCTTTGGAATAAAATGGCAAGTCTAGGCTTCTCTTGACACAAATTACTCAGGCTAGGCAGAGACCAGGAAAAACGAGCCTTAAAACAGAGAGTGGAAGATATTAAGAGACAGTTAGTGGGGTATACATTTTTTAAAATAAAACATTCCCTTCTTACTGGAGACAGTGTGTAACAGACTTCCCTCTGTGACACACCTCTGAAGATGCCAGCCACAGGTGCAGGCGAAACATTAGAACAAGATCCACCAGACCACGGCCACACAGCCTGGAAAACCCACCACAACCAGTGGAAACTAACTGTTTTGCCAGGCTAATAGTTGAGGAGAATCTACCATATAAAGTTGCCATTTTCTCCTGGTGAACTGATCTCTGTGCTTGGAAATCAGTTGCAATTCCAGGAGATCTCCAGCCACTACCTGGAGGTTGGAGCAATATATGACTTGTGCTCTTTAGTTATCTATGAACTTATTTTAAGAGACACAATATTGTAAAATCACATACATGTACCTGCACAGTTGTTTTAACTAAACGGATTATGCAACTCCATTTAATAGCATAATACAAAAAACTACTAATTAAAACGTTGCAGGTTCAATTGTTCATGACTGAATGCGTTCTAGCATCTATGAGATTAATTGTAAACTTCAGATTCTTAATCTCTAAGCTTTATAAATTGCTGCTTGTGTGCTGTTTGCATAATGCGGTTTTAAAACCTACCTCCACAATTTTCAGATCTATCTCGTTGCTGTTACTGCAGCCATTTTTGTTAAGGGCAAAAGCTATTGGCTGCAGAAAAGAGACTTAAGTTAGGGATTGCCTGCCAATTCCTATCTCGCTCTGAAATGAAGGTAAGGGGGTGGGGGTGGGCGCCACGGGGTGGGGGGCAGGGAGGGCCTCAAGGGGCCCTGGGGGGCAATTTTGCATCCCCCACTTGACGAGATTTGTTGTACCCAGGGACAGAGATTACCCCCTTGTCCCTAATGGAGTTAATCATTAATAACCGGTTCTCCAAACTGAGAAAATTTTAATAACCGGGTGCGAATAGGTTGCATCCCACCTCTGCAACCGGGGCTAGAATGTCCAATTCTGCAAAACCCTGGGGTTACCTTTAAAATCCAGTTTGTTAAAAGGGAGGGGGAACCCCCCCCCCCCCCGCACACACACACAACAAGAACAATTTTTTAAAACTTCCTTTGCCCACCACTGGACCTGTTGCGTGTTACGCATTCCAGGAAAATATATTTCTGGGTAAGCATTGTTGTAAATGTCAGCATCTCTGCTGTGAGCTAACACAGTGGAAACGGTCCCTGCAGCCAACCCCACAGTGATTCTGTGCACCACTTTCAACAAGAAAACAGACGACACACCCCCACTATTAACTTATTTCATTAATACCCCCCTACCTATCTCCAGCGGGGACTACTGTGTTGCCCTCTCTTCCATTTTATCCTCACAACAACCCTGTGAAGTGGGTCAGATCGAGAGTGTGTGACTGGCCCACGGTCACCCAGTAAGTTTCCATGGCAGAGCAGGATTCAAACCTGGGTCCTCCCAGATCAAACACACTAACCACTACAACACATGGCTTTTCACAACAAAGCTGCACTGGGCTGCAGTTTCCGGAAGACGATGCTGGGCTGGGCATGTTATTAAAAAGCTACACCTGGGTGCCCATTTTGAAGCTGCAGCTTCAAACCCTCTGCTTTATATACACTGCTATAAAAAAAGTTTAAAAGTTTAAAAGTTCAACATGCAGGGAAGCTCCTCCATTAGGCCTGTTGGGGCTACATCCCCACTAGAAAGTAGAAGAAAAAGGGGGCTGGGGGTGGGGCACTTATCCAGCAGGGCTTCTGATTGGCTGTGCAGATTAAAAGGCATCATGTTAAACAGAGCTTCTTGCTCGACATGTAAAAGCGTTACTATTACCCCGTCTCAGATAAAGATGTCAGTAAGACAAGTCGAGGTGCAGTGGATGAGAAAATTGTATGTTTCCACATTAGGATACAGTCCCGAATGGATAAATATTTATTTATTTATTTATTTATTTATTTATTTATTTATTTATTTATTAAGAAGAAGAAGAAGAAGAAGAAGAAGAAGAAGAAGAAGAAGAAGAAGAAGAAGAAGAAGAAGAAGAGGAGGAGGAGGAGGAGTTTGGATTTATATCCCCCTTTTCTCTCCTGCAGGAGACTCAAAGGGGCTTACAATCTCCTTGCCCTTCCCCCCTCACAACAAACACCCTGTGAGGTGGGTGGGGCTGAGAGAGCTCCGAAGAACTGTGACTAGCCCAAGGTCACCCAGCTGGCATGTGTGGGAGTGTACAGGCTAATCTGAATTCCCCAGATAAGCCTCCACAGCTCAGGCGGCAAAGCTGGGAATCAAACCTGGTTCCTCCAGATTAGATACACGAGCTCTTAACCTCCTACGCCACTGCTGCTCTCGTTATTTATTTATTTATTATTTAGTTTTCTATACCGCCCTATCCCCAGAATTATTGATTTTTACATGCTGCCTTTGCCAGAACATTACTTTGTGCATTATTGAACATGGTACTTTGATACAAGAGCATTTATGCCAAAATGTGTTTTAGCTTTCAAACGATGTGGGGTGGGGGTGGGGAAGCAGAGCTAGGTATACACTCGGATCCAGGCAGAGCATTCTTCAACGAAGATGGTCCGGTGTGCTTTGTTCTGCGGCGGAGGAATATACAATCTGCTAACATTTTTTTGCGAGACACAGATTAGAGTTATACATAATATCACTCCCTAACATTTTGTGATTGTCCCACCATCCTGGGCCAGAATTGCAAACGCGTCACAGGCTCAATAAAGTTGGGGACTCTTACTCCAAGAGATTCTAGAGGATGACGCGGATTCTATGCGATACGCCGACAGCATGAGAAAACGGCCTTCAAAATCTCTTGCCAGGTGGCGAAGAAAAAATAATTTCCCCTGAAGAGCTCTAATGAGACTGAAGCATCTGGTGATGAAGGAGCAGAGGACCGGCAATGCATCATACGCCAAACCGGTCTCTCACAACTAGATGGTTGTGGTCTACATCAGTGATGGCAAACCTTTTGGCCTTGGCATGTCAAAACATCAAAAAATGCCTAACTTGGCTCTGAAGGTGCGCCCCCCCCCCACCTCTGAACAAAAGAAATAGTTCTTACATATTCAAAAATATACAGCCCAATCATGTATGGCGCTATGCGTTATATAACGAAATGTCAAATAATTACAAAAATGACTCAAACGGAAACAGGGGCCCCTTCCGCACACGCAAAATAATGCGTTTTCAAACCACTTTCACAACTGTTTGCAAGTGGATTTTGCCATTCCGCACAGCTTCAAAGAGCACTGAAAGCACTTTGAAAGTGCATTATTCTGCATGTGCGGAATGAGCGAGGGAGAAAGGAGCTGTTGGCTGTTGGTGAACCCTGGCATGTCACCCAAAATGTCATGGCGTGTCTGCTTTGACAGACATGTCATGGGTTCCCCATCACTGGTCTAGATGTGGTTTTCTCTGGAATAACAGTCTAGGCTGAAAGATGGCCTCCTGTTTGACACGGCTGACCCCAGAAAAAAAAACTACTGATCCAAGACACCCACTCGTTGAGTTCATTCATGAAGGTCAAGACCTAATTCATTTACTCCACTCTACAAGAATTTCCTATGACTGAGGCATTATAGGATTTTGCCATAGCACATAGTATTATACTCTTTTAAAAGGACATTACTTTGGGTGGAAGGTCTGGGTCCCAGTTTAAACAACTCTCCAACAATCTATTGTCGAAGGCTTTCACGGCCGGAATCACTGGGGTGCTGTCTGGTTTCTGGGCTGTATGGCCGTGTTCTAGCAGCATTCTCTCCTGACGTTTCGCCTGCATCTGTGGCTGGCATCTTCAGAGGATCTGAATTCAGAACCAAACAGCTCTCCAACAATCGCTATCAGTCACCAAAAAGTTATAATTGCAATTTGTAGTCCGGTAGCTAAATACTGTACAACTTTTGACCACTGAGGAAGGCCAGTGGGCCTAAGGGCTTCTGTTTTTATGCGAGAATCAGATTGTGCACCAGCGGCTGTCCGCCCTAGCTTTGTACTGCTGGCTCTGCCCGCCCCCACCCCTCCCAGCTCCATCTCCAGTCAGCGCCCTGCTGTGCCCTTATCCCTAATTCAGTGATGGCGAACCTTTTCAACAACGTGTGCCCAAATTGCAACCCAAAACCCACTTATTTATCGCAAAGTGCCAACATGGCAATTTAGCCTGAATACTGAGGTTTTAGTATAGAAAAAAACAGTTGGCTCCAAGGAGTTACTCGGGAGTAAGCTTGGTGGTAGTCAGTGGCTTTGCTTTGAAGCAATTGTGCAACGCTTTGAACGGGTGAATCATGACCCTAGGACGGTTTACTCAGAAGCAAGCCCCATTTCCAGCAACCAAGCTTACTTCCAGGTAAAGGATCATGCTTTATTTTTTATTTTTTATTTATTTAATTTGGTATACCGCCCAATCCCCGGAGGGCTCTGGGCGGTGTACAACATAAAAACACATAAAAACATCATAGGCATCCATAAATTATAATAAAAACAGCAGTTATAATATATCTAGATGGCGTCCCTCCTAAACCTGATCCCTTTAGCAAGAGGGGGAGAGGTCCCGATGGTATGAGGAACCCATAGATCTTAATAATGGATCCCATTAATATTGGGATTCCAGCCTGGGGGGGCGGGGGGGGGAACTCAGCGGCTGGTTTCTCCAAAAGCCCGGTGGAACAACTCGGTCTTACAGGCCCTGCGGAAGTCCCCAAGGTCCCGCAGGGCCCGGACAGTTGGAGGAAGAGTGTTCCACCAGGCAGGGGCCAGAGCCGTAAAGTTCTTAGTTCTTCCCATGAAAATCAGTAGGGTTTAACAGCGCTTAACAGGGTTACCTACACTGCTTCTCCAAAACTAGGTCTTAGGTTTAATGCTAATAATCTCTCTGAAATAATTGCACTATTATCACATGACAAACTCTGTGCACGCGTGCCCACAGAGAGGGCTCTGAGTGCCACCGCTGGCACCCGTGCCATAGGTTCGCCACCACTGCCCTAATTCCATGCGGAGTTTGGGACCAGGGCACAACCAGAGGGTCGCAGTGCCCAGGGTGTGGAGCCAAAAGGGCCATTTTATGAAGCTGTGCCCCTGGAGATCGGACCAGCCTGGGCCTTCCAGGTACCTTGTACCCAATATTAAAAGTAGAGTTTCCAATACGTAAAAATAAAACTATTTGGTTTCAAAAGAACAGGAAAGATCATCTTAGAAGAAACTTTCTTCCCATTTCAGATCAGCATTCCTGAATGTTATTCAGACATCATTTCTTAGCAAAGGAAGAGCAATTTAAGTCTTTCTCTGCCGGCTCTCGTACCCCAAGGAAGATGCTATTTCACAGTAGTCCAAGAAAAGGACGGAAAGGGGGGGTTGATGGTCCTCCTTCTCTGTGAGTGGTCTTCCTCGCTCTTCCGTGCTGCTGGGCTCCTTGGCCTCCTCTCCCTCACACCCCAAAACCTTTCCCCAAACCAGTGCCAAAATTACTGCTTCCCTTCCCCCTTCATTTCCCGGAGAAAGGGAACTTGGCATGTTTCTACACCAGCTCAATCAATCAGTGTCACAGGCTCAATTGCCTGAAGCACAATTCGGGAGGGGGATCCCTCATGACTCGCCACAGAGCAGGATAAATCACACTTCCTTTCAACTGTTCCCTCTTGCTTCAGCTCCATTAACCCCCCCCCCCACACACACACACCTGGGTTTCCTCCATCTTCCCACCTACCCGCTTGTTTGCTTCTCTAGTCCTGCTTCTGGGGGGGGGGGGGCAGGCGGGAGGGGGCAGCTAAAGGAAAGGAAATCGGGGAGGCAAGCTAGAGCCAGCTGCTGCAAGCATATTCCGAGTTGCCGCAGCCATCACAGCATGGAGGCGTCACTATCAGTTTTTAACCACCATTCAAGTGTTTCTGAAAGAACCTGGGCATTCCACACAAGACTGCAGAATCTGTTACCCCAGCTCTAATTGGCCCTACTGCGAGGATTTTTTGATCCACAGGTCGGCTACGCATAACCATCAGATAAAAATAGGTAAATGTTGGTAAGAAAAATGAAAAATGCAGAATCTCCTCCTGCAAAGATGATCGGGAAATGCAATATTTTAAGCTCCGAGGCTTTCGTGCAGGTCTGCCAGCTCTGAGGTAGGAAAATCCTGGAAATGAGGGGTAGGACCAGAGGTGGGATCCAGCAGGTTCTCACAGGTTCCCAAGAGTAGGTTACTAATTATTTGTGGGTGACGAGAGGGGGTTACTGATTGGCGATTTTGCCCCGTGATTTTTGCCTTAGTTACGCCCCTCCTCTCAGCAGCAGCACGCAGAACTTGAAGCAGTCTAGCAGGAGGTGCATTCGTTTCCCGCCCAAGGACCGGCGCAGTGGCTGCGTCCTTGCCACAGCCCCACCCAGGAATGCCCCGCCCCGGAATGCCCGGCCACGCCCCGTCTTGCCCCACCCAGCCCCATTGGCGCTACGTCACAGTTTGAATCCCACCACCATGGGAACCTGTTACTAAAATTTTTGGATCCCACCACTGGGTAGGACCCTGAGGACCCTGGTAGAGTTTGAGGAGAAAAGGGAACTCCTGGGGGGGGGGGGATGTTAGGCCACATAGGCCACTCCCCTCCAAAAAGAAGCTGTTTCCTCCAGACAAACTGATCTCTCTAGTCCAGGGGTAGGGAACCTTTAACACTCAAAGAGCCATTTGGACCCGTTTTCCACAGGAAAAGAAAACACTTGGAGCCGCAAATAATTTTTGACATTTAAAATAAAGATAACACTGTATATATTGGATTTGTTTTTACCTTTTACTCCACTCATTCTGAGAAGCGCATAGATGCGCCCGCCCTGCTGCCTGCAGGGCGGGCAAGGATGGGGCCAGCGGCTTGGCCTTGCCGGCTGCCGGGAAAGCGCCCGCCCCGCTTGAACGGGGTGGGCGAGAGGGGAAGTCCGCAGCACTGCCCAGCCGGCCACGGGCAATTGGTGCGCTTGCCCTGCTGCCTGCAGGGTGGGCAAGGATGAAGCCGGCAGCTTGGCCTCACCGTCTGCCGGGAAAGCGCCTGCCCAGCCCCAATGGGGCGGGCGAGAGGGGAAGCCCGCGGCACAGCCCAGCCATCCGCAGGCAGTTGGTGCGCCCGCCCTGCTGCCTGCAGGGCAGGCAAAGATGAAGCCGGTGGCTTGGCTCGTGGAGCCGCAGTGCAAGGGCAGAAGAGCCGCATGAGGCTCTTGAGCTGCAGGTTCCCTACCCCTGCTCTAGTCTGTGAATCAGTTACGATCCTGGGAGAACTCCAGGCCTCACCTGGAAATTGGTAATCCTGGCATTAGGAAGACATACTGTGAAACAAGCCAATTTAGAAGACTACAAGTCCGGATGCTTAACAAGCCAGCTGTCCATCAGCAACTATCTCCCCTTCCAACCATGTCACAGGTGTCTGATTCTGCAGGTGAGGCCTTTCCAATGAATGTCTCCTAGTTTTACTGCCCATTAAACAGACGAAGGCTTCACTGTAGACAAGGAGATGTAAATGATCAGTAAAGGTATCAAGCACAATTTTACAGGCAAAGACAACCACTGCATTTTTAAGTTGAGATATTTACACCCCATTTCCTCCCCAGTGGGATCCCAAAGTCCCCTACAACTTCCTTCTCCCGTCCTCCATTTTGTCTTTGCCACCCCAAACCTTTTGAGGTCGGTTAGACAGAAAAAGACTGACATGCTGCGGACCACCTAGAGTAGCTTCCCTGTTGGATTTGGAGTTCGTATGCAGGTGTCTCACATACTATCCTGGCTTTCACGGAGACGAGATGGAAAACAACATTAAACGAACACATAAATAAAATAATGAAGGATATATAATTTCTGTCCCTGTAGGATGTTATCAGCTCTTGCTAGAGAGAAATGCAAACAACGGACATCTATTATGGACTCATTACCCCAAGGTGATCAGACAGTACTAATCCAAAACAATCGTGCCAAAAGTCTCCAGAAAGGATGCAATATCCCAAATACAACCCTCCAAAACTCAAAAATATTTTTTCAGAATGGCTGGATACATGTGCAACTGGAGTCCTGGGCGTGCTGCCCGGTCTAAGCCTCGGCACGAAAAGCTGCAGGGGGCAGAGACGCCACATTTAGAATGGATGCCAGAACAGAGAGTCCCCTTTGAAGGAATTAAACAAGCTTTAATAAAAGCACCAGCTTTGGGTCTTCCAGGTCTAACCAACCAGTCTTTTCTGTTTGTACATGAACAATCTGGGATGGCAAAGGGTGTTTTGGCTCAAGAGTTTGCTGGTACCTACAGAGTCAGTCCCCCTCCTTCACAAGAGAAACAGGATAGGTGTTCCAAGAAACCTAAAAGGAACTCAAATTCGGTGTTTCCGGACAATGTAGCTATGCACTCAGTCTCCAAAGAGCGAGAAATGTCTGACAAAAATCTAGCACCAGGGAAAAGCATTGTGATTATTCTTGTTGCACCTAAAGGATATAAAGAGAATCGGGACACAGGTTTGGACCTTTTGAAATCTGAAATCTCGAACTGAAGCTCAAAAGTAGAGCTCCCAGTACCAGCAACAGTCATTCTTGGGAAATCTGACGCGAGCTCTCTGTCTCCAAACTGCTTTAGGAACTCTGACACAACTGACATTGAACCTCACCTACAGGTAACAAGAGGGGAGAACCTAACCCAGTGATGGCGAACCTATGGCACGGGTGCCAGAGGTGGCACTCAGAGCCCTCTCTGTGGGCACGCACAGAGTTCCCCCACACACATCTAGGCTGGCCTGGGTCGCTGGGCTCTATTAGCATTAAACCTAAGACCTAGTTTTGGGGAAGTAGTGTAGGTAATCCTGTTAAGCGCTGTTAAACTAAAGCACGATCCTTTACCTGGGAGTAAGCTCGGTTGCTGGCAATGGGGCTTGCTTCTGAGTAAACCCTCCTATGGTCGTGATTCACCCGTTGGAAGAGTTGCACAGTTGCTTCAAAGCAAAGCCATCGACTACCACCAAGCTTACTCCTGAGTAATGCACGCCTCGGAACCAACCGTTTTTTCCTAAACGAAAACCGCAGTATTCTAAACAAAAACCTCAGGTTAAATTACCGTATTGGCACTTGGCGATAAATAAGTGGGTTTTGGGTTGCAATTTGGGCACTTGGTCTCGAAAAGGTTTGCCATCGCTGACCTAACCTAATTTCTTTCCTTTTACTTAGGTGTGTGTTTTTGCTTGTTAAAATCAAAAGGAAAATGCCAGTTTTGGACATACTTTGTCATTTGTTTTGCCTTGTTTCTTTTCCTTATTTTTGGCTAAAGTATTTTAAAGACTATTCTGCATACCCTACTATTCAGGCCTGCCTCTCACTGTGATAAGAGCACTGTCCAGGAACAAAGGAACAGTTTGTGCGAGGGGGTTTGTTTGTTTTTGCTACAATTGTTCTGCCACATCTTAACCCAGTACCACTGTGTCTATGGCCCTACCCTTTTTATGTATACGTTTCCTGTTTTGAGGTTTGTTTGTTTTTCAAATTCTGAATTCCAATCACATGGTGCTGCTTAAATCCTTTATGCTTCGTTTCAAGTCTCTCTCTCTTGTGTTTTGAAGAAGGACACGCTCCTTTTGCCAAACAGCCCCTTTGGGGTTTTTCTTGAACTCTATCATTTGTCTCTTATTTTGTTGGAATGGAGCCTGCCCTGTGTGGAGCAGAGTCTTCAAATCCAATGAGATCTCAGTTTTTAGCCTCATGCACTCTGGTCCCCAGACTTGCCTTGGGAACTCTGCGGTCTATCTCTTTAGCAACTCACCATCAGGCTGGTGTGAGTACAGTAAAATACCTCTACCTTTTATTTTCTGTTATCAAAATGTTTGGATTGTACATTTCTGTTTAGTTTGATTCATTGAATATTTAGTGTTCTTCCATGATTGGTAATGATTTAGATCAGTGATTCCCAACCAGGGTTCCGTGGTACCCTGGGGTAGCATGAGCACGTCCCAGGGGTACCTTGACAATGCTACTGCCTGCCCCCCCCCCCCAAATAAAATGGATTTTGAAGGGGGGGCTGAAAGCCTCATGGGCTCCCTTTAAACAACACTGAAAAACAGAATTGTTTTATTTGCCCAAATTTGCCGTGGATGGGGGGGGGGCAGATTTAAAGGGAGCTCTCCCTTTAAATCCCCCCAATCCATGCCCAATTTAGGCAAACAAACAACACAGCTGTCAATGCTGCTTTCCCTCCCCTCCCCCTGCTTGCCACTCCCCCCACCTACAGGCCAAAAAACAGAAAAAACCCTAAAAAATGCAAAAAAAAATCAAACGCACCTCAAGGGAATCCTGAGATATGAAGAGCGAGGTTGCAGGTACCGCAATGTTGAAAAGGTTGGGAAACACTGATTTAGATATTGGTTCCCCTTTCATTCCATAAGTTACATAGGAGGTAGCCAGGGGCGTCACATGTTTCTGAAAGAACCTGTGCCTTCCACACAAGACTGCATCGGCTCACACTTAGGCTGAAGTAGCCAGGCGAGTCACATCCCCTAGAGTATTGGCCATGCTGGAAGGGGCTGATGGGAATTGTAGTTCCTGAACATCTGGAGAGCCGCAGGTTCCCTACCCCTGCCCTATAAATTACACAATTCTTGGCAGCCCAGTCTATTGGATCCTGATCCAGGGATCTGAAAGCATCGGACTTTAAAAACTACTCTGACCAAGAGTAGGACGGCGGACCGAGGGGCGGTGGGATGGCGGATCGAGGGGGCCACTGGGCCGTGGATTGACGGGGCAGCAGATAAACCCATTTGGGCTCTTTTTTTAATAGAAGTAATTTCTTGCAGCTGCTGTGCAGAAGCCAGATCTACCTGCTCAAAAACACTGATGTGCAGTTTGGCCCCTTCACTGTCAAAAAACCAACACCCCCCCCGCCCCATGGGTCCCTAGCAGGCAAGCAAGGATTCCTGGCACTTTCCAATGCCCTGATGAGCTTTGCGGCTTTTTGCCAAAACTGCAGTCCCGTCAAACAAAGATCGGCACTGTTTGGTAGCAGAGCACCACTCCAGCCAATCTGGGCAGCTCCGTACTCTGAAGATAGAAGGACGACCCTGGAACAGTCCCACGTAATTTACTGTGGCCTATTCATCGGGCCTGGTTCGAAAAAACTAAATGAACAGTGAAACAAGGGAACAGCTGCAGGGTCTCCAGACGGTCTTCATCGGCTCACACTTAGGCTGAAGTAGAAGAAAACAGTCCGCCAGCCAAAAAGAGTCGCCCGCGCTCCTGTTGCCAGTTCACCCCGCCGCATGGCAATCGGGTTACACGGCAGTCCGTGGTGACCCAAAAAAACAGATTTGATTATGTTTCCAAGCAGTGAAACTAAGTCACGTCGTGCCTCGCCCTTCAGAGGAGAACTTTAGTCCTGGGCCAAATTTACAAAGGAAATGCACCGTAGCAGATTATTTGCTCTCACAGAACACCCACCGAGAAATAAGAGATAGTACAACATATCCACGGTGCGAAACCTTTGCTTGAGACAGACAACAAAGTGCCATCAGAAACTCAATGGGGTGATTTCCAAACCAGGTGCCCGCTCAGGCAGACTAATAGAGACCAAATAGGCCCAAAAGAGCATTGAAGCGTTATGCCCTCCACATGGGATGACTCCCCCATTCCATGCCTTTCAAACAGGGAGGGTCCGGGCGCTGGTTACGTCCTGCTCTCTGCTAACACACCCTCAGCAGCATAATTCATTTCCTCCAGACCAAAAAAATCTCCTATGACTGAGGCATTGTAAGATTTTGCCACAGCAGAATTGGGAATGACTGCCACATTGCATTACACTCTTTATAAGAGGATATGATAGGAAGGTGCTCCAAAGGGTGATCTCTACTGCCCATAGGACTATTGGCTGCCCTCTCCCCTCTTTGGAAGAACTTTATAATTCCCGCTGCCTAAAGAAAGTTCAGAATATTCTGAAGGACCCGTCTCTTCCGGCATACTCCCTTTTTGAAATGTTACCATCTGGCAGATGGTATAGGATTATAAAAACAAGGACAGCTTCGGTTCTAGAGCTGTGGCTATGCTGAACTCCATGGTTTCGTGTTGATATGGTTGGGGCTGTGTAGTGATGGTTGGAGGAAGGGGAATGTGAGGATTGGGTGTGCGGTCTGAAATAGTGGGCATCGGGGAATGCTTGTAATTTCTGTTGTGCATGCACAATAACAATAAATGGTTGTTGTTGTTGTTGTTGGTGGTGGTGGTGGTGTATCACAGAGGGAAGTCTGTTACACACTGTGTCCAGAGAGAAGGAAATGTTTGGGATATATATTGTCCATTTCCCAGGGTTGGGAACCAATCAGTAAGTGTTTGGGTGGAACTTGTTATGCAAAGATGTGGTTGATAATATTGTATTGCGGGTGGGATTTGCATTCACTAATACTGCTGCTGCTACAGGGCATGAAAATGTGAATCACTCACTGGACTGATAAGCCCTACCTGCAATACAATACTATCAACCACATCTTTGCATAACAAGTTCTACCCAAACACTTACTGATTGCTTCCCCACGCTGGGACATGGACAATATATACCCCAAACATTCCCTTCTCTCTGGACACAGTGTGAAACAGACTTCCCTCTGTGATACACCTCTGAAGATGCCAGCCACAGATGCAGGCGAAACGTTAGGAACAAGATCCACCAGACCACGGCCACACAGACCAGAAAACCCACCAGAACCAGTTGAATTTGGCCGTGAAAGCCTTCGACAATACATTCAATTATACTATTTCCTTCTGTATTTTCTTAGCTCGAATCTTTGAGGCTGCCAATGCAAAAAGGTCAACCCTATAAGATATAAAAGGATCTGAGTCTGAGAGAAGGAGATTTATTTTATCTGCCACAGAGTGCATCTGGTACATGGATGCAAGACTAAAAAGGAACTTGGCCCTTGGCTCATCATACAAAGGACAGATCATAACATAGTGAGGAAGATCTTCCACTTCGCTCCCGCAAATGCAAATTTGCTGCTCCAATGGTATCTGAGCATATCTGCCTTCCAAATACATTGTTGGCATTGTATTGTCGAAGGCTTTCACGGCCGGAATCACTTGGGTGCTGTGTGGTTTCCGGGCTGTATGGCCATGTTCTAGCAGCATTCTCTCCTGACGTTTTGCCTGCATCTGTGGCTGGCATCTTCAGAGGATCTGAAGGATCAGAGGATCATAACATAGTGAGGAAGATCTTCCACTTCGCTCCCGCAAATGCAAATTCGCTGCTCCAATGGTATCTGAGCATATTTGCCTTCCAAATACATTGTTGCCATTGTATTGTCGAAGGCTTTCATGGCCGGAGTCACTTGGGTGCTGTGTGGTTTCCGGGCTGTATGGCCGTGTTCTAGCAGCATTCTCTCCTGACGTTTCGCCTGCATCTGTGGCTGGCATCTTCAGAGGATCTGTCCTCTGAAGATGCCAGCCACAGATGCAGGCAAAATGTCAGGAGAGAATGCTGCTAGAACACGGCCATACAGCCTGGAAACCACACAGCACCCAAATTGTTGGCATTGATTGGAAGCGTAATGCTGTCAGAGCCCTTCTTATACTATATTGAGTTATGTCAACTAGACAAGGGGCTCTACAATGATCTTTTTTGATAAGGCTATGCCATGGCACAAACTTGGAGTGTAAAATTGTTTCTCTATCTGCAGAATTGTCTCCTCTAAAAAGCCAGTCCCGGAGATCAAAATGAGTATTTGGTGACAGCATTAAATCATCTGGGACTGTAAAGCTGTACAGGATATTATTTAAGGAGGCAGCCTGTAATTTGGAATATTTTTGCAAAAACTGCAGACTTTGGCTACCAAATGAGGTTGGTTTTAAAAAGCTCTTTTTAAGAAATTTCAAAATTGCCCATTGAGCACAAGCTTTAATGGAGGGCAAGCGGAGTTCTGCCCCGAGAAGAGCTGTTGGTGCCTCCTCAGGGAGTGTCAGAATTCGTCGGAGGAAGGAATTTTGAATGGTTTCCGTTTTATTCAGAACTTGTACATTCCATCCCCAAATCTCTACAGCATAGAGTAGCAGGGATATGACTCTAGTTTTAAAGATGTTAATAGCTGGGTCGACTAAATGGCTTCCTCTTGTGTGATAGAATCTCAAAATTGCCCCAATTGATTTTTGAGCTGCAGATTTGACTACTGTTATATGGTCATTCCAACTTAATGAAGGACTGAATGTTACACCTAAATATTTTAAAGAATTACATTGTTCAATAGGAATGTTATGAATGCTCCATCTGTATTTTACTGGTCTTTTCTTGAACACCATTACCTTGGTTTTAGAGTAATTTATAGTGAGAGCTTCCGCTCTACAATACTTGCCCAGACTGTTTAGAAGTCTCTGACTGTTCCTAGTAAGTGAGACCAAGACCATATCATCTGCATATAGCAAGATTGAAATTTTCTGCTTTCCTAAAGAGGGAGAAACGAATTCAGAGCCTGAGAGTCTAGGAATTATATCACTGATATACAAGTTAAATAATATGGGACAAGTAAACAGCCCTGCTTAACTCCTTTCCTCGCTCGAATCTCATCTGTTAAAGAGCCTGATGTTAAAGAGCCATTCTAACTTTGATTTGCGTATCCTTATGTAGCTCCCTAATTTATTTATTTTTTATTTAAATTTATAGACCGCCCCATCCCAGAGGGGCTCTGGGCGGTGTACAACAATATCAATATATATACAACATGTAACAAGGGTCACAATAGTGACCGTTTACTAAAATCCATTAAAAACCATTTAAACAGCGGTCAAAACAAAACAATAGTAACAGCATCCCATGACCCAATTCATTAAAACCTCCCCAAAAAGGAGGGAGGAAAAACAAACGTTTATCTATATTTTTATTAGCCAGTTTCCACCAGAGTCTCTCCCTACTAAACTGAGTCAAACGCCGAGGCCAGGTCAACAAATGCCGCGTATAAAGCTTTAGTTGGGCCTCTCATGGCTGTGTAAGCTAGTTGGTACAGTACTAGGCAGTGAGCAACTGTGGATTGTCCCTTCCTAAAGTCAGCCTGCTGTGGATACAGTATCTGATTTTCAGTTTCCCATTCTTCTAGTTTAAGGAGGAGGTATTTGCCATATAATTTGGAGGCAGTATTCAGAAGGCTTATTGGTCGGTAGTTGTTTGGGTCTGATTTATCCCCTTTTTTGTGGATTGGGCAGGGATGGTGATACAATTAAACAATAGTGAAACAACATGGGGTTGCTATTGACTCAGGGTGCCACAATAACCACAACTATCCTGTCAGATTAAGTGGTTGTAGGGGTGGAAAGCGCCATCAATTTGCAGCCGATTTATGGGAACCCAGTAGGGTTGGCCTAGAGGGAGAGGTTCAGAGGCGATTTGCCATTGCCGGGCTCTGTGTAACAACCCTGGACTTTATTGGTGGCCTCTCATCCAAGTAGTAACCAATGAGCTTCTCCGGCAATAAATAAATAATTTAATTTATTACATTCCAAATTCCTTTGGAAACTAATGGGGCTCCCTAGATGTGTGCCTTATGCTGCGTTGTGTATTGAGATGGGCCAAACAACTCTAGAAACCTTGGCATGGATAAGGGCCATAAAATATTGGCTGCATATACATTTTCTAGTGGGATCCAATAGCTATATTCCCTCTCTGTTATCAGATCACTTTATTTCACAATGGTATACTTTGATCTTTAGAAAGGTTGAAGCTATTGGTTTCCCCTTGGAATCACTCCTTATGCTCACAAAGGTAGAAGCCTTCAGACTAGTTAAGAATAGCCTCTTGGATCTTGATTTTCATAATTTGACTCTTGCTGCCAAGACAACCTGTTCTCCGACTACATTATTAATCCCATGCAAGCGTGGAATTATGGCAGCATATCTTCCGTTTCCTTTGCTGATTAATCCTTTAATTCGCAGAGGGAGAGAGCCTTGGCTACTGCAAGATGTAATGTGCTGCCATCAGCTCTGCTGGAGGGAAGATTTAAGAATATGGAACGTTCTAAACGAGTTTGTTCATGTGATATGACTACGGTTGAAACACTGTATTTCTTAACCTTGTTTTGTTTTAAAATTTTGTCCTGTTTTATATGCCAATAAAGGCGTGTGTGTGTGTGTGTGTCAATGAGCTTCTCAAAACGGCCATGTTGGGCGCACAGCCAAACAAAAGTTTCAGAGCTTTCCTAACCGATACGATATTATATTCTGCGCAGCAGCATCAAATGTGTGTGACACATCCGCTCACACTATGCTCAATTCAGTCAGTCGCATTCCCTCTTTCATTCAGGAAAAATATTCTCCATTTTACTTGCTCAGAGCGGGCTTCAGAACAAAACAGCTGACAGAGCTGAGGGCAGCCGCCAGCTCTGAAACGTCTAGAATAGCATTTCCTATTGTTTTTTTTCCCCCGTAAGAGATGGAAGCGCTACTAAAAACTCATCTGCCATTCAAATAAAGGAATGATTTATTTTCTCTTGCACCAGCAACAAAGAAAGAAAGCCCATGTGAACTTCTGTTGTCACACTTTTTTCACTATTATGAAAAAAAAATGCAAATCAAACGTTTTATTCATTTAAAACTTTTATTCGTTGTCTTTCCAGTTTCTGGAACTCGAGGTGGCTTACAGTGTAAATAAAACAATTTTTAAAAAAACACACAAAGACCACAATTTGAATCCTCCAATTAGGACTGCCAATAAATAAAAGCTACGGTAAATTAGTCAAATGGGGTCCAAAATAAAACTGTCTTCAATTGAAGTCTGAAAGGGAGGTGGCTAGACACATTTTCCCTGGGGAGATGGTACCATAATAGTGGAATTGCCACCCCAAAGCGGTGTAAAAATTCCACCTGCTAAGCGAACTTCTTAGATTGTTTAAGGCAGCACACCGGGTATCCATGATGTTGCGGCCCTCCAGATTATTTATCAGGACTCACAGTCTTCCCACAATCCTCTGCCAGCATGATGCTGGCAGGGGATTATGGGAACCTAACCAGTCCACTTTGTATCTGGAGAACGCTCTGAATTTGACACCTACTCAGATTAGAGAGTCAGGAGGGCCTCTCTTTGAGATCTTAATTCCCAGGTAGGAACATATGGGACAAAAGAGTCCCCCCACCCCCCACCCCCCCGCAAAAATATATACATACAGGAGACATCTGAAGACTGATAGGCAGAAGGTCTGTTCGAGATCTCCAGTTTCAGGTTAGGTGCTCCATATTTTCAGATCCAATGGTTGCCCTACACATCTGCAGCCCAAAAGACATTATACCTCCCAGCAAGGATTTCTGAAATGTGTGAAGCAATGACAGAGCCACATGGAAGCAGCATCACTTGACGACCGACGTGGTTTTGGTCTTTTTTCTTCTGTACAATTCATGTGGGAACGACAAACCACAGGATAATATGGACACTCATTTGTGTAAATCTCCACGAGTCCTTTGGGACTGTGAAGAAATGTGTATCTGATCTCAACTTTCAGGAATCTACACGCTTGCTTTAGAGCATCAGGTAATTCAAAGCAGGCCTCAGGTGTTATGGACTGGATTGTTGTTCCCATCATCCCTATGCCAGAATGATGCTGGCAGTGGGATGAAATGGGGAACTGTAGTCCATAACATCTGGAGAACAGCTGAAGTTCTGGCTACTTATGTTTTAGAGCAGTGGTGAAGCGAAGACCTGTAGTGGCACGGATTACCGAGGTGGCACTCAGAGCTCCTCTGTGGGCAGCTATGTAAACAGAGTGCCCCCCCCCCCCACATGTAGACTGGCCTGTGCCGCAGGGCTTGATATTTAGCATTAGACCTAAGATCTAGTTTTAGGGAAGCAGTGTAGATAACCCTGATAAGCACTGTTATTTAAAACTCCCACTGATTTTTCCATGCAAAGAACTTAAGGATGATCTTTACCTGGAGAGTAAGCTCAGTTGCTGGCAATGGGGCTTCTGTTTCTGAACAAAACCCTCCTAGTGGTCAGGGATTCACCCATTCTGGAAGAGTTGCATACCGGTTGCTTCAGAAGCAAAGCCACCGAACTACCACCAAGCTTATCTCCTGGAAGTAAATCTAATGCCTTACCGAGCCCACCATTTTTTCTAAACTAAAACCTCAGTGTTCAGGGTTAAATTGCCAGTGGTTGGCACTTTGCTGATAAATAAGCTGGGTTTGGTGGTAACCAATTTGGGCACTTTCGGTTCCTTCAAAAGTTGTTTGCCATCACTGCTTTAGAGTGTTTAATATATTTCACATACATGGTCCCAAGAATCCCTCATCCTCACTTTCCCACACACTATTAAGCCAGTATTATTATCCTCGAGGGGAATCCGTTGGAGGGACACTAACACCCAAAGAGATTTGTTTAGCACAGACTAGACTACTTTTGTGGGAGAAGAATACGCTTTGCCTTTGGTCTCCCTTAGTTAGACATTTCTACCCTGAAGGCAAAACCTCTGAATCCACAATTTAAAAGGTTTTGAGTTAATCAACTAATCAGTTAGTTGACCAGGCATTTCCTGAACACAACAAAATCCATAAATAAAACAATCCAGTTTTCACTTAAATTGAAAAGCAGTCCTGCTCCCTAGATTCAGGTCAAACCCCACAACCAGCCCCTTGGAATCAAAATTACTAGGCACACAGCCAGCAGAGCCCTTTTTCCAACCAATGGTTTGGGTCCAATCCTTATTAGAGATGCACATGTTGCAGAACGGCTCATAGGAAGTTACAAAGGAAAGCATTTGTTGAGCATACGCTCGACAACGAAGCAACAACTTCTGCTGCACCGAGCCACAGCATTTGCTGTTCTAAGCAACAATAATGTCATCAAAAGCTGTTAATACAGCCCTGAACTGAGCATAATCAAGAGAAGGATCTGCCAGAGGGTACAAAGTATGGTCAAAAACAGCCAACCCAACTCAGTCCATCCTCTTGGATTAAAATGTTCCAATACCCAACAAGTATTCCTGGCATAAACCAGATCCATCAATCCACACACCCAAACTCTCCAGAGAGCTTACCTGGAGAAGCAAATCCAGTTCACCAGTCAAGAGTCTGCCCCTTGTGTGGAGGAGACTCCCGGTTCTTCAGATTAGAGTCATAGAATCATAGAATCACTTAGAACATCCCTTTTTCAACACAATAAAAATAATGCATTTTCAAACCCACTTTCACAGCTGTTTGCAAGTGATTTTGCTATTCCTTGCAACTTTACAGAGCACTTTAGGCAAGCAGTTTGAAAGTGCATTGACTACGTAATACTTTGGAATGAGCCATAGAGTGTGGAAAGAGACCCCAAAATGGGGTGTAATACCCTAAAGAAATTTTGATGTCGACATCCAAAAGAAATCGCCCCTGCAGGAACATCCCAGAAATTTGCCCAAGAATCTTTGTTCTGCATTGAGTTTTCTGTATTGCATTGCTGTCAATGGGGGTTGCAGGCCTTGGGAGGGAGCACATTTCTGAAGGCACAGTCTCAAAACTTGCAGGTCTCATCAGGAGACTGCTTAATGATAGATACCCCTTAGAGTTTGGCAGGTGCAGGATTGTTACCCAGTTCAGGGGGCCAAGGTTATATGGACTCCCCTCAGTAACTGTAGCACAACCCCATCTCTATTAGCTCCCTTTGGAAACAATGGGGATGGGGCACCTCATTGGGAATCCATAACTTTGGAATCCTTTGAACCAAACCTCCACCAAATCCTTGAGTGGGAGTGCATAAGGACAGTCTCTCTGATGATACGCCTGTCACTTGAAATTGTGGTGCTGATATGTCTAAAAGTGCACCCCTCTGTATAAGGCAAATTCAGTTCAAATGTCCTGGTACGTAAAAAAATAGAATTTGATCGCATTAATTGGAGTGGGTCAGCCATGGAGGGCATCCAACTCAGTGGGTTTTGCCCAGAGACTAGTTTGCTCTGTTACGCTTCTGCCCAAGGGCCATCAAGTCCAACCTCCCAATGCATGAACACACAATCAAAGCATTCCTGACATATGCTGATCCAGCCTTTGTTTAAAAACCTCCAAAGAAGGGAGACTCCACCACTCCTCGAGGCGGTGAATTCCACTATTGTCGACCAGCTCCTGGACGGATCAGGGAAGTTCTTCCTATTGTTTAAGTGGGAATCTCTTTCCTTCACCTTGAATCCATAAGCTTCTTAACCACTATGCCCCTCATTGGCTCTCTAAACACGAACTTGAACCATAAAGATGAAGTCACTACTGCATGCTAAGACCCCGTTCCTCAAATGGGGACTTTTAGTTTGGTGCGTGACATTCTGGGCTGTGCCAAGCTCTGGATTTATATGAGAAAAGGAGAAGATATATCCTGCAGAGCCAGAGCCAGACTAAGACATCCCATGCAAAACTCAAATGGCACACCCTCCCCAGTAATTCCTGCCGGCCACACTTAGTGGGACGCCTCCCGACACGAATGCCACGTAAATGAACCAAAGCACGGGGAGAACCCCATCAGATCTGTCTCTCCCTCTGCCACCCACAATCCACCACCCAAAATGGGCATCACTCCCTGCCTTGCACCACAGCTGCCCACTGAACACCTCACACGGCAGCGCCAGAGGTGCGGCTCCTGTTCAGTGGAATCCAGAAATGTGTATTTGAGAAGCTGCCACACGCTCCAAGCAAAGAAGAAGAGGAGGAGGAGGAGGAGGAGGAAGAAGAAGAGTTTGGATTTTTATCCCCCCTTTCTCTCCTGTAGGAGACTCAAAGGGACAACAACTCTCTTAGTCTCCCCTCCCCTCACAACAAACACCTTGGCAGGGTGGGTGGGGCTGAAGGAGAGCTCCAAGAAGCTGTGACCTAGCTCCAAGGTCACCCAGCTAGGCGTGTGTGGGAGCGCCCAGGCTAATCTTGAATTCCCCAGATAAGCCTCCACAGCTCAGAGTGGCGGTGAGCAGGGAATCGCAAACCCGGGTTCCTCCAGATTAGATAATACACGAAGCCTCTTAACCTCCTATGCCACCTGCTGGGAAACGCGAACCATTTCATTCAGGACCATATGACAAGTTTCAAGGCTGCATCAAACAACAGTACCGTCCTGGCAACACAAGTGCGTTCTGTTTGTACAGCCACAGCGGAGGTAAGTTCCCACAGGAAAAAAATGGCTGTCTAAAAAGTTAAAATGTATGAATAACTGCAAAGGTTCCAAGGACAACGTATTCATCCTCAAGTCTCCTCATGTAGGTCATAAGCATGACTAACCTATTATCCAGTGGAACTGCAAGGGCGTTGGCTACTGGGTTTTATGGCATGCATTGTTACTAATTTCCAAAGCTGCAGCTCAAGTAAGAATTTCGGCGAAGGGCACATGACTGCAAGTGAAATTAACATTCCGCTTAAGCACAGAATTGCCACAATGTCTGCTTACTTAAAACCCATGGCTCTTTGGACAACGGGGGGGGGGGGGGGGGGGGACAATTTCATGGGGAAACGGCCAAAAGTACAGGTGGAATCGAGGAGAGTCCATGGCATTGCCATCAGTGATGCATGGCTTAACCCTTTTGAGACCGAAAAGTACTAAATTGCAAACTCCAAACCCACTTTATTTATCACCGCAAGAAAGTGCCAACACGGCAATTTTAACCTAGAACACTGAGGTTTTAGTTTAGAAAAAGCAGGTGGAGCCCGAGAAGGCAGTAGCAATTGTGAGGGAATTAAGCTTGGTGGTAGTCGGTGGCTTTGCTTTGAAGCAACTGTGCAACTCTTCCAATGGGTGAATCCCAACCATAGGAGGGTTTGCTCAGAAACAAGCCCCATTGCCAGCAACTGAGACATACCTCTACTCCCAGGTAAAGATCATGCTTTAGTTCTTCGCATGAAAACCAGTGGGGTTTAACAGCGCTTAACAGGGTTATCTACACTGCTTCCCCAAAAAAACTAGGGTCTTAGGTCTAATGCTAAAATATCAAGCCCTGCAAGTCTATGTGGCCAAGGTCTACGTAATGTGTGTGTGGGGCACTCTGTTTGCATGTTCCCCCAGAGAGGGCTCTGAGTGCCACCTCTAACAACCCGTGCCATAGGTTCGCCACCACTGGCATACATGAAGCACAGGATGAAAACCTGGGAAGCAAACCCTGGTTAAGGCAGAGTCTGTACCCAAAGACAAAAACTGTAGGTTAACAGCAGACTAAAATGTAATTCAGTAAGTGAATATTCCAACTCCGCATGTGTTACACATACATTTCTACAAAGGAAATAACAAACAGGAACACATTTCTTGAAAATGGAATGTAGCAGAACAGAGCAGCAGAACAAAATAGCCTCTGTGGTTGATGCAACCCCTACACTGATACTGATCCATAACACGTCATTAAATGCAACATTATTGGTTTGTTGGGACAAAAGATGCATTTTATAATTATTAAAACTTTTTATTCGCTCCCGGTATAAATCACTCGTTTTGTGCTTCGCTCTTCTTCGGAAAACGAGCACGGAGGTTTCTGTCTCTGTCCCAATTGTGGCTTTGTACGAAATCCTCTACGTTTTTCAAAAAGCCTCTCATGTTAAATGCAAAATGATCCCTTAGATCTATTGCAACTCTTCACTTATGCTGGGGAAATCCTGATTATCTGCCAAGGCTCTCCTGCTGAATCTGGTCAGCGTTCTTCATGCCTGAAGGATCTACTGAGACAAACCATGAGTCACAGTTAAATCCAGTCAGAATAACTCATGCTCAAAGGGCAAGGAGAACGGAACCCTGAAACCCATTTTGGATTCCCTAATCACAGTTAAGAGCCCGCCCTGCACGGCCCAGGCTAACCCGATCTCAGATATTAAGCAGGGACAGCCCTGGTTAAAATTTCTTAACTGGCAGCCGCGTGAATGAATCAACTGTGACTTGAAGGCACTTTCTACCACTGATCAAGGTTAGTGGGGAGCTCGTGGACTTGACGACACTGTTCTTTTTTAACCATCAAGTCAAAGTCAACTTCCAGAGTCACTGTGGGATTTTCAAAGAAAGAGATGTTCAGAGGCATCTGTCATTGCTTGTCTCTGTGTAGCAACCCTGGAGTTCCTTGGTGGTCTCCCATTCAAGGACCAACCAAGGCCGACCCTGCTTAGCTTCCGAGCTCCAACAAGATCACCTAGCCTGGGTGCCTTGTTTGTGTGCGAAATGCCATCAAGTTGCCTCCAACTCATGGTGACAGTATGATCAATGTCCTTCCCAAGCATCCTGTTGTAAACAGCCTTGCTCAGGTATCACAAATCTCCCTTGATTAAGTCAATCCATCTCACGTTGGGTCTTCCTCTTTTTCTGCTGCCCTCAACTTTGCCTGCCTTCATCTTTGGCCTTCTGTCTCTTCCAGTGGCTCTTGGCTTCTCATATCGTGACCAAGTACGACAGCCTCGGTTTAGTTATTTTAGTTTAGTTGTCTAACCTTCTCCAGATGTTCCTGGATCCATACCCCATCAGCCAATTGGCCATGCTGGCAGGGGCTGATGGGATTTGTAGTCCAGGAACATCTGGAGAGCCGCAGGTTGCAGACCCCTGTTCTAGGCACTGTTCAGGTCTGAATGTGTACGGTAACTTTTTCTGTCTGTTTCTAAAACGGCTTTCAAGGCCAGACAAGTTCAGAGGGGTTTTGCCATTGCCTGCCTCTGTGTCATGACTCTGGTATTCTTGGGAGGTCTCCCATCCAAATAACTGGCCCAAGAAAGCTTCCAGGGAGCAAGTGGGGATTGGAACCTGGGTTTCCCCGGTCTTAGTCCGACACCTTAACCACTACCCCACACTGGCTTGCACTAACCCCTTCTATTTCAGAGCAGTTAAAAAATCAGCATGGATGAACAACTGAATGGGGGTGTATACACACAGTGGTTTGTTGGCTGTAACTGTAAAGTCACAATCCAGGAGTAGCCACTTCTCAATATCACAAAGCTTATTTTTAGCTTACTTCCTGACAACAGACAGTTCTCAGAGTAATATTACAGTAGGGTGTAGTCCAAACCGAAAAGCTCACGCCCCGCTCTAGCACACATCTGACCTACAGAGGAAGTATTTATTTAGAACCTTGCTCAAAGCTATTCATTAACAGGGATTCACCACAGAATCTGCGCCATAGTTTCGATAACATTCACCCCAGCTTAGCCATAACACCACTCCATATCTTGTCCCAAACAGGAAAGGGCAAGGAAATGGGGGCAAAAGAAAAGGTGGATAGAGCGGGGAGCAGGCACGCCCATGGGGCATTTGTGACCATACTCAGGCAATTGAAAACATCTCATCCACACCAGATCAAGGATAACAATGGGATAAATAACAGGGGAAAGTAAACTTGGCAGTTGCTGGCAACGGCAAACAAAGGTCAGGCACAGCTGAACTTCAGGATGTAGGGTTAGGTTAAGTAAGAAGAGCTAAACCCAATCGGAAATGAGGATCGGAAGACGTGAGGAGGTGGTCCCGCCCTCTGAGCTCGGCTCCGGAGACACGAGTCAGCTGCTGTGCGGAGTAAGCTGAGTTGAGCTCAAGTAACTCAGCAACCAATCGGAAAGCAGCACAGGGAGGTGGTCCCGCCCTCTGAGCTCGGCTCCGGAGACACAAGTCGGCTGCTGTGTGGAGGAACGGGAGGACTTGAGTTGAGGTACGACTCCGCCAACACGAGTCGAACCTGAGTCGCCTCGTGTGTCCGGAAGGGGCCAAGGATAGGCTGACAGGTTAACCTTAGCTTGCAAATCCAGGCTTTGCCAGCCATTGGAGCTATAGTCCGGGGGCGGGGGGTGCTGAGGGGTTGCCATCAGGTAACGGCATGAAATCACTTCCTGGGAAACCTGGAAGTGAAGACACATCTCTAAGAAGATCAGAAACTCTATATAAAGCCATAGAGTTTCTAGCAATTCCTAGAATGGACTGAAATCACGTTATGCCATCATCCAATGGTGATCTCTCCCCACCTCCCACCAGCTAGCAGAATGGGAATCAGGAGATCTTTTGCCCCCAGCAGCACCTTGGTAAGCCCAGGTTTTATAGCAGACCTGGGCATTATACGGCCCGCGGGCCACATCCGGCCCGCCGGATGACCCTGACAGGCCCCTCAGTTGGAAGCTGAGGGCGCTTTGAAAGTCCCAAGAGAAGCCGGGTTGCCTTGGCTGCCAGCTCTGGGCGGGCTTCTTCAAAGCACCTCGCCTGCCTTTGGGTCCGCCTCCACAATATTTTCTGTTTCTAATGCGGCCCCATGGAAAAAATAATTGCCCACCCCTGCTTTATAGTGATGTTGGAGAAATCCCTCGCAAACAATTGCTGAAGTTCATTCAAAGGGCACACATGTGACAGGGGCATCTTCTGAACACAGAGGCCGGTGCCTCGAAGAAAAACTTCAGGACAGCAGAAGTCAGGCTCTGAGCGGCAGCTTGCGGCTGGAGATGAGGAAAGGAAACTATTGGGGAGGGCAGGATGGGTATAAAGGTCAAGTTAGTCTCCCGAGCAAGCACTGGGCCATTGCTGATCCATGGGGTTGACAGAACATCACAACATTTACTAGACACACCACGTTTACTGGATGGTTTGTCATGGCCTTCCGCAGTCAGCTTCCTGACAGCCACACTAAAGCAAACCACATCTGCCATAACAAATGTCTAATAAAATATTCATATCGTCCTTTTAAATGCATTTTTTTTCTTTTTTGGCTCCTGTTATCCCTTGGATTTTGTGTCAATACTCTACGCCCATGGTGGCGAACCTTTGGCACTCCAGATGTTATGGACTACAATTCCCATCAGCCCCTTCCAGCATGGCCAATACTCTACGCCCATGGTGGTGAACCTTTGGCACTCCAGATGTCCAGAAGATCCAGGAGCAGCAGTGGCGTAGGAGGTTAAGAGCTCGTATATCTAATCTGGAGGAACCGGGTTTGATTCCCAGCTCTGCTGCCTGAGCTGTAGAGGCTTATCTGGGGAATTCAGATTAGCCTGTGCACTCCCACACACGCCAGCTGGGTGACCTTGGGCTAGTCACAGCTTCTCGGCGCTCTCTCAGCCCCACCTACCTCACAGGGTGTTTGTTGTGAGGGGGGAAGGGCAAGGAGATTGTAAGCCCCTTTGAGTCTCCTGCAGGAGAGAAAGGGGGGATATAAATCCAAACTCCTCCTCCTCCTCCTCCTTCTCCCAGAGATTAGATATAATTCTAGGCAGAGGCATAGCCAGGAAAAATGGAGCCTAGGAGCAAAATCTGAATCCTCCTCCCCTCCCCCCCAGTGCACAGGTCTACCGCCCGGATCTGGCCAGGCACCCAGGTTTACCACCCGGAGCCGGTGAGCATGACCCGTCTCGTCCCCCATGTGATTAGATGATGTGCACCCAGGGACATGTGATACCCCATGGGTATCCCTCTGGCAGATACTCCCTTGATTCTGGGGCATCCCCAGGTCCCACCTGGAGGTTGGCATCCCTACCAGAGTGAGAAGGATGTCAGGACCATGCCTGTCAGTATCTTGATGTCTTGCTGTGTGTGATTTACACTTGTTTTCCTGTTTCCCTCTTCCCTTCCTAGCAACCTCCTGTTAGCAATCGCCGGGCACCAGCCCATGCTCAAAGAGGTGTGAAAGGTTCCCAGGTCCTTTGTAGCTTTGTAGTAGAAACTGTAGTGGACATTTGATGTGGGGCGAAATGGGGGGGGGGAATTAAAAGATATAAGTCCTCGATCTGAGCTCTCTAGCTCAGATCCTGCTTTACATTGTTACTCTTTGCAACACCTGGAATAAACTGCTTTTGGACTTTCCTACGGTCTCTGTTATTTCCATGTTCGAGACCCTGACAAAGGAAACCACAGCTCAGCCAGCATCTCTGGGATGAGTCTGCAGCTGGGGACAGGGGGCGGGGTACAAAGTCCAACCCACCAGGGCTTGCCGTATTCCAAGTCCTTTCCATGGTGTTTGACACTGGCCTTGGAAGGAATGGGGCTCTGAGAAAAATCATGGAGCACTTAGAGATATAAAAACACACTCACACGGGGCGAGGGTCAGTGTCCCTCTATGGAGCATAACTCTAAAGCAGCTCTCTCCCTCTTTGCAGCTCTGGGAAGGAGACCCCACCCGGTCCAATTTCCGCTGGAGACTGTATTATCTCAGCTGCTGCAAAGAGACAATCTGGGGGAGTAATTAAGTTTTCTTCCAGTTGCTTATAGTCCAAGGACTTGCCCCGGGCAACCATTATGTACTGAAACCATCTCCGTGTTATTATGGAAATAAAAGAGCCGCATTCAACAGCAAAGGGTTGGGTGTCCTTATAGTGACACGTCCCGGTTCTTTTTCCCTACATGAACTGTCTTTCTTTGCAGTGAAAGGCACTGAGTCGAGCTGTGTATTTTTTTTTTAATCCTTTCAATGAAAACGAGCCCTTGAATTAAATCTGGTGCTAAAATAGTTTAGACAATTCCCATTCAAGAACAGAGCTTGTAGGTTCTCATAGAACAGTGATGGCGAACCTTTTCGAGACCGAGTGCCCAAATTGCAACCCCAAACCCGCTTATTTATCGCAAAGGGCCAACATGGCAATTTAACCTGAATACTGAGGTTTTAGTTTAGAAAAAACAGTTGGCTCCAAGGCACACGTCACTCGGGAGTAAGCTTGGTGGTAGTCGGTGGCTTTGCTTTGAAGCAACTGTGCAATGCTTCGAACGGGTGAATCATGACCCTAGGAGGGTTTACTCAGAAGCAAACCCCACTGCCTGCACCGAGCTTACTCCCAGGTAAAGGATCAAGCTTTAGTTCTTCGCATGAAAATCAGTGGGGTTTAACAGTGCTTAACAGGGTTGCCTACACTGCTTCCCCAAAACTAGGTCTTAGGTTTAATGCTAATAATCTCCCTGAAATAATTACACTATTATCACATGACGAACTCTGTGCATGCATGCCCACAGAGAGGGCTCTGAGTGCCACCTCTGGCACCCGTGCCAAAGGTTCGCCACCACTGTCATAGAAGCTTCTGCTAAAATAAAATATTGTTAAGTCTCTACAATACCACAAACTTGTTTGTTTTTCCTGCCACTGACTAATTCTGCTACCCCTCTGGAACTGCTGCACACTGTAAAATTTTCCTTTGCACCAATCTCCGGGATATTCAGCCCAAATTCTTCAAGTCACTCAAGCCCAAAAACTAATTCCAGAACAATTCAATGGTATCAGTTATTTGAAGTTCAATAAAGTTAGATAAAGACTTGGATTCAAATCCAGCCACCTCCAAAGGCATTAAGTAAAATGGGAGAGGGCACTGTTGATCTTGGCGCTTGGTGACCATGACGAATGTGGGCTGGCTGCCACTGACAGAGGAAGACTACTATACAAGCTATGCTCTGGGTTTTACTGAATATGCTTAGAAATAGAAAAAGTATCACCAACTGAACTAATCTTAGAATTCTCTCCCCAAAAAGCAATCATTCCACATGCCCATTTATTGGCTGTATGACATCTACTGGGTTGATCCACTTGTTAGGTGATTTGTCCAGCGTACATAAAACACTCATTACTACATCACTACATAAACACTGTCCAAACCATGCAAAAAAGTTATCAAATATTACTAACTACATTGGGAGGAAAAAAAATGGATGAACCAATTCAGACAGGACCCCACTCTCTTGCTAAATATATAAGCGTTTGATAAGAAAGCTGTTTTGTAGAGAATATCTTTTTAGCACCAGAGACTTTAACAATACAACCCTACGGGTGTAACTCTGTTTAGGACTGCAACTGTAAATCTAGCCAGACACCCCGATGAGGCAGTCGAAACAAAATTGAAACTGCGTCCAATATTTTATATGCCACAAAAGCTGTAAGTCACTCATGCATCACCGCAGATGGGAGTTTTACTTTCTGCCTCAACTCCAGTCCCTTCTGAACACAGACCTGCATCTCATATTTCAGCCATTCTAAATAATAAATGCTACCTTCTGCTGTGAATCCCTACCTGTAACACCTGGAAAGCCCCTTGGGGGAAAGCGTTAGAATGTTCCATTGCTTCCCACATGTCCCCTTTCACGTGTATTGACACATGTGGACGCTCAAACAAGGGTTTGGGACGCTTCCCCAGAACTGAAACCAGTTTGGGAAATTAAGCCCATTCTGAGGGAAACCTCTTCCCTCTTCCTGGCTAGCTTGGAAAACTGACACATTCACCAACAAAACGGGAGCAGAACACGTGGTTTAGGGATCTCTGCCTAGATCAGGGGTAGGGAACCTTTAACACTCAAAGAGCCATTTGGACCCGTTTTCCATGGGAAAAGAAAACACTTGGAGCCGCAAATAATTTTTGACATTTAAAATAAAGATAACACTATATATATATAGGGTTTTTTAAAACCTTTTACTCCACTCATTCTGAAAAGCGCATGGATGGATGTGCTGCTCCCACACATTCCTGCAGGAAGATGGCAAGAGATGACAGTTGAGTGGTTCGACATTCCTCGCCGTGAAGACCCGGCACCTGCTCCAATGGGGGGTGCCTCAACCTGCTCCAATTGGGACCATGGGCTAGAGGGGATAGCCAAGGGCGCCGCCCAGCCTGCAGAGTTGACCAGGGCGGAATGAAGTTGGTGTGCCTGCCCTGCTTCCCGTAGGGTGTGGCTCAAGATGTGTAGTGCAAGCGGCCTGCGGCTTGTGGAGCCACAGTGCAAGGGCAGAAGAGCCGCATGCGGCTCTCGAGCCGCAGGTTCCCTACCCCTGGCCTAGATGGTGGGCAAGCAAGCTCCAAGTGCTTCTAATAGGCTGCCAGTAACCAGGGAACAATCAGATCTTTTCCAAAGCAAGGCTTAGAATTTATGTAGGGAAATACAGGAGTACAGGAATTAAAAGGTATTCTAGCAAAAGGAGAATGCAGTTATTGTGTCCAGAGGGATAAGCATATGCGGAGTCAGGAGCAAAAACTATCAGACTACAGCCACACTGCCAAGAAATCCAACAACTGCTATATGCAGTTACGTGAGAGGAGAGAAACTTAAAAGAGAGCCATGACCCCTTGGGCGAGTGGGAATTCTGCACGGGGAAACAGCCAGGAAGAGACCATCAGCCAATGACTGGTTCTCAGAACTGTGCACACTCTACAGAATCACAGAATATGATGATCTCATGATAGAGACTTGTTGCCTGTGAATTGGTTTAGGGATTTCCCTCCTAGTGTATGTGTGTTTGTGCTTCAGATTCATTTGTTGTCCACCTCATGAATAGTGCACAAGTTTAAGGATATATATGTTTTAAATATTTTCATTAAAATGGAGTTTTTAATCTTGTATTAGAGTCAGACGGGGGTGTTGTGTTTTTGCTGTTGACAATTATACTGTCTCAGGCTCCGCTTTGTATGTAATTGGAACTGTATTTGTCTCCCCCCTCCTCCACATGAAGCCTGCTGGGTGACCTTGGGCCAGTCACAGTTCTTTCAGAACTCTCTCAGCCCCACCTAACTCACAAGGAGTCTGTTGTGGGAAGTGGACGGGAAGATAATTGTAAACTGCCTTCAGGCTCCATAAAGGTAGAGAAAAATCAAGTTATAAGAAACCCAACTTTTCTTCTTTTTCTGAGGTTCAATTCAGAATTTCAAACGCTAGATGCTGGCTTCAGCATCATAGTAACTTACAATATATCAAACATTACATTTGTCATACAACAACCTTGTAATGTAGACCCAGAACTATTTATGCTGATGAAGTGCTGTTAGCATTTGTTCAAACGGCTAAATTAGATGTGTGTGTGTGTAGGGGGGGGGCGGTGTTTCATGCATATTTGTACACACAGATAGCCATTCTATCTTGGGCTGGGACAAAGGGTTCTTGGAAGTGACTGAACACAGTTGGGCAAGGTGATAAGGACAAAGTATAACCCTCCACACAGGCTGTTGGGGGTTTTCTGGGCTGTGTAGCTGTGTTTCAGCTCTTGCCAGACCACAGCCACATACCCTGTTTCCCCGAATATAAGACATCCCCAGAAAATAAGACGTAGTAGAGGTTTTGCTGAAGTGCGAAATATAAGGCATCCCCCAAAAGTAAGACGTAGCAAAGTTTTTGTTTGGAAGCATGCCCGACGAACAGAACACAGAACAATAAGACATCCCCTGAAAATAAGACATAGCACATCTATGGGAGCAAAAATTAATATAAGACACTGTCTTATTTTCGGGGAAACACGGTAGGACAACCCACAAAAGTCACGTGATTTCTGCTGTGAAAGCTTTTGATAATACATACAGCACGTTCCTATGCACTCCGTTGTTGATGTATAGTTCACATTAGATGCGAATGGGCATCCATGTACAAATTTCCCCTTCTGGACACATCTAGTTCAGCCTCAAAGCCACAAAGAAATTATGGCACAGGCAGGACCCGAGGTCTCACAAAGATCAAACCTTCTGATGCGCACAGGTGCCCCATGGCTTCCCCCCGAGTCAGTTTGATCTTTCAACTGGAGAGAAGCCAACCCCATCACAGTTGCACCAGAGGAGACCCATTATTTAAGTGAGACAACTGCCCAAAGAGCCACGCCTTGGATATCCAGCACACCAGACCAGGGGCAAAACAAACTGGCTTTTGAACAAATAAAACCTTGTTCGGCTTTGCAGAGGGACGGACTGTTGTGTCTGTCCGTCTTCCATGTCCCACCTTCAGCTGCTAAAATGTATGCAAGGGGCCGCGTTTAGGGAACATGTCAGCATGAACACCACTGAGCCGTGTTTCAAATCTGGGTCTGAACACACCTCCCTGCAAAGCACAACCTCAGCCTCCGACTGGACACAAACAGCCCTAAAAGTGCCAAAGGTGGTGCCCCTGCCATCTTCACGCAAGCGAAGAGACTCCCCGGAGTACGCGGTCGGTGTTTGTGGGCACATGTTCTGCTTCAGAGAAGATGTACCCACAAAAAAGAAAAGTTTAAAATGGGATCCGGATCAATGGCTGCTGCACGATGAGAGAAAACCAGATGATAAACCTTTTTTTCTTTTTTTTAAGAGCCAGCTCTTTTACAACCTGTGAAGAACAGTTAGAACCTTCGGGACCGCATTACCCCATATGTCACTGTCTCGTCCCTCTAATGCCCGCCGCAGAGGCAGGGGCATTCTACTGAGGTGGGTCCCCGGCCCCTCGATGATGCAGTTGGCCTCCACACAGGCCAGGGCCTTTACGGCTCTGGCACCGGCCTGGTGGAACACACTACCACCAGCTGTCCGGGCCCTGCGGGCCCTTGGAGAATTCCGCAGGGCCTGAAAGACCGAACTGTTCCACCGGGCCTTTGGAGGGACCAGCCGCTGATAGTGCCTCTGCCACCCCACCCCCCCTCTGCTACAGGGTCCCCTAACATCATTGGGACCCATTTCTTTTCTGGGGAGGGTTGGATATGGGTTTCGTGGGCTACTATTTCAGAATATAACTGTTTTAAATTGTATGTTTTATATATGATTTTATGTTGTTCACCGCCCTGAGCCCTTCGGGGATAGGGCGGTATACTAAATTTAATAAATAAATAAATAAAATAGTAGCAACCAAGTCCCATTGCTGGCACTGAGAGACAATGAATGATCAGAGAAATGGATTTGGGTTCCAAAAGGAGGCCCCCAATTGTTACCTTTGGGGCTACTGAACAGATGAGCCGCGTCAGGAGAGCACCCTAGTTCCACAGTCTGCAGCGTTGTTCCCTGTGGTATTTGCAGTAGACAGACAGCAGGGCCAACGCAAGCCTTGGGGTGACTCTGAATAGGCAGCTATAAATGCACGTAAATAAAAACAAGGGGTCCCGAACCACCCAAGCTCAGATTAAGCAAAGCGAAAGGGAAAGACAGCGACTCTCCAAAGGTGTGGGCTGTACAGCTCCCTGGTGAGGGTCTGAAGGAGAAACGGGAAGGAAGAAGGGAAACCACGGGCCCGTCCTAAAGCCCCCACAGACTACAGCACAAACGGTCGCTCAGAAAAATGAGACGCAGGATGTCGGACTCCTGAAAGCACCGTCTAATTTTACCAACAGGAAAAAATAAGTAATAAGGCCAAACGTGCCAGGAACAGAGGCCGGCTGCACCCAACTCTCCCCCACCCCAAACACACACAAGAATGGTTTAGTCAGGGAAACATTTCATTGTCCTGTCCCATGTCTGGAAACTTTAATCTGCTTTTATGGTTGAGTGTCAGTGCAGCATAAAGAGCAGCAGACATGAATCTGCAGAACCGGGTTTGATTCCCCCCTCCTCCACATGAAGCCGGCTGATCTTGGCCCCATCCCAGTTCGCTCAGAATTCTCTACCCACACAGAGGAAAACCACCTCTGAACGTCCCTTGCCTTGAAAACCCTGTGGGACTGCCGTGAAGAGGATGTAACTTGATGGCATTTTCCACCCCCAAGTGTAGCATTAACTGCTCAATATTCTCTGACCACTCCCTTTTGGGATCTTGAAGCACTGTTTGTGTGTGTGTGGGGGGGGGGGGACACAGCCAGGAGTTCTCCCAAGAGAAGCAAGTGGGGGGGGGGGGAGCAGAGAGAAGGGAGAGAAAAAATGGGTCAGGCCCAGGTAACACAAGAAGAACCGATCACAAAGAAGAAAAGTTTCAAATATGGGGGCCAAGGAAGACAAAGAAAGAATTTGGTGCGTTTCGGGGGCTACAGCCCACTTCTTCCGAGACGACAACCGGCCACACGTGGATCGCCCCACAAAAAAGCCGGAATCCAATGCTAAGTCTGCGAAGTGCCACAAGACTCCCATTCATTTTGGCTGCCACAGGTAACACTAATCCCCCCCCCACACACACACACACTCAAAGGCCGTTTTCAGAAACCGGGAGGAAAACACAGCACATTTCCAGTGCTGTTCCCATTGTCTCCCAGATGCCAACTGGCAGCCACAAAATCAGTTGGGAGATCTGACTTGGCAACATAAACACACACACACACACACACAAAGCTAGCCTCCTACTTTCCAGGAAAGCCTTCCAAAACAGCCTTCCTCGTCAGAAGCACCTGCCCTCTGGCACCTACAGTCCAGCCAGCGGGCACCTGAACTCGTTGCCATCCTTCGGAAGAAGTTGGCACAGCCAAGGAGAGCTGAGGATGGGAGAACAGGGGGCCTCGGAAGAAGGAAGGCCCCCAAGCGTGGAAAGAAGCAGCCAAGCCTCGGCAGATGAGGGGCCGCTGCCTGTCCCACGGCCCCATTCTGACTGCCCAGTGCCCGGCTGCAATTGTAAACCCCACAAAGGAACGGAGTGTGCCAGGTGGGGATGGAGTCTCCAGCGCAGGGGCGTCCAACTCTGGCCCTCCAGATGTTCGTGCTGGCAGGGGCTGATGGGAATTGTAGTCCATGAACATCTGGACGGCCAGGGTTGGAAAGCTGAAGGAAGCGCCTTGTCTAAGGTAAGCCGTGTTGTTTGTATGAGAAGTAATAAGGGAAGCAGACTTTTGTCCCAAATCATAAATGTCAGAATTTATTGTTTCGGGGGCCTATTTGTCTACTAGCGGGGCCCGGCCACGCGTTGCTGTGGCAATTGTCCTTCTGATCAGTCTGCAACCCAAACAGATGTCTCATCACAGTCTGCAACCCAAACACAAACATTCTAAGGGTGACAGTTAAACACAAACAGTTTCATGGCCTGGTGCGCCAGGAAAAAGACGTTCTACCTGGCTCAGGTATGGACTTTCGGCAATTGGAAGGTCCGATTACCTGCCCGCAACAGGGAGGGAGTGACTAACAAAGTCACTGTTAGCTTTTTATATAGATAGATTTGGGGAGACTGGTCTTGGGACCCTCCTCTTTCGAAGCCAGTAGCCCAGGACTTCCAGCCACAGGAAATAGGACCTTTAGGGTCGGCCAGTGGTGCAAAGATCAAGCGTTAGCCCTGAATAAGATCCCGGCTGGGTGGCATGGGTCAGTCCTCAGCGGGGAAAAAAACTGTTTTAAACCGTTTTGCAATTAATGTGTCAAAAGGAACATTTTGAATGGTGTTGCAATTCAATTGTTAAAAGGGTTTGTGTTGCAATTAAACTGGGAAAAAATGTTTCAAATCGTGGGGCAAGATGACTCCCAAGCCCCGCCCCTCAGGAGCCCCCCTGGAGTTGCACATCCTGGGGACGGAGCAGTGCTACTCGCGAGTCACTGGCAGAGGGGTTTCTTTTTACAGCTGAACTCCCCCCCCCCCCCATGCAAATCTTCACCCGGTGGCTTTAGCGCGGGGGGCGGGGCGGGGCGGGGCAGGGAAGGAAACTTTGCCCAGAAGTTGGGCTGGGGGGTCACGCCTCGCCCGAAAAGGGATAATCGGGCCCCTCCGCAACTGTGGAGGTGCATGCAAAAAATGTAAGGGGGGGCATTGCCTAGAAAGCTCTTTTTAAAAGTTGCTGGGAAGCCAAGGGAGAAGGAAGGGGGGGGGGGGTACTGCAGGGCATGCGGGACCCCACTTACCCGGACCAGGTTGCTGACGGCGGCTTGCACGGCGGCCACGGGGGCGGTGAGGTCCGGAATGGCCTTGCCGTCCACTTCGCCCTCCTCGTGCATGATGACCAGGTGGGAGATCTGCTGCGCCACCGGCTCCAGGATACTCTCGATCGTGCGGGTGTGGAAGACCGGCATGGTGGCTGGCCAGGGGAGACAGAGCAGGGAGAACTTCCACAAGTGGGCTGCAAAAGCGGCGGTGCAAAAAAAAACCAAGAAAAGCCCCCAAAATCCCCCCTAAAAGGGCCTCGGTTAGAAATAATTATTAATAATTTTTCTTGGAAAATTCCGGCGGCGGGACTCGAACTGATCACCCTCGCGCCTCCTCGCCCGGCAGCACCGCCTGCCCGGACCCGAGTGACGCCCGTCCGCAGCCAGGCGGCGACTTTCAGCTGGCGCAGCCTAACCCCCGCCCGGCCATTCCCGCAAACTCCACCCCAAACGTCCGCCCCGCCCCTAGACGCCCTCCCAGCCAATCAGACAGCGCAGACCTTCGCCCTCATTGGCCGAGCGCCTCTACCCGCCCGCATTCCAAGCCCACCTGCTTTTTTTTTCCTCCCCCGCCCCCTTTCCCCCTCTTCCCAGCCCCAGAGGGAGTTTGGTTGCGCCGACGCTGGTTTTCCCTGCCCTGGGGTGACGTCAGACATTCTGCTGTCCTTATAAGGAGATTATGCAAGCCGGGACACCGGCGGGGGGGGGGGGAGGATTCCTGAGCGGGGGACGCCCCCCCCCAGCCCCAAGCGGCCCGATCCCTTCGCTGCTTAATTACTCAGCAGTAAGTTGCTGAGCCACTGCCAGGAGGAGACCTGCTATCCTTACCCACCGACCCAATACGTGGCAGAACTGGGTGCCAACTCTGTTAAACAAATAATTCCCTCGATAATGTCAAACTATTTATTATATATTTATTATATAATTACTGCACTACTTTTTTCATCATTCCTATTACCCATCTCCTCCCAATTATGACTGTATGACTATAGCCTGTGCTGACATTTCATTTTATTTTATGATTTTACATTTTATGTTTTTATTACTATTGATTGTTTCCTGATTGCTTACTAGACCTATATGACAATCATTAAGTGCTGTACCTTATGATTCTTGACAAATGTATTTTCTTTTATGTACACTGAGAGCATATGCACCAGAGACAAATTCCTTGTGTGTCCAATCACACTTGGCCAATAAAGATTCTATTCTATTCTATTCAATCTGTTGAATGCATCGGAGTGCTGCCCCGTCGGTCGTCTTTCCCCTTTTGCGGAGGAGTGCAGGTTCATCACCGCCTCCTCCTCCTCTGTTTTAGCCGCACGTCAGCCCTGCAAGGTAGGCTGATGTGGTAAGGGGTGGCCAGATCAGGGTTCCCCGGTGGTTGAATCCTGGTGGTTGAATCCTGGTGGTTGAATTTGAAGCAGGCCGACAATCACTGGCATGTTGTGGGTTTTCCGGGTTGTGTGGCCGTGTTCCAGTACTGGAACACGGCCATACAATCCGGAAAACCCACAACGTCCTAATTTAAACTTGCTTAATGTAAGAGCCGTGCAGAAGAAACTTCAGATATATATGAAGAGCCACAAGACACAGATATTACACTTTTTATTGTTCCGTGCACATTTTGTGGCAAACCTTTTATAGACATGTTGAGAAATGCACATAAGTAATAATTATTCCCATATGTTATTAATTGTTATTAACATTAAACGAGTCTGTCAAAAATTAAAAGGGAGCGTATGAACAGATCTTGCTAGTGGTAGCTACTGGCTGTTGCTGATAGTAGACTTTTTGAGTCTCCATCTTTGCTGTGCGTCCTTGAACTCCAGCTGATGTGTTGTCAAGGCCATACGAATTGCAGGGGCTGCAGGGCCTTGGGCAGCTCTGCCTTCCAACCCCGTACCCAAGCTTCTGCTGCCCTTTCAGACCTCCCTGCCCCATAGCAAAGGGACCAGGACGGGCACAGGGGGAGTCAGACCAGGAATGGGAGACACGCACTTCACTGCCCAGCCAACCACCAGCTGTCCGTTATGTGGCAAAGAGCCGCATGTACCTCGTGAGCCACGATTCGGCCGCCCCTGGCCTGAACTAAGCGATGTGCACAGGCGTATCTAGGGGGAGACCACTGGGGCACGTGCCATGAGCATCACATGGGCGCTCTCAGCTCCCTGGCCCTCAAGAACTCCCCAAGACAGGTCCCAGTTTAAACTGTGGGTTCCGCCTCCACCTGGCTAGGCTTGGGGGCGGGGGGAGAGGGAGGGCTGCTTCCAATAGGGAGGGGGTTTTCAGTGCTTGTCCTCGGCGCTGTTTCCCATAGATAACCCCTGGCTATGTATGTGGGGGCAGTGGACCTTTAGGGCACATTTGGGGTTGCCAGATACAGGTTGGGAAATCCCTGGAAGTTTCGGATTCGATTGGATTGGATTGGAATCCAATTTGCTAAAAAAATGGAAGAGCCCTACAATTCCAACAATAGAAGGTTGGAGGAACCAACTCCTGGAATTTGCCTCCTATGATAAATTATCTAAAGTGTTAAGTACGAGTTCAATTGATGAATTTGTATTAATTTGGGAACCAGTGATCAATTTTTAAGGAAAAATGAGGACTATAAACCATGTATTGTCGAAGGCTTCCATGGCCGGAATCACTGGGGTGCTGTGTGGTTTCCGGGCTGTATGGCCGTGTTCTAGCAGCATTCTCTCCTGACGTTTCGCCTGCATCTGTGGCTGGCATCTGTGGCTACTATCAGATCCTCTGAAGATGCCGCCAGCCACAGATGCAGGCGAAACGTCAGGAGAGAATGCTGCTAGAACACGGCCATACAGTCCGGAAACCACACAGCACCCGACTATAAACCATTTTTGTTATGCCTGCAAATTAATGTTGATGAAATTATTGGATTGAAGTAGAATTATATAATAGACGAACGGTATCAGAAGATAGATTGGTTCCAAGCGGAAGTCATATGCACCAAGGTTGGGGTGATGGTTTTGTGTAATGTGAATGTAGTAATGTAAGGGAATATATAATGTATAGTGTGGTAGGGGTACTATGTATTTCTGCATGAATTTATTATAATAAACGGGGGGGGGAAGGAAATCCCTGGAAGTTTTAGAGGCGGAGCCAGGGGAGAGGGGAGGGGCCTCAGCCCAGTCCCCCTCCAGGGGAGGCCTCTGCTCCAGTGGAACTGGTCTCCGTAGCATTGGGGTGACTTGTAATTCGGAGGCAATTCCAGGCCCCACCTGGAATCTGGCAACCCCAGGTCCCCATCCGGTGCGCCGGCAGGCATGGCTTCAGGGCTGACCTATGCATCAGGCACCATTTGGGTGCGTTTGTTTTAATGGTTTTAATATATTTACAACATCTGCTAGATAAAGGAATGGCATGATTTTGTAGAAGAAGAGTTTGGAAGAAGAGGCGGCAGAGCTAGGAATCAAACCTGGCTCCTCCAGATTAGATACACGAGCTCTTAACCTCTTACGCCACTGCTGGTCCATGAGATGTAAAGGGTTGCTATGTCTAGGAGTCGCAGAAAGCCCTTCTTAATTTAGACTAGGACTTGTGGTCTCTGTGACTTAGTCCCTATAGTCAATTATCAATGCCAGGGAGGTCGAAGTCAAACAGCAAATGCTTTGGAGCACGTGCAGAGTGCATTTCCTCACCAGCTCTGCCTCTCTTCCCGTTGCTGAATTTATTAGGAAGCCTCCTGGGCAAAATTCGTGGTTTCCTGTCTGGTTGAAATTCTTTTCTGTACTGAAATTCTGTACTGAAATTCTTTTATAGTTAGCTAATGATTTCATAGTTGACCCAGGGCATGGTACTGAATTTAATTAATTGATTGATACTAGCTTTTTTTGCAAACTACTTGGAATTTCGAACAGCGTGTCATATCTCTCTTTATGTTCGGAATTAGGTCTAAATCTTCTCGAAACACGCATATGGCTCTCCTCGCTTCGATACTGGCTGCGCCTCCATTTTCGATCAGGACAGGACAGCCTAACAAAGCGAATGCTTTCGGATTCCTATCTCTCCACTTGGAGTCTCTTGATCAAGACTAAAATTAATTCGTTAGGCTTCGCTTTAGATTTCTTCATAAACATGGACGAAGCGCAAATAGTCAAACTTCTGTCGCTAAGGCTACTTGACGCTGAAAACCAACTGCTTTCTACTCAGCACATGAAGGGCATTTTACCGGAGGGCTCCTACCTTCCCCCCTTCAGTAAAGGGCTACCAAGGTATTTCTACAATATATCTTCGCCGTACCTCCGGCGTACCTTAATGCTAGCCCGACTGAACATCCTACCCTCAGCAGTCCTGAGCGGCAGATTTCTCCAGTTCCCATACCAACAAAGAACGTGTCCCTGCTCACAAAAAGCCATTGAAACAATCGAGCACATCCTCTTAGATTGTGAATTATATGCTTCATCTAGAAGACAATATATAGACCCATATACTGAGAACTGTGCCTACTCATCAGACAAGGTTAAATCTTTCTATCTGCTTTGCGATCAGTCTCCTCAGAGATCCCTAGACATTGCCAGATTCTTGGCACTGGCACAACAGATTCGCCACAGATTTTAGTTTATTTATTTATTGTTTTAACTGCTGGAAATGTCTGAACCTACTTATTTTAACTTGATTAACCTCTCTGTTGTATTTTAAACTCATGCCAATAAAAGGTGGATGATGATGATTGATTGATTGATTGATTGATTGATTGATTGATAAAATAAAACAAAGTCTTGTTGCTTGCTTGCATGGGCCAAGCCAGGATAGCGTGCTGACGTGGCAGAGCAGATTTTGCTACTTCAGAGTGTCAGGGTGGTGCCATCCCCCCACCCCACCCCAGTTCTTCCTTCTGTCAAAAACTCTCTGCATCAAGGGGGTGATGGAGTCCCTCCCCTGTTTCTACTAATTTGTTGGTTTTTTTTAAGAAATTAGGAGGGGAATATACAGAGGAGCATTCATGGACCAGCCTGTTCTTGTCAGATCTCAGAAGCTAAGCAAGGTCCGTCCTGGTAAGTAATTGGATGAGAGACCACCGACGTCTCTATGCAAAGGCCGGCAATGGCAAACCACCTCTGAACATCTCTTGCCTTGAAAACCCCACTAGGGGTCACCAGAAATTGGCTGTGACTTGATAGCAATTCAGAGGGGGGGTCCCACCCTACTGTCGGAAGGAGTTCCATCCTTTCTCCTGCCGTCCCACCCTCGTGCTATTCCTCCTGATGCGCAGTGGTGGGCACGTGCAAGACATGCTTTACACAAGCCTGTCGTCTGTGACAGCTGTGCTCGGTGACATCTCCTGGCACACAGGGTTGGTCCGTCTTGCCCATCCGAACATCTAGCCAATCAGGACCAGCTTTTGAGGATCAAAGGGGCCTGCTTTGCAGGCAGGAACTTCAGGAACCCACCAGTGAGGTAAAGATCTCTGGGCCCAGACGTGGCTCTTCCCCCCTTCAGCGACTGCAGTTAAAAGCACTAGTCGCCTACCTAGAGATCCCCCCTGTCACTGGACAAGAAGGGCAGCTGGTGGGTCAAGAGCTGTGAGCAGGTCTCCTCTTTGGATGAGGACAATTTGGTGCCTGTCTTTCTCATCTTTCAGTTTCAACCTGTGGCTTTTCAAAGTGTGTGTGTGTGTGTGTGTGTGTCCCGATCCCACCCTCTCTTTGAGGAGCCGTTCATTTTCCCATGATGAAACTGAGAGGGAAGGAGAGAGTCCCAGTGTGGCTGGACCACAGCTTTTCAGAGCTGCCACCATCTTTTCCCTTCTGCCTTGGAGAGAGGGGCAGGCAAGTGCCCTCGTTGTCTCTCCCCATGTAGTATGTGAGGCCGTGTAATCTGCTGCGCAGGCTGAGGTCCCGAAAACATTAGTTCTCATTGGATGTGAATAAAAAAAGAGGAGCCTTACAAAAATTAAAAGGATTGGTCTGCACCAGAGCAATTATTATCCGCTTTATAGTCTGCACACACACACTCGTGTGTGTGATGATGACCAATGCGATCGTCGCGTGCAAGTCGGCAAGTATGGTGTGATGATGATGTGTAATCCCCCCAATTGGATGCTTTTAATTGGTGGATACTCTGGAATGTATGGGATGGAACCTTTCCTGTGTGCAACACCGAGTTTGTGGAATTGGAACCCAGTGGAATTGGAACCCAGATCCCTGCTAAAAACTTCATTGCTAAAGGTTTGTGTTTAGTTAGCTACAATCAGCCCATGTGTTCTGCTTTCTGTTTACAAACCACACACACCACAGCCGGAAGGGAGTGACCGGCAACCACGAACTTCCCCTTTCTCTGGCAGCCTTTGAAGAAGTCTCGTATACATGAGATGTAAAGGGCTGCTATGTCTAGGAGTCGCAGAAAGCACTACTTAATTTAGACTAGGACTTGTGGTCTCCGTGACTTAGTCCCTATAGTCAATTATCAATGCCAGGGAGGTCAAAGTCAAACAGCAAATGCTTTGGAGCACGTGCAGAGTGCATTTCCTCACCAGCTCTGCTCTCTTCCCGTTGCTTAATTAATTAGGAAGCCTCCAGGGCAAAATTCATGGTTTCCTGTCTGGCTTCTAACACAACACTGAATCCTGTTGGAAATTAAGGCTTGCCAAAAACCTGCAGAATTCCAGGTTTGTGCATGCCCATCCAAAATTACACAAATAATATACTGAAGACCCTGGTACTCATCAATGCAAACATGAATTTTGTTAAACAGACACATGGAGCTCGGGAGAGATTTTCCCCAGATCAGTCATTGAAATAGATGTTTAAAGTGTGTTGAGAAACCATCAAGCGTACGCTTCCTCATAAAGAGTGGAGAGTGTCAGGCGGAGCTACCGGGGGACAGGGGTGTGTGCATTGCATCAGGCGCACGCCTGGGGGTGGAAAATTGCCCCCCTGCTATGCCTCCTCTCAAGCCCCACACTATGAACAGCTAGAGGGTGGAGCTGGAAAAGGTCAGCCTATTCACTCTGAGGCTTAGGGTCTGACCTGGTGGAAACCACACTTCCTTACACTTCCCCAGGAGACCTTCGCGAGGCCCAAGGGTCTGCAGAATGTCTTCAGTTCCCACTAAGTGTTTTTTTTTCAACCTCAAACTCGAATGAACGAGGCCGCGCTTTCCAGCCTACACTCGGGGGGTCATTGGCTAACAATGTAATGATAACGCGAGAACAAGGAATTGGGTGGGGGTGGATAGCGCAGAGTGCGCACCGGGCGCAGTATGAACCAGCTACACTTCAGGATTCCATGCTCAGGATAGCTTGTGCTGATGATATCTCTTTGCAAACGGAGTCTCTCTCTGCACAAATCTCCTAAAACATTTGGAGAATGTTTGGGAAACGTTTTCAATCCCCCCCTTTACCACTATTATTATTATTATTATTATTATTATTAGTAGTAGTAGTAGTAGTAGTAGTAGTAGTAGTAGTAGTAGTAGTACTGTTGTTGTTCTTGTTCATGTTGTTCTTGTTGTTCTTGTTCTTGTTATTATTGTTATTATGTTTGTTTGTTTGTTTGATTGATTTATACCGCCCTATCCCCGGGGGGCTCAGGGCGGTGCACAACATAAAACATATATAAAATCATTGTAATATTGGTACTATAAATACAGTTAAAAATATAAATACAGTTAAAAACAAAACTACATGTGTCTGCACTCAAAACAATTCACAGCCACCATTACACGTTTTCCCCCCTTTAAAAAAAAGTTAGTTGATGGATCGATGCTTTCATTCTTCACAGCTTTGTGCTGCGATTCTCTCTAAACTGTGGATAATCGAGGTCTCGAAGATTACCCTCTCACCACCCCGAAATAAAGAACTCACACAAACGCTCAGAAAACAGGCGAGGGGGAACAGAGAGCGAGCTGAGAACATGGTGCCAAGGAAAATGTTCGGGGAAGGCAGAGAGGCATGAAAAATTCTTTAAAAGACTGCAAAGCAGTGAAGTCATTTTGAGAACTGTTTGTTGTGGGCTTTCTAGACTGTGTGGCCGTGGTCTGGTAGATCTTGTCCCTAACATTTTGCCTGCATCTGTGGCCACCATCTTCAGAGGTGTATCACAGAGAGAAGTGTGTTACACACTGTGTCCAGTGAGAAGGGAATGTTTAGTGGGGTATATTGGTTCCCCACCCTGGGACAGACAATATATACCACCCTGAACATTCCCTTTGTTACCCACTGCCAGGGCAACTAGAAAGTGATTTCAGAGTGATTTCAGCTTTGGCGGCAGTGAGCAGATGCAGAGGCAGGCTGCCTTTAGAGCAGAGGTTCTTTATTGTGACTTCAAGCTCTTTCCAGGCCAGTCCGTCCTCCACAGAGCGAAATGCAGCCCTTTTTATTCAGCTTTTCACCCAATCAGAGGGGAAAGGGGGTAGTCCCCTGCCACACAATACAGAAACAATCTAAAACAAAGAGCAGGAAGACAGTCTTTTGCTTTTGCTGATGGGGTTAAGTCCCAAAATAAAAGGCTGCACCTTCTTGCCTGAGGCTAGTTCCTTGGGATTCTGTCAAAGGAAAATTCAAATTGTCCAATGGGACTGGAGATCCTGTTAGTGGAGAGTTCAAATAATCCAATGGGCAGTAGGGTGACATCTTCAAAAAAACAAACACACACCCTGATCCCATTACTCTGTAAGTCCAAAGGTCCTTTGTTTAAGTTGATGGGTTTCTCCAGTTGCAGAAGGGTGTTGACTTGTTTTGCATTTTTTAGCTTACTTCCTGGAGACTTAATATCAGCTAAAATAGAAACTAATGTAACCCTAAGGAACTTATTCTGTTAATACAGAAAAGGAATATTTTAAATTGATTCTCTCTCTTTCTTTCTCCAAAGAATCTCTTACTCTTGTAACAAAATACTCAGCTTATTCCTATATGGGGAGATAATAACACTAGTAATACATTTAATATTTTCTCAACAGTCTCAAAGTTCCTCACCAGAGACTGTTGAGAAAACTCAGCAATGAAGGAATAAGAGGGAAGTCCTCCTATGGATCAAAAACTGGCTGAGAAACAGGAAACAAAGAGTGGGTGTAAATGGGAAGTTCTCACAATGGACTCAAGTGTGAATTGGGTGTCCCCAAGGGATCCGTTTGGAACCAAAGCCCTTTAACGCTATTAAAATGACACCATGGTCAAGCAGGGGTGGGTAGCGTCTGCACAAGTTTGCTAGATGATACCAAATTAGGGGAATGGGTGAGAACCACAAAGGATTGCAGAAGAGTCTGCTTCATCTCGAGTTAAATGATAAGTAGGTGAAGTGGGCTTAAGCCGAAATGGCAAAGTGCAGTTCTACTAGAAAAATGTAAAGAAGAGGTGATGCACATAGGGGCAAGAGTCCAAACTTCATCTGAATGGGGTCTAATGCTGTCGTCACAGACCTGGGAAAGGGCCCAGCCGTCCTGGTTGATAGTTCCATGGGAGAAATGTCAACTCCAATGCATGCCAGCTGTAAACCCAGGCAGGCTCTAGCAGGGGATCATTAAGAAAGGAATTGATAATAAAAATGCAAGGTTGTCGTACTTACCCTTATATGCAAAGCCACCACCCAATTGAAGATGCGACTCCTAGCTGCCCAGTTCTGGTGCGGCCGCATCCTCAAAAGGAATATTGAGGGATGATAGAAGAAGTGCAGAGAAGACGGCAACAAGGATGATTGAGGGGACTGGAGCACCCTCTCCCAGGAGAGAGGCTGCAGCGTTTGGGACTCTGTAGCCTTGGATATATACACCTGAGGGGGGGATGCCATGATTGAAGTCTACAAAATTATGCATGGGGTGAAAATGTTGACAGAGAGAAATTTTTCTCTCTTTACTCCACGCGGCCCAATGAATTAGAACCAGGGGCATAAGCATTGGAAAATGCTGGGGAAGAATTAGGACTAATAAAAGAAACACTTCTTCAGCTGCTTAACGTGTGATTGGTGTTTGGAATATGCACTACCACAGGAGGTGGTGATGGCCACTAACCTGGATAGCTTTAAAAGGGGCTTGGACAGATTTATGGAGGAGAAGTCGATTTATGGCTACCAATCTTGATCCTCCTTGATCTGCGATTGCAAATGCCTTAACAGACCAGGTGATCGGGAGCAACAGCCGCAGAAGGCCATTGCGTTCACATCCTACATGTGAGCTCCCAAAGGCACCTGGTGGGCCACTGCGAGTAGCAGAGAGCTGGACTAGATGGACTTTGGTCTGATCCAGCTGGCTTGTTCTTATGTTCTTAATACAGACACACACAAAGGTTATATATGAATATTAGTATTTCATACATGCTAATATAACAGTTAAGAATCTCATACATTCTTCTATATAATAAAAGGGAAGAAGGGTAGCTTTACTAACAATCTAAGCACAATACATATAATATGGAACTAACAGAAAAATCTAGTTTTCCAATTTTTTATGGGTAACGCCTTCTCACTGGACACAGTGTGTAACACACTTCTATCTATGATACACCTCTCAAGATGCCAGCCACAGATGCAGACGAAACATTAGGAACAAGATCTACCAGACCACGGCCACACATCCTGGAAAGCCCACAACAACCTGTTAAGTTTGGCTGTGAAGTCTTCGACAATACATTTTGAAAATGTTTACGCCTCAGGAATTGTTTGTAAAGGAGATTCACTGAAATGGGCTTTGAGGCTGGTAATAAAACCCTTTCAGAACCAAAGGGGAAGAAAAAGAGTGTGGAACTCCATGGAGGAAACGTTTTATTTCCTGCCTCAAAACATTTAAAAAGGTTTGTGTTGAAAGGGCCTGTGCCTGCCTTTTGGGGTAGATCTAAATCCCTTTTCTCTTGCATGACATGAAAAAGGGGGTGTCAGCTACGTAGGGATCCACACTCTTTCTTGCCCCCCCCCCGACTTTTTGTCATCTGAAGCAAAGCATTCCTGGTTTGTTCTTTGAATCGAGTGGCTGCCGTAAGTGGGGGCTGTTTTCTGCGATGCACACGCACCCCATTGAGGCTACTGATTTCCTGGGGGGAACTTGGCACGTTCACATTCACTGAATAACGCACTGTCTGTGCATTTCCAATGCACTTTGCAACCAGATTTTACTGAAACAGTAAAAACCACCCATCCCAAAAGTTTCGCTGTGTTTCTTCTTTTTGATTCCAGAGGGGAAAGAGCATAGTTTGCATTATGGCAGATGGCTACGAGTCCCTTCAAGAGCGGACAATCAAGGCAGGACAAATAAACAGATTTTTAAAAAAAAATAAAAGAAGGAACTTGGTCAGACATCATCCATTAACATTTATTTTCATTAATCTCTTAGCAGTATTCCAATAGTTTAACTGCAAGAGGCGTGAATGGCCTAAATCATGTCACAGTTTCTTCTCCCTTTCTGGCAGGTCTGACCCAAGAAATTACATTGGGAAGTAATTTTAAATTTGCTCTAACTTCTCCTGCTTCCCCCATCGAAAAATGTGTCAGTCATGACTGAGAAGAAGAAGAAGAGTTGGATATTCCCCCCTTTCTCTCCTGTAAGGAGACTCAAAGGGGCTGACAGTCTCCTTTACCTCCCCCCACAACAAACACCCTGTGAGGTAGGCAGAGAGATCCAAAGAACTGTGACTAGCCCAAGGTCACCCAGCTGGCACAGGCTAATCTGAATTCCCCAGTTAAGCCTCCACAGCTCAAGCAGCAGAGCAGGGAATCAAACCCAGTTCTTTCAGATTAGAGTACACCTGCTCTTAACTACTACACCACTGTAACATATGTAGAAAGATCCTTAACCCCTATTCTTGCACTGAGAACCGACTCTTCTGTTGCAGCTGTGACGTTGTATTTATTAAATAGCCCTTCCACAGATTTGTGTGAGAGGGTAGCAAGTTTCCTACAGGGCGCTATAAACCTTGGCTTTGTTAGGAATAAGTGTTAATTGTATGTATTTAAAAATATATAACATATGTATTTTTATAATTTTGCTTTCTATTCTGCTTTCTATTACTTTTGGATGTTTATCAACTATGTCTCCTTTTCGTTATAATGGATTATATTTTTGATGAAAATATGTATGTATGTGTGAATGTCTCTGGTTAGTACAAGGCATTTTAACATCTTTTAAAAAACAAACAAACCATTGCATCCATTCGCCGCTGGCTCTTCCTTAATCTCCACAACAACTAGTCATCAATCAGGGACTGGTTGTGGGCTGCACAGACCCAGGCGAGATTCAGTCTTTCCTCCCACTCCGACAGGTGACTCAGGGGAAACCCAAGAGGATTTCTCTTTGGCCTCTTCACCTGCTTATTAACTCATTGTCAGATGACCAGGAATCCATCACAGGACATAAGTATAACTCACTGGCGTAATGCCCATTGGGCAAGGTGGGCAGCTGCCCAGGGCATCACCTTGTGGGGGGCATCAAAATGCTGGGTTCGTTTTTGAGTATTTTAGTGGTTTTCCATTTTTGGCCTGCAGGGGGCGCAGTTTTTAGGCTAGCGGCACCATAATTTCAGCGTATCATCAGGAGGCTGTCCTTATGCTACCCTCCACGTTTGGTGAGGTTTGATTCAGGGGGTCCAAAGTTATGGACTCCCAAAGGGGGTGCCCCTATCCCGCATTGTATCCAGTGGGAGCTAATGGGAGATGGGGGCTACAGTTTTGAGGGTCCATAACTTTGGCCCCCCTGAACCAAACTGCACCAAACGTGGGGGGTATCATTAGGGCAGTCTCCTGATGAGACCCTGCAAGTTTTGAGACTGTGCCTTCAGAAATGTGCCCCCCCCCCCCCAGCCTGCAACCCCCATTGACAGCAATGCAGAAAACTCAATGCAGAACAAAGATTCTTGGGCAAATGTCTGGGATGTTCCTGCAGGGGGTGCATTTTTGGATGTATCAGCATCAGAATTTCAGGGTATCATGTGGAGATGATGGCACCCCCCAAGTTTGGTGCAGTTTGGTTCAGGGGGTCCAAAGTTATGGACCCTCAAAGGGTAGCCCCCATCTCCTTAGCAAAGAATGGGGGATGGGGCACCCCCTTTGAGGGGCCATAACTTTGGACTCCCTAAACCAAACTGCACCAAACTTTGGGGGTACCATAAGGACAGTTTCCAGATGACACCCTGAAATTTTGGTGCCGATAAATCCAAACATGCGCCCCCTGCAGGGACATCCCAGACATTTCCCCAAGAATCTTTGTTCTGCATTGAGTTTTCTGTATCACTGTCCATGGGGGTTGCAGGCTGGGGGGGCGGGACATTTCTGAAGGCACAGTCTCAAAACTTTCATGGTGCTGATATGTCTAAAAATGCACCCCCTGCAGGCACCAATGTCCTGGTGCAAAAAAAAAATTAGTGGAGTGCAGGTGGTCAAGCCCATGGGGGCATCCAACTCAGGTTTTGCCCAGGGCTACAGTTTGCCCAGGGCTGCCTCGTTACGCCCCTGGTATAACTCCTTGAATCCCCAAAGTCCCAGTTCCAAGTCTAAAGTAATTCTAATAAACTCAAAGTATAAATCCCATTTATTAAACTACATTAGAAAGCATTTGTGAAAACATTCCCAGACGTATCAACTTTGGTTCACTAACCACTATCTTATATCAGAGTCCTCTTCACAGTCCCTTGCAGGCAGCACTGAGGGTTCTTCCTGAGACCAAGTCTGGAGCAGAAACCCCCCCCCCCCCCAATCCTTCCAGATGAGTCTTCCAGATTTGTAGTTACCCTCTAGGACAGTGATGGTGAACCTTTTCAAGACCGAGTGCCCAAATTGCAACCCAAAACCCACTGATTTATTGCAAAGTGCCAACACGGCAATTTAACCTGAATACTGAGGTTTTAGTTTAGAAAAAACAATTGGCTCAGAGGCATGTGTTACTTAGGAGTAAGCTTGGTGGTAGTCGGTGGCTTTGCTTTGAAGCAACTGTGCAACTCTTCCAACAGGTGAATCATGACCCAAGAGGGTTTACTCAGAAGCAAGCCCCATTGCCAGCAACTGAGCTTCCTCCCAGGTAAAGGATCAAGCTTTAGTTCTTGGCATGAAAATCAGTGGGGTTTAACAGCACTTAACAGGGTTACCTGCACTGCTTCCCCAAAACTAGGTCTTAGGTTTAATGCTAATAATTGAGCCCAGTGGCCCAGGCCAGCCTAGATGTGGGGGGAGGGGCACTCTGTGCGTGCCCACAGAGAGGGCTCTGAGTGCCACCTCTGGCACCCGTGCCATAGGTTCGCCATCACTGCTCTAGGAGCTGGTCTTCTTTTCCCCTTGCAAAGACAAGGTGGGGCAGCTGTGTACGAGGGTGCTTCAATGCAGCTCTCCAAGAGTGCACCTACTGCAAATCCTGTTCCTTCCTCTTTCCAGCCACTTCTGCTCTTTCCAGGGACTGCAGTTTCCACAGAAGACAGTTCAGTTCTTCCAGCTAACAAATTCAGCTCTTTCTGTTCTGTCCTTTATCAGCTCCAAAGCTTGCGAAGTGCTCCTCAACCAACAACCTGTGATCTACATAAACTCTATGATGTTTAGTGCAGACTGCATAATGGACCTCATTGGGGTACAATATGCCATGGAGTCCACACTCCCAGGGAATAGAGCTCAGTCTGGAGATGAACTATAATTCTTGGGGGGGAGGGGGGTGCCTAAATCCCACCTGGAGGCTGGCATTCCTATTGTGACAAAATATTACAGGACTTGATCCTCCTTGATCTCAGATTGCAAATGCCTTAGCAGACCAGGTGTTCAGGAGCAGCAGCAGCAGAAGGCCATTGCTTTCACCTCCTGCATGTGAGCTCCCAAAGGCACCTGGTGGGCCAGTGCGAGTAGCAGAGTGCTGGACTAGATGGACTCTGGTCTGATCCAGCAGGCTAGTTCTTATGTTCTGAGCAAAGATAATTACCAGTAATTTGGAGTTTGTAATGCACTTGCATTTTGGAGCCTGATCGTTCACTATTGGCAGTTGTAAATGATACAAGGGTATGCGTCTGCTTTCGATTGCACTATAAATCCCAGATGTGAATTATTTCACTGGGTTTTAGCCCATCTGTGCATTGGTTCATTTCTTTCCCCTCATTATGCACTCAGAATAATTACTTGTTTATATATTATGGATTGTAGATAAGTTTGTAGCGCAGCCTTCTAGTTAGTTCAGTACAGCAGCAAGACGCCCAAACACTGCTAGGAACTCACTGGTCACAGCTACCTAGTGTGCAAATCTGAAGATTTCTGCCTAACCTTCTGGAACTGGAGAATGTCAGCTAAAATGGTTTTTTAAAAATCCTGGTTTTAAGATTAGAAAGTCTTTTTGGTGTTTTTTTTGCACAAGACTCTTTATTGCACTCATGTAAGTTCAGATGATAGGAAACAGATGCTCCCCGGCAGTTGTAAACACCTATTTTATAGGGAGCTCCATTTGTGCTGCTACTGTATGTAGAAAATAAACGAGCGCCAAGTTGAAGCCACATGAAAAAGTTTCATGTGCAGGTGTGTACATTTGGATCCACACCCTATTACGGAAAGTCTATCCACACTTGGTTGTTCCCAGTGGCGTAGTTAGGAAAAATGGAGCCCGGGACAAAATCTGAGTTTTGTGCCCCCCCCCCCCCCGGGCATATGGGCAGCGTCCCTTCCCCACCACGACCAAACAACATTTTTTTGCGCCAGGTCATCTCAAAGTCACCATCACATTATAGAACATGCCCCAACACACAAATCTGAACACACCCAGGGCTCCCTAGTTTAAACAACATTGAAAGTGATGCTATTTTTTGAAGAGGGGGAATCCACTCTGAAATAGCATCACTTTTAATGTTGTTTAAACTAGAGAGCCCAGATTCTCCTTTTAAATCCACCTTAAAGAGAGACTCTGGGCTCTCTAGTTTAAACAACATTGAAAGTGGTGCTGTTTCAGGGTAGATTTCCCACCCATCCACCCCAAACAGCATCATGGTCAATGTTGGTTGTTGTGGGTTTTCTGGGCTGTGTGGCTGTGGTCTGGTAGATCTTGTTCCTAATGTTTCACCAGCATCCGTGGCTGGTATCTTCAGAGGTGTATCACAGAGAGAAGTCTGTTATACACTGTGTCCAGGGAGCCCAGATTCTCCCTTTAAATCCACTCCAAAGGGGGTGGATTTAAAGAGAGAACCCGGTGGCTTTGAGGGTGCCTGCCTTCAGGGAGAGCAATACGAAAGCTAATAATACTAGTGGGCCCTAGGGTTGGTCTTTAGGAAATTATTCCGATTATACTCATTCCAGGTTTAGTGGAAAGCTTATCAGGGGGTCCAAAGTTATGGACCTTCAAAAGGGTAGCCCCATCTACCATTAGTTCCCATTGGAAACAATGGAGGATGGGGTCACCCCCTTTGGGGGTCCATAACGTTGGACTCCCTGAACCAAACTTCACCAAACTTGGCTGATATCATCAAGAGAGTCACCTGATGATAGCCTGAAATTTTGGTGCCACCAGCCTAAATACTGCGCCCCCTGCAGGCCAGAATTGGAAAACACAGTAAAAAAATACAGAAAGCCAGAAACGAACCTACATTTTTTGCACCCACCACAAGGTGGCGCCCGGGACACTTGTCCCCGGATGTCCCCATGGTAGCTACCCCTGTGGTTGTTCCCCTTGGAATGTCTTCTCACATGTGTCTCCAAATACACATTTGGTCAGAAGAAACACACTGCAGGTCCGTGTGGGGTACAGAGCTCCAGATGTGCATCTGATCTGCCCAGACTGCGCTGCATTCTGTTGAAAGTGATGCAGTGTGGAGGAATGATGGCGTGCTCTGGGCTGTCCGTCCTATGGGGAAAGCGATTTGCAGGGAGGACGAGAGAACAAATGTTCCACTCCTCCACCCAGGAGCTCTGTGGACTAGCAAAGATGAGCAAGAAGGCGCTGGGGGTCGATAGAATAGGTTTCCCTGATGTTATGATGTAACATTTCCTAAAGTTACCAGCAACCTACATTTGGGGTGTCGGTTGCGAGATAAAAATATAAGAATTCTCTCATTTTGAACAGCACAGAAATGGCATTTGCAAGGAAGAATCTGTCACCCTTGCAGGGGAAACGGGCTTCGTGCCAGTCCATCTTCCATCCAACAGGGCTGGGTTACTAAGGTAGCGACCTCAGAAGGCAGTATGAGAAAAGTGATGACCAAGCAGATTAATCAAGTGTATGGCAGGCATAGAATGTGGAGGGTGTGTGTGTGTGGGGGGGGGAGAGAAAGGAGCTCCAGCCAGGCCCTCAGAGAGAACAAATGTTTAATGCAGCCACCAGTAACTCCAGAATGTGGCCCCACCTTTCTTTCCCCTCCCTCTGAGGGTCAAATACTCTGCAATCCAAGATGTCTTATGAACTCCCATTGCACAATGTGTCGTGGAGTATGGCAGGACATAAAAGTACATGAGGATGGAGCTGCGTAACGTTTGAAGGACGCGAAACAGATGCTGTGGTAAAGCCAGGAAATCAGTTGGAGGCCAAATATAAACTCCTTAGTCATTGAGGAGGCTGAAGGCAGCCTCTTCTCTCTGGTCAGGCCAAACCAGCTCCCTCTTGTATGGCTTTTGCACAACAGGATGAAGTACAGCCTTCCGGAGACAGCCCTCCTTTCCTCTGAGTTCTCAGATCGTTTCTCCGCTTTCTTAAAGGCCTGTTCTGCTCTGCCAAGGTGCCTTTGGTGTTTCCCACACAGGGTAGGTTTTTCCCACAGCTGCCACAGATGCTGATACAGCCCAGCAGCAAAGCGTTTCCCTGCATTGGTCCTGCATTAAGCCTTCCCAGCAGCAGCCTTTAAGAACATAAGAACTTAAGAACAAGCCAGCTGGATCAGACCAAAGTCCATCTAGTCCAGCTCTCTGCTCCTCGCAGTGGCCCACCAAGTGGCTTTGGGAGCTCACATGTAGGATGTGAAAGCAAGGGCCTTCTGCTGCTGCTGTTGCTCCCGAGCACCTGGTCTGTTAAGGCATTTGCAATCTCAGATCAAAGAGGATCAAGATTGGTAGCCATAAATCGACTTCTCCTCCATAAATCTGTCCAAGTCCCTTTTAAAGCTATCCAGGTTAGGGGCCACCACCACCTCCTGTGGCAGCATATTGCAAACACCAATCACACGTTGCGTGAAGAAGTGTTTCCTTTTATTAGTCCTAATTCTTCCCCCCAGCATTTTCAATGGATGACCCCTGGTTCTAGTATTGTGAGAAAGAGAGAAAAATGTCTCTCTGTCCACATTTTCTACCCCATGCATAATTTTATAGACTTCAATCATATCCCCCCTCAAACGTCTCCTCTCCAAACGAAAGAGTCCCAAACGCTGCAGCCTCTCCTCATAAGGAAGGTGCTCCAGTCCCTCAATCATCCTCGTTGCCTTTCTCTGCACTTTTTCTATCTCTTCAATATCCTTTTTGAGAGCTCTCTCAGCCCCACCCACCTCACAGGGTGTTTGTTGTGAGGGAGGAAGGTCAAGGAGATTGTAAGCTCCCTACAGGAGAGAAAGGGGGTGGGGCTGAGAGAGCTCCGAAAAGCTGTGACTAGCCCAAGGTCACCCAGTTGGCATGTGTGGGAGTGCACAGAGCAGGGAATCAAACCCAGTTCCTCCAGATTAGAATGCACCTGCTCTTAACCACTATGCCCCATTGAAAGTGATACTGTTTCAGGGTGGGGGATAATCCACCCCAAAACAGCATCATTTTCAATGTTGTTTAACTAGGGACCCCAGATTCTGCCGTTAAGGTGGATTCAAAAGGAGAATTTGGGCTTTCTAGTTTAAACACCATTGAAAGTGATGCTGTTTGGGGGTGGATTCCAGCATCACAGCGGCTGCAAAACTCAGATTTTGCACCAGGCTCCATTTTCCCTCTATGCCTCTGCCCAGAGCGGAGGGCAGAAGGAACTGCCGGCTGCTGGCTGGGAGCCCAGCTGGTGGGGGGCAGGGCAGGGCAGGGCATGGGAGTCTGCTGTCCCCCGCCTCGGAGAGCTGCTTTTATAAGCGCTAGGCCAGGGGCGGGGCTTGGGGAGGCATGGCCATGCCCTAGGGGCGGGTGGGGGTGTGGCACCACCCCCGAACCCCCCCATAAAAAATCTATACCTACGTCCCTGTTGCTGAGGTTGCTCGCCTCTCTCCACCCCATGGTCCCCAGGCTCCGCCCCCAAATCTTCAGGAACTTTCCAACACCGAGCCGGCAACTCTTTCCCCTCCCCTCCCTCCAGGGTGGGTGGGCCATGATCGGATGACGGGGCCCTTCCCTCTCTCCCCCTCCCTAACCCTCCCCTTCCTGGACCAGATGCTGGGCCTCTCCTTCCCCTTCCCTACTGGATGTGTGGGCCACAACCAGATGATGAGCCCCTCCCCTCCCCCACCCCACCCTCCCTTTCCCAACCCCTCCCCCCAGGGTGGGTGGGCGGCCCATGAACCGATGATGGGGCCCTTCCCTGCAGGGTGGGTGGACCTCGACCGGATGATGGACCCCCTCCCCCTTTTCCCTAGGGGGGGGATTTCCCTAGGGCTGCCTGCTCTGAGTTGGGGAAAATTTTTGAGATTTATGGACAGATGTTGTCTTCTTTGGTGTCCTCTATAAAGAGTGTGAAGGTGTGTTTGGTCACATGACATTTTTGTACACAAAGCACAGGTCTGGTGTCCCTGGACCATTGCTCAGTCAGATACTGTAGAAGAACTAGAGTTTGGATTTATACCCTGTTTTTCTCAACTGTAGGGAGTCTCAGACAGCTTGCAATCGCCTTCCCTTCCTCTCCCCACAACATACACCTTGTGAGGTCGATGGGGCTGAGAGAATTCTGAGAGAACTGTGACTGGCCCAAGGTCACCCAGCAGGCTTCATGTGTAGGAGCAGGGAAACAAATCAAATTCACCAGTTAAGAGTCCACAACTCATGTGTCAGAATGGGGAATCAAACCTGGTTCTGCAGATTAGAGTGTACCTGCTCTTAACCGCTACACCACACTGATCTCTATAGCACCATCAAGTAGGTTTCGGGAGTCACACAAGGTATTTTCACTGGCTAAAAAGTATCCACCAGTGGTGTCAACTAATGCAGCAAACGTGTTCAGGGACAGTAAGTTGTTTCATGGGGCAGGAAACACAGGGAGGATTTCCAGCTGCCGAGAACAGGACAGATCCTCGTGCAACTTTGCAAAGCACCCATGCTGGGCTAGTTCCAGACACCTTTTTCCACTCAGTGCCATCCATCCCCTCTCTTTATTACACGCCCCTGGCCTCAATCCCACACAGCTTTTGTCCATCCAGGTCTCATGAGGCCGGCACGACCTTTTTTGGTAATCAAAGGGGACTACCAGCAGAAAAAGCTGGGTGGGTCCAACTCCATGTCCTGCTCAAACAGGGCTGCTATCAGTGCAAAGTAGACACACGTATTTAGTTAGCACAAATAGTGACACCCACTTCCAGGTTCCCCCAGAATTATACATCATCTCCAAACTACAGGGACCAGTTCCCCTCGAGAAAATGGATGTTCGGAGGGCAGGCTCTGTGACGCTGCCCCCCACTGCGTCCCCTGACCTCCCCAAATATCACCAAGAGTTTCCCAACCTGAATCTGGCAACTGTACCTCCCACCCCACAACATGCACAAGGGTTACAGACCTCTAGTTGGCAAAGTGAGGACTCACAACTGCTTGGCACAAAGTCTTTGAATAAATTTTTTCACAAGATAACTGGACTCCCAAATTCTGTGCCCTATGCAGCCCTTTGTCTGGAGTTAGGTCAAAACTCCTTGGAATCAGCTGCTTGGCTGAGGGCTTTTAGATTCTGGCTGCGAATTCATTTTCTCTCGGACTGTAATTCCCTGGTCCACCATCTGCTCTCTGACACCCATTCCAACCCCTGGTTTTCCATAATTGAAGAAAAAATGGATTCACTTTGCCCTTTGTCCTATTCAGAAGCTTATAGGAAATTAAAAGGTCAACTATTGGATAGAGAGTTCTCTACCCCAATCACCGCAGCCAAGAAAACGTGCTCCCCCCTGTATTTTTCTCTCCCATTTGAACGGGGCCACTTGGCACACTACCTGTATTGCTTTATAAACCCTGCTCAAAGGAGAGCCATAATGCTCGCCAGGTTTAATGTTATGCCTTCTGCCTTGTTACATGGCAGATTTGTGACAAGCAAGGAAAGGTTAAAAGATTGGTGCCCATGTACGATGGCTCAGTTGAATTTCTGGCCCACCAATTACTACACTGTCTCAGATTCAAGGAAATCAGATCCAAGTATGTGAATCTTACTCCTTTACATTTACCCCATCTCCCCGATTTAATTAGATTATACTACTTGTTGGACAATCATGATCCTTCTCTCTGTATGATAGTGACAGACTTTCTCCTGGAAATTACTAAACGCCAGTAGATTTCCTTCGACCTGTATTGTATATGCTTTTTAATCCGTTTTTTTTATTATTGTTGTACTGTTGTCTATGCCAGGGGTAGGGAACCTGAGGCTCTCCAGTAGGGAACCTGAGGCTCTTACAGTCCGAGAGAAAATGAATTCGCAGCCAGAATCTAAAAGTCCTCAGCCAAACAGCTGATTCCAAGGAGTTTTGACCTAACTCCAGACAAAGGGCTGCATAGGGCACGCAATTTGGGAGTCCAGTTATCTTGTGAAAATTGGCCATGCTGACAGAGGCCAATTGGCCATGCTGACAGAGGCTGATGGGAATTGTAGTTCCTGAACATCTGGAGAGCCGCAGGTTCCCTACCCCTGGGTATGCCAATAAAGGCTTGCTTCTCTTCTATTGAGACCTCCCTGGCTTGTCTTTGAATACGACTTTGAGTCTGCACGAGGAGGTCTCTTTTGCTTTTCCTTGAAGCCAGGCCTCAGGAATAGATTTCGAGGTAGAAATAGCAATGCCCTCCACTCCGTGGGAGCAACCCAATGGGAGTTTGCAGTGAAGCGCACACCCAGAAGAGCAAGAAGTTCAGACTGAACCCTGTGGCATGAGTAGAAATTTGGGGAAACGAAAGGAGTGCCCGCATGTCCACACACCCCTCCGTCTGAAACACAGCCTGAGGCAGAAGCGGCTTTTCTCTGGAGGGCGTCAGGAAAGGCAGAGCTTCTCGGCTTTTTCTTTGGCACTGTGTTTGATTTATATCAGCTCAAGAAGATGTGTTTGTGTGTGTGTGTGTGTGCAACAGTGACTTGACTTTAAACAGGAACCCATAAGGGATTTCCAGCCCATCGTCCGACTTCCAAATATGGGAGTGTTTCGTCTCAGCAGCCACAGAGCAGGAAACTAGACTAAGGAATGACAAGAGGCAGAACGCTGAGGTTGCCGGGGCTTCCAGTCCATGCTCCAGACATTTTTATGACAACATTACTATGGAAAAAATTCTACAGCTGTTTCAACGACACTAACTTTTCTCTTATGCGAAAGATATGCTCTGGATGAATCTTTTGATTGAACTGTATACTATATGAGGAGATTCTGCTGTTATTTATTATTAGTCTTGCAAAAGTATCTACCACAATGATAAAGATCTTAAAAAGAAAGATTGGTTTTTGTCTGGAGTTGAGACTTGTGCCGTTTTTGATCAATGAGGAAGGCTATTTGGCCAAAACATGTGGCCAGGTTTGGAAACTGGATTTGTTTGTCAGTGTGTGTCATATTGGTGTATGAACATGTTTGAAATGTAGGGCCATATTTTTGATGTTGTTTTTAGCTGGCAATAAATATATTTTTATATTATATTTTCATTAGTTAAATAATTATTACTTTTGAATTTGTTGACATTGTTGTTGCATTCATTGTTGACCTTTGGGGTACTAAATTCTGCTTCTAGTGCATGCCCACTCTGATCTGTCAGATGTAAGGACTCAATAAATAATCCAGACCCCTTAATCACATACAAGACCTGATCTTGGTTGGCATTGGGGCTCCTGTTTAATATATTTAGACTCCCCCAAGAGATTTCAATCCCTAGGGTCAAAAATCTTGACCAGACATTTCCTAAAAACACAAATTCTGGTAAGAAAGCTGAAATTATCTCCCCCAACAATTCTGTTGGGAAAAGTTAGTTCCTGGATGAGGTTACTTTTTCTTTGATGCTCTGATTCTACAAACTGGATCTCAAGTTTTCACTATATATCAGTGGTGGCGAACCTATGGCACGGGTGCCAGAGGGGGCACTCACAGTACTTTCTGTGGGCATGCGCAGAGTCCCCCCCCCCATCTAGACTGGCCTGGGCCACTGGGCCCGATTATTAGCATTAAACTTAAGACCTAGTTTTGGGGAAGCAGTGTAGGTAACCCTGTTACGCGCTGTTAAACCACATTGATTTTCATGCGAAGAACTAAAGCGTGATCCTTTACCTGGGAGTAAGCTCAGTTGCTGGCAATGGGGCTTGCTTCTGAGTAAACCCTCCTAGGGTCGTGATTCATCAGTTGGAAGAGTTGCATGGTTGGAAGAGTTGGAAGAGTTGCAAGGCCACCGACTACCACCAAGCTTACTCCCGAGTAACACACGCCTCAGAGCCAACCATTTTTTCTAAACTAAAACCTCAGTATTCAGGTTAAATTGCTGTGTTGGCACTTTGTGATAAATATGTGGGTTTTGGGTTGCCATTTGGGCACTCGGTCTCGAAAAGGTTCGCCATCACTGCTATAGATGGGCAGAGTCGAAACTCAGAGCACGGGGCCCCAGTTTAGAGGTCCAGACAATTTCCTGCTGGGCTTGAGGTGTGGTTGCTGACTTTGGGGAAATTCTTGCAGATGTAGGATTAGGGTTGCCAATTCTGGGTTAGAATCATAGAACCATAGAGTTGGAAGAGGCCACAAGAGGCATCAAGCCCAACCTGAAACTCCTGGAGATTTGGGCATGGAGGCTGGGGAGGACAGAGACATCCGTGGGCTACTCTGCCACCCAGTCCATTCTTCAAAGCATCGGTTTTCTCCCTGCTCCTCGCCAGACTACAGACTACCTTCCACCTGGAGGCTGCCGTTCTTAGTGGGGATAGAGCTTGAAATGGGTGGAATTTGGGAGGAGAAGGACCACAGCACGGACACGAGGCCACGGAGTCCCCTCTCCAAAAGTACATGACCTCCAGGGATGCTGATCTCTGTAGTTTGCGGTTGTAATTCCAGGAGCTGTCCTGGCTCTTAACACCTTTGTCATTTAGTTGCCATTTTCTGCACTTTTTCCAGCTCTGCAGCTTTCATAGTCTGTTCCCCAAAGCTTTTTCATGCACACAGATAAAGAAATGAAGGCAACGTGTGTGGAGATCGTGTCTAAAGGCAGAGAGAGACAGAGACAGAGGGAGAACAGCTAGGGCGCCAGTGTTCTCAAAGAGATCTCAAAGACTGAGAGGAAAGAGCCTTGTTTTCACCAGAGGCTGGGAGGCCTGGTGGTGGTGGAAAACAAGAGGGACGCTTATATCACGAGGACACTCCTAAGATAAGGTGACCAGATGGTCACCCTCGCGAACCGGGACAGGTGGGCAGGCGGGCGGCCGTGGCCGCGCGCACATGCGCTCACAGCCACAGGAGCACACTGCCTTCTGGGGTGCTCCTGTTTCCCGCCCTGTGACAGGGCAGGAAACGGCAGCGGCCCAGAAGGCCATGGGCTCCTGTGGCCGCGCAGGAGGCTGCCGCACTGCCTTGCGCCCCAGAAGGCAGTGCGGCAGCCTTCCAAAACCCGGAACATTTGAAAAAACCCGCAGAACGCGGGACAAGTTGTTTCAAGACGGGACTGTCCTGCCAAAAGCGGGACGTCTGGTCAGCCTATCCTAAGACCACACAGAAGGCTCGGCTATTACCTCATGAGAAGACCACACCTAGATACTGAGCCGGAGAGCCCATGAGGGTGTGTTTAGCTTAACTGGCAGAGTTAAGTGTGGGTTTAGTGAAACCCCAGAGCTTAATCTGTCCCAAGCCAGTGTGAGTTCACTTTGGAGTTAAGGGTCGGTGTTTTAGGAGCGTGCTCAGGACCATGCTGAAAACAGAGACACTAAACAGAGACATCTGTGTGTGTGTGAAGTTATCTGGAAACTGAAATAGCCATATTTAAGTGAAACTGCCTTTCATCTGTAACCTCTAAGTAAATATCTGCCTAAAGAAATGAGAAACACAAGTACCTCTCTGTAACAACAATCTGAGAATAAAGTTTGTAAAATAAAATCTAGGTTTTTTTTAATCTTTCAAAAACCTCTCTAAAGCTTCAACATTTACCTCAGAATTGGTGGCAGCTTATTATTAGTCTTCCTGACAGGATTTTTTACTAAAGTGGAGGATGCCTAAGCAAAAGGCAGCTATCAAACATCCACCCCCAGCAATATGCTTCCCCCCCCCCACATTGGGCCTCTGTCTCTCTTCAGAGGGAGTGGGAGGTGTTGCAGTTACCATCTCTGGGTTGGGAAATACCTGGAGATTTTGGGTAAAGCCTGAGAAGAGTGGGGTTTGAAGAGGAAAGAAGCTTCATAATGCCATAAGTCCACCTTCCAAAGCGGCCATTTTATCCAGATGAACTGTTGCCCAGAGATCAGTTGTAATCCCAGGAGATCTCCAGCCACCAGCTGGAGGCTGGGCAGCCCCAACTCCACCCTGACATCTCCAGGAATTTCCCAACCTGTACCTGGCAAACCTAACAGATACTATTTTTACAGATAGTAATTTCTTCCCAGAATGCATCGCATTATAATCTCAGTACGACAACACCATTGTGAGATGAAACATTCTATTAAGTTTTTTTTTAAGAATAATCTTTTTAAATGTTTTTATTGTTAATAACAAAAGAATATATAAACAAAATACATAAATATAGAACAGACATATTGACATAAAACATAGACATAGTACATAGACATAGAACAAACCTAGCAAACTTATTTATCTTCAACCCTAACCCTTCGAAAACCGCTTTCACAATTGTTTGCAAGTGGATTTTGCTATTCCGCACAGCTTCAAAGAGCACTGAAAGCAGTTTGAAAGTGCATTATTCTGCATGTGCGGAATGAGCCTATATGAGCAGACTTCCAAATATCTCTATTTGTATTTTTCCCTTAATCTTGTACGTGATTCTAACTATTGCAACACTGTTTTCTGGATATATTGAATCCATTTTTCCCATTGTGTTTGATAATTATGATCTAGCTTATAATCGGCTTCATCTGCTATTTTTGCAAGCTTTGCCAATTCTAATACTTTAATTTGCCATTCAAGTTTGGATGGATTATGATTAGATTTCCAATATTTCGTCCCATACAATTCTAGCTGCAACTGTTAGATATTGAAACTGTTGATATTGTTGATATTGATAACTGTTAGATATTGTCTGTTGTTTCAGAGGCTAATGAAGGATAAGCACTCGTAACGAAGAAAATGTAGTGCGGTCCCAGAAAGGCCTTCAGTTTGGTTGAGTGGAGAGCTCTTGGTGACTCTTGATGCAGAAACAGGGGGGCTCCAACTATAGCAGTGGTGGCGAACCTATGGCACGGGTGTCAGAGGTGGCACTCAGAGCCCTCTCTGTGGGCACGTGCAAACAGAGTCCCCCCCCCCACATCTAGGCTGGCCTGGGCCACTGGGCTTGATTATTAACATTAAACCTAAGACCTAGTTTTGGGGAAGCAGTGCAGGTAACCCTGTTAAGTGCTGTTAAACCCCACTGATTTTCACGCGAAGAACTACAGCACAATCCTTTACCTGGGAGCAAGCTTGGTTGCTGGCAATGGGGCTTGCTTCTGAGTAAACCCTCCTAGGGTCATGATTCACCCGTTGGAAGAGTCGCACGGTTGCTTCAAAGCAAAGCCACCGACTACCACCAAGCTCACTCCCAAGGAACGCACGTCTCGGAGCCAACTGTTTTTTCTAAACTAAAACCTCAGTATTCAGATTAAATTGCCATGTTGGCACTTTGCGATATATAAGTGGGTTTTGGGTTGCAATTTGGGCACTCGGTCTCGAAAAGGTTCGCCGTCACTGAACTATAGGATGCCATTCTTATTTTGTTCTGCGAAATATCAGAGGCAGACAAGCACAGAGAGGAAGAGTTTGGCAATTTCAACAATGGAGCAAAACTGCCATGAACAACCGATTTGCCTCAAGTGGTTCATCCTTCCACAGAATCCCCCACACTGTGGAGATGGATCAGAATGTATAAAATTTGTATTTAATCAAGGAATATGGATTCTGTTTAGAACCAAAGATTTAAAGAATCAAAATGGTTTCTGTGTAAAGAGACAGCAGGTTTGCTTGTCTCCAACAGGTCAGAAGCCTGTTTCTCAGTGAATATGCAGGCAAGCAAGATAATATCTTTGAGATCTTGTCACAAAGGGCCAACGTGACAGCAGAAATATACATTTTATTACTCTGTTTTTGGGTTAGAACTGTCAGGATATTGAAAATTGCAAGGTGGTCATATGCTGGTCTAGAATGACTGGAATGTAACAGTCAGCAGAATTGTAAAGGTCGGAGCCTCTGTCTGGGTCTGCAGTGATTGGCATGTAACAGTCAGCAGAAGTGAAAAGGTCACAGGCCAGGATGATTAGATCATCTAGCTAATGATTTGCTGGACAAAACTATATAAGAAGACTGCATACCCAATTCAGTACCTCTCCTTCACCCTCTCCTTCACCTTCACCTTCACCTTCAGGTTCGGGCTCAGATTGTTGTTAGAGAGTGGATAGTTATTGTTATTTTTGTTCCTTTGAGAAAGAAAAGATAAAGTATTCCTGTTGGAACTAAATCTACTGTCTGAGTGTTTCTTTTTTCTTATACCGCAGCAAAGTTACCTCCTGTTCTAGCAAGGTGAGTTACACCTGTCCTTCCACTGTGCACTAGGGCCAACACCTATTATGGGTCCCAGTATCCCAACCACTGAAGCTAGAGTGTCGAGGCAGTGTGACACGATGACATCCACCATGTGCAGTTTGTCTTTGAACGGGCTGACTGCAGGGAACTACCTAGCATGGAGTGTAAAATGCAGAGCTTTCATACGTGAAGATTTATGGGCTGTAACGAGACCCCACCGAACCCAGTGTGGCACAGCAGCAGAGCAGAGACAGGATGCTGGTGAGCCAAGGCGGCCCATAATGTTGGCTGTGGAAAACCCAGCCCATTCATTCACGGGTTGCTGCTGAGAAGGTTTCTGACTGCTGGAAGGTGTTGAAGGACCTGTACCAGACGAGACTGCTGGTCTCCAAGGTAATTCTGACCAGACGCTTATGCCAATTTGAAGCTGAAAGGGAGGTGAAAATGTAATAACCATGTCCAACAGCTGCGCATAATTCATTCATCGAAAGCTGAAGACAGAGGTTGACTTTCACTGAACAGCATAGGGGCCTATATTGTAAAATTATCTTCCTCAGATGACAGCTGGGACAATTTTATCTATAGTATGCAGAGTACAAAGCGAAGATGATTTGACTCCTTAGACTAAGGTGGATCAGTAACGGCTTCTTGGAGCTCCAGAAACAAAAGAGAGAGTTTTGCCTTGAAGCCACAGCCAGAAAGAGAGTCTCTGTTTCCAGAGGCAAAAGTGAAACCCAGCTTCCTGAACTGTCCGTTGGTCACATGTACAGAAGCCCGATAAGTTACTCATGGTTCTACTAATCATCTTCTCCGAGAATGCCCAGAAGGGGGGAGAAGAAGGCCAGCAAAGCGGACAACGGGAAGAGGAAAGAAGAGCACCACTTTGACGGCAGCATTGTTGAGAACCGATGTCCAGAGCAGAAATAACCCATCTGTTGGCTCTTTTGACTCGCCTGCTCAGAGCATGTCGTAAATGCTCATCAATCTATTGACTGAGGAGTCCAAGGCAGAAGCATGTCGCTTGGCCGGGATGGATCACCGCTGCTGTTAATTGCAAGGAACTGTCACATGGGCCATGCCTTCCAGGTAAAAAGTTGCAAAATGTGTTGTGTGTTCCTGGACTGGATTTTTTGTTTGTTGAGCGCCCCAAGTTTAGCTTTGAACAAGGGTACAAACTATATTTGATAGACAGGGCTGTACAGTATGGCAGAATGACATAGAGTGTGCAAAAAAGGTACAATTTCATGGCCAAAATGTACAGCCATGACTGATAAGGGCAAAATGAAAATGTAACGAATGTTTCAAGTCTAGCTAATAAGCCTATGTACGATGATTTCATTGTGTGCACCATTTTCACAGAGTCCTAGATACGTGCTTTGCCACCATCAAGCAGCGTTGGCAAAAGTAAGGATTTGAGTGTAAAGCTCGGTAAAGCATTCTAGACCGTTCAGTCTGGTGGGGTTAAGGTGAAATCCCATCCAATCCTCAAAAGAGCTATGACAAATGGAAAGACCATTTGAACTAGCGTCCATGCATGACTTCATTGTCCTTCCAATCAAGCCGGGCGGGGTGCACCTATATATATATTTCTGCTGGGATTGGATGATTATAAAGTAAGATATTCTTACTGCTTCGCTGTTGAAATCTAAGGATGAAGCCTTTACAAGGTTTTAAGGAATGGGTCCTTACCGATTGAACGGAGGTTCCCCACACAAGGTGGTTTGCCCGGCAATCTGACAGAGGCGGTGAGTTCATGGGGAACAAATTCCAAACATGGCTGACAGTATTAGCCAGGAGAACAAATCCGTTTCAGCCCGGCTGGAAATGGCGGCTGGGAGAGGAGATCTAGTATCTTCAAACAATGCTGGGATTGCATGATACAATGATGCCATGGTTCCATTCCATTTGGGGAGAGGTTGTCTTTAGCCGCCACACATACAAAACAGAGCAGGGAGTTCATATCAATGAAACAATCATTTTTCAGAATGTTTGGCAAAGGCCTCCCTGAAACACCTTTAGAACATTTGGGAGTTTTGCTAACGCCTCATTCCCAGACAGCAACGGAAAAGGGACAAAAGAATGGCAGAGACTGTGCTTTGTAGGATAAGGCGCAGAATACCAAAGGCTGGCAGATTTTCATTGGTCATGGAAGAATTGCTATCTCAATGCAGTGCCAACTTTGAAAAAAAAAGCACATACAGGTTGTAGAACATGTGTGCATCAAACTCTGAAGTGTTCTTACCACCAGTACACATGACACAGTACCTAGTGATTAGGCACGAGCCACAACCCTGACCCCTTTGTTCACATAGTCACACATCTGTTCGAGCCTTGGGCAACAACAGAACAGTGATAGTGATCAGAAGGAAGGAAGCTAGGAGAGGAGGGCTGAGCAAACTGGGAGAAATAGCTATACCACGCAGATCAGGAAAGAGTAAATAAAGGCATACCACCAAAAAAGGTTTATATGGTACAAGAAGTGAGAGTGTGCCAATTAGGGACAGAACCAAGTTTCATGATATAAGTTGAAATGTCCACCCTGAGGAACAGGGTGGAAAATGGGAATCAGGCTATGGACAATGAGTTTGAATCCCTTGGTGAACTTTAAAAGTGTTTAACATTGTTGATAAACCTACTGATAGGCCAATCATAGGTAAGATGGTATACAGGCGAAACTCATGTCCGGCGGGGACTTTGCAAATAAGGTACAAGATTAGTTCGACAAGGCTTCTCTCAAACAAAGTTTGACAGCTGGCGATCAGATTTATGCACCCACTGCAAAGCAGCAGAATCCATGATTAGTGGATTGCTCTTGGCTGAGCAAAGTGACTTTTAAATGAGGTAACTTTGATTTTGAACAGCTTATTTAAATGCAGATTTGCAAGAGACCATATATACATGAAGTGCGCACCAGGTTATGAGTAATGAACAAGTTGGATAAAGTTTATAAGCTCAACAAAGCTTTGTAATGGCTGAAACAGTCAGCCGCCAGATGTTGGAACAGGTGCATACACAAAGCATTATGTGAAATGAAATTTGACCAAAGTGTGGCCGGATGCTCGTATATATACCCGTTATGAGGTAATTGCGATGAATGTATCATTTTGATGATTTATGTTGATGATCTCTTGTGTGGTTGGTAAAACAGACAACCAAATCAAACAACTTTACACTGAGTTGAGTAAACACTCAAGCTGGAGACTTGGGTATTCAAAGTAATACCTGGGTATTCGTCAGTAAATCTGAAGAAGGGATGTTTCGACACAAAACAAAAGATAGGCGTGTCATACAAAAGCTGGTTCGTAAGATGCCAAAGTGGCACACAAACCCCAATGGTGGCTGATTTGTAAGCAAGATAACAGCAAAGCATTTGAAAGGCAAGATCTATATCGCTTCCTTAATTGGCAGCCTGGTTGCACATTGCTAACTGGACAAGACCAGATATAGCTTTTGCTGTAGGTTTATTAAGTAGAACAGTTGCAAAACCTACTGGAGAAAGACTGGCAGGGCTAAAAAAGAGTAATTCTGCTACTTGAAGGAACCGTTAACTATGGTTTTGCTATTATCTTTCTTAACCAAAACAACAAGGACTTAGTGGTGTATGCGACAGCCTTATCGGTAGAGGACTCCAGGATGTAAGCTCAGTGAGTGGTTATTATATGCAATACATATGGCAGCCATCCCATTTGTTGGATCTCGAAATGAACAACGGTTGCTAATTTCAACTGCTGAGGCAGATGCATGCTGCTCTTAATGAGGCATGTAATGAGCTAATGGTCATGCAGTTGCTAAAAGACCTTGCGTGAGAAATGTGAACAACCTTATAACAGTTTTGAAGACTCACAGACATGTATATAGCTTTCGCTGGCAGAGAACTAAAACCTTTAAAAGTCAGACAAACATGTAGCTGTGGAATTCCAACAAAACAACCGATACACAAATATGCGATTAAGTTGTAGATTGTGAATCATCTGCAAACATAATGGATATCTTATCAAAGCTACATTACTAATACAAAAACATATAATGACTTGCGGTTTGGTTTGGCTTAGCAGATGTATTAATTTGGTAAGGACTCTGTACAAAGTGAGTGAAATAAGTAACCTAAAACCGACCATGCAAATTAACCATGTAATGAGTGTAAATAATGGAATGACTTTGTTTGTAATTATTTTGTTTTGTAAATATTACAATGAGGCAACATTCCAACCAGATATGAGAAGGGGTGTCAGATATTGAAAATCGTAAAGGTGGTCATATGCTGGTCTAGAATGACTGGAATGTAACAGTCAGCAGAATTGTAAAGGTCGGAGCCTCTCTGTCTGGGTCTGCAGTGATTGGCATGTAACAGTCAGCAGAATTCAAAGGTCGAGTCTCTGTCCGGTCTGCAGGATTGGCAGGCTGTAACAGTCAGCAGAAGTGAAAGGTCACAGGCCAGGATGATTAGATCATTCATTAATGATTTGTTGGACAAAATCCATATAAGAAGACTGCATACCCATAATTCAGCAGTACCTCTCCTTCAATTCTCCTTCAATCTTCTTGTGTTTCGGGTTCAGATTGTTGTCAGAGTAGAGATGGATAGTTATTGTTATTTTCTTTGTTCCTTTGAGAAACAAGAGATAAAGTATTCTGTTGAACTAAATCTACTGTCTGAGTGTTTCTTTCATACTGCGTAAAGCAGTTACCTCCGTTCTAGTAAGGGTGAGTTATAATTCCATCCTTCCCGTGCACTAGGCCAACAAGAACTGAATGATTAGGTTAAATTACAGCAGTTTTTCTATAAGGTTAACGAACACAGAAATGATAATGAGAGATTCATATGTATTGGCATTTCACAATACCCCATTGTTTTAGAATCAGTGTATGTGGCTAATCTTTTAAATGTTTTAAAACCATTCAAACTGGGAATGGAGAATGTTTCATGATCCCATGAACTCTGCATACCCTTTAAGGACATATCTCTCTCTGGGAGAAAACCAAGAAGAACAGGTTCTTCTTGGAGACAGAGGGCTAGCTTTATGGCAGCCCCTTGTAATGGATAGATAACAGCACGCAGAGTTTGAGTAACAGAAGGAATGTAACACGAGAATAGAGGGCTGTCTTCATGGGATAAGGAGACAATTCCATCCAATGAATTGAACAGCGCTTTGCAACGAAAGCAGGTACGGACTTTATTTATTACCGTAAGCGACGCCGTTTCATCCGGCGTACCATACCGCCGGCCACCTTTCGGTATGCTCAAACTCCCAACTTCATTTCAGTTCGAAATTGGTTCCGTACTCGGTGAAGTTCTCCTACCCGGCGGGTCCCTGTCGTATTGCCGTTCAGTGTCCGAATTTCGTTCTACCGCTTCCGGTGTTTCAACTTTAAAGCCTTTCAGTCCATTCGAACGGTAATCAAACGTCCCAAGTCCAAACGAACAAGTCCATCCTCCGTCCTGGTTAGCTGCAACATCCAGAGCGTCCCACTCGCCTTCAAATAGGTTCAGCCATTATCGCGACGTCCTGCTGCGTTATCCCGCCGGAATGAAGCTATCCCGTTTCTCGCGTATAATTCCAGAGGATCCCCAGAAACGGCTTCAGTAACTTAAATCAGTTCTGGGCATCCCTGTTTGTCGCTGAACCGCGTCATCCCAAATCATCGTCATTAACCATCACAAAACCTTCTGAAATTCCTCCACTTCACCCCCCCCGCTGCCACGCCCGCTTCGGTGTCCCCAGGCCGCCCGTCGCCCCAATACCGCCCACCGCTGGAAAGAAACAGTTTTCCGATGTCGCAGCCACAGCGCCGCCGCAATGCCCCGCATGCCCAGGATCCCACGTCTCCAGGCCATGCAAGCAAGCGCAACAATTTCCGCATCGTCCTATCCTGGTTTAACCACCGATGTTCGTGAAGTCCGGCAGCCATGCCAGTATTCCTCAGGCCCAGAATGGTCTGGGGCATATAGGCGGTCTCAGCAACTCACTCTCAGCCATAGTGCTCCCAGCCAGCCAAATTCTAACGCTATTAGTGCATGTGTCAGTCCCTTCCCATTGAAGTTCCCAAATAATCTTTGCAAAATTTTAAACAGTATAGTTTACAAAGGACAAATTGGTGTCCTGTCTGCAAGCCAAGTAGTTTCTCCCGTCTCTCTCACTAAAGCTTTAAAGCCTTTCTAAGGTGCTGAAGTCACCTTTGGGTCAAACCCATTCCTGAACATAGAAGGCATCAAGTTCCTGTTGCTGGTTTGGAGATAAGTGCCTAGCAGTGGCGGGTCAACATGTCCCTGGAGGCAGATCCCATGTCCGAGATGCCTAAGTTCTGCCTCTTCCCTGCCTAGATGTTCCCAGCCAGCCTCAGGTGGGCAGAGTTTGGCATGTTTGGTCATGCACCCTACCTCCCAGCCCTCCTAGTGAGTTTTCTAAGCCCAGCCTAAGCAACTACTTGGATATATTACAGGATTCCAATCCAGATACCTCCATTCCTGCCTTCAGCCAGGTGAGTGCTGCTGTCCCAATGGCTCTGGTTTCTGTCAGCACCAGTCCAATGTGTCCCAAGGAGACGAGGGCCAGCTGGAGGAGGTTCTGTTGGTAGTGGGAGCAAAAGTACCCTGAGGGGTAGCTCTTAAAGGAGGCATAATCCTTTTCAAGGGGAATTGAGTTCAATGTCCCAGAAACCAGTCTGTTTGACAACATTTGAACCTAAATACCGAGGCTTGCTGAAAACCTGTTGGCTCCAGCTGGGGTTGTTCAGGAGGGAAAGCTGGTGGCTGGCTTTGGAAAGCCAAGCACCAAGGCCCTTCCATAATTCACCATCTTGAGGCTATCAAAGTGCTGCAAGCCTCACACAGCAACTAGCTACTCCCAAAGTTGACTCTGTGTTTTCCCATGTGTCTCTTCAGTGGGTTTAGTTAGCTTTTTTTAATAGTGTGCCACCTCACTGCCTCTGCAAACGTAGCCTTGGTCAATGCACACTGAGCAGCCTAGCCAGCCTTGGAGGCGTGCACTCAGCCTGAGCGTTCACAGATGCCTGTCTTCTGCGGCCCCAGCCAGGTTCACTATTCTAGGCTTCCTGCATCATGGAGGCTCAACGTATTCATGGACAGAATGCACCAGTCAGGAGGACTATTCTCGTTGGCTGAAGCATCCAAGTTTGTCTGTTTTCCCAAAGGAGATCCCAAATGGATGAGAGTTTCAACCTGAACTTGTGTTTCTGCCAACCTCCCAGCCTGCCCATTTTTGGCACAGTGGTCATCAAATAGCTATCCCATCACTAAGACTAGGCTCATGAGAGCACTGTTGGGGCCATGGTTGCTGAGTGTTTTCCCACCTGCAGTCTCTCATATAATGGATTATGGTTGTTGCAATCAGTCAAAGGTCAAACGCATTCCCATGGACTGGCGAAGGAAGTTGCATCAGCCTGATGCCCCATGCCTAGCTGCCCACCTGCCAGTGCGGAATGGTTAAGGGCTATCCCAATGTGGGTCTTGGGTCTGCAAGGCCCATGTCACTCCCAAACCTGAATGTTTCATGAGCCCATTCCTGCATGAAATATTTCAAACGCCGCAATAGCAAACCTCCAACAGCTTGTTATTCTGAGGCCAAAATTGAGCCTCTGGTTTTGGCAATGAGTTTTTTCTTGACCATTCTTAGGGAGGCATCCCATACTTTCATGCTGCCCACTGCGAGCCTGAACAAATACACAGAACAAGCTGAAATGCCATGCCACCAAGCTACAACAGGGGTTCCGGAACCTGTTCCATAAAACTGATTGGCATCTAGGGCAACTTAGCTTCAGTTCCGGAAATATGGAGTCCAGCACACTAGTCCCATGCATAAAGCAGAAATGAAACATGCACTGGTTAGTCCGGACAAAACCGCCCAAAGAACTATTTCAAAGAGATCACATGGTCTAATTTCATTTGCCCACAACAAAACCAAAGGAAGAGATTTCAACTGGGTCGCTCAGTAGTGCCAGTGTGATACAGCCCATTTTCCAGCTTCAGTTCAGCATCGAGTGATCTCACCTGTCCTGTCCAGCCGCCAGTGCTGCCTGGCTCACTGCTCCAGCATCAGCTTAACCAGTTATCCATTCTCAAGGTCATCCCGAGCCGCTTCAGCATGCCTGTGCCCAATGCCACTAAAAGTGCCAGTGCTTCCAGAACCTTTCTCCGATAACCAAACACCGGGAGTTGAACGGGACCAAGCAAAACAATCTGACGAGCACCATTTTAAATACCTAGCAGTCCAAACATGCAATTTCAGGTTTACCATGTTCAGTAATGTTTTACCAAACGTTTAACCAAGTCACCGTTTCATCCTGGCAACCTTCAGCCAGGCCCGCCTCCGCCAGTTAAAAGGCTTCATTCCACCTGACCCATTCATCCACCGACCGACGAGCCAGCCGGGCCCCTGATGGTGCCGCTCTGCGCACCTCCCAACCCCACCTCCCAACCCAGGCTGTCCCAGTTTCCTGCCCGAGTCGCCGAGGACTGTTACCTCTGGCTGCTCCGAAAGCGAGAAAGGGAACAAAAACCAATTCACAGTGTCAGCAGGACATTCATCCACCCGCAGGATAATGGGATTCTTTATCAGCATCGATCCTCTTCTGAAATCATTTTTTTTCCCACGAAATTACTCATCTGCTGTGTTTTGTGTTTACTTTAACCATCTGGAGGTCTCCAGACAAAATCCCCCCTGCAGGTTACGCTGTGAGTAGAATGCATTGTGAGCTGCGAAATGGGAACGTCGTGACTGGCAAAAGTATTGCTGAATGTTCCCAGCGTTCCGCAAACAGTGAGGCGCTAATTTAATTTTCAGTGATGAGATCTCTGGAAACAGACACTGGATTCACTCCAAGATTCTGCAGATGGAGGGATTCCAGCATCTGTGCAGCAGGATTTCTCCTTTTCCCTCCATAGCCCAAACAATGCTTCTGGGAACGCAGTATCAGCTGGGGGAAGGAGTCGGAGGTTCTACCGCGGGAAGGGGAAATCAGTCAAAATCGTCTCCCTCAGGGGCATAACGAGTAAACCAGCCTGGGCAAAGCCCAGAGTTCAATGCCCCCCCCCCCATGGGCGCTTTCACCCACCACGACCAAATTTTGTTTTGCACCAGGACATTGGTGCCTCGTAGGTGGTTTGTGAGTCATATCAGCACCAGAATTTTCAGCATAATAACAGACTGTCCTTACTCCCCCACGTTTTGTGAGAGGTTTGGTTCAAGGATTCCAAAGTTACACCCTGGGTGCCCCATCCCATTGTTTCCAAAGGGAGCTAATAGGAGATAATACAGTTTTGAGGGTCCATAACTTTGGCCCCCCCTGAAACCAAACTGCACCAAACCTGGGATATCATAAGTCACCTGATGATAAATTGAAGGTTTTGAGACTGTGCTCTCAGAAATGTGCCCCCCCCCCCAGCCCGTAAACCCCCATTGACAGTGCAAACTCAATGCAGAACAAAGATTCTGGGCAAATTGGGATGTTCCTGCAGGGGGCGCATTTTGGATTTATCGGCACCAAATTTCAGTCCCAAGTTCCAAACGAGACTTCGTGCTTATGTATGGTCCAGTGGACCCTCAAGGCAGCTCCCATCCCCGCCTTTTTGCTAATGAGATGGGCTACCTTTGGGGTTCAATAACTTTGGACCCCCTGAACCAAACTGCACCAAACTTCGGGGGTGCCATCATGACAGTCTGCTGTCAGCCAGAGTAAAACAACACGGACTCAACAAACTATGGCGGTTCGATTCAGTCGGCTATGAGTCTCAGATTTGACAGGCCTGAGAGACCAGATCTCCAAATTCTGCGCAGCATTACAGCCAGCCGCCGTGGTGCACGCTTCAAGGGTGAAGAAGAAGAAGAAGAAGAGTTTGATTTATATCCCCCTTCCCGTAGGGAGACTCCAAAGGGTTGACAATCTCTTGCCCTTCCCCCCCCCTCACAACAAACACCCCAGAGGTGGTGGGCTGAGAGAGCTCCGAGCTGCGGGATCAGCTCCAAGGTCACCCAGCTGGCGTTTGTGGGAGTGCACAGGCTAATCTGAATTCCCCAGATAAGCCTCCACAGCTCAGGCGGCAGAGCGGGGAATCAAACCCGGTTCCTCCAGATTAGATACACGAGCTCTTAACCTCTTACGCCACTGCTGCTCCTTGAACAAGCTAAAGGAGGTGCTTTGTCTGCTGGTAAAAGATGGTTAACTTCTTGAGAGCGGCTGGTTCTCAGTTCCTTACTCTGCCTTTGGATGCCCGTGAAGCTTGCTAAGAACTCTGGCAATTCATACACTGGAGGCTGGAATGACAACATGTTTCTAAACAGATTGCCCTGCACCACCAGGCTGCTGGTGTTTCTCCTTCCTTAAAAAAAAAAGGCAGCAGGAGACATTTCTGAAGGTAATACTTAAGTTTGGCCTTAATTTGGAATGTGATGGACTCGGCCAGGAAGTGCTTCAGCTGTCTCTTCCCACAGGTTAAGCCTCCTCTTAAAGGGACAAAGCCCTGTTTCCCCTTCAGGTAATCTTCTGCCCAGGTGGCTCTAGCAGTTCTGCAGCAACAGAGACAGTGGCAAAATGACCACAGAAAGCCATCCCACTGGGGTTACAGCCACAGTCCCTGCAGTGACTTAAATGAGGCAACGCGGTACAGGGTTTTAATACTTGAAGCTGCCTTGCATTGCCCTCAGACCATTGGTCTATCATAGTCACATCGTCTGCTCTTGACGGGCAGCTGCTCCTCCAGGATCCTTCTGGTTCCTCGGTCTTCACACCCACCCTACCCAATCCCAGTCATGCCCCTCCTTGACCAAACCATTCAGAGTTCAGGGGCACACCTGAGCAGGGGAATCAACCCTCCATGTAACCAACCGTCATATTGTTACTGCCACAGGAAAATAAAGAAATATTTTCCTGAAGTCAGGGTTGTCATTACACTGGCTCCCTTTCTCCGGACATGGAGACTTGTGTGTGGTTCAGAAGCCTCTACAAGGTTTTAAAAAAAGAATGTATATGTGTGATTGTACCAATGCTATATGGTTTCCTGTGTTTGTGCCATTTTAGGGATGTAATAAATGCCCCTTTAAGCTGAATTTAGATGTGCCTGTGCTTCTAGGGATGCTAGTTTAGTTAGGTTCTTCAGTTAGCTTCTAAGGTCTTGTTATTGCTAGATTCTTGTTATTACGCCAATAAGTATCTGTGAAGCCTTGCCTACAAGTATAAGTATGTGTGTTTGTCCTTGTTGCTCTTAATGTTTGCTAGGAAATGCTATTTTGAAATTTGTGGGTTCGATAGTAAAAGTAATAGCTAGTTAAGGTCTGACATTAAGGACAAGGAAGTTATTCTGGAATGCAGCTCTCAGACCAAATGCCCAGCCGGCTCTCTTTGATAAAGACAGCAACCCCTCTTTGGAATTACAAATCAAATCTGCAGCCAGCACCCAGAGGTCTCCAGCCGCTGGGGAGACGGCAGGAATACCATTGACAGTTTGAACTTTCCTTTTGTTACAGTATAGCAAGCAGCAGGGGAGCTCTAAGGCATCCCCTGAAGGGTGTAGCCATCTGATAGCTGGGATAGCTGGGTGCGGCAGTGAGTCTATCTGATTTCTCAAGGGACAATAGACACTATCTGCTTGTCCCTTCAGGGACTATCATGATCCTCATGGGAAGACGCCTCTGACAGCTGAGATTTGGGTTCTGCAGAAAAGTGTAACTGTCTCTGGTTTGTAAACTGTTTGTTTATGATTGGTGTTTTGGGGTGAGGGACTTTTCCCCCCCACCTCCCTTGCCCCTTGGTTTGAATAGAGTTCTTGCACTGCTGCAAGAGCCATTCTCTCCGTCTGAGCTGTGACGCAATTCACTGCAATAAAAATCCCTTTTGCTTGAAGAACGCTTTGCTCTCTGCCTCATTAAGTTGTTTGTTGAATCACTTATTGTTACCTATAATTCTATGGGTAAATAATATGTTAATGGGCTTTTGTTCTAAATCTTGTAGCTAACCAGGCGGCCTCACCTGGAGCCTCTTGGAAATGGTGGGAGGTCTAGGCAAAAGACCATCACTTTAAATTTAGACACTCAGTACCTATAACAAAGCCTTCTCACACCTTGTTGTTCTACTCAATCCGTAAGATGGGAGGGGGTAATGGAGCAGGGAAAAGGGGGGAATAAAATGTATCTGCAGAAGCCTGGGTCCCTGTGAACTGGCTGCCCCAGAAGTTTCCATGTTTCCTTGTTGCCAACCCAATAAAGACTTCCAATTTCATATCCAGAGCCTGTTGAGTGACTGTTGTGGCAAGACCTAACAGTAGGTGCTGCGGATTTGAACCCGGGACTTCCTGCATGCTAAGCAGATACTTTGTTACTGAGCTACAGCCCCTCCCCTATCGAGTCCCAGCGACAAACGCCGACTATAAATAACCAAATCCATAATAAATATTAATATTGCCAGTTTTTTTTGCTTCCCCACTGAACTCTTGTTAATGTTTACTGCTATACATTTATTTTATATGTTAATGATAGATACTGTTGTGATGTACTATAGCAGTGGTGGCGAACCTTTTCGAGACCGAGTGCCCAAATTGCAACCCCAAACCCGCTTATTTATCGCAAAGTGCCAACACGGCAATTTAACCTGAATACTGAGGTTTTAGTTTAGAAAAAACTGTTGGCTCCTAGGTATGTGTTACTCGGGAGTAAGTTTGGTGGTAGCCGGTGGCTTACCTTTGAAGCAAGCCCCATTGCCAGCAACCAAGCTTACTCCCAGGTAAAGGATTGCACTTTAGTTCTTTGCATGAAAATCAGTGGGGTTTAACAGTGCTTAACAGGGTTACCTACACTGCTTCCTCAAAAATAGGTCTTAGGTTTAATGCTAATAATCGAGCCCAGCGGCCCAGGCCAGCCTAGATGTGGGGCACTCTGCTCTGTCTGTGCCCAGGGAGAGGGCTCTGAGTGTCACTCTGGTGCACTGGTACATAGGTAGGTTCACCACCACTGTACTATAGTCAATGTTGTTGCCTGTCTTGGATCCCGAGTCCTCAGGATGAAGCTGAATTCACAAACATTCTCTAAATAAACAAATAAAAAAATTTTATCCCATCCCTTTGGAGCATTTTCCTTTCTCAGGAATAGGTCATTAGATTGTCCCTAACTCAGATTCCTCTTGACCTGACCTTGGCTCAGAAGGCTGAGCAATTCTACTTAATGGAGAAACTTGAGAGAGGGATGGCATTTCAAAACCATGTACAAAGAAATGACTGTTTAATCTTTGCAGAAGGGGACTAGGAGGAACTGTGCACTCCTTGAGAGCAAGATTGCCATTCGAGCACTGTCTTTGTACCCATTTAGAGTAACTTTCTAAAAAGTCAAGTTATTCTTCAGTTCAGGAATGCCACTTGAGATGGAACACAAGTTGCCCACATGCTTGCTGCAATAACCGATGTTGAACACAGCCATTTAAGTGTTGCCAGATATTCTGTGAGATTGTTTCCAGCAAGCGGCTCTTGTATAGTCTGAATATTTAGAGCTCAATGTTAGAAGCAAGCCTTATTGGTATAGACAACAGCAACAATAATAAAACGGAATTAAAAAAAAGTATATACAATACAAGAAATAAAATGTTAGGTCGAAGGAAATCCACTGGCTTGGTACTTCAGGAGAAAGTCTGCCACTATCATACAGAGAGAAGGGGACTAGGATTGTCCAACAAGTAGCGTAATTCAATCTTCAAATCGGGGAGATGTGGTAAATGTAGAGATAGAGCTCTAACAAACTCTAAGACTCTTTGACCACATGTTCTCCTATTGTTTTATTTGACCCCTTCGGGGATAGGGCGGTATACTAAATTCATTTAATCTATCTATCTATCTATCTATCTATCTATCTATCTATCTATCTATCTATCTATCTATCTATCTATCTATCTATCTATCTATCTACCTATCTATCTATCTACCTATCTATCTATCTATCTATCTATAATAGTAGTAGTAGTAGTAGTAGTAGTAGTAGTAGTAGTAGTAGTAGTAGTAGTAGTAGTAGTAGTATACCCAAAATTAGTGGCCCATTTTATCATACACTCCTTTATTTGTTCTCCTCCCATTTCATACCTCAAAAGTAGTACATACATTTTAGAAATAACATGTTCATCGTATTGTCGCTATTTCAGCCGAATCACTGTGGAGCCCGGTCATTGGTTGTGAAATTAGTGCCATTTTCTCCTGAGGTTTCACCTTCATCTGTGGATCCAGATCCTCTGAAGATGCCAGCTACAGATGCAGGCAAAACGTCTGGAGAAAATGCTACTAGAACACTAGACGTACAGCCTGGAAACCACACAACAAATGTTCACCATTTGTACATAATTCCATTTCAAATTAGTCTCTATTTTCAGTAAACCATACAGTCTTTATCTAACTTAAATCTCTCAGATAATTAAGTAAGGGGAAGGGAAACCAGTCGCAAGAAATGGCCTCTGACAATAATTGTCCCTCTTTGATTTCATTTTAACTTCCTTTTGAGCAGTGTTGAGAATGTCACCATATAGTACCATCCATTTATTTTCAAAAGTCAATTCGTGCCTAAATAGTGCTTCTTGTGTTGGCAGCCACCTGGATGTACGTTTGTCTTGAGTTGATATCATTCCACGGGGATCTTTGTCTCATATTCGAGCAGGCCGCTCACAGAATGCAAATAGCTGTGGTTACAGATCCGGTGAGCAGGCGTCCCACAAAGCGGGATTTTGCAGAGCAAGTGCAAAGTTGTCTGTGGCTCATGGTGGGCTCCAGGAGCATCACAGAGTCAAAATAGGGGAGGGGCACGCAGTGACAGTTGGGGAAATCAACGAAAGTCACCCTTTCCCTTTTTATAGAGAAAAAGTGACCCTTTCCACACAGATCTGCTAAAATGTTTGTAAAACATTTTCAAACCTTTATTTGCACTCCTCCCTCGAAACAATTCCTGGCTGCCATTATGTGATTTCCCTATTTTTTTTGAGTTCCTCCGTTGAATGGATGTTTCAATGCTTCACAGCCTTGTGCTGTATTTTATATTCCTTGGCTTTGACCCATGGACCACATGTCTTGGGATAAGGAGGTGAAACATCCCAGTTTGGCCATGACTTCTGCAGTTTTGGCCATGACTTCCAGGCCTGAATTGGAGGCCCGCCTCACAAGATTTCCCTTATCCTGCAGCTTTCAAAAAACGATAAAATTGGAGATTCTTTTTAAAAAGCCTGGGCCGCTCCCACTCCCATGCAAACACTGCAGGAGACGGAGCAGTTTATTTGTCCTGCCTCTCTACTTGCTCTCCCCGCCCACAGCTGCAACCAATCAGAACGTCAGAAAAACGGGAATGTTCAAGACATGCAGAGAATCTAATGTGAAACTACTTATAATGCTCATGTGGAAAATGAAATAAACTGGGGGGGCTCGGGTATAATTTACTGAGTTCTTCCTCCAATTGGAATATGCTGGGATGGGGCAGTCATGGAGGAAGGGAGAAACTAAGATGCAAACAGTCTGCATATTTGATCCTGGTTTTCTCTTGGACATTATGTCCGTAGAAAATGCCCTTCTTTACGCTTCTGTGCTAGTTGGTAACCCCAAAATAAAAAGAACAAAAAAGAGAAATGCTTAGTGGACTTAGGACCCAATTTCAGGGTCAGGCAATGCAGCAAAGCAACCTAAAATGATGCAGATTGGAGTGAGGGATTTCTTTGCTGGCATGTGATGCTTCCTTTGACTAGGGTTGGATCTCGACGCCCCGCTAAGGACAGTCCCTGTCTTGAAACAACTTGTGCCGCTGGTTTTTCTGGGCATATGCTCTAGACAGGGCGGAAACGGAGCTCTGTGAAGGCTTCCCTGCGGCTGCTATGCTACAGATGTGTATGTGCATCACACCCACCTGTCTCCATTTATGGCGGTGACCATCTGGTCACCTTATCTTTGACCTTTATTATCATTGTCAACATTAACACAAATAAGGGTTTTATTGTCTTGGTTGCCCCAACATTACTGGTTCTCCAGCAATTTCTTCCCCATTGAGTTTCATTTGTATTCCCATTGACTACAGATGGGTGTGAAAGTTGAGCAATGAAGAAAGTCAACAAAAAAAACCTTGATTCATTTGAAATGTGCTTTTTGAAGAAGAGAGTTTTATGGACATTTTATGGGCAAAACTATTGGGAGAGAGTTTTGTGCACATTTGGTCTCTTTGGATCAAGCATTCATTACCTTTGGGTTGAATTCTGTTGCTTTTGTTCTCACTCTGGAATAGTAAAGCATTCAGAATGTCAATATTAGCACAGAATTACACTTCTGGCAGAGTGGATTGCACTTCTGTGTCAGAATAATTGGAAAGTCATGAGTTCAAAACCTTACATAGTGGCCCGCTAAGTGAGCGGGGTGGAATTTAGAATTTTTTTTAAATTCTAAATTTTATTGAGTAAGAAAAATTGACATTTGAATTTCTAAAGTTATTGCAGGATTAACAGAAATTGTTAAGCATATAAGTTTTAACATAAAGTTATTACATGAAAAAATTCCATCCATTTAAAAAAACAACTCATTCTCAAACCGCCTCTCCTCCGTTTCAGAAAGTCTGGGGTCCACTCCACCTGCCTCTTTCTAAATGGAGACCCAGGTGGCTCCATGTAACCCATGCTCACCAGCCATCTCCCTCTCCAAACGGACTCCACACTGTGATCCATGTAAACGGTCACCTCCAGGCTAGATTATTGTAACTCGCTTTCCCACGTAGGGCCCTCATGCTCTGATTCGAAATTAAAATTGGTCCAGGAATGCTGCTGCACGCTTGCTCCACAGGAGGTGCCGCCATAGAGACCATATCTCACCTGTAAGCAGTCACTTGCACTGGTTAAATGCATTTGAATTCTGAATCGCTTTTCAAGGTGTTGGTTTGACCTTAAGGCTCTATGCTGCCTGGGACTCCGCACTCCACGGGACCGCTCTTTCCCCATATGTTCCTAATCGCCTCTGGGCCAGTAGAGGTAAATTTGCTGGTGATCCCTAGCTCCTCAACAATGATGCTGCTGATCTTCACTTGGGCCAGAGCTTTGTTGGCTCTTGGCCCTGCCTGGTGGAACGCTTCTACCTCCAGGGGCCCCAAGGGATCTTAAAGAATTTCAGAGGGGCCTGCAAGACGGAGTTGTTCCAATTGGCCTTCGGGGGTCCCGCTGATGCCCTCCCTCTCTCCTCCTCTCTTATAACATCTCATCCCTGCCATTCCTCCCTCCTTTCTTTTAGGGGATTGCTAGTAGGTCGCCATCAGCACTTTGTGGATATTAGGATGCTGTACTCTTTTAACAAGCACTCTTTAGCATAGAGCTATATTTAACTCTTTGATTTTTATTTGTGCTCTATTTGTTTGTTCTGTTCACTTCCTGAGACCTTCGGGAGGCTGCTTATAAATACAATAAATCAAATCAAATCAAATCAAATCATTCTAACTTATGCATCACAGTTTTTAAACTAATATACTTCCAGCTAGGATACATATAATCTAATACATGTAATTCAGTTCAATTTTGATCTATCTATTTAGTATATATACTTGTTGCTGTTTTATACAGAAAGAGATTTGTATATTCCAACTAAATCACCTGAGATACATATAAACTAGTCCATCATATCTATATAATTTCCATCTTTGTTACTTAAATCTAATACTTCTCCTTAATAATTTCCAGTTGAATAAGGTTTGTTACATCAATACATACATCAATACATATCTATACAAAAAAGAAACAACTAATACTTAGTCTCCGTAGAAGTATTGTCTATAGAGAGGAAAGAGAGAGAGAAAAAGATGATTTAACAATTTACTGCATTTTGAAGGAATACAATTTTTTTCACTCATCAAGCATTTTACTAACGGTGGATTTTAGAATTAGACCCTCACAAGCAAATAATAAACTGGGGCGTTTTCCCACGGGATAAAATATTATCCCATAAGGAAATGAACTGTCCTGTTTCAGCCAAGTGAATTCCCTAAGGCTTCCGGCCTAACTTGGGTCGCCTTGAGATTCCTTGTCCCGCTGGGCTTTCAAAAAAATCCATTAAATTGTCAGGTTCTTTTGAAAAGCTCCACACCTCCCCCCCTGCCCTAATGCAAACAACGCAGGAGACGGCCAGTTTTATTTCCGCCTGTTCTCCTGCACTCCTTAGCTGCAGATGGGCAGGAGCCCACAACCCAGCAGAACCACGGATATTTTATGGAATGCCTGTGCCAGTTGCTGCCTTCAAGACACGCCCCCCACCTCTCGGCCCCCCCGCGGGAGTCACGGGTCATGAACTGCCTGACTCACGGTCACCAGATGTCCCAGACAAAGGGACAAAGGCGGGCCCTTTTGCCCCCTCAGGGCAGGAGGGATTAGGACCACTGGATCGCCTCCTCCTGCACGTAGCAGCCCCATGAGATCATGCTGCATCACATGATGATCTCCCGCCTCCGGGCCTCTCCTCGCCTGCCCATCCGCCTCCCTTTACACTCTCTGCAAACTCTAATAAAGGTGCCAGGGACTCAGCACACGGCAGAGCTGTTGCAGGCCCATCGGGTTTCTTCCCTGCTGCTGGCTCTCTCCACCGGATGATACTACCGCTGCCTCTCGCTTCTCTTCTCCCCATGTAATTCTGGGCGGCCGACCTTCAGCAGCCAATCCGTGAACGTCGGAAAAACGGAACGGCGTAACCACGAACGCCGGGCGTGGAAAAAAAATGAAAATAAAATTGGGCCCGCCCCATAATTCACTGGAGTTCTTCCCAGCCCGGAACGCACTGATGGGCTGTTGTGCGAAGGAAGAAACTAGGATAAAAAAACACCCTGGGATATATGATCCCGGGTCTATCCCAGGATATTTTGTCTGTGGGGAAAAATGTCATAGGGACTTTCCCACTTTCCCCTCGCCACCGTCGCCATGTACAAGAATTCCCAGCGCCGCAGCATCCTTGAGGCCACCGGCATCCCTTACGTGCCTTTGCAAGAGCGCCTAGGGATGTTCTCAGCTGAGGGGCGCCGCCAGGGCGGTTGGCGCTGCCGTCACTGCGGAGTGTCAGACCCCATGCTTACTCTCCTGCGAAGGCCTTAAGGTAAGTGGGGAAAGGCTTCTATAGTCTCCCCTAGACCTGGGTTAGATATAGCAGGATTTTTACAGCGAAAAGCAAAATGTTCAGTTTATCGCAGAACTGAAATAACTATGCTTTCCTTGGTCAATAGCAGCCGGAGAAAAGTTAGAAACTAAGTTCAGCATCTGCAATCAATGTAGAGTAACATTAACTGAAATGTATCACTGCAGCTAGCAAAATTGATTTTCTTGCTGCTTCTTCGTCCATGGATTGTATGGTGACAAAGCGCGCTTCTGGATTCATGGGAATTATAACTTGTGGAGACTTGTGGTATGGTTTGCTGCGAAGGCGCAGGCCCTACTGGTATCATTGCTGGTGGCTCCCCAGTGGCGGGGACTGATTTGACAGCTTCTTGAGGGACTAAGGGCTGAAGGAACTTTGCTGTAGGCTTTGGAGCTACAGGAGGTACTCCTCTTTGAAGAGAAGCGTTGGCTGACCCCTGACCTTCCATAACTCTCTGTATAAACAGATAGGTTTCTAGAATGCTCCCCGTAATAAGGCAGAGAATGCTCCAGGCCTACTCACTGATCAGTTGGCAGTGTGTGTTAGGGCAGCCAATCTCCAAGTCAGGCCAGGGTCTTTCTAGAATTAAGCAACTGGGATCTCCAGGGTGACACAATGACTGCCCTCCACCACTAGAGGGATGTGGGTGGGTCTTGGCGGTGACCCAGTGCAACACTTTGATTCATCACGTGGGGGACTGTTTTGGGCCACCTCTTCCCCAGCCTCCCACCCACTGCCTCCGCCGCTGCTGGGCTCTGGAAATGCACCTGTTTTTTCCCACTCGCTGGCCTGCCTTTTCTCAGCAGCATCAAACAGAGAGGCCGGGGGCTGCACCGAGCCTCGGAAACTTGCTGGGCTGCGGGAAGGCGTTCAGCAGTCCCCGTTGCTGCCTGTCAGCCACCTTCGCCGACTGGGCTGGAGGGAGTTCAGTGGGAAGACGCAAACGCTAGCCAGGGCTGCCAGCTGCCACTTCACCTGGGCCAGGTCAGTTGCCATTTTGTTCCCTCAGGAAAAGGGCACTGGGTGGCTGTCGACACCTGTCTGAGTTAAGTCCACCCTGTGAGGAAGAACTGGAATTGGTGTGTGTTGCATTTTTGGACCCGTGTGCTGAGTCATTTTCAGAGGGTCAGCAAAGCCATTCAGAAATCTGAATTGTTATTGAGCACTTCAAATCCAAATCCAAAACCTTTATTAGGCATGAAACCGGTGTGTGTCAAGAATTCCAAATACAATAAGAAGATCAAGTATTGTGTAACTGCAGTACACAGAGTAAATATAGCAAATAGCCTAGAGATTTCAACATTAGAGCTATTTAGAAGCTAACCATTTTATTTTATCAGAAAGGAGCATAAATCCTGTTGGTAATACAGTTCTCAAATCAGTTCTGATGTTGTTGTATTTTGAACAGTGAAGCAGAATATGAGAAAGTGTATCAGTAGTATCAGGACAAAATCGACACAATTGATACACTTTCTCATATTCTGCTTGTGCAAGTGTGTACTTGTGCAAGTGTGTACAGTTCACTTCACTTGAACAAAATTAAAAGATTTTGTTGAGCGTGAGCAATAAGCTCATCAAACCGCCTTGCCAAAATGTTAACTACAGAACTGCCACAAGAAGAAGAGCCAGGAAATGGCAAGGAAATGACGGAAGTGCATGTGGTCCTAAAGCCTCAGATGAACTTTCTTCAAGAGATAAGTGTAGGACCAAATCCTTTCTTTCTGAAGCCAGTTTAAGAAGAGGAGCTACTGTGTACTATTGCACAGGTGTTTTCCTTTCCAACGGCATCTAAGCAAGAGATGGAGCAAGGCACTGAACTGTTGAGGGAAGCAAACTCAGAAGATGTTGGCCTGAAACTTGCTGATGAACTTCTGCACTTTCACTGGTACACGCAACAGAGCCATAGGTCTACTGAAGAGCACTCTCTGTCTCATACAGACAGACCTTTATCAAATATTAAGTTGTTTAAGTTGTTTACTGGCCGGCGGAGAGCAGCTGTCTTCAATCTCGCTGCCTCTTGCCGGGAGTCATTTGCAGTTTCTTCCAGCGCCTACTAATAGTTTATAACTGTCTTCAACCACCCCAACACAGCTCTGTTCCTCAGCCTGGGAGCGACCAGAAATCACAAACAAATCTTCACAATAGTCTTTAAAACCTTGGACTTAACTTAAAATTGTGGGAAAGCGTTCATAGCCGCCTGGTCTGCTGGAATTACCAGAACTGGAAGCCGGGTGTGGGCAACCTTTTAAGTTAATTGATTAAAATCCTCCCCTGGGTTTCGGGATTCCAAACCTGCTTCCTTGGGGATCTTCTAAAACCAAAACAACAAATGAAACCCAATAAACACACAAACAGTAAAACAATTTGCTATAGGTTACTAAATTTTAAAAAACCTTTTTTTTTAAAAGTTGAAATAGACTCCTAGTTACCCTAATAAAAAAGGACACACTGTACTGCCCAGCAATAAAATTGTTAAAAGTTAAAATATACCAAAGCTAAAACTAAAATTAAAATAATAATAGCTAGGAAGATAGTAGGTTTAAAAGTTTTAAAAAAGACTCAAGCAACACAGAGCCCAGTCCAATGAGTGCAACTGGCATGTCGCCAGCGTTAAGCAAGAATGATAAAACAATTTTAGATTAAAAGGAAGTGCTAGTAGATAAAAAGTGAGTGAGGTAAAAGAACTTTTAAAAACTTATCGTAAAAATGCGGAGGAGCTCATCAGGGAGCGACCGCACGGAACGGCAGCCCCCTTTATCAAATCATAAACAAGGGAAACATCCAGACAGCCTTCCCTAATGCGGAAGTGATCTTGTGCCCATTTCTTAGCTTGATGTCAGAGTCCCTAATTTTGGCTGGGTAGATTCAGCTGGTGGACACCAGCTCTTAGAGGGAGTACCTGAGACTTCCAGGACTACATTCTTATCAGTTCTTCCAGCATGGCCAATTGGCCATGCTGGTAGGGGCTGATGGGAATTGTAGTCCATAACATCTGGAGTGCCAAAGGTTCGCCACTATGGGCCTAGAAGGTCTTGCTTATCTTGGGTCTTTTGGCTGTTTTTTTAATACAATATTTTATGTAAATTTGTTTTAAAGTGTATTTTCCATAAGCTGCTTTGGACAAAAGAAAGATAAAAACATACTAAATTAATAAATCCTATGAAACCAATGCAATGGGGAAAAGAGCAACAGAAATCCATGTAACCGATGAGAACAGTTTGTTGAGTTTTAAAAGAGCTGGTTTATTAACAATAAGTTAAACAAAGTAAAATTCTTAAATAATAGAGGTTCCTGCCCCCATATTACAAATTCATTAAGCAAAACATAATTACAAACCTCTCCACTAGGAATAAAAAGTAATGGCTAAGCTATATATTAAAATGTTCTTCATTAGGAGGGACACTCATTGGACAAACCATTTTTTGTTGCTTTTCCAAATTCAGAGTTGAGTGTGAAGAACATTATAAAGCCAGTGTTCAGGTTCCCTGAGATTGGCAGGATTGTGACAACTGAAGACTGTAGCCCGCGTGGGTGCACGCCATTTTTCCTGCTATTTTTCAGGTTCAGGTTTAACATACCTGAAAATTTTCAAAAAATGCGAAAAAGCTGAACCCCGATACCGAAATTGAGGGGTAGCTTTTTTTGGATAGTCATTTTTTGGGGGGATCTATTAAACACAAACCCCAAATATTCCAGCCACCTCTGAGCCCAGTATTCAGCTCTGCGTAGCTGCTGCCCCTGAGACTCCGCCAGCCAGCAGATAAGTGAGGGAGCGGGGTGAGAGAGGATTTTCCTCAGTTTTTAAAAATGGAAATGGGGCCGAAGCAGTCTGAATAATGCTGGAAAAATTTGGCATTATTCAAGATTTGCTTCTTGGCTCCCTCAAATAGGTTGCCCCCCCCCCCCCATACCAATAAGTTTAACTGTCACTGATTTGCCGAACGTACTCTTGGAAGTGGTGAGGAATCTCTACCCTCCTCACAAATCTCTACCCTCCTCACAAAATTTCATTTTTCATTTATTGCTTCTTGACCTCTGTTCTCTGCATGTCAGAATGATCTCGATACACTTGTTATGAAGACCAGACCAGTGGTCCATCTAATCCAGCACCCTAAGGTACACAGCTTCCAGCCAGTTGCTGAGTGGGACTAACAAACAGGGGACAAGGCCAAAACCTCCTTCTGACATTGTCTCGTAACACTGGAACATGGTGGATTCCCTTTAGTCACCGGGACAGCGGCCATCGATGGACGTCTCTTCCATATAAAATAAGATTCAGATACAATTGGAATGACGTACTAATTTCATGTCAGATAAATTGCCCTGGTCATTTCAAGAGTGGTCCTAACGGAAGCATTAATTGCTTCCCTATTATTTTTTTCTGGAACTAAAACTAGGCAGCAGACTCAGCTCCTGATAAGAACATAAGAACAAGCCAGCTGGATCAGACCAGAGTCCATCTAGTCCAGCTCTCTGCTACACCAGGTGCCTTTGGGAGCTCACATGCAGGAGGTGAAAGCAATGGCCTTCTGTGGCTGTTGCTCCCGAGCACCTGGACTATTAAGGCATTTGCAATCTCAGATCAAAGAGGATCAAGACTGATAATCTCTCTCCCCCCCCCCCCACCAATTTTAAACTTGTTTCTCTGTTCGTACAGCAAAATTGCTGATGGCCTTCCCTTAAAAAAATTTCAGACAAAAACATTAAAATGGGGGTAAAAGCTGAAGAGTTTCAGCCAGTCAAAGCTAAGTGCACTTAAGACGCATAAAAACCAACCGTTCAAAACAATTCAGCACTTAAATCTCACTCCGTTCAGTTTCAAAGGGACTTCAGCGAGCATCACATTTCTCCATTAGTAAGCGAATAGCTGATTTTAAACCTTTACAAAAACTGTTGCCATACTGTCATACCCATTCCTGTAAATAATATGACTTATAAGGTACATTGGCAGGCAAACACTTTGTATTTAAATGTTAAATATTATATAGTGTTTTTTCCCCCCATCGGATACTTTTTGTATCATCCACGGCGATGGGGACAGATCTGTATTCCAGACAAGCTGAGATGAACGCCAACAAACGATCCTATGAAAAGCCATAAAAGGAATCCTCTGAAGAGGTCAGATCAACTCCAAGGCAAGACTTTGGAGCTCCAATGCACGGCATTGTGGTTTGGCTCAGTTCCCACAAGTTTGGCATTCTAATGAACACCTCGGATCCGGGCTTTAGGTTCACGTTGGAAAGGAAGTGCTGCCTTCACTTCGGAGGGTAGTAGCTTTTGAAGTGCACGCTGTTCACATGGGACTCAATCCAAGGGAGGTATTTGTTGACTCGGGTGTAGACTCCAGGCTTCCTTTCCTTAGCACAGCCGTCTCCCCAGCTGACAATGCCGTACAGCACCATCCTGCCGTTGTGCTCACACACCAGAGGTCCACCGGAATCACCCTGACAAGAGAAAACCAGGAGCGATGGTTACGTCGAGCAGCAGTGGCGTAGGAGCAGCAGTGACGTAGTGGCTAAGAGCAGTGGCTAAGAGCAGGTGCACTCTGATCTGGAGGAACCGGGTTTGATTCCCAGCTCTGCCGCCTGAGCTGTGGAGGCTTATCTGGGGAATTCAGATTAGCCTGTGCACTCCCACACACGCCAGCTGGGTGACCTTGGGCTAGTCACAGCTTCTCGGAGCTCTCTCAGCCCCACCCACCTCACAGGGTGTCTGTTGTGAGGGGGGAAGGGCAAGGAGATTGTCAGCCCCTTTGAGTCTCCTACGGGAGAGAAAGGGGGGATATAAATCCAAACTCTTCTTCTTCTACGTTCTCCTACTGTACTTTCATACCTTAGAGACTGTCTTACCCCATATGTCCCGACTCGACCTCTCTGTTCTGCAGAGGAGAATTTGCTGGTGGTCCCCCACCCCTCTATGATGCAGCTGGCCTCTACCCAGGCCAGGCTTTTATGGCCCTGGCCCAGGCCTGGTGGAACACTCTTCCTCCAGAAGTTGGGGCCCTGCGGGACCTTGGCGAGTCCTGCAGGGCCTGCAAAACTGAGCCGTTCCACCGGGCTTTTGGGAAGACTGGCCGCTGAGTTCCGCCTCTCTCTGATGCCCATGTGCCACCTGTTTATCTTTGGCAATTTGCCGGCCCCCTCCCGGGGTTGGGACTGGATGCCATCTATCAATTTGAGGATGGGATGAATTGTTGCTGCTGTTTTTAACTGGATTTTAATGATGTTATTCGATTTGTTTGTATACTGTTATTTGTTGTCTTTTGTTTAATTTGTACACCGCTCGGAACCCTTCGGGGATAGAGCGGTCTATCAAATCAAATCGATGTGCTGTTATGTGTATAATAATAACAATAACAATAACAACAACAACAACAACAACCAGTAAAGGTGGTCCCAGTGGTGATTGGCACACTGGGTGCAGTGCCTAAAGACCTTGGACGGCGCTTAAAAACAATTGGCGCTGACAAAATCACCATATGTCAGCTGCAAAAGGCCACCCTACTCAGCTCTGCACGCATTATTCGTCGATACATCACACAGTCCTAGATGCTTGGGAAGTGTCCGACGTGTGATGTAATACAAAATCCAGCATATTGATCTTGTTTGCTGTGTATAACTGTTTTTGTATCATCATCATCATCATCATCATCATCATCATCATCATCATCATCATCATCATCAATAGTTTCACATCAGCCAGAGGTTCAATATGGGAAGAGGAGTTCCTTTTGTTTAAATGGGGAAAAGAGGATGATGATGAAGAAGAGTTTGGATGAATGCCCCATCTCCTGTAAGGAGTCTCTCCTTTAAGGAGTCTCAAAGTGACTTTCAGACTCCTTCCCTTCCCCTGTCCACAACAGACACCGTGTGAGGCAGATGGGGCTGAGAGTGTTCTTAAGAGAACCATGACTGGCCCAAGGTCTTCATGTGGAGGAGTGGGGAAAGAAATCCAATTCACCAAATAAGCATCCGCCACTCATATGGAGTATAGGCAGTGGTGGCGAACCTTTGGCACTCCAGATGTTATGGATTACAATTCCCATCAGCCCTGCCAGCATGGCCAATTGGCCATGCTGGTAGGGGCTGATGGGAATTGTAGTCCATAACATCTGGAGTGCCAAAGGTTTGCCACCACAGGTATAGGGGATCAAACCCAGTTCTCCACATCAGAACCCACCCCTCTTAACCAAGCTAGCTTTTTATGATACATAAAATATATAGGAGTTATTTTTTAATCATATATTGAAATATAAATGGGACAGCAGTGCATATGGGCTGCAGGATAATCAAAAACTATGTTGCATTTTAGTCTTCTAAAGAGAGACCAGAAAGGGTAAAATCCTAATTTGCATAATATGAAGGCAGATGAAATGGGCATTTTAGTAGAATCACCTGAGTCATCACTTCAAAATATGTAGGAATTCTGAACAAGAACCTGCTCTCAAGAACACCTGGTTGCAATGGTGGAAAAGGAAGCAAGCATCATACCCTGTTTTCCCGAATATAAGACATCCCCGGAAAATAAGACGTAGTAGAGGTTTTGCTGAAGTGCGAAATATAAGGCATCCCCCAAAAGTAAGACGTAGCAAAGTTTTTGTTTGGAAGCATGCCCGTCGAACAGAACACAGAAATATATGACATCCCCTGAAAATAAGACATAGCGCACCTTTGGGAGCAAAAATTAATATAAGGCACTGTCTTATTTTCGGGGAAACATGGTAGCAACCTCAACTGGTCTACCTTCAGCAGACTTCTCAGTCCTATCAGAGCTGGGTGACCCCCTCCCCCCAACAGAGTAAGACTACACTGTTGTAACGACCCAAAGGACCCCCAGAATATTATTTATATACATTTCTGCTTTAAAATCATATTGGCAAAAGCCAGTTGCCAAAAGCACTCCTATGGGTGTAGGTAGCCGCATGATCACCTGACCACAGCCAAAAGGTCAAAACTACTTTAACAAAAGCTAAGATAATGAGTTACTCCAGCATAACCTGGAGGTCTCATTTTGTTTGTGGGCATGAGCTTGATTACCTCACCTGGCAAAGATACTGTTAAAGACAAAGAATATGGAAAGCCACATTAGCATCAGTTGCTGAATTTCACTATCTCTTCTAGCAACAAAGGGTTGCTTCTCTGCATTTCCTTCCCTTTGTCATGACTCTCCTAAATCACTCACCTTATCCTGATCTAAATGTCTCAGCTAAATCTGTATATCCTGGGCAGTGACTCTCAAGAGTTAATCTGCATGGAAGTCTTTCAGCATTTCCTCGTTTAGCTTAACAAAGCAATTTTGGCCCCATTGTCCCGGGTTTAGCAGTAGATGAGCTGACTAATTACCTCAGCACCCCCAAGCCCAGCATGGGAAGTTCCAGAGAATTTAGAAAAATGAAACTTAAAACTCACTTGTTCCCGCCCCTACCTGGGGAAAAGGGTATAAAAGTTTAGTTCACCCCAACACATGTGCTCTTACTAGCCTGTACCTTCCTTGGTCTGGTCAGTTTGAGACATGAATTCGTCCTTCATTGGGTTTCTGTGCTGGCATGGAATCCCTGCCTTCTACTTCTACCCTTCTAAGAATCGTTAGGTAATGTATTACCCCACAACAACCCCCATTCCCTTCTCTATCATCCAATCTATCTTTCAAACCTTTTTTATATACCAGGAACTTGAATGTATGTGCCCTTATGTCTTACTGTGTGTGTGTATTTTTGAACAAATTTATATAAAACGTTTAAACTCAATTTGGACTCTTGCTTCTCTGTGGAATATCCATTGCCAGAATTCCTTCTCCGTATTATACAGTCTAAAAGATCTCCTCTCGGCCCCTCTCGCTGCCAACGTGAGCGTTCATTCCCCATTGATCTACTTTTAAAAACTATATGTGTGCTGTTACACTTTTAGCAGCTGGTGGAGATTCCCTTCAATAAAATCCTTACTCCTGTTAAGGCCGTAACACTGTACAGTGCAGGAAATATGCTCTCTACCTATGAGACTTGGATGGCCCAGGCTCGCCTGATCATCTCAGATCTTGGAAGATAAGAAGGGTGGGCCCTGGTTAGTATCTGGATGGAAGACCACCAAGGAGGTCCAGAGCTGCTTTGCAGAGGCAGGCAACGGCAAACCATCCCTAATCATCTCTTGCGGTTACCTCCTACAGGGGTCGCCGCAGGTGGGCTGCGACTTAATGGCACTTTACATCACTACCCATGAGATGTTTTGGGTCAAGGAGAACCCAGTTCTGAAGGTCTCAGGTGCACCTTAGGAATATTCCATTCGCATGAGTCGCATTTCCCAGGAGACAGAGTTTCCAAGTGACCAGCAAGCCAACTTACTTGGCAGGCATCAGTCTTCCAGCGTGGATCTCCAGCACAGAACATGTTGTCATTGAGATCGCGATCATGATAGTATTCGTCTCGGCACAAGGACTGGGATATTAGATTTACATTGGTCGATTTCAGAATCCTTGCATATAAAATATCACCTGCAGACAAAAGACGTGCCATTTGATTAAGACTTTCTCCAGGGAAGTATAATGCTAACAGTTCTCTCAGGGGAGAAGCCAAGAAATAAATGTACTATCAACTGGTTGCTCTGGGTTTTCCTGGCTGTGGTCTGGTAGTGTTTGCGTCACCTATTGTAGATACCAGCCACAGATGCCAGCCATGGATGCAGGTGAAACGTTAGGAGCAAAAACTACCAGACCAGAGGTCTGCAACCTGCGGCTCTCCAGATGTTCATGGACTACAAATCCCATCAGCCCCTGCCAGTATGGGAATTGTAGTCCATGAACATCTGGAGAGCTGCAGGTTGCAGACCCCAGTACTAGACCCCATGGCCACACAGCCTGGAAAACCCGCAACTGTCAAAGAATAAACTTCCAAGGTCTGCCAACCTGGGAATATTTCTGTTGGCTTGTTTGAAAGTTTCACACCCTTGTTCATGGAACCAATGTTAACGTTTTTAGGAATGATGGCATGCCAGTAGGTTTTCCAACAAATCATACAAACCAAATTTTCAAAATGTAGGCATTAGTTTGGGGCAGAACTGGCTTCTGATGAGCAAATTCCGGCCCCAGCAACGGGACTCCAGCAAATCTGAGTGGGACTTAGACGTAACTGTGCAAGAGAGACAAGACTTACTGCTGTTTGCTTTCCCATAGCCAGAAACTTCGCACCGGAAATTGTCGTTCAGTACTAAGTTTTCAGGTGGCAAACAAACGGTTGCCACGGAGTTTGACACTTCCGCACACTGTCCTGAAGACGATCTGATCTTCATGAGGGCTAGATCAAGAGCAAAGAGTTGTCGTTACCAGGACAGCCTTCAGTCATCCAATTCAAAGCAAACATGTTTATGTACAGAGCTACTCCCGAGAGCTTTCCTAGATAATTTCACATATTACTGTTTTATCCATATAAACAGATTTGGGTTCGTATAAACTTCATTCCTTGTGAATATTGCTTCTTACTTCTCTCCATTTGATATTATTCTATCCCACATGGAGCCTGGAACCAATGCGTTGTGATGCTTGCCTTATAGGAAAAGTATAATCACATTGAAACATCTCCAGTGGTCTCCTAAAGAACTCCTTATGCTTAAACGTGGCCCTGTTTTTAGATAAAAACATGCGAAATGTGTCAATGACCAGAAGGGAAATTTTAAGCATCGACTTACCAATATCATGGTTGAAATTCCGGGATTCATCTGAAAATTCCTCATGGAGGACAATCCTTTCGACAGTAAATCGTTGCTCATTCGCTTCATCGGAAGTCAGCGAGGTCTTCCCCAGAACAACCGTGAACTGGGATGGGTCAAGATTCCTGCAGAGAGCAAAAGAAGGCACAGCCCTGAATTTCAGAGAGATTTCTACAGTGTTTGTGTGTATGTGTGTGTGTGTGTGTGTGTGAAATAGTTTCCCATGGCGCTTCTTTCACTTGTACTCTGTTCCTTGATTTATGGAATACTTTTTGTCGCTTCACCATTATAAAATACACACAATGATGGTAAATATTATTATTACATAAATAACACTCAGCATTTATGTAGTGCTTTCAGCCCTCAAAGCACTTCACACCCAAATCATCTTGTAGGCTTCTAAAGCTGGCGAATGACTGTGGTGTGGTGATCAGTGTTGCATTTGACGAGGGAGATCGTGCATTCAGATCTCCAGACTGCCAATAAGCTGAATGGGTGCCCCTTGAGCAGTGGCGTAGCGCCTACAGAGAAGGGGGGAATGATGCCCTGGGTGCCCCCCCAGTGCAGGGACATGGCTGGGGCATGGAGGGGGCGTGGAGGGGCATTCTGGGGTGGGGCAGGGGCAGAGCGGGGGCAGGCACCACCATGGCAAGGCGCATGCTCGCTCCGGGTGCAGTTCCCCCTCACTCCACCCCTGCCCTTGAGTCACTTGGACACCTCACACAGATGCTGTGAAAATAAAATGGAGGATAAGAGAACCAGCCATGTCCCCATGAGAGCCAGCATGGCGTAGTGGTTAAGAGCAGGTGGACTCTAATCTGGGGAACTGGGTTTGATGCCCTGCTCTGCCACTTGAGCTGTGGAGGCTTATCTGGTGAACTAGATTAGCTTGTGCAATCCAACACATGCCAGCTGAGTGGCCTTGGGCAAGTCACAGCTCTTCAGAGCTCTCTCAGTCCCACCTGCCTCACAGGGTGTTTGTTGGGGGTGGGGGGAAGGGCAAGGAAATTGTAAGCCCCTTTGAGTCTCCTTACAGGAGAGAAAGGGAGGATATAAATCCATATTATTATTATTATTATTATTATTATTATTATTATTATTATTATTATTATTATTATTATTATTATTATTATTATTATGCTGGCAGGGTGGGGAAACATACTGGTGTGGGCCCGTGCCACTCCCAGAACCCATTTTTGCCCCAAACTGGATTGAACTGGAAAGTATACACCGGAAAATCTTGTTGGTTTCTAAGGCGCTGTGGGACTTGAATCCAACTGAGGCATCCTTGACCTTTATTTTTCCAGAAAAAAATTGGGGGAGGGGAACAACAAAAAAAGAAAACTAAAGGCACGAAAAATGCGTGCACGGGTCAGGGAATAAACCAAAGCAGCCTGGGGCGGGGAAGAATGAAGTGAAGCCCTTTGTGTCTCTTCTCCCTGCCAAAACTCCGGCTCATTCCGCATGGGCCAAAAACAGCGCTGTGAAAACAGTGTGAGAATGGTGTAAAAGGGTTTAAAACGGTGTAAAAGGGTTTATACTGTTTTCACACCGTTTTCACACCACTGTTTTTGGCCCATGTGGAATCAGCCTCCTTCTCTCCAACTTCTGTCCACAATTTTCTCACCAGAGTTTCAAAGACCAAAGAAATCACAGAAAGCATTGAAGTCATCTTACAACACAGAAACCTTTTTCCGGACAAGTCTTGTATTTGTTGCCAGCGTCATGCAAGGGCAGTGATGCAAACACACACGTTTTAGACACAAGTGCTGCACCCTCATAATGACCCTATACTCTTGAGCAGTTCTAAATGTTTGTTCAAAAAGCCCTGCTCAGGATCTTGACCAAACAGTTGATGACACGAATGCATTCAAAGTGGGGAAAAGGAAGTTGATGATGACATACTTTCCCTTGAAACAGTGAGCTGCTGTAGCGACCCAGCAAGGATCGATGAGGGTCGCCCCGCACAGAAACATGTTTACGGCGCCTCTCTTCATGTACTGGAAGATGGTTGCTATCCAGGGCTGAGACTCGATCTCTGCCTTGCTCCCGCCCACAATCTTAAAGTACTTGATAAAGTTCCTCCGGCCACACGTGACTTCTGTGGAAGAAAGAATACAAGGCGTTCAAATGGAGGACTTTTTTGACAGAAAAAAAGGAAAAAGAGGCAAGATTGCAAAAGTAGAAGGGAAACAGGAACCGGGTTAGCCAAACCCCAACAATAACTTGCCACAGCACAAGGAAGCGTATTAAATTGATGAACTATAATAACTATTACTCATATACTAGTCAGCAATCAATGAACAGAAATCATGTGAAATGTCCAATAAATACTGTTAACACATAGTCCGTTTCTACTCATTCATAGTCCATTGAAAGAACAAGTCAGGGCATGATGGGACCTCAGTCCACTCCCCACGCTACCAAATAGTGCAAATAGCCGGGATAACAGCTGAGCGGGTTGAAGATGCGGAGCGGCGAAGAAAGTCTCTTAACGCGACGTGCAAAGCAGTACAGCAAGACACCTATGCGCTAAAGTGCGTTTTTGCAGGTCTTCATCAGTGCAAAATTGTTGCAGTAATACTAGTTTTCAACCAGTCAAGCATAATTGCTACTAGTTACCAAACTGTGCTATGAATCCTTCACTGGATGTTACCTCTTGAATTCATAGATAACCAGCCAAGACGGGTCTGCTTTAGTGCTTCAGAAACACCCTCTCCAATTCTGGCTGAGCCTCACAAATTCCTAAGCCAAGGGTGCTCAGCTTTTTTGAGCCTTCGGGCCCATTTGCAATTTTGATACGGCATGGTAGGCACAGCCGCAAAACGGCTGCCACAGCTCGGCTGCAGCAACACAGTGCAGATCCTTATGCCGTAGCGGCAGCGGCTGCCAAAACAAGGCTTTTGAAAACCGGCGCCGCCAATCAAATCTCCAAAAGCCAATTAGAAACCTTGCTGGGCAAAAGCCTTACCTAGTTCCACCCACTTCCTAAAAACACTCAGCGGACTCTGGAAAACGTTCTGGCAAGCACTGCTGGCAGCCGCGATGCTGGGGACCCTGGTTCTTTTTTTTTAATAGTGATTTTTATTAATTTTTATTAATTTTTTATCAACTAATTTTTTATCAACTACAACCCAACTCAAATGATAGAAAAAGTGCAGAGAAGGGCAACGAGGATGATTGAGGGACTGGAGCACCTTCCCTATGAGGAGAGGCTGCAGCGTTTGGGACTCTTTAGTTTGGAGAGGAGACGTCTGAGGGGGGATATGATTGAAGTCTATAAAATTATGCCTGGGGTAGAAAATGTTGACAGAGAGACATTTTTCTCTCTTTCTCACAATACTAGAACCAGGGGGCATCCATTGAAAATGCTGGGGGGAAGAATTAGGACTAATAAAAGGAAAAACTTCTTCACGCAACGTGTGATTGGTGTTTGGAATATGCTGCCACAGGAGGTGGTGATGGCCACTAACCTGGATAGCTTTAAAAAGGGCTTGGGCAGATTTATGGAGGAGAAGTCGATCTATGGCTACCAATCTTGATCCTCTTTGATCTGAGATTGCAAATGCCTTAACAGTCCAGGTGCTCGGGAGCAACAGCAGCAGAAGGCCATTGCTTTCACCTCCTGCATGTGAGCTCCCAAAGGCACCTGGTGGGCCACTGCGAGTAGCAGAGAGCTGGACTAGATGGACTCTGGTCTGATCCAGCTGGCTTGTTCTTATGATACAATACAAAACAAAATAGTGATCCAATCACTTGACATTCTAAACTACACAAATAACAAAAGGTACATGCTACACATAAATACCTGACTTCCCACCTGGGGACTTTGGTGATGGGTGGGCAATAAATATACAGAGAACACATAAATAAATAACATGCTGCCTTCCTGTAGACCGAGTATTTTGACATAATGGGACATCTGAAAGGTTACACCTAAACACAGTCTGGGAAGCGGCCCGCGTACTAGGAAGACTACGGTAGTTGTCTAGGATGCTAGAGGGCATGAGGGCAGAAGGGGTACTAAAAGACACTTTCTGGGGCATTCCCATACGGTGCCCCTGGCCCAGGGCAACTGCCTGGGTCACCCTTCCAGTTCTCAGCAACGCTCTGTGCCACAGAGGAAATCACTGCCATTAGAGGAACAGATCCATGGGACCCAACTCATTGGGCTATGCTTGTCCAAAATAATGAGGTCCTCCTGTCATTGTCTGCCATGTTGTCTACCAGGATGTAGGTAAGGGAGGGGTTCACGGGTTCAACCCCCCATTACATGTCTGGCTTGCTTGAGTGCCCCCCGCCGGGCAGGGCTTTGCCCGCGCCAGCCCCCACCTGGAGATGGGGCTCCACCCCTCCTCTGGCTGAGCCGGCAGCCGGTAGTCCCTTCTGCCCTCCGCTCTGGGGAGGTCACAAGAGACTGCTGTCCCGGCCTTAGAGAGCTGCTTTTATAAGCACTGAGGCCAGAGGGCAGGGCTCAAGGGGTAGGGCCACACCCCCACCTGCCCGTGGGGGCGTGACAATGCCTCCCCAAGCCCCACCCCCTGGTCTCAGTACTTATAAAAGCAGCTCTCCGAGGCTGGGACGGTAGTCTCTTCTGGCTTCCCCAGAGGGGAGCGCATGACTTCCTGCTGCCTCGTCATCTTCGAGCGCCCTCAACCCCACCCATGTTGTTATCATCGACATGGGCACGATGTGGGCAGGGTCCTGGGCATCTGGATTCACCCGCCCCCCGCTCTCCACTGGCTGGGCTCCCAGCCGGCAGTCTCTTCTGCGCTCCCCTCTGGGGAAGCCAGAAGAGACTGCCATCCCAGCCTCGGAGAGCTGCTTTTATAAGAACTGAGGCCGGGGGGTGGGGCTTGGGGAGGCATCGGCACACCCCTAGGGGCGGGGTGTGTGTGTGGTCCCACCCCCTGAGCCCTGCCCCCCGGCCTCAGTGCTTATAAAAGCAGCTCTCCAAGGCGCCCGGCTCTGCACCCCTGCCTTCTTCATGGTCATTGTGGGGGGGCGATTTTGCACCCCCCTCCACATGACCAGAATAGTGGCGTGGGTTCCACCCCCTGCCCCCCCACCAGCTGGGTGCAGGGCTTGGGGAGGTGTGACCCACCTCCAGGGCCAGGTGGGGGCATGGCCACATCCCCTGAGCCTCGCCCCTGAACCCACCCCACAAAAAATCTATACCTATGTCACTTGCCTCTGACAGATAATCTAAGACAGTGGTGTATATACAACTATGGCATGTCTCCTTTCCACACTTCATATGTTTATTACAGGAAATGTTAGCTTGGGCTAATGTATGTTGTGTAACATTACTCAACTTCCTCCAATTCTGTCTCTCGGTGTCTTTCACATCTACTTTCACTCCTTATACAAGTACTGACATTCAGAATGAGGGGACAGGAAGGCAGGAAGTATGTTCCTCGCTCTGAATTGGTTTTATTGGGCCTTAGTGATGTCATCATATAATCAGTTCTGATTGGCTACACCGTATCGTGAGACAGTCCTTGACTGTCTTAGAGGAAGGCAATTCAGTTCCAGAAGTCTTGCCCTTACTTGTAATCCACTTCGATTGCCTTCAGCTAAATCATGCAGCTAAATCTGGAAACATGATGGCATCACTGTTTCACGGGAGGAAGAGACTAATTGGTGCACCAGCTGCGGCGGTTCCTGAGCAGAAAAGATCTGTCCCATGTGGTGCAGACCCCAGTGACATCTAGATTAGATTACTGTAATGCACTTTGTGTGGAGCTGCCCTTGAAGATTACCTGGAAGCTGTAGTTGGTACAGAATATTCCAGCTGGAATGTTGACTGGAGTGGGTCAGAGAGCACATAATCCCCATCTTGTTCCACACTGTATCTCTCTATTGTCGACCTCCAGCAGTGGGTGAATAATTTTTCACTTTGTTGGGCCCCCTCCCTCTTTGTACACTCATGCATTTATATGCATACTTAATTGTTTATATGTAGTGTTTATGTACTTGCAGTTTTTAGGCTTAATGTCTTAAGGTTTTAACATTTTAATGTCTTAAGGTTTTAACATTTGAAATGTTCTAATGTTTGCTGCCTTGGGAACTGTGAGTTGAAAGGAGAGGAGAGTAAATTGAACTAAATCTGCTCAATAAATAGGCAACAACAAAATCTAGGACTGAGGAAAACAGTTTGGACTCCCAAGAACGACACGATTCCCTCCTCGTCTGCCTGAATCAAGCTGTGCTATTATCAGCACAACTCTGCCGTCAGAAGAGACATCCCAAATGAAGTACTTGCTTTATACATGCTTTGAAAAAGTTTAGATTACAGAATTTGGATTTCCCTAAACACATCCTGCCTTGATTTTGAGATTCATAGTATCTGCCCCTCCAAGCAAGACATAACTCACGCTTGTGACACTCCGATATGTCGCAGGGGGTTGAAAAGGTTCGGTAGCCCCTCCTAACATAACACCACGGCTTGGACCGGCCATCTGGATTTCTGTAAAAAGATAATGCAACAGTTTGAAGTGATCCTTGGTAATATTAGAACACACCAGCAGAGGGCAGTCCAGTCCCTTCCATCAACCATAGAAAATAGTTGCATATGCTTAGGATTAGAATCAGGGGCTCAGGGAACCTGCGGAATCCACCCTCTCAAAGATGTGTCAGGATGGCCAATTGGCTTTACGTAGGGCTGATGGGAATTGTAGTTCCTGAACATCTGGAGAGCCGCAGGTTCCCTACCCCTGGCTTAGGATATCCCTTTTAGTAAGAGGTCTTGTTAAAGACTGACAAGTGCCTTGCAGAAAAGCAAGAGAAGGAAGAGAGGACTCTGGTACTTTTAACAGCTTCCTAAAAGAGAAATGTCAGCAGGTGACAGTGCCTCAGCCCATATCTCTTGCACAGTTTTTAAAAGGATAGGTACCCTGTCCCTAGGCTGGTCAGGCACCGCTGTAGCTCCAATGGGAGCATGGCACTACATCCCTTCCAACTGCACTCAGGATTAGAATCATTGCACTCTAGGAATTCTCCGTTCTCTATGGTTAAAAACCCCATATTGCCCTGGTAGGCCCCTCCGCTCCTCGAAGAGGACCTACTCATGATCCCTGGCCCCAAAATGATCAGGCTGGCCTCGACGAGGGGCAGGGCCTTTTCAGCCCTGGCCCCTACCTGGTGGAACAGGCTCCCTAGGGAGATCAGGGCCCTGCGGGGCTTGCAGGGTTTCTGCAGGGCCTGCAAGACGGACCTGTTCCGCCAGGCGTTTGGCCAGCCTGGTTAAAAATACATCTACCGTGTCATCTGGCCTCCCGTGGGCACAAGGGGGGGGAGGGGGGTAGCCGGACGCCATCCACATTTTTAATGGGTTCTGTTTTTATGTAATTGGTATTTAAATTATGTTTTAATGTATGTTTTAACCTGTTGTGAACCGCCCTGAGCCCTCAGGGGGAGGGCGGCACATAAAACTAATAATAAAAGAAAAAAAATAAATGTCTGGAGAATCTGATGTGACTGTTGGGTACAAGTTGAAGCAACATCATGGTACTGTGTGATGTTGCTCCGCATCCCTGGAGGGGTCTGGAGCTAGGGAACACAAATGTGCCCACACCCCTAAAAAATGGCAACCCTACTTGTCCCCATCGAAATCTTAAAAGTAACTTCTGTGAGAACTGAAAAGTTCTCAGTAAGCTCTGTGAGAACGGTGGTCCCCAGTCCCAAGGATCTGCGGTTGGGCTTTAATCGGAACCAGGGGTTTCTCTGCCCCGGCTCCAGCTTGGGGGAACTCTCTGTCAGTTGACACCAGGGTCCTGTGGGACATTAAAAAGTTCTGCAGGTGTAACCCCCATGCTCAGAATGGGTTGACCCAGAAAGGGGTGGAGACTCAAAGCAGCAGGAGGCTGCAGAGCTCATGTAGTTTGGAGGAGACGAGGCTACCAGACTCGGACCTTGGTTGTATAAGCCCTGAACACCTTGTTAAGGTAACTGCAATGTTGTTGGGAACTACTGGGAAGGTAGTTGTTTGTTTTTTGCTATGTTGTAAATGTTGGAGTTTATTGTTTCAGGGTTTTTTTTAATGTTTGTAATGGGTGAGAGTTCTCCTGGAAACCTTCACCATGTTGAATCCTGTTCACCAAGCCCTTGGAGTCTTCAGGAGCCAACCCACTTGCACAGAAGAATTGGACTTGGCAATATCAGAAGACTGTAAATATAAGGACTTGAAATGAAACCTGAACAGGACCTTGAAGTGTGATGTTAAATGTTGATGTTTGATGCTGTATGTTAAGAAAGTAAACCATTTTGTTTTTAAATTTTGTTGCTGCAAACTCATTCCAAGTTCTGCCCCACAGAACCCACAGAAAGAGGTTACGCAGGGTCTGTAAGACAGAGATGCTCCACTAGATCCATGGTTGAGGCCCTGGGCTTATTTTGATTCTATCTGCTGCCTTCCAACAACTAACCACCAACACATTATTGTCTTCTGGCGTTGCCCACTCTGTTAATTTTCTCCATGCCCTGACAATTGGGGTCTGGGTTAAAATGTGCTGGACGGATTTTTATAGGTTTAGACTGCTATTTTGCCCCCTGAATTTTGGTTAGACCTTGAGGAGTAGATTTTATAAATGATTTTTATAGAACGTTTTCAAGGATGTACGTATGGCGCACTGAGCCCAGCCTTGGTCGGGAAGGGCAGGATATAAATTTAATAAATAATAATAAAAGAACTGGCAATTGTGATAGTAACCAAAATTAAACAACAACAACAACAACAACAACAACAAGTCTCTTGAAGTTCTAAGAGTCATAAATGAAACAGCCTTTGAAGAACCTGTTAGTCATCCCCAGGACTGCATGTCTTGGGTACGGTTCTTGGAGAAGGGGTGAGTGTTGAAACCAGGGGCGTACCACTCTAGAGACACCCATGTCCCTGGACACATGCCTTTAGGTCGTGGGGGGGGGGGTCCGGGTGCCTGCCCACATGACCAAAGGGCATGTGCCCCAGCTACACGCCAGCAAGCCCCCCCGCAGGCTGGCTTTTGAAAGGCCGGGGCGTGGCTTGGGAGTGTGGCCTTGCCCCCGGCCTCCGTGCTTTCAAAAGCCGACTTTCAAAAGCTCCAGCTTTCAAAAGCTGGCCTGCATGGAGGCCAGGGGGGCAGGGTTCAGGAGGTGGCCCCGCCCTCAAGCACCACCCTCCATGCTTTCAGGGGTGTGGCCCCAAGTCCCGCCCTAAAGCATGGGGGGTGCAGGGGGGTGCCCAGAGGAGTAATTGTCTCCTGGTGCCATTTCCCCCCGAATTCACCTCTGTTAGAAACGGATACTGGCTAATGTTCCCAGAGTGGAGCAAGAGAAACACCAGCACAAAACACAACCAGCCGTCCATTTTGCTTTCATACCTGCAATAGTTGTGCTTGCCTAAGCCAAGCGCCACGGCATCTTCTCTGGCTTCATTGTAAGGCCATCTCTTCAGCAGGGGAGAATCCCACATGAGGCATCGCTCATTCTCCTCGTTCACCGACTTGGTCCCTCGGTAGTCCTCCCCGTCGCCCAGATAACACTGACTTTCAGCATCTGGACACGAAGGCAAAGGTGACCGTCAGTCCCCGTTGATAACAGAATTTGGCTGCCTCCACAAGGATATTTTGCTTCATGTCATCCCCCCCCCCCCCTCCAATCACAGGCCTTGGGGGGAGGCTTCCATGTGATATTGTTGATGAGAGTTTTAGAAGAAGAAGAAGAAGAAGGAGGAGGAGGAGGAGGAGGAGGAGTTTGGATTTATATCCCCCTTTCTCTCCTGCAGGAGACTCAAAGGGGCTGACAATCTCCTTGCCCTTCCCCCCTCACAACAAACACCCTGTGAGGTGGGTGGCGCTGAGAGAGCTCCGAAGAACTGTGACTAGCCCAAGGTCACCCAGCTGGCGTGTGTGGGAGTGCACAGGCTAATCTGAATTCCCCAGATAAGCCTCCACAGCTCAGGCGGCAGAGCTGGGAATCAAACCCGGTTCCTCCAGATTAGATACATGAGCTCTTAACCCCCTACGCCACTGCTGCTCTCTTGGATTTTGGATTTTAGCAGGCTTGTTATTGTAACCCTCCCTGAAACTTGTTGGAAGGGAAGGACTTTTACGCTGTTTCCTGCCTCAATCTCAGAGGGGGTTTTACTAGAAAGCCAGATGTTTACGAGCAGGCCCTATCCCTTTGATGTTAGACTGATACTTTCAAGGACTTCCTTCCTTCCAGCTCACTCTCTTTCTTGCTTTCTAACCTTCTCCAGCACCACGTGCATAAAGAGGACGGATGCTGAGTGCATCCATCCTCTTCCAGCTAGATTAGATTAGTGAACCTAACTATCTACCTTTCTATCCAGAATGGAGTTTACTAATAAGGACTCCTTTTATTAGATTAGAAACTACAAACGCCTCCGACTTTTTCTTTGTGCCAACACACTCACACGCATGTTTGGGAAATGCTTCGGCTGCGCTGCCGCCTCCAGTGCAGCCTCTGGCGTAGGAGGTTAAGAGCTCGTGTGTCTAATCTGGAGGAACCGGGTTTGATTCCCCGCTCTGCCGCCTGAGATGTGAAGGCTTTTCTGGGGAATTCAGATTAGCCCCTGCACTCCCACACACACCAGCTGGGTGACCTTGGGCTAGTCACAGCTTCTCAGAGCTCTCTCAGCCCCACCTACCTCACAGGGTGTTTGTTGTGAGGGGGGAAGGGCAAGGAGATTGTAAGCCCCTTTGAGTCTCCTGCAGGAGAGAAAGGGGGGATATAAATCCAAACTCTTCTTCTTCTTCTTCTTCTATGCAAAGGTGTGATCTCTCCAAGGAGATTATCCAACAAAACTATTGTAAAGGGCAGGAAACAAATCAAAATATTAATCTTACCCTATCTAATTGGGTAACACGCTAATTGTCACGACGACAAACCCTTAACCAAGAGAGAGCGGGAGTCTCTCCTGGGTGCCCACTGGTGGAGAGTTCAGCGTTGTGGCACCGTCCCCCTGCCTGAGACTGGTGCTGAGCCACTCTCTCTCACTCACCCTGCCAACAACCAGGCCTTTTCCTCGGCCACCCTTCCCTGACTCCAAAGCCGCCCTACTGCCACAGCCACGGCAGCCTGTGCTCTCCCAATGGGCCAAGCAAAAGCTGCTCCTTTTTTCTGCACACCCTGACACTGAAGCCGGGGGCCCCAGCACCACAGCAATGGCGGCCCACACTCTCCCACTGCACCTGGCAAAAGATGCCCCTATCCTCCAAAAAGACCAACATAGTTGTACACTTGGCAGAAGCTTTCTTGCACATCTGGAGATGTGTATCTGGAGCACACAAAAGCTCATACTAAAAATAAAACTTTGTTGGCCTCAAAAGTGCCACTAGACTCAACACTTTTTTCCCTGCCGCTTCAGACCAACACCTGAGTCTACCTCTGAACGGCTTCAACTGATAATGATGGTAATCCTGAACAGCGGGGTGCCGTGTAAACAGCCAACAAGTACGGTACCTATTTCACAGTGATCTCCAGTGTATTTCTGGGGACACAAGCAGCGTTTGACTCGAGAAAAGAGGTGATAGGAGACGCATCTTCCTCCATGCAAACAGTTGCAGTCTGGAAACAAAAGCCACAGAAAGACCGTTATATTGCAGAAGTACGTGTAGTCCCAGGTTCTGCCTGTAGGGGCTGCAACAGGGAGGGAAACAGAAAAGGTTTGGAGTAGGATGGGGGGGAGGGGTGAAAGTTGACCCAGGGCATCTCTCCCCACAACTGATTTTCTTCTAGAGCACATAAGATGTTCTGCCAGACTCAGGGTTGTTGTTGTTGTTGTTGTTGTCGTCATCATCATCGTCATCATCGTCATCATCGTCATCATCATTTATTCGATTTGGTAAACCACCCTACCCCCAAAGGGCTCAGGGTTGAGAACAGCAATGGTTTTCCATCGCCTCCCCCCCTTTCCCTCCCCTGATACAACTGACAACATTGATTGGGGAGGATCTTGGATCTGACTGATACCCTTGTTTTGAAGGCACCAGTTTTATTTTTGTGCATATGATGGAATTTTATGTCAGTTTTTAGGAAGAAGAAGGAAGAGTTTGGATTTATATCCCTCCTTTCTCTCCTGTAGGAGACTCAAAGGGGCTGACAATCTCCTTGCCCTTCCCCCCTCACAACAAACACCCTGTGAGGTGGGTGGCGCTGAGAGAGCTCCGAGAAGCTGTGACTAGCCCAAGGTCACCCAGCTGGCGTGTGTGGGAGTGCACAGGCTCATCTGAATTCCCCAGAGAAGCCTCCACAGCTCAGGCGGTAGAGCTGGGAATCAAACCCAGTTCCTCCAGATTAGACACACGAGCTCTTAACCTCCTACGCCACTGCTGCTCCTTTACGTGTGTGATGTTTTATGGTGATGTCTAGGATACGCAATTTCTCAGTCGTCAGCCACCCTGACGCCATTTGGGGAAGGGTGGGATAGAAGACAAATAACAATAGTTATGTCTGGAATCCTGGGGGCAAGTGCATTGGTGGGCACTGCCTTGGGCATTGGGTTGCCAACATCCAGGTGGGGCCTGGAGATCTCATAGAATCACAGGAGTCGGAAGGGGCCATAGAGGCCATCTAGTCCAATCCCCAACTCAATCCAGAATCAGCCTGCAGCATCCCAGACAAGTGTTTGTCCGGCCGCTGCTCCAAAACTGCCAGTGAGGGGGAGCTCAACACATCACCCCAGGGACTGTGGTCTGCAAACTGTGGCTCTCCAATTGGCCATGCTGGCAGGGGCTGATGGGAATTGTAGTTCATGAACATCTGGAGAGCCACAGGTTGCAGGCCCTTGCCCGAGGGACCCAATGCCACTGCTGATCTACTCTGACTGTAAAAAATTTGCAGTCAGAACCTTTCTCCCAGAATTACAACTGACAGAGATCAGTTCCACGAGAGAAAATGACTTCTTTGAAGCGTGGCCTCCATGGCAGTAGGGTCGCTCCCTTCCCCAGGCTCCGCTTCCAAATTTTAGGCATTTCCGAGGCAGGAGCTAGGGTAGTGATGGCGAACCTTTTCAAGACCGAGTGCCCAAATTGCAACCCAAAACCCATTTATTTAACACAAAGTGCCAATACGGCAATTTAACCTGAATACTGAGGTTTTAGTATAGAAAAACTGGTTGGCTCCAAGGCGTGCGTTACTTGGGAGTAAGCTTGGTGGTAGTCGGTGGCTTTGCTTTGAAGCAACCGTGCAACTCTTTGAACGGGTGAATCATGACCCTAGGAGGGTTTACTCAGAAGCAAGGACCATTGCCAGCAACCGAGCTTACTCCCAGGTCAAGCTTTAGTTCTTCGCATGAAAATCAGTGGGGTTTAACAGCGCTTAACAGGGTTACCTACACTGCTTCCCCAAAATTAGGTCTTAGGTTTAATGCTAATAATCGAGCTCGGAGGCCCAGGCCAGCCTAGATGTGAGGGAGGGGGGGCGACTCTGTGCGTGCCCACAGAGAGGGCTCTGAGTGCCACCTCTGGCACCCGTCCCATAGGTTCGCCACTACTGAGCTAGGGGCAACCTTAGACAACAGTTGAAGCAAAAGTAAGAGCTGCGGAAAAGATTAAGCATCCCTCTCCTCTCATTTTTCTTTGCTCCAAAGTTCCCTACGTTGTTTTTCCTTGAAATAAGGGTCTGTCATAGTTGCAGACGTGTTGCACCAAGGGGGTGGGTGGTGCGCGATGCACCGGGCATGCGCCGGTGCGGGGGCATGGCTGGGGCGTGGTGGTTGGGGGCATGGCAGGGCACAGGATGGACGCATGCCCCAGGCGCAGTTCCCCCTTGCTCCGGCCCTGCATAGCTGCTATATGAATTTAATAAGTAGCACTGCCTTTCTTCAGGTGGCAACCCAAAGATGCCAATGTTTCTGTACCTTGGCGCTGGTATTTAGTTTTGCTCACTCCTTTATAAGGCGTCTCCTGAACCCAGGCCTAAAACAGAAGAAGAGATGCAAATTATTCTAAAGAAATTAGACGGATTGTAAATGTGGACACAGCAGACCGAGAACAGTGTTCTGGCTGCATTTGCCTGGCAACAGATAAATCCCTGTTTCCACTCTACAGATTGCAAAATGACCCGTGGGGTTTTGAGGAGGAGTCATCCCAAAAGAGGACAGATGAGTGGATGGTCAACCAGAATCCAGCTCCCAGTCAACTGGGCCATAAAGCGGCAGAAAAGGATTCTGCGAGGTGCTAGAGGAGTCTTCAGACTGCAAACACTGATAGGAAATAAATGGCAGAATTGATGAGTATTCTGCATTCCAAATCAGAGCTTTCCCCTCTTCTGGATAAAGGGAGGGAATTTAACCAGTGATGTGAAAATGTGATTCCTTAATTAACTGCACCTGTCTCCCTTGACTTTCTGCATAAATTAGGTTGCTTCTGTCTTGTGGTCAAGGACATTTCGAGAGGCATAAGAATAAACCAATTGCAGAGCGTTGTTCTCCCTGGTATTTTGGCATTTTTTCTCCTATATAAAATAATCAAATTGTTACTGGTTGAACGCTATAATTACAACTATTTACTTATTTTTTTTGTAGATTGTAACCATCATTGTACTTTGAAAAACCCTGACGTGCCTTTGTAAGTATTTTTATGTTTTGGAAATCAGTTTCACATGTAAATTGTAGTTCTTTGTAACAAGCCTTTATTTTGTTTCTTTTCAGAACAGCCGTGTAGTTTAACAAGGCCAGTCGGTTAATTATCTAGGATCTGGCTAGCTGTTATATTTATATTTAGATTACATTGTCGTGCCGTTCTAACTTGTGTTTATATATATATTACTCCAATGGGAGAATGTAAACAATTTTTCCAAAACATTTTGTTACTGTTTGTAAAATTATAAAATTATTTTGGTTACTTACAAGTAAATTGCTACTCCAGTGGGAGAGCTAATTTTTTGAAGTCATTATTGTAGCCTGTTGGTACAAGTTTTCTTCATTTTCACTTTGGTGTGTACCTTCCCCTTTTGCTTAGCATGGATTTAACCAGTGATGGCAAACCTTTTGGGATCAGCGTGTCAAAAATTCGGAAAATGCCTAACTGAACACTTTTGGCATGTCACTCCCCCGTCCCCCCTATTCTTTACATATTTTTAAAAAGTAGATGTGTGGTATTATGTGTTATATAAATAAATGTCAAATAATTACAAAAATGAAATACAGGTAAAACAAACTCAGTTGTTGTTGAGTGTTGGTGAACGTTGGCGTGGCACCCAAACATCATGGCCTATGACCTTTGACACATGTGTCAGAGGTCCGCCATCACTGCATCAGACTAATTGTGAACTGCCTCCAAGAATGAAGATTCCCAGCACTGTTTCACTGGTGGCTATAAATGATGGAGTTTGGGGTCATGTGATAGAAAATCTGAATGACACCCTAGCTTGCTTCTGCAAATCTCTATGGCCTCTACCACAGAGACTAGAGGTGATTGCTAGAGTGTCACTATTTGGAGGCCATTTTTTACTCTTGCACCTCAGTTTCTCAGGGATGAAAAACTAGGCCTGAGGGCTGCTAATTCCCACCCTGGATGGAGGAAATGGAAGGTCTACCAAGAGCGTGGCAGATTGCTCTGAAGCATAGCTGAGCTTATCTGCAGAAGTTAGTTATGGCAGTTATCTTTACGCACATCTGGGCTCTGAGGAACTTTGTGGTGGTACTGGCAGAGAAGCAGCCCTGGGAAGTGGTTGGCTGAGCTGTCCTAATGTTGGGACAAATGGACCAATCTCTAAGGTGCAGAAAGAATTGAAGGAAGAGCAGAAGAAGCAGGCGTCCCCAGGAAACGAGTGGGCCCGAGAATGAAAAAGCAGCATGCTGTGTGCGGGAAGTGGGGAGAATTAGGAAAGGGGGTTGAATTTAGAAGAAATCGTGGTCCACAGGGCTGAGAGCAGTGAAGCAAATCTGACCAGGGAGAGCGGAGAAAGGGAGGCTGAAGCCCACAGAAGGCTTTGAAATAACCTCCTACGTTTCTGGGTGCAAATTTATATTCACATTCATTGCAGGTCTCAAACCGCAGACTCAGGGCAGAACAAAACGAGCAGATATTTTCAAGAAAGCAAGCAAGAAAGAAGTTGCAAAAATAGACTTCGGTCCCAGGCAAAAGAGGAAGTGCGGAACTTATGGTCAAAAATGGAAATAAGTACAAACATGGAAGTAACTCTGGGAGTCTCTGTTGGTTGTGTCACTTACGGAGGCAAAGTCTGTGAGGACAACACTCAGCAATACAGAGGTGACGAAGACCAGCTTCATGATGTTGGGAAAGAGGTTCCTATTTTCACAGTTCTGGCCGCTGCTTTCTCCACTTCCTCTTCTGATGATCTCTGAAAGCAAAAGAGTGAAGTCACTTGGGGCAATTTGCTGGTTTTTCTCAGTCTTTTGAACGTCCTCACTATAGAGGAGGTGAAAGCTTTCTCCGTCGTGAACTTCAACAGGAACCAGACATGGGACTTCAATCTTGTCATCACAGAAGACCCACCAATAGGCATTTACCTGTAGACTCTACACGGGTCAAGCCTCGATCTATGATTCCTCCCCCCCCCACCCATCTTGGGGCTCACCTGGCCTGTGGAAAGATCCCAGCCCCCCACAAGAGAATACCCATTATGGGGTGGGCTTTTCACAGAGCTGAACGTTAGGGGCATTATTGTCTGCAGTGACCACATTTACTGCACTGTCACCTCTGGTAAAAACATTTCTGTTCAATTAATACAACCTGAAAAAAACTAGTCAGAGATGATAGCTTGGTCAAATAAAGACCATATTATATCGTTTAAAACTAATATCTGTTGACAGCAATAATTGAAAAAAAAAGACTATGCATTTGGGGAAGGTTGTGGCAAATCACCCTGTAAACCTAGTCTCCCTAGTATATGTTGCGATACGACATCCTTCCCTGGGTCAGTGATGACCGACTGCTTGAGCTTTTAAGTAGGCAGTTAAGGGAGGGATTTTTTCCTGCCCATAAGAAATAATCTTTCTGCGTGTAAGATCTCTTCCTGGATTTTGCTATTTTGTAAACAGGAATAGTGTACTTTTTGGTCTACTATATCCTGGGACTGAATCCTAAATCCCTTCCCTCCATTCTACCAATGGTAGAGTCTTTCACCAGGATAAATTGCTTTCATTTGCAGCTGAGGTCAGCAACAGAGCAGAGCGTGGGATGGAATGCAAAGAGCTGAAATATGGCTGAACTCAGCGAACCCTCTCGAGCACAGGATCAGAAATTTCTGTGAACTGTTCTTCCACCAAGGTGTGCTTTTTGGAGTATGAGGCTGCCACAAAATGCCCAACAAATAAGATCCTAAAGCAGTGATGGCGAACCTTTTCAAGACAGAGTGCCCAAATTGCAATCCAAAACCCACTTATTTATTGCAAAGTGCCGACACAGCAATTTAACTTGAATACTGAGGTTTTAGTTTAGGAAAAACGGTTGGCTCCAAGGTGTGCGTTACTAGGGAGTAAGCTTGGTGAAGCAACTGTGCAATGCTTCGAATGGGTGAATCACGACCCTAGGAGGGTTTACTCAGAAGCAAGCCCCATTGCCAGCAACCGAGCTTACTCCCAGGTAAAGGATCGTGCCTAGACCAGCCTAGATGTGTGTGTAAGGGGGGGGGTGATTTTCCACCCCCCAATGACAAACTCTGTGCACGTGTGCCCACAGAAATGGCTCTGAGTGCCACCTCTGGCACCGTGCCATAGGTTCGCCACCACTGTCCTAAAGAGACCCGTAAGAGCACGTTATAGTGACTTTCAAAATCAGCCAACCATTTAATGTGTTGTCAAAAATTAACCGCTTGGGACTTAAGTTTCAAAGCATCCACATGAAGTCATCCTTTGACGCCTGGGGTTCTTCAATCTCTGTGTGAAGCAACACAGAACAATGTTTCGGGAAGGTGTTGGGAGATAAAAAGGCAATTCTGGCACCTGTTGCCAAATCAGACAACTGACAGCTATAGTCTTGAGTCAGGCCGGACTCAGTAGGAAGAGTCATAGATAACTCATGAGACAAATTTCAGTTTCAGCACACCTGTAGCTTGGGTCTTTTTTTGTTCGTTTGTTTTTGGCAAGCTCAGTTAAAGAGGGAAATGAGAATGCAGAACAGGGGTTGTACACCTCTTTGAGCTTCTGGGCACATCTGGAATTTTGACACGGCACGGCGGGAGCAGCAGCAAAATAGCTGCCACAAAATGGCTGTTGCAGGAGGCGGTGTCAGTCACAAAATAGCAGCCACAGCTTAACTTCAGTTGCACAGGGCAGATCTTTGGGGCGTGGTGGCAGCAACATTTTTTTAAAAATCCGTACAGCTAATCAAATCTCCAATAGTCAATCAGAAGTCTTGCTGGGCAAAAGTCCTACCTAGCCCTGCCCATTTTCTAAAAAAAAACTTGGCGTGCACCAGGAAAGGACTCTGGGAGTATAGAAATAAATATGACCAAGCCTCCAATCTCTGCAGCCTTTTGACATTCCTTTTTTAAAAAATTATTTCTATTCCAAAAATATAAATGAATAAAGTTATGATTAAAGGGATATGATTGAAGTCTATAAAATTACGCATGGGGTAGAAAATGTTGACAGAGATAAATTTTTCTCTCTTTCTCACAATACTAGAACCAGGGGGCATCCATTGAAAATGCTGGGGGGAAGAATTAGGACTAATAAAAGGAAACACTTCTTCACGCAACGTGTGATTGGTGTTTGGAATATGCTGCCACAGGAGGTGGTGATGGCCACTCACCTGGATAGCTTTAAAAGGGGCTTGGACAGATTTATGGAGGAGAAGTCGATTTATGGCTACCAATCCTGATCCTCTTTGATCTCAGATTGCAAATGCCTTCGCAGACCAGGTGCTCAAGAGCAGCAGCAGCAGAAGGCCATTCATTGCTTTCACATCCTGCATGTGAGCTCCCAAAAGCACCTGGTGGGCCACTGCGAGTAGCAGAGAGCTGGACTAGATGGACTCTGGTCTGATCCAGCTGGCTTGTTCTTATGTTCTTGAAGTTAGTCCTGAAAATCGACAAATAACATTCCTACACCTGCCATGACAAAATGCTAAATTGCTAGGAAAAAATTTCCAGACAAGTAGTCATGTCTCCATTTGTTGACATTTACATCTCAGGAAAATATGTCTGTCTAACCTCTTTTGAAAAGCCTTTTGAATTCATCCAAACCGTCTCATCTGTGAGGGCTTCAGTTCTTCTGCCAATAATGGGCAAATACTGATATTGCAACCAGAACTGAACAACATGCCAAGTCTTTGAGTCGCCCAGAAGTTTTTTGGTTATTCCCGTCGCTCCAATTTTGACCTCATCACATTGGATGAGCACCACCATGCTGTGTTCTTGGACTAAGCTGGGTGCTCAGATGCCTCCAGCCGTGGTCTTGCTCCCTAGACGAGTCATGCAAGGCAACAGTCCTGTGTGGCAAATCACACTGACACTGGGACAAAGGCATCGCTAGATAAAGCTGTCAAAGAGCACAGCCACACTAAGAGAGTTAAATCATTGCAGATTCAAGGATTTATATAATCTATCATGCTGATGAGATCCTACGTTGAGTTTGTTTCAGGACATAAGAACTAGCCTGCTGGATCAGACCAGAGTCCATCTAGTCCAGCACTCTGCTACTCGCAGTGGCCCACCAGGTGCCTTTGGGAGCTCACCTGCAGGAGGTGAAAGCAATGGCCTTTTGCTGCTGCTGCTCCCGAGCACCTGGTCTGCTAAGGCATTTGCAGTCTGAGATCAAGGAGGATCAAGATTGGTAGCCATAGATCGACTTCTCCTCCATAAATCTGTCCAAGTCTTTTTTAAAGCTATCCAGGTTAGTGGCCATCACCACCTCCTGTGGCAGCATATTCCAAACACCAATCACACGTTGCGTGAAGAAGTGTTTCCTTTTATTAGTCCTAATTCTTCCCCCCAGCATTTTCAATTAATGCCCCCTGGTTCTAGTATTGTGAGAAATTGGAGTATTGGAGAGGAGACGTCTGAGGGGGGATATGATTGAAGTCTATAAAATTATGCATGGGGTAGAAAATGTTGACAGAGAGAAATTTTTCTCTCTGTCAACATTTTCTACCCCATGCATAATTTTATAGACTTCAATCATATCCCCCCTCAGACGTCTCCTCTCCAAACTAAAGAGTCCAAAATGCTGCAGCCTCTCCTCATAGGGAAGGTGCTCCAATCCTTCAATCATCCTCGTTGCCCTTCTCTGCACTTTTTCTATCTCTTTGATATCCTTTTTGAGATGTGGCGACCAGAACTGAACACAGTACTCCATGTGCGGTCACACCACTGCTTTATATAAGGGCATGACAATCCTTGCAGTTTTATTATCAACTCCTTTCCTAATTATCCCCAGCATAGAGTTTGCCTTTTTCACAGCTGCCATACACTGAGTTGACATTCCCATGGAACTATCAACTAAGACGCCCACATCCCTTTCCTGGTCTGTGACTGATAGCACTGACCCCTGTAGCGTGTATGTGAAGTTTGGATTTTTTGCCCCTATGTGCATCACTTTGCATTTTGCTACATTGAACTGCATTTGCCATTTCTTAGCCCACTCGCCTAATTTATCAAGGTCCACCTAATTTATCAAGGTTTGCTGGCTATGTCAATCCTGTTTTGTGGATATTGTTTATTAATTTCCACCTCTCAGTCTTTCTGATCCAGATTACTGCTTTGGTGAATCTCATCTGCTTTCTCCTGGCCCATTGCTCACACCTTGAGTCACGCCCGGAGTCTTCCAGAAAAAGGTGGGGCATAAATGTAATGTAATAAACAAACAATCAGACTTGACTTCTCGATCACAGCAGGCCCTGATCCACAGATGTGAAGCGCTGAATGCCCTGCCCTACATCTGACTCATGCCACGCTGGACGGCAGGTGGAAACTTTCCCTTGCAAGCAACTTTCCTGCCACAAAAGAATGGCAGTTTCCCAAGTCCTTTCCAGATAGTTCCATGGGAATGTCAACTGAATATTGGTAATTTATTTATTGCACTCTACTGCTAATTTATGGGTCTGCTTTTTGCTGAACAACAGCTCAGTCAAGGTTTTGGAGTCGGTTGCTGAATTCTTGGAAAGGGTTCTGATTGGCTGAGCCTCTCCTGAATTTTAGGGGGGTTTATTTGTTTGCGTCTGGATTTTGTATGTAATGGATGCCTATTATGACAATGAAGTTATTTATTGTCATTTGCTCCTTTAAAAACATATTCACGTGAGCATTATTGACTTCACTGAAAGAAACGGAAAGACATTCAATGAATATTTCTGAGGCTGAGTTAAACAGCGTCCAGCTAGCAACCCTGCAGGAGCCGGGTAGACATTTGGCCAAGGTCTTTGCTGCAGATCGAGAGCTGGGATTTAGCCGTGTCAGTCGTCTGCTGCATCAACTGTTCCCAGTCTTCTGACTCCTAAGAAACTACCTGATTTATTGTATATGAAGCTTGGCTTGGAGCTCACTTTTGGGGAGGACGCATTAAATGGATTCTTATAATTAGCAGAACATATACAAACTGGGAGGGGGGGGGGGAGTGAGAACATACACTGTGGGTTCCAAAGCTATAAAATGCAGGAAGTCTAGCTTGTGACCCTCAAGACAGGACTCCTGCCTTTTCCTGCGTTTGTTCCAAAGCAGACTTTTTAACTCCCAGCGAAGGAACACCAAGGTTGTGATGCAGAGGAAGGCGACTGGCACCCCTGCGAGCCTCTTCCTTGAGAACCCTACTGGGTTGCCGGAAGCCAGCGGCAACTTGACAGCACTTCACACACGAGCAAATGCACAAGAGAGAGAGAGAGAGAGCGCGAGAGAGTGAGAGAGCGAGAGCGAGAGAGAGAGAGAGTAATCCTGGTGACATGATAACCCAGTGGTGGAGAACCTATGGCACTCCAGATGTTCATGGACTACAATTCCCATCAGCCCCTATCAGCATGGCCAATTGGAGAACATCTGGAGTGCCAGAACCTATAGCATCTGGAGTGCCATAGGTTCGCCACCATGGCGATAACCTATGGCACTCCAGATGTTCATGGACTATTGGCCATGCTGGCAGGGGCTGATGGGAATTGTAGTCCATGAACATCTGGAGTGCCATAGGTTGGCCCTCCTGGCAGGGGCTGATGGGAATTGTAGTCCATGAACATCTGGAGTGCCATAGGTTGGCCACCCCTGCTTCCTATGTCTCCATAAAGAAGTGCTGGTGTTATTTGGTCTTGTGTGCAGCTGGCCACATCTGGGGAAGCGGGGGCACCCTGACAGCTGGCAGAAGGCAGCCTGCCGTGGCTTTAAAGCCATCTGTGCCGTGCTGATTTGTTTCCATTCCCCTGAAGGAAGAGGAGACCTGGCATTTGTTCAGGGAGCCCAGAGGTGCCACCCCAGAATGTCTCCTCGTCATCTCCCAGTGGGACCAGCCCGATACCCAATCTCGTCTACAGTGCAGATTGGGTGCGGGTTTGGTGCACTGCTTGGTGCATCCGGAATGAGATCTGCACATGGCAGCTGACCAACCCCTCCCTCCCTGAATGGGCTGCAAGGTTCAAGTTGCATTAAGTTTAAAAGGTGACATCCTAGTGAAAGCTGAAAGGCAGATTATTAATGCAGAGTTGGTGTTCAGCCACTGTGGATAGACTTGGAGAACCCTCTGGTCCCTGAACGAGTCTCCGCTCATCTTTTGAAACTGGAAAGCAAGAACGCAGTGGGGCCATCTGGCTGTGTAGTAGTTTTTGCTCCTAACATTTCGCTGGCATCTTACGGCTGGCATCTTCAGAGGCGGGTCAGGGGAATCTGTGTGCCTCTCAGGTGGCTCCTGGCGCTTCATGCAACCTTGTCTGCCTGGTTTGCTGGAAACTTGTATATGGAGCACAGAAAAGTGATTGTTCTGCCACAGAGAGAGACCCGTCAGAGATGCCGACACGAAACTTCAGGAGCAAAAGCCACCGGACGACCACAACACAGCTTGGACAACCCACAACAGCCACTTGCACACGGTGTTCTGTTACTTGGGTTGGTGTTAACGCCCCCCCCCCCCCCGAATTTACAGAGCTTCATCTCCTAATGCTTCACCTGCATCTCACCTCTCACCGGGACATGTCTGTGAAGATGCCAGCCACAGATGCAGCGGAAATATCGGAAGCCAAAGCGACCAGACCACACAGAAAACATACAGCCAAAAAAGCACGCTCTGCACAAAGCACACAACAGCCAGTTGTCTCCGGGCAGGACAGTGGAACCATGTGCAGACCCAAGCCTACCCCCCCCCCCCCAACCCCCCCCCCCCAAAAAAAACTACACAGCTATTTACAGGAACCCCCGAAAAGGAACCCCCCCCATTATGACGTCATTAAGACCGAACCGGGCTCAAGGCGGACCGTGGGAACGCGGCCATCTGCAAAGGCAAACCGGCGCGGTGCCAAAAAGAAAAAAGAAAAAGGCCCTGCCCCGCCGGGATCCCCGCTTTGCGCCGCCGCCCTATTCCCGCGGGAGAGCCCCTTCCCACCCCCAGCCCCCAGTTGGGACCGAACCCGGCCGCCCTGGCTTCTCACCGGCTCGAGTCTGCCAGACGAGGCGGGCTGTCCCCGGCCGATCCGCTGCTCGAGCGCGGGGGCGCCGCTGGTCCGGGCTGCTGCTGCTGCTGCCGCCTTCGGGGCTGTGCCGCAGAGGCGAGGCGAGGCGAGGCGAGGCTCCTCCATATAAACCCTCCCGCCGCGCTCCCATTGGACGCCTCCAGCTCAGCCCCCGGAACGATGCTTCGCACCAGCGCCCCCGGCTTTGCACACCCGAAGCCCCCCCCCCTCGCCCGCGGGAAGGCTGGGAGGGGCCAATTCCACCCTGCTGGGGAGGGCAGGGCTGCAGCTGTGAGGGCGCGGGGCCGGAGCTGGCCCGGGGCGGGGAGTGGGTGCATACCCCACTTTTTTTTCAACCATAAGGAGTCTCCAAGCATCTTGCAAACTCTTTCCCTTCTTCCCCTCCCCACCGCAGGCACCTTGTGAGGCAGGTGGAACTGAAAGAGGTCTGAGGTCTGAGAGACTGGCCCAAGGTCACCCAGCAGGCTTCACGTGCAAGAGCAGGGAAACAAATCCAGTCCACCACATTAGAGTGGGGCCCTTATGTGGAGGAATGGGGAATTAAACCCAGTCCGCTGCATTTGGCCGCTACACCACGCTGACTCTGACCTGACCTATCTTGCCTGGTCCTGGCTGCCTGAACAGGTTGCTTGTGTGATGAAGCTAGGATAGGTGAAAGATCAGGGCCCAAATGAGCACAAATGGCAACAAGAAGCAGCTTTTATGACAACATTCATCAGAGTGTCCAGCCTCGGGCAATTTGTGTGGGATCACCACGAAAGCTCTGAAAAACTGTTCCGTTCTTAGAAGGAATCCCTCATTGGTCAGGGTCACCAATGTGACCAATACATTTATGTCATCATCAGGCCTAAAGGTACCACAAAAAGGTCACAAATTGCCAATTATTTAGTTTACTCTATTACAGTGATGGCGAACCTTCTTGAGACTTGAGTGCCCAAATTGCAACCCAAAACCCACTTATTTATCAAAAAGTGCCAACACGCCAATTTAACCTGAATACTGAGGTTTTAGTGTAGAAAAAACGTTTCGAGACATGTGTTACTCGGGAGTAAGCTTGGTGGTAGTCAGTGGCTTTGCTTTGAAGCAACGGTGGAACTCTTCCAATGGGTGAATCACAACCCTAGGAGGGTTTACTCAGAAGCAAGCCCCATTGCCAACAACCGAGCTTACTCCCAGGTAAAGGATCGCACTTTAGTTCTTCGCATGAAAATCAGTTTAACAGCGTTTAACAGGGTTATCTACACTGCTTCCCCAAAACTAGGTTTAATGCTAATAATCGAGCCCAGCAGCCCAGGCCAGCCTAGATGCGTGTGGGGGGGGGGGGGCGACTCTGTTTGCGTGTGCCCACAGAGAGGGCTCTGAGTGCCACCTCTGGCACCCGTGCCATAGGTTCGCCACCACTGCTCTATTACCTCTTTACTGTTCCAGGGGAGGTGTGTCCATCAGAGTTTCTGAGGAAGGGACTAAAATGAGTTCTGTTAGGTTCTCTCCATCCCAGCTCCCATCTGTTCTGGGTAAATCTCACTTACCAGCCCAGGGATTTATACCTCCCAAGTCTTTTTGTGGGGCTAAAACCAGATGCAGATAGATGCAGGGGGAAACTTTTGTCTTAACAATCCCTATTGAACAATCGGCATGCAAAAAGACCTCCTCTAAAGAGAAAACTTTTCCAGGGACAAAAGAGCGATAGTCATACTCTCAAATGAGAGGAGTAGTAATCTGTGAACTTCCTGTGTGAAGGTTGTGCTGTTCCTCACACCATCTGCATGCCAGCAACATTATCTCACCTTGGGCTGCCCTCTCCTTTGATTTCAGGTGTTTACAGCTGGAGGATATGAGCTGGACAAACAAACCCGGGAGCTGAAGGAAATGGTTTTGGTGATTCACTGAGGGGCATTTCCCCCCTCCCCTCCCTGCCCCAGCAGTTTTCATTGCTTGGGCAATAAAGTGAAACTTCAAAGTGGAAACGGGAGCCAGACTGATTGAAAGCACCCCAAATATCTGCTGCCTGCTTTCGTTCGCTCAAGAAGAAGAAGAAGAAGAAGAAGAGTTTGGATTTATATCCCCCCTTTCTCTCCTGCAGGAGACTCAAAGGGGCTTACAATCTCTTTACCCTTCCCCCCTCACAACAAACACCCTGTGAGGTAGGTGGGGCTGAGAGAGCTCCGAGAAGCTGTGACTAGCCCAAGGTCACCCAGCTGGCATGTGTGGGAGTGCACAGGCTAATCTGAATTCCCCAGATAAGCCTCCACAGCTCAGGCGGCAGAGCAGGGAATCAAACCCGGTTCCTCCAGATTAGATACACGAGCTCTTAACCTCCTACGCCACTGCTGCTCCTAGTTTCATTCAAATGGAATGAAACAACTCAAAGCAGGCTTGGGCCTGGATAAATGGGGCGGCACCATGACGCGTATCCTACCATTCCACTCATCAAGAGTATGAAAGTTTCCACCAGCCAAGGGAGCCTTCCACCAACCTAAGTGGCTCTTCCGCCAGTTGGCAGAAGAGCCACTTAAGTTGGCGGAAGCAGTCATGTACTGCCCTAGGGACATGGGGACACCCATGTCCCCGGGCGCACACCTTTCGGCCACATGGGGTGGATGTCGGACGCCCCCCCAGATGACAAAACGGCCCTGTCTCAAGCGCTGGCACCCCCCATCGCACAAGGCCACTTCGGCGTGCTGGTGCAATCCCCCAGGAGATGCCGGGCGCACCAGCGGGAGAGAGGCTGGGCGTGCCACAGCAGGGAGGCAGGGGGCTCGGATGGGTGCTGTGGGGCCTGTCTAAACCCCGCCCCTGAGCACGAAGGGGGTGCAGGGGTGGGGGGGTGCCAGGAGCAAGTGTTGTCCCCAGGCGCCATTCCCCCACCCCCATACACTGGTAGGCTCCTTCAGCTGGTGGAAGCTTTCACACTCTTGATAAGTGGAAGAGTAGGATTAATTTGTATCACCCTGCAAGGCAGGAGGGCACAATCAAAACAAGTCCATAAAAATATGAAAACTTTGTGGATCCGAGGCAACGTTGGCTGCCACCCTTTCTACACACAGGCCGTTTCCGCACGGCCACGATTGGGGTTGGGTCAGTGTATACGATGCCGACCCAACCCCCCTGGGACCGTTCACACGAATGGTCCCAGAAACAGCTGGGAAGACGGCGCCGCGGAGCTCCGTCGCCAGGTCTACCTGCCGTTTCTGTGGCCGTCTGGCACATCGGCGAGGCCTGGGGACATGCCCCCCTGCCCTGCGTGACTGCTCCGGTGTCGCAGGGCAGGGGGGCGTGTCCCCAGGCCTCGGCAACGTGCTGGACGGCCACAGAAACAGTAGGTGGACGGTGCACAGGGGGGAGGGAGGGTGCCTTCGAGCTGCTGCCGTTCGCATGGCAGCGGCTCGAAGCTGCCGTTTTCCATAAACCTCGCTCGGGAAGCGAGTTAGAAAAACAGCGGCTTCGCACTGCTCGGGCGGAGCAAGGGCGGCGCGGCTGCGAGGCAGCTGCGCCCCCTATGCGAACGGCTCCCTGGGGACGGCGTTTTGCCGTCCCCAGGGCACCGTATTTGGCCCGTGCGGAAAGGGCCACAGTCTCTTATTGCAGACTCTTTGCATACCACATTCCAATTGATCTCTGTTTGGATCACAGCCCTGAGAATGTTAAGGATACAGTTACTTCTGACAATGGCTGAAAAACAAGCTTGGTTGAGGTGAACTCAGCAGGAATTTTACCATTTCAGTAACCTGAGCGTTGCCGCATTGACACCACTCTAAAACCCAGCAAATTTGACAACTTGAATTCCCAAACTTGGCTTTTTCTGCGGTGCCCAACCCAAGTTAAATGGCAATAGCAAGTAGTCACGCTTGTCAACTAAGAAAATTAAAATATGAGGATATACCCTACAGGGCAGAATGAACATTACCCTGTTTCCCCGAATATAAGACATCCCCTGAAAATAAGACGTAGTAGAGGTTTTGCTGAAGTGCGAAATATAAGGCATCCCCCAAAAGTAAGACGTAGCAAAGTTTTTGTTTGGAAGCATACCCGACGAACAGAACACAGAAATATAAGACATCCCCTGAAAATAAGACATAGCGCATCTTTGGGAGCAAAAATTAATATAAGACACTGTCTTATTTTCGGGGAAACACGGTAGTAACATTTATATTGTGCCCTGCTTAATCCCATTCTATACAGATACAGATTTTTTTTCAGTCTTGCTTGTTGAAAGCAGTGGGATTCCATGATAACTTGGCTGCCTAACAATATAAGAAGATTCCAGCTGGATCTAAGCAGTGGTCCATCTCGTCCAGCGTGCTGTCTTGCATCACGGTCAACCAGTTCCTTTGGAGGCCCAACGAACAGGACATAGAGGCTGAGGTCTTCCCATGATGTTGGAATTCAAAGGTTTAATGTCTCTGAAGGTGGAGGTTAAGAGAACATCAGAAAAGCCCTGTTGGATCAGGCCAGGGGTCCATCTAGTCCAGCATCCTGTCTCACTCAGTGACCTGACCGTTCCTCTGAAGGACCAACCACAGGGTGTGGCTTCTGAGGTTTTCTCCTGCTGTTGCCTCCCGACACTCGCTCTGAGAGGTTTACTGCCTCTTAATGTGATCATGCTTCACATTGGCAGGATCAAGGCCAAGAAATATGGCACTTTCTTTTGGAGTTCTACCTAGAAGAGAGGAGGGGCAGTCCTCAAACCCTCAAACAGAACATAAGAACATAAGAACAAGCCAGCTGGATCAGACCAGAGTCCATCTAGTCCAGCTCTCTGCTACTCGCAGTGGCCCACCAGGTGCCTTTGGGAACTCATGTGCAGGAGGTGAAAGCAGTGGCCTTCTGCTGCGGCTGTTGCTCCCAAGCACCTGGACTGTTAAGGCATTTGCAATCTCAGATCAAAGAGGATCAAGATTGGTAGCCATAAATCGACTTCTCCTCCATCAACCTGTCCAAGCCCCTTTTAAAGCTATCCAGGTTAGTGGCCATCACCACCTCCTGTGGCAGCATATTCAAACACCAATCACACGTTGCGTGAAGAAGTGTTTCCTTTTATTAGTCCTAATTCTTCCCACCAGCATTTTCAATGAATGCCCCCTGGTTCTAGTATTGTGAGAAAGAGAGAAAAATTTCTCTCTGTCAACATTTTCTACCTCATGCGTAATTTTATAGACTTCAATCATATCCCCAATCAGACAGAGAAGCTTCAAGAGGAGAATACAAGGTGAGATAGCTGAACTTGCGTTTATTCACACATTCAGAAAAATGAATCCTGCCAGGGTTGAAGAGGGATGTGGAATTTTTATTTTACTAAAGATAATAATTTTCTGCCCTAAATATTTCTTTCCTGCTCTAATCAAGCTAATTACAATGTGCACTGGATTTCCACTTCCTGAGTTCCTTCATTGCATCACCTCTCCCATTTTCTGACTGGCATATAAGAACTCTGAGATCACCATTCCAACTAGTATCTGGTGAAGAAAACTTGACTCTCAAAAGGCCACAGCTCCAAACTCTGGCTAGTCTCTAAGGCGCTGCTGGACTTGAATCTAACCGTTCCACTCCAGGCAACATAGCCACCCTCGGCAAAAAACAGAATCCAGTATCATTTCCAGACCTGAGTCTTGTGTGCCCTCTTCACAACCTTAACCTGACAATACATGTTGCTGAAATATCTGATTAAAGCTCTCTTGAAGAAAAAAAAAAGGAAAAAAATATGGGCGCCAGCGGGGTTGGGAAACAACAGTTGTTGGGTCACTCATTTTCACATGGTCGGAAATGTAAATTCCCTTTGGGGGAATAATGTTGTATTTGAACAATCTGATTTACATATTTGTTTCATTACAAAAGTATGAACTTGCATCCCATACCACAAAATGTCTTCCAAGCTGTGTTCACTATCCGGGATGCCTCTCCTGGACAGAGTAGAAGATTTTCAAATCGAACCCCACCCTGCAAGCGATCTCTTGCCTGTGTCCTTAACAATGAATGAACGTCAACGTTGGAAACGAGCTAACTGCCAGAGCCAGAGTGGTGTAGAGGTTAAGAGCCAGTGGATTCTAATCTGGAGAACCAGTTTTGATTCCCCACTCCTCCACATGTGTGGCGGACTCTTATCTGGTAAACCAGATGTGTTTCCGCACTCCTACATTCCTGCTGGGTGACCTTGGGCTAGTCACAGTTCTCTCAGGACTCTCTCAGTCCCACCTACTTCACCAGGTGTCTGTTGTGGGCAGAGGAAGGGAAAGGAGCTTGTAAACCACCTTGTGTCTCCTTACAGGAGAGAAAGGTGAGGTGTAAATCCAAACTCTTCTCTTCTTCTCGATGTGCCCAGGATGCTACCAAGAATAGCCTGGACTGACAATCTTAACTCTAAGATAAAGGAATTATTACATTCCCAGGCCTTAAGGAAAATTAGATCAGCAAAAATCCAGGCCAATGAATCAACTGAGGCGCTTCAATTTTATGAGGAGCTAATGCAGACCATTTGCAGACCTTGGTGTCACGTTTGGATATCCTTGCAAAAAAGACCAAAAGATATCCTGATGATGGGTTCAATCAGGAGTGTAGACACCTAAAGGGCCAAATTTGAGGTCTGAACTTCAGATTTAGGGAATCGAACGCATCAGCCTACCTCCTGAATATTTTACTCTTAGACGACAACTTAGCCGACTCATAAATGAAAAGAGGATGAATGTTATTGTAACCCCCATGCCCAGAATGGGTTGGCCCAGAATGGGTTGACCCAGTAAGGGGTGGAGACTCAGAGCAGCAGAAAGGCTGAAAGAGCTCTTTGCAGAAGACAAGGCTACCAGACTCGGACCTTGATCTCTATAAGCCCTTAACACCTTGTTAAGGTAATTGCAATATTGTTGGGAACTACTGGGAAGGTAGTTGTTGTTTTTTTTGCTATGTTGTAAATGTTGGAGTTTATTGTTTCAGGGTTTTCTTTTGTGGTTGTAATGGGTGAGAGTTCTCCTGGAGACCTTCATCATGTTGCAACCTGTTCATCAAGCCCTTGGAGTCTTCAGGAGCCAGCCAACTTGCAAAGAAGATTTGGACTTGGCAATATCAGTAGACTGTAAATAGAAGGACTTGAAATGCAACCTGAACAGGACCTTAAATTGTAACGTTAAATGTTGATGTTTTAAAAGTGTAAATTGTAAAGAAAAGTAAACCATTTTGTTGTTTAAAAATTGTTGTTGCAACTCACTCCAAGTACTGCCCCACAGAACCCACAAGCTGAGGTTACATTATCAATTTGCAATGGGACAAACTGATCCAGGCAATAACATCAAATGATGCTTAACACTTCTGGTCGATAGTCTCTGGCTCTAACTGTTCAAACAACTATTCAGTGTCCTGTATCCTGGTCCACACTTGGTATCAATATTTTTTTGAACCTATATACCTTTGAAAATGATGAACCAGCTGAACTGGTACAAATCTCTCTGCAGAATGCACCAGAATGGCCCCCTGTTACTGTAGCAGAAATTAAACTGCTAATTGACCAACTTAAACCATCCAAATCGCCTGGCCCTAATGCCCTACCCTGGAGCTATTCAAAGCACCTGCGGAGTGGTGGGAGCGCCTTCTAGCATCCCTATTCATGATTGTCAACAGGTGTGGATCAGTACCTCCAGCCTGGACTTGTGCAACAGTTGTACCCATTTTCAAGAAGAAGGAGTTTGGATTTATATCCCCCCTTTCTCTCCTGCAGGAGACTCAAAGGGGCTTACAACCTCCTTGCCCTTCCCCCCTCACAACAAACACCCTGTGAGGTGGGTGGGGCTGAGAGAGCTCCGAGAAGCTGTGGCTAGCCCAAGATCACCCAGCTGGCGTGTGTGGGAGTGCACAGGCTAATCTGAATTCCCCAGATAAGCCTCCACAGCTCAGGCGGCAGAGTGGAGAATTAAACCCGGTTCCTCCAGATTAGATACACAAGCTCTTAACCTCCTACGCCACTGCTGCGTAGGATCATCTGATACCATCCCATTGCAGGACTATTAGCCTCCTTTCAGTTATAGGAAAACTATCTGCCAAGTACTTGTTTGTTAAATTCAATGCATGGATTACCCAGAATAGGGTTTTAGGACTGGAACAAGTAGGCTGTAGAAAGGGCAAATCCACCTTGGACCATCAGGGAAGCGTCTTGGCCCCTGTACTTTTAAATATTTTTAAAAATGATTTTGCATCCTCCTTTATGGAAATAAACTTACTCTGCCCAAGACTAGGCGATGCACATATTCCGATCTTGTTCTATGCCCGTGGTGGCGAACCTTTGGCACTCCAGATGTTATGGACTACAATTCCCATCAGCCCCTGCCAGCATGGTCAATTCAGGGGCTGATGGGAATTGTAGTCCATAACATCTGGAGTGCCAAAGGTTCGCCACCACTGTTCTATGCTGACAACACAGATCTCTCTTGCTCCAGGGTAGGCCTCAATCATCTTCTTACCTGCTCCAATGACCATTGCACAAGCAATAGTCTTGGTCTGAATTTTGAGAAATCCAAAATCCTCATATTCTCAAGGGCTTGGAGATTTTTCTGCTGGTCCTTAAATGACAATTCCGTGAAGCAAGTTAAGCAATTCAAATATTATGGGCTGCATTTTCATCATGGGACAGGTTGGGCAACTGGTCGGAACATAGCGATCTCGACAAGCAAGGGCAATGTTGCAGCGATACTCCATTTTTTACATCACAAGCACCACAAATATGTCCCTGCTACCCTTAAAGCCTTTAGCGTCAAGGTAGGTCGGCAGTTGCTCTATGGTGCGCCTATATGGATTAATGCTTGGAACCACTCAGTTGAGCATATACAATCCTGCTTCCTATATAACAGTGGTGGCAAACCTATGGCACGGGTGCCAGAAGTGGCACTCAGAGCCCTTTCTGTGGGCACGCGCAACCAGAGTCCCCCCCCCCTCTAGGCTGGCCTGGGTCGCTGGACTTGATTATTATCATTAAACCTAAGACCTAGTTTTGGGGAAGCAGTGCAGGTAACCCTATTAAGTGCTGTTAAACCCTACTGATTTTCATGCAAAGAACTAAAGCACGATCCTTTACCAGGGAGTAAGCTCGGTTGCTGGCAATGGGCTTGCTTCTGAGTAAACCCTCCTAGGGTCGTGATTCACCCATTGGAAGAGTTGCATGGTTGCTTCAAAGCAAAGCCACCGACAACCACCAAGCTTACTACCGAGGAACGCACGTCTTGGAGGCAACCGTTTTTTCTAAACTAAAACCTCAGTATTCAAGTTGAATTGCTGTGTTGGCGCTTTGCAATAAATAAGCGGGTTTTGGGTTGCAATTTGGGCACTCGGTCTCGAAAAGGTTTGCCATCACTGCTATATAAGTTACTTCATTTGCCACATTGTTTGTGCCCTCTGCTGTCCTTTGGCTTGAAACTGGTCAATACCTTTTAGAGACCAGAGCCTGGCTTGACACAATTAGGGTCTGGCTATGCCTCTGTTTTAACTTTGAGGACTCAAGTCTCTTGTAGATTCTCAAAATTTTGACAGGTGGACCTTAGAAGAACGAAAAATATCAGTGCGAGGATTTACGCTGGAGTCACTTGTTATGCTGCCTGCTCGGGAATTAATCAGGAATTCCCGTGTCTTAGCAGTACTGCAAATAAATCCTGCGCTTCCTTTTTTTAGGAATTCCATTTAACATAGATAGGGAGGCCAAATGCCTGAGTCAATTAATCTTGCCCAACTAGCAAAGAGCTCTCTCTTTGGGAAGATGCGAGGCGCTTCCTTCAGCTGTAACAACAGGAAGACAGCTAAAAATTCCCTAGCATAGTGGTGGCGAACCTATGGCACGGGTGCCAGAGGTGGCACTCAGAGCCCTCTCTGTGGGCACATGCAAACAGAGTCGCCGCTGCCACCACCACCACCATCTAGGCTGGCCTGGGCCGCTGGGCTCAATTATTAACATTAAACCTAAGACCTAGTTTTGGGGAAGCAGTGTAGGTAACCCTGTTAAGCACTGTTAAACCCCACTGATTTTCATGTGAAGAACTAAAGTGCAATCCTTTACCTGGGAGTAAGCTTGGTTGCTGGCAACGGGGCTTGCTTCTGAGTAAACCCTCCTAGCCACCGACTACCACCACTGTTACTCCCGAGTAATGCACGTCTCAGAGCCAACCGTTTTTTCTAAACTAAAACCTCAGTATTCAGGTTAAATTGCCGTGTTGGCACTTTGCGATAAATAAGTGGGTTTGGGGTTGCAATTTGGGCACTTGGTCTCGAAAAGGTTCACCATCACTGCCCTAGCAGGACAGAATCTGCAGTTGTGGCATGAACCAGATTGAATCTGTAATTCATGTGCTTCTACACTGCCCATTTTATAAGACAATCAGGTTAAACTTGATGACCCGTCTACTAGTTAATAAAGCTATATCAGACCAACAAAACAATTCTTATCTATTAAACAATGATTCTTGGGCTATCTCTGAAATGGTGGCTAAGTACCTGTCTTATGTCATGAAACTGCAACCATGAATGTATTACTCAGCTATCACTATTAATCTATACTGTTTATTAGGCCAATAAAAGGTTTTTGATTTGATTTGATATCCCGGGTGCATAGACATGCCCTCTGGGATGCATTGTGACCCAGGAACTTCTTTGTAATGCCAAGAGGCTGGTCCTCTGTGCTCAGAACATTTTAACCCCAGTTGACAGTCAAACCTGTAAGGACCCAGCCTATCAGATGGTCAGCAAACACATTTTAATTAATGAGCTCGATAAGCAAGAAACAGTGATACAACTTGTTTCCAGTTTTTGGAACGCTTCGGGGAAGAAAGATGCAGTCTTTCAACCTGCCAACCCGGCATGTCGTTTCATGTATACTTTTCCAGTGAAAACCACCTGATGCTTCCTTCTTCCCCCTTCGCTTTGCTTTCCCCAAAAGGGTCAGATCTCGGTCACATTCAGCTTAAGCCAAGGGTTACTGGACATTAGATTTGTCGCTATGTTGTTTACACTTTGCCAAATGAGGAGATTTTGGAAAAATAGGGTTACCCAGAAGTGTTTTGGTTATTCCTGTCGCTCCAATTTTGACCTCATCACATTGGATGAGCACCACCATGCTGTGTTCTTGGACTAAGCTGGGTGCTCAGATGCCTCCAGCCGTGGTCTTGCTCCCTAGACGAGTCACGCAAGGCAACAGTCCTGTGTGGCAAATCACACTGACACTGGGACAAAGGCATCGCTAGATAAAGCTGTCAAAGAGCACAGCCACACTAGGAAGAAGAAGAAGAAGAGTTTGGATTTATATCCCCCCTTTCTCTCCTGCAGGAGACTCAAAGGGGCTGACAATCTCCTTGCCCTTCCTCCCTCACAACAAACACCCTGTGAGGTGGGTGGGGCTGAGAGAGCTCCGAGAAGCTGTGACTAGCCCAAGGTCACCCAGCTGGCGAGTGTGGGAGTGTACAGGCTAATCTGAATTCCCCAGAGAAGCCTCCACAACTCAAGCGGCAGAGCTGGGAATCAAACCCGGTTCCTCCAGATCAGAGTGCACCTGCTCTTAGCCACTGCTCTTAGCCACTACGCCACTGCTGCTCCTTAATAACAATAACTATAACCAGGTCCATCGTGAGATTACAACAGAATTGCTAGAGTGTCAAAAAGTAATGTTTTATGAAGATTGGAAAGAATCCTGAGCCTGAACCACCTCCTCCCCCTCCCTCTCTTTCCCCCTCTTCCCCAGATTTATGTAGTGGAGTTCCACAGCACACAATTCTATCCCCTAGCGCAAGGGTCTGCAACCCGCGGTTCCAGAGCCACATGCTGCTCTTTCAGCCTTATACTGCGGAGGTCGGAGGGTAGTGTGGGCGTGACCCTCCAGCCCTTCAGAGCAGCGCTGGAAGGAAAGGTGAGTGGAGGAGCTGTACCGGAGGCGGCTCCGTGCATGAGGGCGCCGCTTTTCGCATCCCCTCCACTCACCTCTCCTTCCAGCGCTGCTCTGGAGGGTTGGAGGGACACGCCCCTGGAGGTTGGAGGGTAGCTTGGGCATGTCCCTCCAGAGCAGCCATCATCCCCCCTCTGCCATCCCCACAGCCACCATCCCCCCTCTGCCCCACGGAGCAGGCAGCTGCCTGCTCTGTCGGGCAGAGTGGGTTTCCCTGCCTGGCGCCTCCGTCTCCCAGCGCTGGAAGAAAAGGTGAGTGGAGGGACCGAACCGGAGGCGGCTCTGTGCGGAGCTGCCTCTCCGGCTCGGTAGATCTTCGGGGCCGTGGAAAATGGGTCCAAATGGCTCTTTGGGTGGTAAAGGTTGCCTACCCCTGCCCTAGCGTTTCAATCTCTCCGTAAAGCCCTTCGGACAAATCATTTGTAACTTTGGAAATGGTTATCATCAATATGCTGACGATACTCAGCTGTATATATCCTTAAATGAACCCCCAGGTGACGCAGAAGAAGTCTTGAATTGCTGCCTGACTGTAGTGGATGATCAGCTAAAAGTGAATCAATTGAAACAAAACCCTGAAAATACAGAGATAATGCTGGTTGGAAAGAAGGAGATCCTAAAGGACATTGTTCTTCCCACTTTTGATGGAGCTCTGCTGACTCAGCCCCAATACACATAGAATGTTTACGTCAGGGCTCTTCATGGACTCTTCAGTACACAGTGGGCTTACAGAGGGATCTCCTTGCATTTTTCCGTTTACAAGTGAGGGAGCACTCCCTCTTGGGCGCATAATTCTTCTGCAGAGAATGTTGTAGGCCTGGTTCTCTTAACTCTACCCATCAAGTGATTTTTAAAGGCACAGATCTTAAAGACAATTATTCTTGAAGGCACAGATCTCACTGCACCTGGTAGTCAAAATTGCTGGCTTAGCCTTTAAACTGCACTTTTTTTCTATATTACTGTTCCAAAAATAATCCCTCCCCAAAAATGAAAGGGCAAAGCAATTCCCTGGACCACTCACTGCCAAAGAAGACAACTTTGTGCTAGAAACCTGCCAGAGTTGATATCCCCCCCCACTCCCTAGCCACAGGGACTTTATACTCCAGGATTCACATTTCACCAGCCCTGCCAGCATGGACAATTGGCCATGCTGGCAGGGGCTGATGGGAATTGTAGTCCATAACATCTGGAGTGCCAAAGGTTCGCCACCACTGTACTACTGTAACTGCCACCAGAGGACAGAAAAGCTTGTTGTTTCCAAACACTCACTATTTTTATGTCAAGATATCAATTTATCAACATGAAATGCAGAGGTCTGTGTGTTTTGACTAAGCCGTGTGAATGAACTTCTTTTCTAACTTGAAGCAGCCGGCAACATGGAAGGGGGGGGGGTGAGGGGGAAGGTGTGGATAGCAGTTTGTGGGAGAGAGAAGGCCAGTCGTGGGTGGAGGGAAGATGTTTGGAGCAAAACTGTGCTCACTGGCAAATTTCCCCACTTTGGTGGCGAAGCAAATTAAAGTCATGCTAAAAGTTGTTTCGCTTGCTGCAGAGAGATTGGAAAGTGAAAATGGGGCTTGAGGAAATAGGTCCGACAAGAAATCTTGCAGCAACGGACATTCCCTCCCATCACACAGCAGGCACATTGTGTGTAATCGGCCTGAGTTACTGGATCATGGTTTATTACTGGAGAAGCAAGCTTTCTACCAACTCAGATGGGCTCATAAGATGGCCCCTTACTTTAATAAGGCTGACAGGGCCACGCCTCAATATCATCAAAATCAACTTGGAAATTCCAGCTGGTCTAGAAGGCCGTGGCTTGGCTATGCAGCACTTGTAAGTTCTATGAAGAAGCAAAGCATCCTCATATTTATCACAAATCTGCCTTTTCTTGGGATGGTCTTTTATTTTGTCATTTTGGAATTTGTTTATTTATTCCATTTTTTATCATTGAACTGTAAATAAAAATTAGTCAATCAAACCTGCCACTTAAATTTTTTTATCCATCCATCCATCCATCCATCCATCCATCCATCCATCCATCCATCCATCCATCCATCCATCCATCCATCCATCCATCCATCCATCCATCCATCCATCCATCCATCCATCCATCCATCCATCCATCCATCCATCCATCCATCTATCTATCTATCTATCTATCTATCTATCTATCTATCTATCTATCTATCTATCTATCTATTCTTTCTAATCTATCCTCTCTTATCTATCCATCCATCCATCCATTCTTTCTAATCTATCCTCTCTTATCTATCTATCTATCTATCTATCTATCTATCTATCTATCTATCTATCTATCTATCTATCTATCTATTCTTACAATAGAAGTAAAAGAAAAAGAGAGGAAGATCTGGCTCTTAATCCTGGCTTTTCTCTACCTTGAGGAGCAGAGGCTTACAATCACAATCCATTCCTCTCCCTACAACAGGCACCTTGTGAGGTTGGTGGGGCTGAGAGAGTTCTGAGAGAACTGTGACAGGCTCAAAGTCACCCAGCAGGCTTCATGAGTAGGAGTAGGGCACCAACCCAGTTCTCCACATTAGGATCTACCATTCTTAACCACTACACCACTCTGGCTTACAAAGTCTTACAAAGTCATGAAAACACTGTTATGGTAACAGTAAATAGAAAAAGCTGGCCGCAGCAAAAATGATACACACAAAGTAGAAAGTACAAATAACTTTACTGGCATAGAATTAAAATACATATAGTCAGAAAGATTAATAGGTTAAACTGCTAAAAGTTATGATTAAAATGGATGTTCTAAAAAGATAAAATTGATTATGACAGTGGTGGCAAACCTTTGGCCAAAGGTTTGCCACCACTGGATTATGTCATATCCTTCTTCATAATTCATACAAATCTTCACTTTAAAATGTTTAAGATTTAGTAATCACATTTTTCATTGGTAGAATCTGTGAGAAGTACAGAACAACCAAGGGTAAGTTGTAGCTCTCTAACAGACCGGAGGAGAGCAAATTGTTTCTTTTTGCTTTCAGTTGTATTGACCCGAAGCACTGAGTAATAAGTTTTTCCCATATGTAAAGCTGACAGTCGCCTTTGCCAGACATGCAGAATATCGCATCTTCTTCAATCCACTTTCAATGCACTTTGAAGCTGGATTTTACTGTGCGGATAGTAAAATCCACCTTCAAACAGTTGTGAAAGTGGATTGAATGTGCATTATTCTGCATGTGCGGAAAAAGAGTCTGTGGGAGATGGAGTCTGGCATTTCTCCCCCACATGCACAAAGATGCATGGAGATCTGGCCATCATAAAGGCGCGTCTGTGCATGAGTGCTTCTGGATCAGAAAGATAAGATAAATTGGTATTGTAATTACATTGGGGAGAACAAATTCTTAGGTTGTGTGGAAATAATGTTGCAACTTCACGGTTACGAATTCTTTGCATAATTGTCCTTAGTCTACTCAACTGATAAGCCTGAAGCAAAAGGTTCGAGGTCAATTCCAATAGATCTAATCATGTGAATAATTTTTGTATACCAGTTGTATAGGTAACTATCTGATGACATTAATGACAGAAGATTCGGTGGTTGGGAACTGAAGAGCACATTCAGCCAATATTTGATAGTAATTGTTCAGCCTCTCGTTTTGACAAGAGGTTGTTTAATTTCTGCACAGATTGGATAGTAATTAATACATCTAGGCAGGGGTGTAATGAGGCAAACTGTAGCCCTGGGCAAAACGTGAGTTGGATGCCCCCCCCCCCATGGGCGGCCACTCCACCACGACCAAATTTTTTTTTGCACCAGGACATTGGTGCCTGCAGGGGGTGCATATCAGCACCATGCTACCCCACAAGTTTGGTGAGGTTTGGTTCAAGGAGTCCAAAGTTATGGACTCTCCTGATGATACCCTGAAATTTTGGTGCTGATATGTCCAAAAATGCACCCCCTGCAGGAACATCCCAGAAATTTGCCCAAGAATCTTTGTTCTGCATTGAGTTTTCTGCATTGCTGTCAATGGGGGGTTGCAGGCTGGGGCACATTTCTGAAGGCACAGTCTCAAAATCTTTCATGATTATCAGGAGACTGCTCCCTATCGATACCCCCCCCAGGTTTGCGCAGTTTGTCTGTGGGGGCCCAAAGTTATGGACCCTCAAAACTGTAGCCCCCATCTCCTATTAGCTCCCATTGGAAACAATGGGGGATGGGGCACCCCCTTTGGGAGTCCATAACTTTGGACTCCCTGAACCAAACCTCACAAAACTTGGGCGGGGTAGTATAAGGACAGTCTCCTGATGATACGCTGAAATTTCGGTGCCGCTAGCCTAAAAACTGCGCCCCCTGCAGGCCAAAAATGGAAAACCATTAAAAATACCCAAAAACGAACCCTGCATTTTGATGCCCCCCATAAGGTGGTGCCCTGGGCAGATGCCCACCTTGCCCAGTGGGCATTACACCCCTGCATCTAGGCATTTCTGTAATCTGTCAGAGAAAGTGGACTTGAGGAAATTCAACTGAACTGCTAAATGCAGATACATACAATAAAACAGCATTTGCTAAGAACGGGGTTTTTAACTAATGGTCCATTTCTACAGGGCAGCATCATTCGCTGATCTCACAACTCTGCGATCTCCCCCGGCATGCTCTCTCTCTCTTATTAAAATTCAACAACACATTTTCATTCTCATTTAATTTTTCCTCACTCCCATCTGGATTTTGCAAACTATTTTTATTTCACACAACCACTAATTTTGAAAATATTATCCACGGCTCATTGTAATGCATGTTGGATGTCGGTTAGTCACACAACCAAACGACTTCCATTGTGCGTTGCAGGAAATCTCCTGGGAGGATGGGCTTAAAGTAAATATGATTCATTGCCAATCATCAGAAGTGACTTCTAATTACTTGTCAGGGTTAGGCTCAAGGAGTGAACGGCGATCTCATTTCCTAGAAGGAAAATTCACTGGAACTGGGCACAATCCACTCAGATTCAAGCAACTCCCAATCATTTCAGCACCCAAACTTTTCTCGTTGAAAACAATGGTGCGTGAAGTGTGTCACTAGGCTAGATTGTGCCCGGTGTGTTCTCAAGGGTGTGGTTTAAATTCTTGTGAGTTAAAATAGCAAGCTTTACTAACTGTGATTTCTGAGCAGGTTTGCCGATGGCCTGTTGCTGATACCACTTATGAAAAGCAGTCTTTTCTATTCCTAAAATGTGTCACTGCAGTACAGGTCTCAAAAATCTTTGTTTACTCAAAGCCAGGAACACGCTCCTGTTGACTCAGCGGTTCTTTCCAGGTCATTACCCAGAAAGAGAAATCTTGCTTAGCAGATTCCGATCCATAGCCCAGGGGCAGATACTTCAGCCAGGATTCCCAGAGGGAGCAAAAATACAATTCAGCAGCCAGATTATTTCAACAAATGGGGTGTTGTGGGGTTTCCGGGCTGTATGGCTGTGTTCTAGTAGCATTTTCTCCTGATGTTCCGCCTGCATCTGTGGCTGGTGAGCTTCAGATTCAAAGTTGTTCGATTTATACTTTATTAGCCTTGTTTTCTGATGATTACCATGGCATCAGAAATCATTCTCCCAGCAGACAAAGGTAATGCCATGGTAATCATGAAAACAGAACAATACAAAGAAAAAATCAGACAACTTTGGGATCCCACAACATACAAAAACACTGAAACAGGGCCCTACCAACAAAATCACCAGAAAAACCAACACTTTGATTAAGAACTCCTCAATTAATCCTAACATATGCCAAAACCTATGCCAGTGATGGTGAACCTTTTCGAGACCAAGTGCCCAAACTGCAACCCAAAACCAACATATTTATCGCAAAGTGCCGACACGGCAATTTAACTTGAATACTGAGGTTTTAGTTTAGGAAAAATGGTTAGCTCTGAGGCGTGCGTTACGTGGGAGTAAGCTTGGTGGTAGTCGGTGGCTTTGCTTTGAAGTAACCATGCAACTTTTTGAACGGGTGACCCACTCTAATTCCTAGCAGGGTTTACTCAGAAGCAAGCCACATTGCCAGCAACTGAGCTTACTCCCAGGTAAAGGATCGCACTTTAGTTCTTTGCATGAAAATCAGTGGGGTTTAACAGTGCTTAGCAGGGTTACCTATACTGCTTCCCCAAAACTAGGTCTTAGGTTTAATGCTAATAATCGAGCCCAACGACCCAGGCCAGCCTAGATGTGGGGGGAGGGGCAATTCCCCTCCCCACATGATGAACTCTGTTTGTGCGTGCCCACAGAGAGGGCTCTGAGTGCTACCTCTGGCACCCGTGCCATAGGTTCGCCATCACTGACCTATGCAAATCTGAAGCTCTCCCTCCTGGACTTTATGGACTCCCAAAAATCCACAAGGACTCCACTCCACTCAGACCTACTGTGAATGCCATTGGATCCTTTACATATGATTTGGCAAAATTTCTGACTGCACAATTACAAAGCCATATTGGACTTACTACACACTACATTAAGGATTCAGCCCACTTCATAGAAAAAAATCGGCAATCTTAAACTCAGCCTTCATGACAAACTGATCAGCTTTGATGTGGTTTCCCTATCCACCAAGGTTCCCATAGCAGACACCATCACACTTAATAACCAGATTTTCACTAATTACAGCCCTGTTTCAACATTGCTTCACTACAACCTACTTCCAATGGGATAATGAATTCTGCGGACAGATGGGGTAGCCATGGGTAGCCCTCTCAGCTCTGTGTAATAGCAAAATTTTACATGGAACACTTTGAGAAACAAGTCCTGGAAACAGCACCAAAAAAAGCCCACTATATGGTTCCGTTATGTGGATGACATGTTCACAATCTGGAGCCACAGAGAAGAACGAAACAAGTTTCTGAACTATATTAACAATATCCGCCCGAACATCCAATTTACTATGGAAAAAGAAAACGAGGGAAAACTACAATTTCTATATGTCTTAGTCATCCATAAGCCGAACCAACAATTGGGCCACACAGTATACAGAAAACCTACACACACTGATAGATGTCTACATAAAAACTCCAATCGTCACCAGGACAGAAAAGGAGCACAATACGAACTTTGGTAGATCGTGCAAAAAGAATCTGTGAACTCCACCTCCTTCAAGACGAACTGAATCACCTAAACTGGGCTCCACAGGCTAATGGTTACTGCACTACAGACATCAGAAGAGCTGCAAGACCAAGAACAAACCACAGGAAAGAAGATAAACAACTACCCAGAGGGACGGTGTTCTTATCATACTTCAAGGGAATTACTGATCATATAGGGAAACTGATGAAGAAACATAACCTCTGAACAATCTACAGACCCACTAAGGAAATGCAACCCACGCTACATCTGTGCAGCTGATGCGGATCCCTCTAACCCTGCAGGAATCTACCGCCACCGTACATTGTGGACAAAAGCCATTTAATGAGGGGACCACCTAAACACAGCTCCCCAGACATGAATTTAAAAAAAAAACATGAAAGGTACTACAGCCTAATTCAGACGTGATAAACCAAGCTGGGTACAGAATATTATTTGAAAACACAGAAATTCTGGACCACTCTGACAACCACTACGTCAGACTACACAGAGAAGCCATTGAAATCCACAAGCACATGGATAATTTCAACAGAAAGGAAGAAACCATGAAAATGAACAAAATGTGGCTACCAGTACTGAAAAACACTAGAATCAAGACAGTGTTTATTGAACACCATCAAGACCAAGATGACTCCAGGCAATAAGCAATTAGACTATTGAACACCACCCAGACAAAGGATGTCTTTATTCAGGGACCTATGTTTCTCCAGATACTAGTCCATATTCTATCAGTTCCTACCAGCATGGCCAATTGGCCATGCTGACAGAGGCTGATGGGAATTGTAGTTCCTGAACATCTGGAGAGCCGCAGGTTCCCTACCCCTGCTCTAGACAGTAAGCAATCAAAGGGATCAAAGACCAGGCTACTACCAGGCTATCTTCATGGTTACTCACATGCTAAATGGGTAGATCCCACCCAACACATGCAAATCAAGCTTGCTGATTGACCCTTTACATTTGTTAGCAGGCAAATGGTTCTTTCTCCCACCTGAACATTCCACAGATATATTGTTGAAGGCTTTCACGGCTGGAATCACTGGGATGCTGTGAGCTCTGGGAGAGCCTGAAGAAACTAACAGCGTTTCTTCTCACGTATGGCCTGCATCTGTGGCTGGCATCTTCAGAGGAACTTCAGAAGATGCCAGCCACAGATGCAGGCGAAACATCAGGAGAGAATGCTGCTAGAACACGGCCATACAGTCCGGATTCCACAGATATACTCCACTTGCTTTACTACCATCAGATCCTCTGAAGATGCCAGCCACAGATGCAGGTGAAACGTCAGGAGAGAATGCTGCTAGAACACGGCCATACATCCTGGAAACCCCACAACACCCCAGTGATTCCGGCCGTAAAAGCCTTTGACAATATATTTCAACAAAGTTCACAAAAAGCTCAGCATAGAATGGCAGGGAATATCTTATTGATCCATTCTCCTTTTACCATTCATCTACCACTCCTCCAATGTTAGATTTGTAATTTTTTCTCTTGGGCTTGCTTGCTTATTTATTTGTTTGTAATATTTTCTGTTAGTAGTTACTACCATTACTATTGTTGTTGTTGTTTCGCTGGTTATTGGCCTTTCAATACAGTTAGAGCCTCACCCAGAGGCCCGGGACATTGTAATATATCGGCATAGTATTCGTGTGGATTGTTGTTAAATTTTGTTTGATATCACAGCTGTCAGTTCTTTAGCTAGTTGTTGTTGGCCTTTCATTACAACTGTAGGCGCAGAACAAGTTTTGAAAATCTTCTAAGTTTCCATGCTGATATTTTTTCTAATTGCATTGCCTTTATGATTTTTATGCTTTAATCATGACCAGTTAAAATGAACCAAAGTAGGCCTTTTGCTCTCTGCCTTCTGTTACTAGCCACATCAGCAAAAGCCTTGATGAAATACCCTTTGTTCTCAATTCTACATGGGAATGTATGAGATTATGAACTAAGTTGTTTTTGAGGTCTTCTTGTCCCTGCTGGCACCTTGAGTCTGCCCTTTTTCTGATACAAAGCTAGAACATAGCTATATGTTTAGGCTCTTTGTCTGGAAAATAGGGCAACTAAGAACAATACTGATAAGGTGAGGCTGGGCCTTAGTTCATAATACATCAAAAGGGGAAAGACTGACATCTTCCAATAAGGGCATTAGTTTGCCCTAAATGTTTTGGGTAAGGGGATGATCTCCACCCTTTGCAATGATTGATTGATGATGATTGTACTTTGGGGTGTATTCTTTCTATTGCTATTCTGATGTAACCTATAAAAATAAGAGACAGCAGCCATTTTAGTGTGGCTCCTCTGACGCTAGCTTGCTTGCCCGTTTGTTGGCCTGAATAAAATATTTCTTTGATTTTATTCATTGTCGGCTTGAGCTTTTTGGGCTTATTTTCTTAAACTCGTTACCTTGCGGTAACACAACTCGAGCCCCACCCAGAGGTCTAGGACATGGTAATGTATCAGCATAATATTCGTACGGATCCTAGCAGGGCTGCCCTCTAAATCTGACAGGTTGGTTTTCTTGATTTGAAGATGTTTCAAGTGCTGCCCGAGTGTTTTTGGAATGGCGCCCAGGGTGCCCTGTCATTTCCATTGCCTCCTTCCAAATACTTCCCTCTCCCCCCAGTGACCTCTGGGATCCCAAAACAGACAGCCAGGCGCCAGAATGAAATCTAGCACTTCGCATTGGTGTCGGCCCTGCTCAGAATATGATTTTTAATTGGAGCTTGAGTTTATTGCTGTTAAACCAATTAGTACTTGCAACTCTGGGAGCAGCAGTGGCGTAGTGGCTAAGAGCAGTGGCTAAGAGCAGGTGCACTCTGATCTGGAGGGACTGGGTTTGATTCCCAGCTCTGCTGCCTGAGCTGTGGAGGCTTATCTGGGGAATTCAGATTAGCCTGTGCACTCCCACACACGCCAGCTGGGTGACCTTGGGCTAGTCACAGCTTCTCGGAGCTCTCTCAGCCCCACCCACCTCACAGGGTGTTTGTTGTGAGGGGGGAAGGGCAAGGAGATTGTAAGCCCCTTTGAGTCTCCTGCAGGAGAGAAAGGGGGGATATAAATCCAAACTCTTCTTCTTCTACTACTTGTGACTCTGCTAAAACAGTTGCAGAATGGGTTTGAATAAGATGTGAATGGCTTCTTCTAGGCTCCCTCAAAATCCATTCTGGCTCAGCCCTAAGGAGAATGGGAATAACTGATGGCTTGATAGTTCTAGCATTTCCCAGCTGTGGAATGAGAGTGTGTTTGCCAGAGGAGCCCCACCCTCTCAGCTCCTAACCAGGGATTAGTTCCTGCCGTGGGGTTACCAGTCTGTTTTGGGTGCTGATTTAACCTTGCCAGTCCAGCTATGCAGGAGTCACTGTGCTAAAAAAGAGGCGCCTTCCTGCTGGGAGAGCGCGCTGCCAGGGATCCGTCTGCTTCACAGCCGATCCACAGGTGCCGATTCTTTCGAAACTTGGTTATATCTAGATTACATTTTCAGTGGGAATTCGGCCTCTGATAACGGACAAATAAATCGAGAATTCAATTTCAAGTAGAAAAGATGCCAGGAGTCAAATCAGTCTGGAATTTTTCTTCTCCTCCCTACATGTGGACACCCTCTTGAGGGATGAAAGTATTTCACTCTTCACCCGTTTAGAAACATTTACATCTATTCATATTTAACATATTGTAAGGAGAAGCCGTGGGTGAAAGACAGGTGCCCCAGGTGGGCCCTCTCATCAATTAACGGCAAGATAAATGCTACAATAAGTAAAATATTTGTATTAAAACAATTTTCTTTCTCTTGTTATTCAAAAATGTTGGTAATCCCTCCTTGCTTCAAAGGCATTTTTATGCCACACCCATACACCCTCCCCATGTTTTCCACCTTTGGGAACTTGGATAAACATTTTTTAGCTAGGAGTAAATCCTGCTCACCTGTTCCTGGGAACATGTGTGTAACCTCTAACTGTGGGTTCTGAGGGGCAGAACTTGGAATGAGTTTGCAACAACAATTTTTAAAAACGAAATGGTTTACTTTCTCAACATATAACATCAACATTTAACATCACACTTCAAGGTCCTGTTCAGGTTGCATTTTCAAGTCCTTCTAGTTACAGTCTTGTAATGCCAAGTCCATTTCTTCTTTGCAAGTGGGTTGGCTCCTGAAGACTCCAAGGGCTTGATGAACAGGATTCAACATGGTGAAGGTTTCCAGGAGAACTCTCACCCATTACAACCACAAAAAAACCCCTGAAACAATAAACTCCAACATTTACAACATAGCAAAAAAATAAACTACCACCTTCCCACTAGTTCCCAACAACATTGCAGTTACCTTAACAAGGTGTTAAGGGCTTATAGAAATCAAGGTCCGAGTCTGGTAGCCTTGTCTCCTCCAAAGAGCTCTGCAGCCTTCTGCTGCTTTGAGTCTCCACCCCTTTCTGGGTCAACCCATTCTGAGCATGGGGGTTATATGTGCAAGTGGAAAGTATCCTCTGGAGGTACAACATTTGCAGACCGCGCGATCCCCCGTTGCATGCCGACACTGTTTTGTCCAAACAGCTAAATGCAGAAATCATCTTTCAGGGGGCACTTCAGAGATCAGGCAGTTGTTATCTGGAGCATTACATGAAGAAAGAAGAATTTGGAGGAGAAGATTTGTAAGTTTTCACACAGCGATGTCAAACATGTGGTCTGGAGGTTGGATCTAGTGGTGGGGGCTTATCAGGCCTTTGAGCCAGCAGAGTGTCAGGACCAAACCTGTCAATGCCCAGATGTCTTGCTGTGTAAGAATTGCAAATTTTTCCTGTAAATGCTTTCCTGTTTCCCTCTCCCATCCCTGGCAATTCCCTGGCGCCAGCCCTCCTGCGGGAAGGTGCGAACGTTCCCAGGTTTCTTGAAGCTTTGTAGTGCAAATGTTATACACTTTGTGAAACACATTTGGTGGAAATCAAATGGGGGGGGGGATTGAAGGATATAATTTCTGGATCTGAAAGCTTAGATTCAGCTTTCTTTGTTACTCTACGTGTTGTAGAAATAAACTGCTTTAGGACTTGCCTACGGTCTCTGTTATTTCCACATTCGAGAGCCTGACACAGAGGCACCCCCTCTTCTGCTGTGATCTGGCAAGCCCACTGGGAGTGAGGAGAGAGGGATGGTCGCCTCAGCTGGCTCACAGGCCTGATAAGCCCCCACAACAGGCTAGATCCAATCCTCAGCTGACCTGATAAGTCCCCTTAACCACCCTACCCACTGCAGGCTCACCAGTCCAAGCGCCCCCTCCCCAGTGCCTTTCTGGGGCCAGCCAAGCCTAGCCCGACGAAGTGACATTTATGTCCTATCTGGCCCTCCTAACAAACAAGTTCAACACCCAAGTTTTAATCACTTTGAATGTCTTGTAAGGAGTCAATGTTTCAGAGACTTGAAAATATAAACGATGTCCTGCCTCAATGACAGAGGGGGACTAATCAGTGAGTCAGAGGGATAGAGGGGCCAAAACACTGAGTGCCTTTTCTCTATTGCTTTGACACTACCCCTCTGATGTGGAGATTGCTACTCTCAGAGAACTTCTTTCCTTCCTGCTTCTCCTACACACCCCACCATTCTCACATGCAAACTTTTCCATCTTACACCATGTGTACAGAGGGAGATGGTATCACTTTCCATCCAGTTAGTTAGATTAGAAGAGAGAATCTATCTCTTCACTTTCCTATCTTGAATGGAGTTCTCCAATCAAGGTGCCTTATATTAGTTGGAAACTATGAACTGGCTCCTAGTATCTTATCTTATCTTATCTTATCTTATCTTATCTTATCTTATCTTATCTTATCTTATCTTATCTTATCTTATCTTATCTTATCTTATCTTATCTTATCTTATCTTATCTATCTATCTATCTATCTATCTATCTATCTATCTATCTATCTATCTATCTATCTATCTATCTATCTATCTATCTATCTATCTATCTATCTATCTATCTATCTATTCTTTAGATTTTTATACCGCCATATCCCCGGAGGGCTCCGGGCGGTGAACAACAGACAATCATAATATAGTCATAATACAATCATAAAATAGCTAAAACCTATAAAAGCAGCGATAAAAACAATGAAAACTAAATATAAAGATATAATAATTATAAGTGGCGTCCGACAACCTCATTTTTATAAAATCCTCTCCTATGTTGTTAGCACACAAGCATTCCTGGGTAAGCTAAGCCGGGTAAGCTAAGCTAAGCTGTACTTTGCTTCTGCGCACTCTGCTGTATTAAAAAGGTATCTCTTGCCAGAGAAATACCAACAATTTCCACGCTACATGGATGTCTGTCTGTCTAAAACATTTATTCCATTTCTCCTGGAGAAAATGGGTGTTTTGGACAGTATGGAGTTGTACTCTACCAAGATCCCAACCCTCTGTAAACCCTACCCTCTTGGGTCCATCTTTAACTTATCTTTAACCTTTGGGGGAGGGCGGTATAAAAGTGGAATCAATCAATCAATCAATCAATCAATCAATCAATCAATCAATCAATCAATCAATCAATCAATCAATCAATCAATCAATCAATCAATCAATCAATCAATCAATCAATCAATCAATCAATCAATCAATCAATCAATCAATCAATCAATCAATCAATCTATCTCCAGGTGTTTCCAAACTCAGGGCTGACAACCCTTGCCTGAAATTGAAAAGCAATACTTTTCAACTGCACTAGTGGATGTAAGGTAGACGTCCTGATTGCATGGAATTATCTGGATAATATTTATACAGCTCCCAAGAGCAAGGCACTGGTCAGCAGCTTGAAACAAGAGCATGGCTGAATACATTCAAGTATTGGATCAAACTATGTTTTAACTCTGTTGAGCGCAGTTTAACACATATTTTGCGCCCAGACCTATTTGCCTCCGAATGGTATCTCTTAAATCAAAAATCTACTCTCTAGGTTTAATACTTGAAGATCTCTGTATGCTGTCACCCAGAGAAATTCTGCAAACCTTAAAAAGAAGACTTTAAGAACAGGAATACCATGTCTTGTTGGGGCAAACAAATAAATCATGCTCACCCCTTTCTGTTGGAATAGTACCAGAACAGGGGCACATAGCCAAATATCTTGAACTATTAACTGAACCCCAGCAGAGATGGATTATTACAAGGGCCAGATGCAATACTTTCCCATCGGCCATTACAAAGGGTCGCTACCTATCTATCCCTCTCCAGGATCGGGTCTGTCCACACTGTAAAAACCAAGTGGAGACTCTTGCTCACATTATACTTGACTGTCTGAGATATGTGGGTATTAGGAATTTCTCTCCTGGTCGGGTCTTAGACAAACCTGAAGGAGACTGACAACTCTGTTGTGGAGCTTTTGTTAAATAATACAGAGGCCATGCTCTTGGAAAAAGTAGCAACATTTCTTTTACAAGTGACAGAACTTTCCAAGTAATGTCCAATGCTAGATACAGTTTATCTGTCTGTGTTTTGGATGTACTTTTGATTTGTACTTCAGAAATGTCTGTAACGCTCTGGAGCCTATTTTAATATGCCTAATAAAGGTTGTTGTGTTGCATGGGTCAGCGCGGTCTGGAAAGGTTCCCTTATCATGTCATTCTGCCTTGCTTCTCTTTTGGAACATTTTATATGGCAGTTCCTGGTATCAGGCTTGTTCAAGCACATCCCATAAATGTTTAAGAGTATGTTTTACTGTGTATGTAAAGCCTTCCTTACTTTCTTCACCTGGGGTTTTCCTCATTTACATTTCTCCAGTTTTCAGGTAGTTGAGTTTTGGAGGTTTTTTTAAAATCCCACTTGGGGACAAAGGAAGGTGGGGGAAAAACATGAGGGAAGTTGAAGGAAGGTTTGGGGCCAGTGATATAGAGAGAGGAGGAGGAGGAGGAGGAGGAGGAGGAAGTGTGTCTCTGTTGATCTCCGTGCAGCTGCTGCCAACTTCTGTGGGTCACACATGGTCACATTTTTCCATTTAGAAGCACCCCGTGAAATCCCTAAATGCGGGTTACGTAACTACTTCTAAGGATGGATGCAATTTTTATCCCAGTCTTCCGCCAAGGAGCTCAGAGCAATGCCAACAGTTTTCTCCTCTGCCATTTTGTCCTCACAACAACACTATGAAATAGGATAGGCAGTCAGAGCGTGCCTGGCCCAAGGTCACCAAGAAGAGTTGCCAATGTCCAGATGGTTAGAAACCATTACCATATTACTGGGGGTTGCACATTAGGACAACAAAGCAAATATCATAGAACTGAGCCAAACACCATATCGGTCTTTTTCGCACAGCAGAAATGAAACATTCTGCAGATGTTTTTAAAAGATCCATTTTGGCTCTTTTGTTTGTTCTGCGCAGACAAAAAAGTGTTGCCAATCAAAACAGTTCTTTTTCCTGTACCAGTAATTGACTGAAGCTCAGTGGCGTAGCTACAAGAGGAAGGGGATGCACGTTGCACTGGGTGCACACCTAGGGGGCATGAAAAATGCCCCCTGCCCCCTCGTCCCGCCTTGCCAGACCTGGCCCCGCCCCAGCAGCCTGGCCCATTTTCAGCCAGCAGAAAGCTGTTTTCTGCCGACTGAAAAAGGTAAGTGGGAGGCCATGGGGGGGAGGGGCACGGGCCTAGCCATGGGGGGAGGGGCTGGGCCAGGGCCGTGGGGGGGGGGTCACAGGGGTTCGGAAAACACAGAGTGCACCCCGAGTGCACTCCTGCCCAACTCTGCTGAAGCTTGTCAGTTTCATTTTGTTGTGCCTGCCATTTTGTGCTGCAGAGATTCTCCGTCCCTCCCTCCATTTGCCAGCGGCTTCCCACGGAGATTTTATCTGCTTGCAGCTCATCAGTGCACTATTTCACTGTAAAAAGTACACGAATAAAGTTTGTCAGGTGTCTGTGTAGCCTCAGCTTGTGAGTTCTGTGGGGCAGTACTTGGAAGGAGTTGCAAAGAAACTAAATTTAAAACAAAATGGTTTACTTTCTAAACAAATAACACTTTTAACATTTAACACATTACAGTCCTGTTAAGTTGCATTTTCAAGTCCTTATATTTACAGTCTACTGATATTGCCAAGTCCAATTCTTCTTTGCGAGTGGGTTGGCTCCTGAAGACTCCAAGGGCTTGATGAACAGGATTCAACATGATGAAGGTTTCCAGGAGAACTCTCACCCATTACAACCACAAAAACCCTGAAACAATAAACTCCAACATTTACAACATAGCAAAAACAAACAACTACCTTCCCACTAGTTCCCAACAACATTGCAGTTACCTTAACAAGGTGTTAAGGGCTTATAGAAATCAAGGTCCGAGTCTGGTAGCCTTGTCTCCTCCAAACTACATGAGCTCTGCAGCTTCCTGCTGCTTTGAGTCTCCACCCCTTTTTGGGTCAACCCATTCTGAGCATGGGGGTTACATCTGCAGTGGAGGAAAGGTCTCAGAGTAGAGGATCAGCTTTTCATATGCCGGATAAATGCAGTGTGCCATGGATAATCTTTGTCTCTCCTACCTTATGCAGGTTAGAATCAATCTTGCTTTGTTGTAGTTGCTTTGTGCATATACCTTGTTGGCTCTTTGGAGAGGCAGGAGGTAAACAAATTAAATGAATTGTCCTGTTTGACTTGGCAACATCAAGGAAACGTCTTTGCCCCAGTATTGTCAATGGGCTTTAACTGTGTCAATCAGACAGACAAGATCTTCTGCCATTTGTTGACTTTCTTCATTGGTCTTATGATTACAGGCCTTTCTTAGGGTGTGCCCTCATACTAGTTTTGGTGGAAGTGCGTGGCTGAAATCCCTCCAAAAAAACAGATGAAGTACAATACGGTTTAGTTGAAAGATGGAAGGATGAGTGGGAAGCTTGGCTTGTCATCGCAAGACTCTCCACTCTTGTGAATATCAGTTCATTCGAGAGGAAAGTGTTTGTGTCAGTAAATAAATCCAAGAGGGCAAATGCCATCTTTGCAATTGGAAGGTACAAAAGCTCAAGAAGCCCTCAAATATTTTGCTAAACTTCTAAACATGCTTCTACATTTGCTGGATGACTTTTTGAGGTCTCAGGAGTAAGCGCGGAACTTTACAATTTCTTCATCTTTTTCTGGAAAATGTGGCAAGGGAAGGGATCCCAAGAGTCGCTTTTCATTTCCAGATCTGCTTAGTCAGACCTAGATGATTTACAACAAATTTTGATGCAGCAATGAGAAAGTCAGTCTGCTTCTCATGGCAAAGAAGAAACACCCTTTTGGGGTGGGGGTGGGGAATGACTGGAAATAAACAGTCCTTTCCATAGAATTTAATGGGGGAAATGCATTGAATTGACTAGGCTTTGTCCCACTTTTCAGATGAAGGTCTCGTAACATTTTCTGAAGGACCTCTTTAAATAACATGGATTAGAGCATAGGTGTCGAACTCGTGGCCCTCCAGATGTTATGGACTACAGTTCCCATCACCCCTGCCAGCATGATGCTGGCAGGGGCTGATGGGAACTGTAGTCCATAACATCGGGAGGGCCGTGAGTTCGACACCTGTGGATTAGAGTATCACTGCTTGGTGCAAAAACTAGCCGGAAGGACATCGTTTTTACTTGGATTGATCAAATGTGCTTTATCCCTTATGAAGTCCCACCTGTTCTGGACCAATGATCTTGGAGTTGGCCATCCAAGCCTTATTTAAGAACATAAGAACATAAGAACTAGCCTGCTGGATCAGACCAGAGTCCATCTAGTCCAGCATTCTGCTACTCGCAGTGGCCCACCAGGTGCCTATGGGAGCTCACATGCAGGATATGAAAGCAATGGCCTTCTGCTGCTGCTGCTCCTGAGCACCTGGTCTGCTAAGGCATTAGCAATCTGAGATCAAGGAGGATCAAGATTGGTAGCCATAGATTGACTTCTCCTCCATAAATCTGTCCAAGCCCTTTTTAAAGCTATCCAGGTTAGTGGCCATCACCACCTCCTGTGGCAGCATATTCCAAACACCAATCACACGTTGCGTGAAGAAGTGTTTCCTTTTATTAGTCCTAATTCTTCCCCCCAGCATTTTCAATGAATGCCCCCTGGTTTGTTCCTAGTATTGTGAGAAAGAGAGAAAAATTTCTCTCTGTCAACATTTTCTACCCCATGCATAATTTTATAGACTTCAATCATATCCCCCCTCAGACGTCTCCTCTCCAAACTAAAGAGTCCCAAACGCTGCAGCCTCTCCTCATAAGGAAGTTGGTGCCCAATCCTTCAATCATCCTCAAGTTAGCCCTTCTCTGCACTTTTTTCTATCTCTTCTCGATATCCTTTTTTGAGATGTGAGCTAATGTCAGAACTTTGAACTACAAAGTACTCCAAGTCTCGCGCGGTCGCAAGACCACGGCGTATTTTTATATATATAAGGGCATGACAATCTTTGCAGTTTTATTCTCAATTCCTTTCCTAATTATCCCCAGCATAGAGTTTGCCTTTTTCACAAGCTGCCATGCATTGAGTTGACATTCCCATGGAACTATCAAGCTAAGACAGCCTTAAATCCCTTTCTCCTCTGGTCTGTTGTGACTGATAGCACTGACCCCTGTAGCGTGTATGTGAAGTTTGGATTTTTTGCCCCTACGTGCATCACTTTTACATTTCTAGCTACATTGAACTGCATTGATTGCCATTTCTTAGCCCACTCACCCTAATTTTATCAAGGTCCGGCTTTGGGAGCTCTTCTCTTAGTAATCCTTTGGTGGTTCTTACCACCCTTACATAATTTGTGGTATCATCTGCAAACTTGGCCACCACACTACCCACCCCTACTTCCAGGTCATTTTATGAATAAGTTCAAGAGCACTGCTGGTGGTCCCAAAACGGATCCTTGGGGACACCACTCCCTACATCTCTCCATTGTGAGAACTTCCCATTTATACTCCACACCTTTGTTTCCTGTTCCTCAACCAGTTTTTAATCCATAGGAGGACTTCCCCTCTTATTCCTTCATTGCTGAGTTTTCTCAACAGTCTCTGGTGAGGAACTTTGTCAAAAGCCTTTTGGAAATCCAAGTAGACAATGTCCACTGGTTCCCCCTTATCCACATGTCTGTTTACACCCTCGAAGAACTCTAGTAAGTTTGTAAGACAGGACTTGCCTCTACAAAAGCCATGCTGACTCTTCCTCAGCAGGTCTTGCTTTTCTACATGTTTAATAATTTTATCTTTAATGATAGATTCTACTAATTTACCAGGAACAGATGTCAAACTGACTGGCCTGTAATTTCCCGGGTCCCCCCTAGACCCTTTCTTAAAGATTGGTGTGACATTGGCCATTGGCCATTGGCCAACATTTAAATTGTGTAGCTTTATTGCTCAAGACCTTGGTCAAGTAATAGCTGTTTCTGTACAAAGCACCTAAAACATTTTAAAAACGTTTTAGATCCCATCAAAGAACATGATTTTTGTTCACACTCACCCCCTTAAAATGATTCCTTGCCGCCATTTTTTTATTTTCCCTGTTTCTTCCCAGTGAGTAGACAATTCAGTGCTTCTGTGCTTCACAGCGTCAGTGGCATAGGAGGTTAAGAGCTCGTGTATCTAATCTGGAGGAACCGGGTTTGATTCCCCGCTCTGCCGCCTGAGCTGTGGAGGCTTCTCTGGGGGATTCAGATTAGCCTGTACACTCCCACACGCGTCAGCTGGGTGACCTTGGGCTAGTCACAGCTTCTCGGAGCTCTCTCAGCCCCACCCACCTCACAGGGTGTTTGTTGTGAGGGGGGAAGGGCAAGGAGATTGTGAGCCCCTTTGAGTCTCCTGCAGGAGAGAAAGGGGGGATATAAATCCAAACTCTTCTTCTTCTTCTGGATGCAAACTGCTACCAGAGCAAGAAATTAAACTTGGCGTAATAACGTTTGTCAGAACAACGAGCCCAATTTGGTGATGCTCCAAGCACGTTAATTCAAAACACACCTTTTGTTTTCTAGGGCAAACTCGAAAAAGATAAAGAACTTCTGCAGGTTCGCAGCCGGACTGCCCGAGCGCGCCTTGCCTAGTGCCACAGACGTCTCCAGAAAACCTCCTCTTTGCATGGTCGAACCTGTTCAGAACGAAAAATAAATAAAGGCAAAGGTAAATATACAAAGGTTGATGTGACCCTTTAGAGAATAAAGATGAATTACTTTTTTTGGGGGGTGGGGGAATGTGGGAAGAGCCAGTCGGGTGTCTGAGTCAGTGTTCAGCCAGCTGCTATGGAGATCGGTTACCCAGAATATGAGGCTGGGCTTTCAGCCCAACTAAGAGCCATAATGGGTGTTTCTCCTCTCTCTCTCTCTCTCTCTCTCTCTCTCTCTCTCTCTCTCTCTCTCTCTCTCTCTCTCTCTCTCTCTCGTTTTGTTTTGCACCTGCCTTTGCTTTCAACAATGATCTGCTGATGCTGGGGCCATTATATTTGCTGCCAATATGCAAGAGAAAAAGCAAACTGGAAAAATGCACCACCTGCAGGTAACATGATACTTTCTCTGTCTGAGTCACTTTCCTGAGATTCAGCTGAGCTTTTTGGCGCTGCTTTCGCGTGCATCTCTATGAACATTTTTGCAGTACACGCTACAGGGGTCAGTGCTATCAGTCACAGACCAGGAAAGGGATTTAGGCGCCTTAGTTGATAGTTCCATGGGAATGTCAACTCAATGCATGGCAGCTGTGAAAAAGGCAAACTCTATGCTGGGGATCATTAGAAAAGGAATTGAGAATAAAACTGCAAAGATTGTCATGCCCTTATATAAAGCCGTGGTGCGACCGCACTTGGAGTACTGTGTCCAGTTCTGGTCGCCGCATCTCAAAAAGGATATTGAGGAGATAGAAAAAAGTGCAGAGAAGGGCAACAAGGATGATTGAGGGATTGGAGCACCTTCCCTATGAGTAGAGGCTGCAGCGTTTGGGACTCTTTAGTTTGGAGAGGAGGCGGCTGAGGGGGGATATGATTGAAGTCTATAAAATTATGCATGGGGTAGAAAATGTTGACAGAGAGAAATTTTTCTCTTTCTCACAATACTAGAACCAGAGGGCATCCATTGAAAATGCTGGGGGGAAGAATTAGAACTAATAAAAGGAAACACTTCTTCACGCAACGTGTGATTGGTGTTTGGAATATGCTGCCACAGGAGGTGGTGATGGCCACTCACCTGGATAGCTTTAAAAGGGGCTTGGACAGATTTATGGAGGAGAAGTCGATCTATGGCTACCAATCTTGATCCTCCTTGATCTGAGATTGCAAAGGCCTTAACAGACCAGGTGATCAGGAGCAGGAGCCGCAGAAGGCCATTGCTTTCACATCCTGCCTGTGAGCTCCCAAAGGCAGCTGGTGGGCCACTGCGAGTAGCAGAGAGCTGGACTAGATGGACTTTGGTCTGATCCAGCTGGCTTGGTCTTATGTTCTTATGTTCTTATGAGTAGATATAACTCCATTGCGAATACAGCTTTGGGTTGGTAGGGGTTGTAGGGATGCCTGGGGTCCACTGGAAACGGCAGGGGTGGCCAACCTATGGCACTCCAGATGTTCATGGACTTCAATTCCCATCAGCCCCTGCCAGCATGGCCGATTGGTTGGCCACCCTTGGACTACGGGATAAGTTCCCGTAGTGACCTTGGGCTAGTCATAGTTCTTCTGAGCTCTCTCAGCCCCACCCACCTCACAGGGTGTTTGTTGTGAGGGGGGAAGGGCAAGGAGATTGTGAGCCCCTTTGAGTCTCCTACAGGAGAGAAAGGGGGGATATAAATCCTCTTCTTCTTCTTCCCTGGAGAAAACCAATGCTTTGGAGGGCCATCTCTGTGACACTGTACCCCACCGAGGTCTCTGCCCTCCCCAGGCTCCAATCCCAATGCTCTAAGAGTTTTCCAACCAGGATCTAGCAACCTTACCCCCCTCCCCAACCATTGCTGGGGTTGTCTGCAGAAGTTGAAGCTATATTTCATTCTTGTTTTGGAATCAGGCCCTTATACAGCCCCCCCCCCCCCCGCCCCGGGTTTCTGTTGGTGCTCTGTGCTAACCAAAACCTGGTTTTCAACCTTCCCACACCGAGAAACCTCCTCTGACTCACCAACAGCATCTCGAGAAGCGCTTGGCTGCGAACTGTAAGCGTGTAATTCACATCAGAGTCACATGGCAAGAAAAGGAGCAGCCAGAATTGAGGCCTTACTGGGGGGAGGGGGGTCAGCGCCATACGTACATGCGGGGCTTGAATGGGGGAAGAGAAAGAAGACTACGGAGCTTTTGCTAGGAAGATGCTCACTGGACACTCCTGTGTGAAAAAGAGAGCTTTTCCACCACAACGGCCCATTCCATACAAGCCAACAAACATGGGTGTAGGCAGAGGTGGGATCCAGCAGGTTCTCACAGGTTCCCGGGAGTAGGTTACTAATTATTTGCGTGTGCCGAGAGGGGGTTACTAATGGGTGATTTTGCCACGTGATTTTTGCCTTAGTTACGCCCCTCCTCTCAGCAGTAGTGTGCAGAACTTGAAGCAGTCTAGCAGGAGGTGTGCCGGCGTGCGTGGCAGCCTGCGCCTGCGTGCATTCGTTTCCCGCCCAAGGACCGGCGCAGCGGCTGCGTCCTTGCCACAGCCCCGCCCAGGAATGCCAGGCCACACCCCTGTCATGCCCTGCCCAGCCCCATTGGCGCTACGCCACAGTTTGAATCCCACCACCCTGGGAACCTATTTTTGGATCCCACCACTGGGTGTAGGATGCTATAAAAGCCGGGGGGGTGGGGGCTTTGCACTGTTCCTGCCCCCCCACAACGAGTCTGCCCTGTTTTATTTCTCTCAACCCGGGTTTTTTGAAAATTGCTAAACTAGCGATTCTTTTGAAAAATCCCAGTTTGGAGCCACCCATGCAGGAGGCGCTTTATTTGCCTCCCCTCCACCGCACCGTCCCTGGTGAGGGAGAAGCCGCCTGCCATTCCCCTGCCATTCCAGGGAGACCCCTTTTCCTTTTTTAAAATGTTGTGGGTTGCATCTGCATTACCTGCACAGGTGCAGCCGGTCCCATCATGGGTGCATCGGCGTGGCTGTGGGGGTTCATCTCTGCATGCCTGCGTAGCTACACATGCTTTGCCAGAATTTTTTTTTAAGAGAAACGTCTCTGTATGAAGGCATGACAGCAACAACCCAGATGGTTTCCCTGGGATCCAATCGCTGCCTGCAGAGGACTCACGTGAACAGGTAAACAGGGAAATGGGTTCCTTTCTTATCATGACTGCAGCCCGTCATACATTTGCTGCGCTGAACGGGGCCTTCGTGACCTCTCCTTTTTCTCAACGTGCATGCAAAATCAGAACAGGAATCTGGCACACTCGTTCTCTGTACACAAGTACCAGAAGCAGGCCTTTCCAAAAGGTAGAGTTGCCAACTTCCAGGTGGGGCCTGGAGATTTCCTGGAATTTTGACTCCACTCTAGATTACAGAGATTAGGTCACCTAGAGCAGTGGTGGCGAACCTATGGCACGGGTGCCGGAGGTGGCACTCAGAGCCCTCTCTGTGGGCATGTGCAAACAGAGTGCTCCCCCCCCCCCATCTAGACTGGCCTGGGCTACTGGGCTCGATTATTAGCATTAAACCTAAGACCCAGTTTTGGGGAAGCAGCTTAGGTAACCCTGTTAAGTGCTGTTAAACCCCACTGATTTTCATGGGAAGAACTAAAGCACGATCCTTTACCTGGGAGTAAGCTCAGTTGCTGGCAATGTGGCTTGCTTCTGAGAAAACCCTCCTAGGGTCGTGATTCACCTGTTGGAAGAGTTGCATGGTTGCTTCAAAGCAAAGCCACCGACTACCACCAGGCCTACTCCTGAGTAACACATGCTTCGGAGCCCACCATTTTTTCTAAACTAAAGCCTCAGTATTCTGGTTAAATTGCCGTGTGGGCACTTTGCGATAAATAAATGGGTTTTGGGTTGCAATTTGGGCACTCGGTCTTGAAAAGGTTCGCCGTCACTGACCTAGAGAAAACGGAGGTCCCTCCTGAGGCGCTGGCATCTGAACCAGGGAGCTTCCGTTTTAAAAACAGGCCTAACCAAAGATGAACTTGCTAGATTCAGAAGCTTGACGCTACGAGCAGGCAGGGGACAGATACATTTTTGTTTAGCGCCACAGAATAGAGCAATGGGACCATTCTTTTACTGTAATCTGAAAGCTGTTGCATGAGAGCAAAGGCTTTTGTAAAGTTTTATCAACATGCCAACTCAGAAGTTGAATCACAAATCATTTTTGCACTTGTGCTGTGAATTTATTGCCGCAACACAACAACTGACCAATTAAATAGTGTAATTGGTAACGCTGATCTTATTTGGAATAAGGAACGTTCTAGAACTTGTCGTGAGTATTAAAAGTTTGTGCGGACCTTTTATTGTTGTTCTTTGAGAAACCTTGTACAGAAACCAGTACCTCAAAGTTCTCCCTCCAATCACTGTTAAAGTTTTTTCTGCATTCGTTAAGCCTCGTCTTGATTTTATTAATTGGCCTGGGAGTCCCAGGATACTTCTTTGCCACAGCTCCACTCCCAAATATCCAGGAATTTCCCATCTTGGAGCTGGCAACTCTAAGCCGCAATTCCTCCCACACCCCAGCTGCTATCTGGGGGTCTGTGACTGAACAGACAGGAATCCTCGATCCACCTGCGGGTCACAACTCATAGTTTGAGTTGTGTTTGAGTTTGAGTTTTGAGTTTTGCAGCATCCTTGTAACTCATTCTGGAATGAGTCGAGTCCTCATTTACTCGGCTTATCTAATGCAGGTAGGAAAGGCTGTGGTGTTGTCTTGGGAGGAATTCACCTATTGCTTGTTGCCTCTTAGACCAAGGTGACTGGGCTTTGACTGGATTCTGCCTGCAGCGATTGTATTAGTCACCAAAACGACATGAACTGCAGGGCGTGAGCCAGGAAACTGACAGAGATAAAGCAGGAGAGGACATATTGAGGGGGCTTTTCAGTTAGTCATAAAATGCCTTTGCTCTCTGTCCATTCTCACATACACACCCCTTTGCCAGGTAGTAAGCAGAGGAAGCTACTTTGATCCGCAAGAAACTCCCAAAATAAAATCCACGTGGTACCCTTTCTGAGGACCAACCAAAATATCAGAGAACAATGCGCAAACATTGGAGAATTCAAGAACTCTTCATCAGCGTAGCTGCTGGGAATATATTGTATGTTTGTGAGGGTCAATGTGGTAAGGTGGTTAGACTATGGAACTAGTCTTGGAAGAAGAAGAAGAAGAAGAAGAAGAAGAAGAAGAAGAGGAGGAGGAGGAGTAGGAGTAGGAGGAGGAGTAGGAGGAGTTTGGATTTATATCCCCCCCTTTCTCTCCTGCAGGAGTCTCAAAGGGGCTGACAATCTCCTTGCCCTTCCCCCCTCACAACAAACACCCTGTGAGGTGGGTGGGGCTGAGAGAGCTCCGAGAAGCTGTGACTAGCCCAAGGTCACCCAGCTGGCATGTGTGGGAGTGCACAGGCTAATCTGAATTCCCCAGAGAAGCCTCCACAGCTCAGGCGGCAGAGCTGGGAATCAAACCCGGTTCCTCCAGATTAGATACATGAGCTCTTAACCTCCCACGCCACTGCTGCTCATTAGCAGAGCCCAGGTAGTTAACAGTTCGAAAAAATTTCTTTACTCTCTTTCCTTATAATTTACAGGGCAGTCTTAAGAACAGTTTCTTGTGAGTAAGCCCCATTGGATAGACCTCTGTAGGATTCCTGGTCAGGGTTGCTCTTCTTATTAGATTTTTTAACTTGTTAACTTATTAGGTTTTTTAAACTTCTTATCAGATTTTTTTAACTTATTTTAATTTTTTAACTTATTAGATTTTTTAACTTGTTGATCATAGTTTTGACCAGGGCCCTTTCTGCACAAATCACCTAAAATGTTTCTAAAATGTTTTCAATGCCCTCCCCCCCCCCCACGATGCCCTTCCCCCCCCCCCCACACACACTCACCACCTGAAACGATTCATGACTGCCATTACATGATTTTTCCTGGGTTTTTTTTTAGTTTTGTATTCAATTGATGCTTCAGTGCTTCCAAGCCCTGTGCTGTGATTCTCACCACCTTGTATACTCGATGCATTGAAGACGGGCCTCCAAAAAAAATAAGAAATGCTGCAGATATACCAGCAGGGAGGAATGGAGTCAGCTCAGGATATGGTGCCAAGGAGGAAATTCAGGAAAGCAGAGAAGCATGGGGAACTCGATCAATAGATTGCACAGCAACCAAAGGCCTTTTCAGAACGTTTCCACCCGAGAATTATTTTAAAAGGGAATTCATTGAAAATTTTTTGAGACTGCAAATAAAACATAAGGGGGAAGAAAACAATGGGGAACTCCAAGGAAGGAATGTTTTATTTCCTGCCCCAAACCATTTTAAAAGATCTGTGTGGAAAGGGCTATTATGTCTACTGCTAAATATTGTTTTGTCTGTTTATTGTATTTAGCGCACAGGGTACCTCCTTACAATGAGCATGGGAGGGGGGGGTGGGATTTGTTCATTTTAAGGACAGACACAGCACTTTCTCAACTTTCCCCCTTGGACTGGAGTCTCTTGGCAGATTTATGAAGGAATTCACACCAAACCTCTCTGCCTCAGTCACATATGTGAAGAAATGTGTTGTGACTCACAAAAGCTCAAGTTGATATAAATGTTGTTAGTGTCATGACCCAGGGTCTTAGCCAGGGTCCTGCCATATTTCTTTCTGCAGAGTGCCTAAGCAGTGTTGAAAGTTGTTTGCTTTTCATTTCTCCCTGTACCAGTCTGCCCTTATCCAGTTACAGCAGCTGGAGAAGGGTGGGTGGGTCTGGGTGTCTTCTTCCCAAGTTCTCACTGTCTGAGGAATGTGTGTGCATGTGAGTGTGTGAGTGTGGGACAGTATTGGAAGACAGGGCTATTCATGGCTACTAGTCAAAATGGATACTGCATACCTATTTACTCCAGTGTTAGAGGAGCAGGCCTATTATATTAGGTGCTGTGGAGCACAAGTAGGATAATGCTGCTGCACATGTCTTGCTTGTGGGTGTTATGATCGTGTTTGATCCTGCCATGTCTCCTGTCTCCTGCCCGGGATGTGGGAACCTTTCTCTTCTCATTCCCCCCCTCTGCTGTGCTTATGTTTTTCTACTTTGCTTCTCAGGCCTTACCAGCTCATGAGACACCTGCTTTGTAGCTTTGTCAGTAGTGTGGAATGTAGGTTGTTTTGACCTTGGTGCAGAGGGAGGTTTATTCTTCCCTGGACTGTGAGACTGGAAGGGTGCTATCTCCCCTTGGGAACTGTGTTCATTGTGTCAGGCTCTCAAATGTGGAAAGTCCTAAAGCAGTTTATTTCTACAACTCGTAGAGTAACGAAGAAAGCTGAATCTAAGCTCCCCCGCTTAGATCCAGAGATTATAACCTTCAACCCCCCCCCCCATTCGATTCCCACCAAATGTGTTTCACAAAGTGTATAACATTTGCACTACAGAGCTTCAAGGGACCTGGGAACGTTCGCACCTTCCCGTAGGAGTGCTGGCACCAGGGAATTGCCAGGGAGGGGAGAGGGAAACAGGAAAGCATTTACAGGAAACATTTGCAATTCTTACACAGCAAGACATCTGGGCATTGACAGGCTCGGTCCTGACATTATTTGACCATTCTGTTTCAAGATCAGATGACTATAACCCTTATTGTCCAGTTCCCGTTTGTTGGTGACTCCCTAACGCCGAAAAGGCTGGACGGATCGCCTCCAAATTTTCACATGACATCCCTCCCTGTTGCAGGCAGGTAATCGGACCTTCAAATCGCCAAAAGCCCATACCTGAGCCAGGTAAAACATCTTTTTCCTGGCGCACCAGGCCATGAAGCTGGCTGTGTTTAACAGTCACCCTTAGAATGTTCATGCAGCCTGTCTGGGCCTGAGGCCTTGGTATGCCCTTAGAACAGTGGTGGCGAACCTATGGCACGGGTGCCAGAGGTGGCACTTAGAGCCCTCTCTGTGGGCACACGCAAACAGAGTGCCCCCCCCCCCACATCTAGGCTGGTCTGGGCCACTGGGCTTGATTATTAGCATTAAACCTAAGACCTAGTTTTGGGGAAGCAGTGTAGGTAACGCTGTTAAGCGCTGTTAAACCCCACTGATTTTCATGTGAAGAACTAAAGTGCTATCCTTTACCTGGGAGTAAGCTCGGTTGCTGGCAATGGGGCTTGCTTCTGAGTAAACCCTCCTAGGGTCATGATTCACCCATTGGAAGACACGGTTGCTTCAAAGCAAAGCCACCAACTACCACCAAGCTTACTCCCGAGTAACGCACGCCTCGGAGCCAACCGTTTTTTCTAAACTAAAGCCTCAGTATTCAGGTTAAATTGCTGTGTTGGCACTTTGTGATCAATAAGTGGGTTTTGGGTTGCAGTTTGGACACTTAGTCTCAAAAAGGTTCACCATCACTGCTATAGGGTTAAGTTTTGTTCCTCTCCTTTGTTTGTGGACGTGAAAGGAGGCCACAGTCTGGTGGGAAAATCCATCATGTAAACTATTCAAATGCTCACAGTGCAAACAAATTCCAAATTAAGGGTTTGAATGCACTTTGCCTCGATCTTAAAGAGACTTTCAGGATGAACTCGGTGGCATCTGTGTTCTGCTCACAGGGGGAGGAGGCCTCCAGATCAGGCAAAATCGTTTGCCTTTCAGTGGTTCTTTTGTCTGGTCTGAGCAATTACCCTCCACACCCAGACTGAATAAGCAGCTTCTCATGATTGGCAGAAAAATGCCAGATTGAGGAAACCATAATAAGCCTGAGGTGAGAAGGCTATTCTTAGAATTTGTAGGTGGACTTGGCAAACTCCTCTCTTCTTTAACAAAATTAATTCCAGCAGATAAAATTATCTCTTTTGTGTTGACTTGTTTTAGCCAAGCAACCATCTGGAATACAAGGCGTGTACACTAGACAATTTTGTCCTACTAAGTAAATGTTTATAGAATCGTAGAATCATAGAATTGGAAGAGATCCCAACGGCCATCAAGTTCAACACCTTGCAATCCAGGAACACACAATCCAAGCACTCCCAACATAAGGGTTGTAATTGTGTTTTTAACTGTTGTTGGATATCATGTGTTGTGTTGTAAACCGCCTAGAGCCCTCCGGGGATGAGGTGGTCTACGAAATCCAGATAGATAGATAGATAGATAGATAGATAGATAGATAGATAGATAGATAGATAGATAGATAGATAGATAGATAGATAGATAGATAGATAGATAGATAGATAGATAGATAGATAGATAGATAGATAGATAGATAGATAGATAGATAGATAGATAGATAAAGATGATGATGATGATGATGATGATAACAAGAAGAAGAAGATCATCCAGCCTCTGTTTAAAAACCTCCAAAGAAGGAGACTCCACCACTCTCCGAGGCAGTGAATTCCACTGTCAAACAGCCCTGACGGTCAGGAAGTTCTTCCTAATGTTTAGGTGGAATCTCTTTTCCTTTACCTGGAGCCCATTACTCCTGGTCCTAGTCTCTGAGGCAGCAGAAAACAAGCTTGTTCCCTCTTCGACATGACATCTCTTCAAATATTTAAACAAGGCTATCATGTCCCCCCTTAACCTTCACTTCTCCAGACTAAACATCCTCAACTCCCTAAGTCTCTCTTCGTAGGGCATGGACTCCAGACCTTTTACCATTTATCAAGAAGCTTAATGCCAAATCCAGTATCTTTAGGAACTGCCTGAAAAGGAACTTCACCTGACACAACCTGTTCACAGTGGCCGTGGTTGCATAGCGATAGTGGTACTGATGCTCTCTGTTGCAAATATTCTTGATTTGCTCTATACAAAGATCTCACATAAATTTTGAAAGTACCTACAACTTTTTGATGTTGCAAATCTTGCAGAGATCTTATTAGGAGGTGTTGACAAGTACACCTTGTCAATTTCAGTGAAAATTCACTAACAGCTTCATCCTAACCACACGTACTCATTTCTAATTCCATTTAAGTCAGTGGGACGTCTGACCACAATCCATTAAGCTAAACATCACCCAGTTTGGCAGGTGTACATCCTGACTTCCAGGAAAACCAAAGTTTCTCCCAGGTATGAATTTTCTAAAGGAAGGACAGGTATTCATGTATTAATTAATTTTGAAAACAAAATGGAGAAGTCTCATAATGTAATATATCTTAACAAAAATGAATTGTAAATATTCGTTATTCTGTATTTTACTTATCATTCAATTTAGAGTCTACCCTTCCCTGTAAATGAGTGGTTTACAACAATAGATTTACAACTGAAAAAAAACAAATATGATCCACACAATGTGGCATCAACCTGAATGACAATAACTAGCTAAGGGGAATGAATTAAACAACTCATATCACTCATATAAACAACAAGGAAAAGAACGAAAAGGAGGCAAAAGTGAAGAACGTTGGGAAAAGGAAGGGGAAAGGGGTGGAGGGGAGGCGCAAAAGGGAAGGAGGGGAGGGAAAGGAAGCCTGACCCTTGCCGCACAAATCTTTTGAAACGTTTTGAGGCAGGAAATAAAACTTTTCCTCCATAGTTCCGTATTATTTTCCCCCCTTTGCTTCTAAAAACCTTTTGTTTCCAGCCGCAAAACGTCTTCAGTGAACCCCCCTTTAAAAACGACTCTACAGGTTGAATCATTTTCAGAACAGCTTTATTTGGTGTGCGTTTTCTTTAAAAGGTTTCCCATGCCTCTCTGCTGTTCCTAGGCTTTCTCCTCGGTGCCATTTTCTGAGCTCACTCTACGTTCTCCCTCATCTGCTTATTTGATCATTTCTGTGATTTTTTTAAAAAAAATTGGGGGGGGACAGCCTTCAAAGGATCAATTATATGAGGTACGGAGAATCGCAGAACAAAACTGTGAAACACTGAAGCATTGATTCAACCCACTTGAAAAAAGGGGGAAAGCACACGCAATAGCGACCATGAATTGTTTCAAGGAGGTGAGTGGGGACGGACTGGGGTGGGGGGAAATTGAAAATGTTTTCTAAACATGTGTGGAAACAGTCAGAGTCCAGCCATATTGGACATTGTTGCTGCCCTCAACCCAAAGCCTGTTGCCTTATTGTCTCATTTAAGAAATTTACACTGTATTCATACTCCAGGGCAAAGGAACACGTTGAGTTGGAAATAGATGAATCTTACTGGGAATGTTTTCCAATCCACAGAGTGAAACTACAGTGCAATTCTAAGAACTCTTTCTTGGGCATAAGCCCCACTGAATTAACCTGAGCTGGATCTTTATCTGCCTCTGATGGACCTGCCCCATCTTGGAATAGGTGACATGTCTCCTGATTACCTGTAAAACTCTTTGTTCTTTCTGTCTCAGATTTGCAGGAAGGATCTCTTGGGTGCTAGTCACTGAAACCGTCAGATAAAAAACAAAGAAGTTACGCTTAAAAGTGCATTTCCCATTGAAATCAGCAGAAAAGGGATGTGAGAAATTAATTAATGCAAAAATCAATGAAATTGAGAGAAAAGGGATGTGAGAAATTAATTAATACATTAATGAAATCGAGAGGGGAGTGATGAAATGCAAACAATAACAAAAACAATTTGCCCACCCTTATTCTGAAGCTGAAACACACTGGGATTTGTTCTGTAATAATATTAAAACACCTAAACTGCCCCACATATATTACATGTGGTAAAAAAAACCAAGGGCAACTTACTATAGTAATGCAAAGGCAAAAATACAGAAAAGGCAGAAATATAAGCATTTAATGTGAGAAACAGAACAAAAATGTATGTACCAAACACACACACACCCAATGGAGTCAGTGCAAAAACAGATAGACTAATCTTTACAATAAAAAAACACTAATCCAGTAAATTCCATTTAATAGCAAGTAAGTCAGGAGGATTCTATTAAAGACCAGAATCACAAACAAGTCAGCTAATCATAGGGCCAAAGTCAGCTAATCATAGGGCCAAAGGATTCTACATGGTACCAGAATAATGTCCCATAAATCAGGATCCTCTTATTATTGCTGGCAGATTCAAAATGAGGTAAGTCATACATGAAGAGATACTTGATATCAGCGGCAATAATTGAAGATGGGGAGTTCTGGATAAAAGACCCGTTTTTGTCTCCGTATCAAGGGTTGATCACTCACAAAGTCATAGTCTGACTTGATGATTGGGAGAAGGACTGCCCCTCGCCATAGACCTCTTCCCCACATCTCCCCCACCATAGACCTCTTCCTCTGTCATCTTTGTGTATCTCTTCAACCCAGTGTCCTCTCTCAAACTCTGGCTCTAGCCCAGGTGGCAGAGGAGGAGAAGAAGAGAAATGTCTACTTGTTTAGGCTTCATGGTGGGGCCAGAAGTACCCTTGATGCTATGTGTGCTGGTTTCCTCAAAACATCTGGTTAGGCACAATAGAAACAGGAATGCTGAGATAAATGGGTGTCGAAGTCACCCCAGGGCATCAAATAGCCTAGGTCAGCCCTGGATTGGTCAGCAAATAAATTACATTTGGACTTCTGTATCACTGTACTAAAAAAGTTGGAAAACACATCTGCAAGAAATGTTACAGTACAAGCAAGTAGTCACTGAGAAGCGGGACACAGTCAGGATTTAAAATCTACTTCCCTGATTTTGCAAATACCAGAAAGGAAACATTGTCCCTGAGAGGAGTGTTCTACTGTACCAAAATAAAACACAAAGCTGAGTCAGATTGCGTGTGCTTGGGTCAAGGATGTGTAAGTCGCAGCTGACTTCTGGCATCCCCAGCAATGGCTTTCGAGGCATGGGAGAAGCAGAAGTGGTTTGCCACGGACATCCTCTGCAAAATCTTTCTTGGTAGTTTCTCATTGTTACACGAAATGGTGGGAGTCTCTCCCTTTTAGAGTGGGGAATTAGCGAGATCAGACTCTTGGCTTAGCAAAAGGTCAATTAAGCTCGGGGTCTTGGTTCCCTGTGTATACCAAGATCAGCTTTTGCAAGAAATTCTGCCAGAGAGCAAATAAAGTTTAACAGGTTTATTAAAGAACTAGCGGGGCCCGGCCAGGCGTTGCTGTGGCAATTGTCCTTCTCATCACAGTCCGCACCCCACACAGATGTCCATGCAGGTCCAATGATCCCCAACATAGCCTTTTGGGAGCAGCAGTGGCGTAGTGGCTAAGAGCAGGTGCACTCTGATCTGGAGAAACCGGGTTTGATTCCCAGCTCTGCAGCTTGAGTTCTGCAGGCTTATCTGGGGAATTCAGATTAGCCTGTGCACTCCCACACACACCAACTGTGTGACGTTGGGATAGTCACAGATTTTCGGAGCTCTCTCAGCCCCACCCACCTCACAGGGTGTTTGTTGTGAGGGGTGAGGGGAAAGGAGGTTGTAAGCCCCTTTGAGTCTCCTACAGGAAAGAAAGGGGGGATATAAATCCAAACTACTACTACTACTACTACTACTACTACTACTACTACTACTACTACTACTACTACTTCTTCTTCTTCTTCTTCTTCTTCTTCTTCTTCTTCTTCTTCTTCTTCTTCTTCTTCTTCTTCTTTTGGGGTGGTCAAATGGAATCCCTCTTTCCCTTTTCAATTCATGACATTATTACAATGGAGGATTGCTAAAAGGTCTCAGTTTTTAGTATAAGGTAACCCTTTCCATTCCACAATGGAACTGTCCAGAGTGCGAATCCTGCTGTCCATGAGGCTGGTTGACACGCACAGTCCTGGCTTGGGCAAGGCAGAACTGGGGCAAGGAGGCTATCCCAGTCAGGCAGCAGAGGCAGGGTGGTGGCTCAGATCGAGGCCAGCTCCCTGGGTTCTTAAGGGGCCACATGCAAAAGAAGCGGAGCCAATAGTGTTGGTTCGCCCCCACCCCGCGGATTTTCTTAGAAGAAAAAGGCAAACTCCAGCTTGCTTTTAGCAAAAGAGAGCTGTGGCAAATATGGGTGAGGAAGTGGGTAAGTGGTGGTTGGATGTGAGGGAGGGCAGAGTGAGGTGTGTGAGGATGAAATGGATGTGGATGAGAGTATGTGTGTTGTGTGGTAGTAGTGGGTGAGGCACAGAGAGTGAAAGTTACCTGCATGTGTGTGTGGGGGGGGGAACCCCACCTGACATCTCACACGGCAAAGTGTGTATGTGTTTCACTTCCACTCGTATTACCTACCAGTATTACCTGTTTACTGTTTTCACTGCTCATCTCTGCCCATCTCTGCGAACATTCTAAGGCAGTGATGGTGAACCTTTTTGAGACTGAGTGCCCAAACTGCAACCCAAAACCCAATTATTTATCTCAAAGTGCCAACACGGCAATTTAACCTGAATACTGAGGTTTTAGTTTAGAAAAAACGGTTGGCTCCAAGGTGTGCATTACTTGGGAGTAAGCTTGGTGGTAGTTGGTGGCTTTGCTTTGAAGCAACCATGCAACACTTCAAATGGGTGAATCACGACCCTAGGAGGGTTTAGAAGCAAGCCCCATTGCCAGCAACCGAGCTTACTCCCAGGTAAAGGATTGCGCTTTAGTTCTTTCCATGAAAATCAGTGGGGTTTAACAGCACTTAACAGGGTTACCTACACGTTGTGTCCAGCGGCCCAGGCCAGCCTAGATGTGTGTGGGGGGGGCGATTTTCCGCCCCCCCACATGATGAACTCTGTGCACGTGTGCCCACAGAGAAGGCTCTGATTGCCACCTCTGGCACCCGTGCCATAGGTTCGCCACCACTGACTTAGACCATTTTTTTGCCCATTGCTCCATGGGAGCTCAATGTGTACAGATGGGCTACATATTACATTTCCAAATGGTGAAAGCATCATCCCCCCGGGGCAATTTCAGGTTAAAACCCCTTCTCTCTGCATACCATGGTCCCAATCCAGACCAGGTTATCCTGTGCTTGGGAAGCGTGGAATTCCCAAACTTGTCCCTTGGCCCACTCCTCAGATTTCCTCAGGGAAAACAGCTGAATTTCTACGATGCTACAGATCTCTGCTGCTGTTCTTATTTTATTTGTTTGAGGAACAAACCAGAGAAAATAAAGTAACTTGTCCTGAGTCCCTCGGGGGAGGGCGGTTTATAAATACAACAATAAATAAATAAATAAATAAATAAATAAATAAATAAATAAATAAAAACTTCAATCGAATGCTTGATTTGTGCCTCAGCCTATTTCCCAAAGCTGAAGAGGAAGAAGAGTTGGTTTTTATACTCTGCTTTTCTCTACCTTTAAGGAGCCCCAAAGTGGCCCACAATCGCCTTTCCTTCTCCTCAGCACAACAGACACCTTGTGAGGCAGGTGGGGCTGAGAGAGTCCTGAGAGAACTGTGACTAGCCCAAGGTCACCCAGTGGGTTCCATGTGTAGGAGCAGAGAAACAAACCTGGTTCACCAGATTAAAGTCTGCTGCTCAAATGGAGGAGTGGGGAATCAAACCCAGTTCTCCAGATTAGAGTCTGCCCTTCTCAACCACTACACCATGGCTGGCCCAGAGGGTGGTTGGCTGAGTGATGCTGTGCCTGTTATTAGTCACTTCCCTTTTTCACACAGCCACCCTTTGGATTTCACTACTGCTTTCCCATCCCTGTAAAACGCCAAGTGGGCACATAACAGAAATTCCCTATCTGAACCTCTCTTGAGGTTTGCTACCATTTCCATGACTGCCCCTCAAAGTACTCTAAGGGGCTTTCCGCACTGACAGAGTTGTACTGGTTTCTATCTAGGTTCACCTCATTGTACCCGCACTGCACTGCAACTGAGCTCAACGTTGTTTTGTCTCAGGTCCCCCCCCCCCCGCCCCAGAACTGCAACATCCCTGTCGCAGTTATGAACTGCACCTTTCTGCTGGAACAAGATCGATACTGCTTCGAAGCTTTGAAGTGCGGACACATCGAAACAACACCTCATCTGTCCAACCAATCAGGAGCCGCTTTTGTGGCATGCGCAGAACGGGAGAGTCGTGGCGGGCATGTAACTGTAAACTGTAAACTGTAAAAACTGTAAAAAAAAAAGAACGCTCCCCCGTTTCCCATGGTAACACAAGCGCCAATCACGATCGAGGAGCGAAACAGGCACCAAGATGATCCCGCCCACTTAGCTCGATTCCAGGGGGCCAAGTAAGTTGCTGTGCGGACAGCCTGGAATCGCCCCCCACTGAAGGGAACCGAGTCGACCTTAGCTCCCTTCTGTAGTGCGGAAAGCCCCAAAGTGAAACTGCCCAAGAGCCACAATGTACTTGTGGAAGGTGGAGCACATGGCACATGAGTAATCTTATGGGTGCCTGGAATAATAGAAAACACAAATTGATGATCATTTTTCGTAATAAAGAGTGGGAAGCTGGCTCATTTTGAAGAACCTGTCTGATACCTTTTTAGGTAATGTGTTCAGTTTTCTCAGTTATATACACACACACACAACACACACACACACACACACACACACACACACACACTTGAGGAAACTGAGCATTTTGTACCAAATTTTATGGTGGCTGCACACTGTTCATTTTACTGTGGGGAACAGAAACAACAGCCCCTAACAGTCAGGGTAACTTTTGTGTCTGTTCCACTCCAGGATTAATAAAGTCACTTAGGGGGATTCTATGAAAAGGGGAATAAGACTCAGTAAGACAACTGTAGAATGTAACCGTTTCCAAGTCCAACCTCTTCCTGAAAATTGCAGCAATCCCAGCATGAGAAGTGACTCTCCTAGATTTAGTCCCCAAAATAAGACGAGGTGTTGCAGCTGCCAGAGGAGGAGGAGGAGGAGGAGGAGGAGGAGGAGGAGGATTCTCCACAGAGAATCTCCTGCAGCACTCAAAATGGTGGGCGCCACTATGAAACTGACAAGAGCTCTGGTGAGCAGGCAGGAAAAATAAGCATAAGGATAAGCATTTTTTATTGTCATTGTGCACGCACAACGAAATTTACAGCAGCATTCCTCGATGCACACAATTTCAGACTCACACCCCACCCTCACTTTCCCCTTCCTCCATCCATCCCTACACAGCCCCAAACACCTCAACACGAAGCCGCAGAGTTTAGCATAGCCACAGCTCTAGAGTAGAAGCTGTCTCTAAGCCTCTTTGTCCTAGTTTTGATAGACCTGGATCGTCTGCCGGATGGTCACAGTTCAAAAAGAGAGTGTGCTGGATGAGATGGGTCTCTCAGAATATTTTGGGCTTTCTTTAGGCTTCGGGAATTATAGAGTTCTTCCAAGGAGGGGAGAGGGCAGCCGTGATCACCCTTTGGAACACCTTCCTATCTGCCACTGTGCAACTGGAGAACCATACACAGATGCAGTAGGTTAAGACACTCTCTATGATCTGTTATGGCTGACAATGCTTGTGTTCTCCTGTGCTGCGGGAACACAAAACCCCCAGACAGACCTTTTTGTAAGGACCTAAAGACTTCATATTTATGCTGTGCAGAATTCATCGTTGTTGGGGCTTTTTTGCCATAGCGAGATGTATCTGTGTGCTTGGAATTCTGTTGCTCTGAACAATGGGGCAGTATTTGAAAGTATTATTTTTTAATTCTCAGACGAACTCAAGGGTATTCCTCATCCCGACTTCGAATGCCACTTGTCCACAAAACCAAAAGGCTTGGCAGAACGTTGTTCACATTTCTTTATTGATTTCACGTGGCTTGTTTTGCTGGCAGGATAAAAGGGCAGAGTGGAGCAGGAAACAGGACACAAAGGAGAACGGGGCTGGCTGGCAATGTGTTCCAAGAGGTTTCCTTCCATGAACGTGACTAACATCTATTGTAAAAACGCTACAAGCCTACTATAACATTTGGTCTCATTATCTTTAATTCTGTCCCCAGGATATATTCAACAGGCTGATGTAGGACTCAACTGAGATAAGGGTCTGGGAATAGCAAGGAAACCTTGGTGTAGCACCCGTCGTCCTCTCAGTAATCAGATTCAAGGTGAAACACAGTCGGTTTATTCATCAGAGAGCTGAAAACAGAAACTCAGCAGAAACTAAAGTTCTATCAGGTTGCTTCTAGATAATATCCCCTCTTGGCCCCCCTTCCCCCCAGCAATTCTCACAACACAAAGCCGTTCAGTAGCCTCTCCAAGGTCAGGGATTTGATAAGGCCCCAGAGAGGAAGAAACACTTACTCCTATCACAAGCTAAGCAAAGCACTGTTAATTGTGTAAGCTGGCGGTTTCTGGTTCCACATCCTCCCAGCTTCCACTCTGGTGTGATGGCCGGAGGCAGGCAGGGTCTTGACACTTAAGTAGGTTGACCAGACGTCCCGCTTTTGGCGGGACAGTCCCGCCTTAAAACAACTTGTCCTGCGGGTTTTTTCAAGTGTCCTGGTTTTTGGAAGTCTGTCACACTGCCTTCTGGGGCGCAGGGCAGTGCGGCAGCCTCCCGCGCGCGGCCGCAGGAGCGCGCGGCCTTCTGGGGCACTCCCGGGAAGGCCCCAGAAGGGAGCGCCCCAGAAGGCACATGCGGAGCACGGCCTTCTGGGGCACTCCCGTTTCCCGCCCTGCCCAGAAGGCAGTGCGCTCCTGTGGCTGTGTGTGCACGTGCGCGTACGCGCACGGCTGCCCATCCTGGTTCACAAAGGTGACCATCTGGTCACCTTACACTTAAGTATTTGTCCTCAGCATACTGGTGAAGCTAAAAGTTGTGGGGCTGATGAGGTCACCCAAGGAGGTGAGAGGCTGGGGAGGAGCTTTCCCCAGGGGAAATCCGAAACGTAGGGTTGCAAACAGGTCTGGAGGAAAATGTCCCATCGCTTTAATGGAGGCATAAGGTGAGAAAATGAGCAGCTGAGGCTGGGAAATACCTGGAGATTTCAGAGGTGAGGCATGGGGAGGTGGGGGCTGGGGAGGGACCACAGCAGGGTCAGTGCTGGAGGCCCCTTCCGCATGTGGCGAGGGGCCGGTGGCGAGGGGCCGGTAAAAATGCCAGTGTGGGGGAGGTGTTCGCTGGAGTGCTGGAGCGCAGCGGCAGCGGCAAGCATCCCCCACAGCCGCATTTTCTTGACTTGCTTGTTGAGCGAGTCTTTTGGAAAACGCTGCCTTCCACGCAGTGCCGAGCAAATGAGCCTAGTTCAGTGATGGCGAACCTTTTTGAGACCGAGTGCCCAAATTCAACCCAAAAACCACTTATTTATCGCAAAGTGCCGACACAGCAATTTAACCTGAATGCTGAGGTCTCCGTTTAGAAAAAACCAATTGGCTCCCTCTTCCTCCACCCCACCTGCTCGAGCAGGGGCCAGTCTGCTCTAGCCTCCAGCAAGTCCCGTGCGCACCACTCTGTGCCTCTCTAGCATCTCTGCCTCCTCTGCACCGCCCCCCCCCCCCCGGGCAGCAGCCACCCGGAGCACAGGCACCAGGCCCGCCAGCTGAGTTCTCCCTGCTCACCATGGTGCGCGCACATTGTGTTCAGTGGCCCAGGCCAGCCTAGATGTGTGTGTGTGTGGGGGGGGGGGTGGGGGGTGGGGTGGGGATGATTTTCCACCCCCCACATGACGAACTCTGTGTGCATGTGCCCACAAAGAGGGCTCCGAGTGCCACCTCTGGCACCCATGCCATAGGTTCGCCATCACTGGCCTTGTTGAATGAGCAATGTGGGACTGTTGCTGGAGAGAAATGAGCCAGAAATGAGTCAGAAAGGAAGCCTGGAAAGGAAGGGGAAACGTTGTAACCGCAGCACAGAGGGATGGGAAACTAGAGACCTATGGAACGAACTTCAGGGCTTGAGGAGCAGATGGCTGGAACAGAAGGAGGCAACTCTGCAGCTGCAGCTGTTGGCTCCATTGCCAAGGGGACTGGAAGCAGAGGGCAAGGGAGGAAACAGGGAAGCAGGGATAATTGCCCCTTGTGGGGTTTTGGGGCTGTATGGTCGGGGTCTGGTGGCTTTAGCATCTGTGGCTGGCATCTTCAGAGGGATGTCACCACAAGAAGAGGTGCACCAAACAGATACTCAGCCACACAAAACCTTCCGCACTGTGCCACAGAGAGAAACACGGTTAATTCCAGCTGTGAAATCTGTTCACAAAGCAGAGATAAGTCTGTGAGGCATCAGGGAAAGGGAAAATTGAAACCCTAGTTTCTGCCCCAGACCATGGCCACACAGTTCACAATAGCGAAAACCCACAATGTGTGGATATTGCCTTTTTTACATGAAATGCTAAAATCCACTTTCTGGCAGACCATTTTAGAAAAAAACTCTTCCGGAAGAGAGGAAGGAACTCTTCCTTTCTTCTGCAAATTGTTTTCAAACTTGGTCGGCGGCCTGCTATTTAGAGAGGGGGCTTTTGTAGTGTGGCATCAATTGCAACACTTCTTGATACACCCTAAGAACATTCAGGAAGCTTCAGGAGTTCTGACCTGGAATGAACTTCAGTTTGTCCTGTTTCAACTTGTAGAGTTATGCCAAGTGCAGTTTATTTTGCATTGCAAAAAGCTGGTCTTAAGCATTTCTAGTTGCTGTTATCTTCTTGTGCGCGCGCGTGTGTGTGTGTAAAGTGCTGTCAAGTCACAGGCGACTTATGGTGACACCAGCAAGGGGCTTTCAAGGGAAGGAAGAAGCAGAAGTGGTCTGCCATTGCTTTCCTCTGCAGAGTCCTCCTTGGTGGCCTCCCACCTGCCACAGAAATGTCCATCTGCTGGTGGAAGTTGGGTAAGAAATTGCACACTGTGGATCTTACAACAGAAAAAAGACATGGTGCTGCAATACAGCAAAGGTGGATTCCACAGAGCATATCTACAATGAGTTGCAGTTGTTATAAAGAAGAAGAAGAAGAGAAGAAGAGTTTGGATTTATATCCCCCCTTTCTCTCCTGTAGGAGACTCAAAGGGGCTGACAATCTCTTTGCCCTTCCCCCCTCACAACAAACACCCTGTGAGGTGGGTGGGGCTGACAGAGCTCCGAGAAGCTGTGACTAGCCCAAGGTCACCCAACTGGCGTGTGTGGGAGTGCACAGGCTAATTTGAATTCCCCAGATAAGCCTCCACAACTCAAGCAGCAGAGCTGGGAATCAAACCCGGTTCCTCCAGATCAGAGTGCACCTGCTCTTAGCCACTGCTCTTAGCCACTACGCCACTGCTGCTCCCATTCATTAACCCACTTTCCTTTTTTCCATTCGCATGTTGGCCCTTTACGCATTCAGGAAGCAAATGGAATCCCTGGAAACAATTCAGGTTGCTTTCACACCTTTGCATGAAAACACTTCTCTTAAAAAAGCCATTTTTTTCAACACACGCATAGGTGTGAAGGTATACAGAAACGAACCCTGCAACCATGCCAATCATCCCACAATACAATCCGCTGCTGCTGCTGTGTAGCTGCACATGTGCAACACACAAAATTTAAAAGAAATAGGACCTTTTCCCTGCAATGGCCAGGCAATAATGAATGTGATGTTGTAGATTTATGAGTGAGATGGCAGTCATACTCACTAGGTAGAAAACAGTGTGCCAAGCACAATGCAATATGGGGACAGGTGTGGATGATTAATGGGTGATGTATATATCTGAGCTTTTTTCCTGCTTGTGTAAGATGATCTCTAGGGGAAAGATGACACTATAGAAGAATGTTGTAAGTATGTTCAACATTTTGGGTTAAATTTGATTATTAATACGAACATAGGTATGAATAACAACAACCTTGCGTTGTAGAACCCCAGGATGAAATCAAGCTATTGAGAATCGGTATACTGAGGAAGATACCTTCGAAAACGCATTCAGACGCGTGGTGCGATTCTATACAGGATTCTCATTTTTCCATGTACCATCTATGAATGGACTCAAGGTACAGGAGATATCAGCTCTGTTGTGAAGTTCAATTTGGGAATTACAAAAAAATGGAGATATAAAATTTCTGTTGGAATTGAACAGTGTGGTCTCGTATGGACTTGTGAATGATTGTTTGTCAATACAGTTGGTGAAAAATTGTGTAGTTCCATTTTGAAACCATACAAAATATGGACATACTAAGAAAATTTTGGAACACATCAGTTTGAACGAAATTTTGGAACACATCTTGAACGCAACGATGAAATTGTATTTTGATATGATTTATTGACACTGGCACTTTATATATATTATGCACTTTAATTTTCTCATTATAGTAGATTAGAATAAGGTTAGCATTAGTGTAAGTGGATTTACATGTGTGCAATAACAATGAAAAAATAACTTTGAGTAAATGTTGCTTTGAATTATTGTAAATGATGTCTACATACAAATCCAGGTCAGTGTGCCAATTTTGAATGTTTGAGTCATACTCACTGCCATGGGGAGAAAATGTGTTTGGGGGGCTTGTGAAATGGGGGGGGGGCGCTCAGAGAATCTGCCCACAAAGAGCTGGGCGAACTGCACAGAATGGCAGGCATTCAGATTCTCCCTGAAACGGTGGATGTGGCAGAACCTGAAGTGAACAGGTGGAAGGGAGGAACATAAAGGTGTTCACGTGGGAGCTCCTCCAACCCGTAAAGGTATCTCTGACTCAGGCATTTTGTAAAACACGGATTGAAATAAATATGATGGGTTTGAGTCATTTTGAGGAAGAGACTTGTGCAAGTTTCTTCCCCAAAACACTCTGGCCCCTTCCGCACACGCAAAATAATGCGTTTTCAAACCACTTTCACAACTGTTTGCAAGTGGATTTTGCCATTCCGCACAGCTTCAAAGAGCACTGAAAGCAGTTTGAAAGTGCATTATTCTGCATGTGCGGAATGAGCCTCTGTATAATGTATTGTTGAAGGCTTTCACGGCCGGATTCAACTGGTTGTGGTAGGTTTTCCAGGCTGCGTGGCCGTGGTCTGGTATATCTTGTTCCTAACGTTTTGCCTGCATCTGTGGCTGGCATCTTCAGAGGTGTATCACGGAGAGAAGTCTGTTTCACACTGTGTCTACTGAGAAAGGAAAGTTTAGTGGGATATATTGTCCATGTCCCAGGGTGGGGAACTAACTGGACATAACATTTTGAGAACACTGAAATTCTGGACAATTTGGAAGGTTACTATGTCACACTGCACAGGGAGGCCACTGAAATTCACAAACACCAAAAAAACTTCAACAAGAAAAAAGGGACTCCAAAAATTAATAAATCTTGGCTCCCAGTACTTAAAAAATGGACTGATAACCCCACCCGCAATACAATGCACTCAACCACACCTTTGCATAACAAGTTCCACCCAAACACTTACTGATTGGTTCCCCACCCTGGGACATGGACAATATACTCCACTAAACTTTCACTTCTCACTAGACACAGTGTGAAACAGACTTTTCTCTGTGATACACCTCTGAAGATGCCAGCCACAGATGCAGGCGAAACGTTAGGAACAAGATCCACCAGACCACGGCCACACAGCCCGGAAAAACCACCAGAACCAGCTCTGCATAACGTCCTGAAGATGTTATATTTGTGCCAGACGGAATCTGCCAATGGCAAAGGGGGAAGGGGTGGATCACTGATCCTTCTCATTGGAAAACCAGCCAAGAATGCCTTCCAGCTTCATTTCTTGTTATGCCCCCTATGCTGAATACAGCCCTTCCAATGTGAGAAAAGCAGCACTCTAGCATCACTTGAGAAAGGGATATTTCTGGACACATTCCAGATTTACCCAGGAATGCTTCCTTCTCTAGTCAATGTCAAGCCTTTTCGTAAAATAATAATAATAATAATAATAATAATAATAATAATAATAATAATAATAACAACAACAACAACAACAACAACAACAACAATGCCACTATTGTGCACCTGTAGAACTTACACGAATGAGCACTGACAAGATACCCCCTCCCAATTATATCCCTTCATGCTTCCCTAGCCTTTCAATTCATCGGTTTTGTGATTCTACCATTCATTGCCCTTTTGTTTGTTTAGAATATTTCTATGCAGCCTGTTCAGTGTCCTGAAGAGGCTCACAACTAAAAACTTGCAACTAAAAAACACAGTATAAAGACCACGGTATAATTTCTAAAATTAGTCACTGTCATACAATAGCGGGAGGAGATTTTTCAAAAACTGTCCACACTTGCAAGCAAAAAAAGCAAAAATATGGAAGACCTTGCTTCCACACCCCCTATATCAGTGATGGCGAACCTTTTTGAGACCGAGTGCCCAAACTGCAACCCAAAATCCACTTATTTATCGCAAAGTGCCAATGTGGCAATTTAACCTGAACACTGAGGTTTTAGTTTAAAAAAATGGTTGGCCCTGAGGCTTGCGTTACTTTATACAAATGAGAGAAAGGTCCTGTTGCAGGGAAGTTTAAAGTGCAGCCCGAAAATGGGGATGCCTTACCAACCATATCCACAACCTAACCACGGACATTTTCACACATACCAAATAATGCACTTCCAATGGACTTTAATGACAGTTTGCAAGTGGATTTGCCTTTTCACACAATGAAATCCAGCTGCAAAGTGCATTGGAAGTGTGTTGAAAGTGCATTATGTCATCATGTGTGAAAGCAGCCCCCTTCCCACAGGGACTCTTTGGGGCTTTGTCGGCCTACGCTGGACAACCTCACGCTGCAATTGAATTCACAGCTGAAATTATTGCTGCAAACCCATTCTGACAAAAGATGAGAAAGCTAGACTGCCGAGGTTTGGGGATGATGTCAGCTGAATCCTCTGACAACTCTGTGATTGAACAGTGGCAGACAAAACAGCTAGTGTTGAAACAATCAAACTGAAATTAAAATAGTACTTTGTTTCCTGCCCAAAACCCATTGCCTGAGGGCAACTCCCACAAATAGGCACAAATGTACTGTTGCGGGGCCCCAAACGGCTCAGCAAACCTCTTCAAGGGGCCAGACTCATCAAAGCAAAATGTATAATCAACAGACACCACAATGAGTCAGCTCAAGGGATCCCAGATGAATCATTGTTACTGACCTATTTTTTTTCTTCCTTCAGTGTGCCGATGTACTCTATCAGCAGACCCTTTTCAAAGCAGCAGAGACTCATGTCTGTCTGTCTGTCTGTCTGTCTGTCTGTCAGTCAGTCAGTCTGTCAGATTGGAGGGGGTCATCATTGCTCACCCCAAGGGACTTGTGGCAGCTTACAGCATGAAAACAGTATAAATCAGAACTGGGCATTATACGGCCCGCAGGCCACATCCGGCCCGCTGGATGACCTGACTGGCCCCCCTGCCTTGCTGGGGAGCGAGGCGCCTTTAAAAGCCCCGCAGAAGCCGGCAACCAAGGCAACCGGCTTCTGCGGGGCTTTCAAAAGCATCAGTCGATGAAAAAGTAGGTCAAGGGACTTAAGTCTCGCCACTTGCTTGATTGCCACAGTGGACAACTCTGCAGGTAGGTTAAGCCTGTGATTCTTTGTGCCAAATAGTGTTGTATGCAGAACTGTTGCCACTGATTCCAAGTTGATCTGTGCACCTGTCTGTCACTTATCAGGCCCTATTATGCAGAATTGAGTTCAGCCTTTTGGCCCCGCCCTCCACAATATTTTCTGTTTCTTATGCGGCCCCATGGAAAAAATAATTGCCCACCCCTGGTATAAATGAAGTGGAAGAGGTCCAATCTTTATACAGGGCAGGATTCTTTCTACTTTCATGGCCTGCTTTTCAGTAAGGCAACATGTTGCATTGCTCCAACCATTACTCAGTGGCATCTTGACTCCATGGATTCAACTTTGTTCCTTGCTGATAAGGTGGGGAAGGCGAATCAGATCAAAATTCAGGTCAGTTCAGTGGGAGGGGGAAAGTGTTTCGAGTCTCGTCTCTGACTTCTGGTGATGGCGCATGGAGGAGTGGGCCCTTTGCTCCTGCAGCTGTGGAGAAAGGAGGAGGGAGTATTGGAAAGTACATGCTTTTTGAGCTCTTGCCAAAAGTGTGCAGCTCTCCATGAAGAAACCAGCTCACTGCAACCTGCAGGAAATAATAAGAGCCCAGAAGGCAGAAACAAAGATACTAAACTGGAAACGCAAGGGAAAGGCAGATATTTCGACACCGTATCCCTTCACGCCCCATCCACTCACCGCCAGACCACCAAATTGTCAGACAGTGAAAATAATCCCAAAACCACTGAGTCACAGATATCAGAGCCAGGGGATCCAGGTGTCAGACTCACTCACTCCAAAAGGCAGAGTTGAAGGAAGTCACGGGTGGAGAAGAAACTTCTCCACAAGATACTATCTATCTATCTATCTATCTATCTATCTATCTATCTATCTATCTATCTATCTGTCTGTCTGTCTGTCTGTCTGTCTGTCTGTCTGTCTGTCTGTCTGTCTGTCTGTCTGTCTGTCTGTCTGCCTGCCTGCCTGCCTGCCTGCCTGCCTGCCTGCCTGCCTGTCTGTCACCTACCTACCTACCTACCTACCTACCTACCTACCTACCTACCTACCTACCTACCTACCTACCTCCCTACCTATCATCTATCATCTGTCTGTCTGTCTGTCTGTCTGTCTATGTTTCTGGATGAAGGAAAATTTATACACCGTAGTGTGGAAGGGCCATGGAATGGAAGAACTGCAGGGTGAAATCTAATGCTGTGAAACAGACGTGCAACCAAGACAAAGACCAAGGCCAGGCACAAAGGAATGAAGCAGTGAGACTTTCAGTAGCCTAGTTTTGCTAAACGAATTAAGACCCGTAGCAGCAGAAGGATCTGTTCTCGGGTCTTTGTTGAGTCCCTGCGGAGGTGTTGTTAAACCTTCCTCAGAATTCAAATTTTTCAAGTTTTACCATGGTTTGGCAGGTGACTTTTAGATCAGCAAGAACAGAGGCTGGGAGACTAAAGTGTTCTCCTACCAGCTTGTGAATGTTGCTGTTTTTAATAACATTATTTGTTATTAATAACATAAATAAACAAACAAACACATTACTGGACATAAGAAGATAAAAATAAGATGAAGTCTAATCAGTACACTTCTGGCTTGAATATTATTTTAATTTTAAAATAGTCAGGTCCAAGTTTAGTTTTGGATTTTTAATGGCTGTATCACCGCCAAACAATCAGGGACTGGTGGCACATTCCAACTGTTATGACTTCATTTGCTATTCAGTCATGGGATTTCAAGGAACCCAGTTCTGAACCGTCCAAAATGAGCAACAATTTACTGTTTATGGAAAGAACATGATAACATGTTTGGAATGTAAACATGTCAAAAATGTAATCAGGAATCAAACCTTCTGTTACTTTCAGTCGGGGTCAGCAGGGAATGACAGCGCGATCCCAACCCTGCCAGAAAGGGGTTTTTTTTAGCCCAATCACAGCAGATGACTCATACTCAGTGGATGCTCCATTTGGCTCCATAATTGTGAGCTGTTGAGTTTGAAAGAAAGGTTTAAGGAAAACCCTATAATATGGGAAATTAAAAGTGGCAATTTTATCCATTTCTGTTAGGTAGTGACTCAGTTCCTACACATTCAGTATTCCCAACTGGAAACTGGAGCGAAATCCTCTTGTTTTTCCCCTCTTACAAACATCTGCTTGTACATATCTCCTCTGCAAGTGCCATCTCTCCAGTGTATGTTTCCTTAGTATATGTTTTGTGGTCTTTCTGTTCATCCTTTTCCTTCTCTGACAGGAGGAAACTTCTCAGATATTCCTGTGTAGCCATTACTCTATCGGTATTCTCATCTTTTAATCAAGGCATATTAGTGAATGGGGAATGTACTGAAGTTATAGACGTTGTATTATGAGCATGCAAACTCAACCTTGTCAAAGCAGCCAATAGACCCCAGGAAAACCACGGGCAGATGTCATTTTCTCCCGAATCCGTTTTTAGAATTTTGAGGATGGGGAGTGGTCACCATCGCAAAATGGCAGTCACAACGTATTGGGAGGTTCCAAAACAAACATTCTCCTGTGATGGAGGCAGTTGTTTATGGGTGGGTGTTCTTTGCAGACACACAAGCGATGCCTCCCATGTTCATCTGAAGCATCTTCTACTCCAGCGAGAAGGCAGAAAGTCAAGTCTACGTCTGTGCTTTGGAGAAAAGATGCTTTTGTCAAAGCAGCAAATAGGTGCCAAGAAACCCACTAGTGAATATAACCTCAATCTGAAACACAAGTTGGCTGAATACATTTTTGAAACTTGCATACCTGAAGTTCTCCCAGAATTACAACTGATTCTCTGGACTACAGAAATGGAGCAAACAGCAGGTTCAGAAGGTGGACTTTATGGCATCCCATTGCTGAGCTCCCTTTCAACCAGAGCCGTAGCGAGGGGGAACTGTGCCCGGGGCACGCATGCCCCTGCATCCCTGCCACGCCCCCACACTGGCATGCGCCCAGTGCATCACACACACACCTGCCCCCTTGGCACTAAGCCACTGCTCTCAACCACAGTCAAAATCTCCAGGTATAGAATCCACCCCCCCCCCCCCCCCCGCTACTCAAAATCTCTGGGAATTTCCTAACTCCGAGTCAGCATGTGTAAGATACAGGCAATTACAGTAGGGTGGTTAATTCCCTTTGCTGATTTGTCACACGCATGCAAAGAAAGTGTTGTGCTGAGACCTGCCTCCTGAACACTCCCTAAGAAACGGCATCAACCTACAAGCTCCAGATGGGATTGCCAAGGCTGTGCCAGGCAGGGCTGTTGCCCAAACTTGCCCAGATTTTTGCTTACTCTTCCATATATCATGAAGATGCCACAGTCTTGCATCCATATATTTTGATCCATATATGGTGTTGTTTGGCCCACTCTGGCTGAGGTCAATCTGATGAGCTGGGAACAAGGCCTTCTCCTGGCTGATCCATGCTGAAACTCAAACCCTATTTGGGGCAGGGGTTCAGTGGGTTATTTGGGGGGACTGATATTACTTGAGAAGAATAATGAGTGTGGTGCAGTCGTTCAACCTAGAAGGGCATCTGTTACTTGTGCTGAGCTGTATCAGTGACATAGGAGGTTAAGAGCTCGTGCATCTAATCTGGAGGAACCGGGTTTGATTCCCAGCTCTGCCACCTGAGCTGTGGAGGCTTATCTGGGGAATTCAGATTAGCCCGTACACTCCCACACACGCCAGCTGGGTGACCTTGGGCTAGTCACAGCTTCTCGGAGCTCTCTCAGTCCCACCTACCTCACAGGGTGTTTGTTGTGAGGGGGGAAGGGCAAGGAGATTGTAAGCCCCTTTGAATCTCCTGCAGGCGAGAAAGGGGGGATATAAATCCAAACTCTTCTTCTTCTTCTTCCTGGCCCTTTCCACACAAACCCGTGTTGACATTTTGAGGCAGGAAATAAAACATTTCCTCCATGGAGTTCTGCATTGTTTCCTGAAACATTTTATTTGCAGCCTCGAAATGTTTTAAATGAACACTCTTTTAAAATGATTCTTTAGCTGAAACATTTTTAAAACGGCTTCATTTCCCCGTGTGATCTCTTTAAGACGTTCTCCGTTTCTCTGACTTCCCTGAACTTCTTCCTCGGTGCCATTTTGTGAGCTTACTCTCCATGCCTTCTTGCCTGTTTTTGGAGGGTTTCTGTGAGTTTTTGTCATTTGGGGCACCCATCTTCAAGGCCTCTGAGTATGTGAGGGGCAGAGGATTGCAGAATGAGACTGGGAAGACCAGGAAGCATTGATTCAACAGTGAACTAAAACATAAGGGCAAAACCACATAATGGCGGCCATGGATTGTTTTGAGAGGGGTGAGTGTGGATGTACATTGTGTTAAAGGGGGAGACTCAGAGGTGGGATCGAACCAGTTCTCACCACTTCTCTAGAAGTGGTTACTAATTTTTTTGGAGTGCCGAGAAGGGGTTACTAAAGCAACCTCCCTGCCCAATAGGGACTGGAGGTGCGTGTGTGCGGTGGCCCCACTGTTTGAATCCCACCACCATCGGAACCTGTTATTAAAAGTTTTGGATCCCACCACTGGGGAGACTGAAAATGTTTTAGAAACGTTTTAAGTGCTTTGTGCAGAAAGGGGCCCTGATACAACCCAGCCTGTCTAAAGCCTTCGTTAGAGCAGTGTAGAAGCTTTGTCCTATCTTCAGCACCAAAGCTACAACAGGGTTATTCATGACAATACCGCTGGATATGTCTCAAGTTATAATCTGCTTTTCTGGAACAAAACTTAACCTTCCCTGCTTAATATTGCTTAAAGGCTTCCGCATAGAACTGCCTCCTCCTTGGCCAACTTGGCCAATTGTCAGGATCCCTGGTCTGTTCAAGAAAAGCACAGCCATGTGAGCAAAAAAATCTTTATTTTGTAACAGCAGTTAGGGGAAAGATATGGCATCAGAACAGTTACTGACAGAACTGGGAAACCCCACCAGAACTTCCTTTCATATAGGAAAGAGGACTCACCACCCTACCCCAAGCCACACCCCTATCCCAGAGAAACCCGACTCTTCCCTCTCAGTTGGAAAGGAATATGGCTGGCCCCTCCTTATCGCATTCTACTCCATCCAAGCAAACACAGGAAATAACCCCAGGTGTCTAACAACAGGCAGCGGATTCCCAGGACTACATTTTAGGTGGGGGGACACAAGTTAACACCATACCCACCTCCTGCCAGGAGGGGAATTATGGTCAGACTGTATATTATATATAGTATGACTGTATGTGACTGTATATTATATATAGTATCAATGTATATTGTAAGGTTAGAAAGTCCCAGTAAAAATAAATGCAAGAGTTTCAGCAACTTTTGGCTCCCGTGTCTGGTAATTGTACGATAAAATTACAGCACCGTCCTTATGACTGAAGGGCCAAGTCCTCATTCCTGGTTATTGCCAGGATGATGTTGGTGTGTGTTCTGTCCTTGGATTTCTTCCCGCCTGTCGGTTCTGGCTCTCTGCCTGGTCTGCTTTCATGTTATCTCAGCTTGACTGTGTGAAACTATGCATTGTTGATTATTCTGTGGCGGGAAAGGGGTTTGCTACTGTATTAAAGCTATTATCAAAGTTCTGAGTCTTTAGAACTCGCATTGCCTGTATTCGACTATGACTGCCAGTACAATAAAGAACAGAAAACGGTTACTTTTGACTGGACTTTACTAGTTCATTACAGTTATCAGGCACAACTTTAATTGTATTTTTCAGACCCATGTGTCTGTTACTCCAGATGGTCTCATAACCCCAGGAATAAAATGTCCCTTCCCCCACACAATCTCTTCTGACCCCAGGAATAACTGTTCCACCCAGAGTAGGGTTACCAGGTTTCCTTGACCAGTGGTCTCCTGAAGAGGTGGGGGAGGGCTTCCAATTCCAGGTTGGGAAACTTCTAGAGGTTTGGAGGTGGTTCTTGGGGAAGTCAGGAACTTCAGTGGGGTTCATTGCCATAGAGTCCACCCTCCAAAACAGCCATTTTCTCCAAAAGAACTGTCTCCATTGTTGGGAGATTAGCTTTAATTCCAAGGGACCCCCAAGTCCCACTCGGAGGTTGGCACACTTGCTGGAGTACGGGGAGAGGAATGCAGGAAGATCCACGAGCAGCACCACGTTCCCCAGTGTGCAGGTGTAACCCAGGGTCCAATAGGGGGGGCTAATGAGCTCAGATTTTCCATATAAGGGAGAAAGGGCTCCAATTCTCTGAGATCTGTTAGAAGCCTGTAACTGGAGCCAGCCTACTTCACAGAGTTCTGTTATTATGAACTATATTTGCATATTTCAGGGCTACCCTTGAAGGCTTGATAACTAGGAGAGAGGGCTCAGCAAAGAACTGCAAAGCTGCAAGCCCATCAACAGTGCCACAGGACACAGCTAGAGAAATTTGCAGAGGACTGAGACCCCGCTAGTTTGTTTTGCACAACAGGCCAGAACTAGTACATGTTGATTATTGTTTCTGCATTGGTTCACTTTATTTCATTGTTGTATTGCACATTATTGTTATAATGAACAGAGAACATATTTAAAGTTTCTTTTGTTGTAAGTCTGGTGAATGGTATCGGTCACAAGGTGGGATCACACTGTCAGAGACTTGAACTCCTTCCCCATTAAAGATAATATCCCTCTTAAACCCCAAGTTGGGTTACACAGGGAATTGCAAATAAACCACAAATAAAGGGTATTTTTGAAAACTTCTAAACCACTCCAGCCAGATTACCCTGTGAGAAAGAGCAAAAGTGAGAAATCACGAAGAGGTTCATTTGCATAGATCACAACGGGTAGCTGTCGTAGTGGAAAAGAACAAAAGTCCACTGCCACTTTCAAACTAGCAAAATTTGAAACCCATTTGCAATCAGTCACATTTCGTGTATTTTAACTACCGTGTTTCCCCGAATATAAGACAGTGTCTTATATTAATTTTTGCTCCCAAAGATGCGCTATGTCTTATTTTCAGGAGATGTCTTATTTTTCCGTGTTCTGTTCGTCAGGCATGCTTCCAAACAAAAACTTCGCTACGTCTTACTTTCGGGGGATGCCTTATATTTCGCACTTCAGCAAAGCCTCTACTATGTCTTATTTTTAGGGGATGTCTTATATTAGGGGAAACAGAGTATGCTCCTGTTCAGAGTCCTACAGAGATGTGAGTGCAGTTCAGTGCAAAATCAGGTGCCCTCATCTTTTCAGAGCACATTCAGACATGGACACCAGCTTCCCTTGGGTAAATGCCATGGCTGCCTTCCCTCTCGCTCCGACTTTTCTACACTCCCACAATCAGCCAGATTTTCAGTTCTGCCTGCAGTTGGAGCATAGCCATCAAATGAAAAGGGCACGGCATTCCTTTGCCACCCTTGATTGACAGGATGGGGCACATTTATTGTGCACTTACAACAGAATAGCCAGCCTCCCCGTCTGATATCCGTATGGGTTGGTTTAGTCACATAGGGTGGAGTCCCTGTCCGTTAGTCCTATTTGTCAGAATTGCAGGCTTTGGGAGTTCCTTTGTCTGAAAACCGGTTCCTCCATTCCCACCTGTCCTTGCTAATAAATGGATTCTGTTTTGAGCTCACTGATCTCTGCTGTGTGAACCTAAAAGCAGGACTTGCAAGCAAAACAGGGCGAAATGTGGGGGTGGGAGTACATGCAGAGAAAAGCAGCAGCAGATTATATTTTTTAAAGGATATATAATATTGGGGGGGGGAGTCAATTTGTCCATTTGCTCCCCTTCAAAAAATAACAGGTACACTCCTGAAACAAAAGGGAACATCCCACAGAATTATTTGTCTACTCTTCGTTGATCTCCCCAAATATGCCCTAGAACAGGGGTGTCCAACTCTGGCGCCCCAGATGTTTATGGACTACGATTCCCATCAGCCCCTGCCAGTATGATCAATTGTCCTCCTCAGAGGATAAGCAGATGACCTTGTCCTCTGAGGTGACATGTGGGGGAAACCCCAGAAGATTGTAGCTACTTCATCCCATCTGTTCTCCTGGGCTGTGAATATTTTTCCGGGAATCCTTGGAGCCGATCTGCATTTGCTTTGGGTTCCATTCCCAGTAACGATTACAGTTAGTGGAAGTGGAATCCAGCTGGTCTGTTGGTCACATCAGCCATTTTCACATGGCTCATCTGCAATTCGTCCGGAAAATGGCTCCTTGTGTGCTGTTCAGATACCTGGCATTTGCGATGGTGTCGTGCTCCCATGAGGCCTGACCTCTGCAGGGCTGGAAAGGGTGGTTTCCTGTCACTTGCGCTGGAAGGAGGCTCATCTTGATGGCCTGCCAATAGAATGAGTCGACAGCGATGGACTGCAAAGCAGCAGAATTAGAAAACTGTCCAAACAGGCGTTCACCATCGCTTTCAGTCACGCTTGAAACCCTCCTCTCCTTATTGATTGCGTTTTCTTGAAAAGATGTGTGTTGCCCTCAGTTGCCCACAGTGACAGCAGAAGGTAACTAGATTAATTAAGTCCTTAATTTTTTGCTGTTTCTTTCATATCGCTGTTGCAATGTCTCATCACTGGCTTTCCAAATTTAAAATAAGCATATGAGTGCACTTAACAATAAAACATCTGCCCCCAAAAAGAGACGTACTCTCACTGCAGGAAATAGCACCAGTGTATATCATAAGCTGCCTTGAGTCATAGAGATATGGCAGGATATAAATGTAATAGATAGATAGATAGATAGATAGATGATAGATAGATAGATAGATAGATAGATAGATAGATAGATAGATAGATAGATAGATAGATAGATAGATAGATAGATAGATAGATAGATAGATAGATAGATAGATAGATAGATAGATAGATAAATGTAATCAGCCTAATTATCAGACAGGGAATACTCCTTTGAGTATAATTCCATCTGGTTTAGGAATTCTTCCTCTATCTCCCACAGAAAATATCCCCCACATCCTTTATTTATGGTCACTGGGGAAAGTTTCTCTCTACTATTCCACCCCAACCTAGACCAACATAAACGTCCATTTCTATTGTTTGTGTATCTCTGCTCGCAACATACACTGAGACAGAGTTGATGTTCCACACACAGAGCTAAGGGATTTGATGCTCATTAGCAGGCATCGAAATCTCTTTCATCTCCCTTCCAATCAGAGAGATAGCTCCTCCCTCTCCTTGTTAATTGATTGCTCCACCAATCACAGTGCACATCAGCTTACCCAATCATAAGACTGTTTTATGGGAACAAATACAATTAGACCTTGTTGAAATAATGTCCAGAAACCATGTATGGCAAGATAAACAACTTGATATGATGAAGACTTGGACTGAATTTATAGAGTGGAAGAAAGGAGTCGGAATCAAAGAAGACAGAAGGGAGAGGAGAGAAGAAAGGATGAACCAGCTGCTGCGCACTTCGACAAAAATGAATGAACTTTGGGGTAGGGAGGGAAAAAGGGGAGAAAAGTATATTGTGGACGGATTATAATACTGAAACATATTTGTAAGAGTGATCCAAATATACAAATAAAAAATTATTTTAAAAAATCATAATACTGTTTTACTCCTATGAACATTTTTCTGTTCTTTTTGTTTTCAGGCTGAACTTTGTCCCTAGAGCCATGGTGGCGAACCTTTGGCACTCCAGATGTTATGGACTACAATTCCCATCAGTCCCTGTCAGCATGGCCAATTGGCCATGCTGGCAGGGGCTGATGGGAATTGTAGTCCATAACATCTGGAGTGCCAAAGGTTCGCCACCATGGCCCTAGAGGCACTTTTAAATCTTGTTAACCTGCGCCGCCGGTCACATCTGTCAATAAATACAAGCTGAATAAGTCAAATGCAGTTCTAAATAAAACTGAATTCAACCGATTCCTGAAGATTGAAGGGGAGGGGCCACGTGCACTTCCTCGGGGAAGTTATTCCTTAATGGACTGCCACTGAAAAGACCTTCTCTTGTGTGGCCACCAAACAAGGACCTCTCCCTGTGATCTTAATTCTTGGGCAGAAACATATGGGAGAAGATAGGCCTACAGATGCCCCAGTCCCAAACCACGTAGGGCAGTGATGGCGAACCTTTTTGGGCCTATTGGCCTATTGACCATGCTGGCAGGGGCTGATGGGAATTGTAGTCCATAACATCTGGAGTGCCAAAGGTTAGCCACCACGGCTATATAGCCATCCAGAGCACTATACATTCTCTTTTATCAAAGTGCTATGTTTACCATTGCAAATTATAATAGTTCTGATTAAGCCGGCACATAAGCAAGCTTCTTTAATCTTCAAAGAGAAATTCAGGGGGATAGGGAGAGACAGGAAGATGTAGTGGTCTGATCCACATCTCCTCTCATCTTTTCCTGAGAAAAAGTTTAGGTAGATAAATAATTCTAAGTTAAGTATATATATCATTTTAATAACCTGATTAGAGAAAGGATCTCTTGAATTACTGTAATAGTTTAATGTACTCAGAACTACGTCTAATATTAATTTCTTTTTAAAAAATATAATCAGTGAGAAGGTAGTTAAAATTAAACTGCTTAAGTGATTAATGACAAAGGTTGTATCTATTCAGTATATTAGTTCATTTTAGTTAGTTCATTTTATTAATATTTTATTAATTTTATTAATACTTAAAGTTTATTTTTATTAATACGATTAAGAAGTTTACAAGAGTATAAATGCAGATCCTTTGAATAATTAATTTTGACATAATTATAAATATTTTCTAAATTGTATTCTTATTGTTGTCTATGTTCACTTATTTTTATTCTTTTAATCTTTCTTCCCTTTTTGCAGTTATTTGTTGGCAAAATAAAAACTATTTCTGAAAAAAAACAGAAAAGAAAAACCAGGACTGATGTTGCCAATATATTTTATAAAAAGATTATTTCATTTGTCGTATAACATGAAATTTAATGTCTACAGTGACAAAATAGCATTTACACAGGGATATTAGACGTCCCACAATAATAATAACCTGCTGCATGAACAGTGTTTAAAATATCATTAAATCAAATGATGGTTGGAGAGAAGGAGTTCTAACTTCTGTTTCACATGTGTGTTCATTAAGGCAGATTAACATTTCCTAACTTATCGTAAAAAAATCTAATCTTTCTCCCACCCTGAACGTTCCACAGGTATATATACTCCACTTGCTTTTGTAAGGAATTCCATAGAAGCAGAAATAAAAGGCTCTTTGGTGAAAAAGACCGTTTATTCAGACATCTTAGAAAGCTCAAGTACACGCAGTGGCAGGAATGACACTTCCCGCCAGAAGCACAGGTTATAACTCTATTAATCCCAACCCCCTTCCTGCTTCCCATGGGAACGGAGACCTCATCTCCCGCGCAGAGATAAGGTCTCACCGATGAAGCTGGCCCATCGCCCGGGCTGTGGAATGCACTCAAGGTTACTTTACTATCAACACCATTGAAACCCTTACACTCTGCCTCCCTTAAAGAAGACCCCTTCCCCCCCAGGTTTATGCGGAAAGGCGCCGTGGAAAGCAGAAATAAGGGAGGTGGTCTCAATATTCTCGGAATAAACCCATTGATTATACCCAGAGGAATATCCCACCCAAGAGACTCAAATATTGTAAGCGTTTGCGATTAAAGCGAGAGTCCAGGATGGCGCCAATTTCAGAGTGCTTGTGGCCATCAATAATAGTCGGTGGGGGCCTCCCGGCTGGTCGTGCCAGGCATCGGAAGCGGGAGCCTCCTTGAGCAAGCTGGAATGGAAGACAGGATGAATGTTACTAAGAGAGTTAGGCAAATCCAATCGGGCAGTGACATCATTAATCACTTTAGTAATCTGAAAAGGTCCCACGAATCTTTTGCCAAGTTTGGAAAATTTATGCACGCCTCTAAGATTTTAGTAGACAAATACACCCAAGCGTTTACCACACGAGAGGGAAATCCGAGCGGTGTTTATCCGCTTGCAGCTTTGGGAATCCTTAGCCTGTTGTAAAGAGGCGGTCTGGACCGATTTCCACCCTCGGCTAGGGATGAAATCCATTGTTGAAACTCTGGAGGGTCCAAAGCTGTCGCTGGTAGTTGTGGCAACGGGCGGGAAGGAGGCGACCAGACACAATTTCAAAGGGGTTTTCTTTGTACTGCTATGAACCGCATTGTTATAGGCGATTCCGGCTAAACGGAATGAGCTCGCACCAATTGTCCTGGTGGTAGTTGGTGTAACAACGTAAATACTGCTCTAGGGTTCTGTTCGTTCTCTCCGCCTCACCGCCACTTTGAACGTGGTAGGGGGCGGCGACGACGCCGGGGCGGCCCCCAACAACCCCAAAAACGCCTTCCAGAACTTTGAAATGAATTGGGGGCCGCGGTCGGAGACCACCTTAACGGGGGCGGAATGTCGTAAACATGTTGAATGAACAGCCGATGCTAACTTTAGGAGCGGAGGGGATGGAAGCACACGGAATAAAATGGGCTTGTTTGGAAAATAAGTCCACCACCACCCACAAAACCGTGTTGCCATGACTGTCGGGCAAATCTGTAATAAAATCCATGGAGATGACTTCCCAAGGGCGGGAGGTCACCGGGAGAGGTTTCAACAGCCCATGGGGCTTTCCTGGAATGGTTTTGGCTTCTGCACAAACCGAAAGCAACCTTTAATATACCAATGTCCTTGCGCATTGCGCGCCACCAGAACTGACGGGCGGGCTAAATGCAGAGTTTTCAGAAAGCCAAAATGTCCAGCCGAAGGGCATCGCGGGCAGGCTTCAAGAACCTGCTTGGCGGAGGGGAGGCACGCATCAACATTCCCCTCTCCGCCAAACTCCATTCTCCAAACGCAATTGGGAGTCACTTTCCTCCGCTGGAGGCTCGTGCAGCCCCGCCTCCTCGAGTTCCCGCAGGAAAGGAGAGACGAGACTAGGAATGGGCGGTGGAGGAGGAGTGGGCGTTTGAGATCGGGTGACAGCCAGCCCCAACTGGGAGGGGGGGAGAACAGTGCGTGGAATGTCTCGTAAGGCAGCTCCACCCCCCTCCCCGGGTAGGCGCGAGCGCGTCAGCCAGTTTATTGGTTTTCCGGGGAAAAAATGGACTGTAAAAGAGAAACGAGAAAAGAAATCGGCCCAACGGAGTTGTTTTGGCGGACATCTTGAGGGGTGGAAAGAGCGGCCAGGTTTTTGTGATCCGACCAAACCTGAAAGGGGTGTTTAGCCCTCCAGCCAGTGGCGCCAAGTGGAGAGTGCTACTTTGATGGCCGCAGTCTCTTTATCCCCTACAGTCCAGTTGAGTTCAGCACCAGAGAATTTCTTAGATAAATAAGCACACGGAACCAGCCTACCATCTTTATTTTTCTGCAACAGGGCTTCCCCAAGTGCTTTGTCCGAGGCATCCACGTGAACCACAAACGGGAGATCTGGGTCTGGATGCTTTAGGATAGGTTCGGTGGTAAAAGCAGACTTTAAGAGTTGAAAGGCTGTTTGACACTCCTCAGACCAGGAAAGGGGGGCCCCGGGCTTGGCGGACAGTGGATCTTTACCCTTAGTGCGTAAGAGGTCTGTGAGTGGGAGAGGCAGTTCAGCAATTGGGGTATAAAGTCACGATAGAAATTAGCAAAACCAAGAAAAGATTGGAGCTCTTCTGCGGTTGGTGGGGGCAGGCCATTGGAGGACCAAGCGCCAATTTTAGCAGGATCCATTTTCAAGCCCTCGTAGGCGAGATCCGGTAACCCAAATAGTCAATGGAGGTCTGGTGAAAACAGCATTTGGAGAGTTTGGCAAAGAGAGAGTTGTCGAGCAAGCTGCTTCAATACCTCCGAACCAACATTTCATGTTCTTCTACGGTTTGTGAACAAATTAAAACGCCATCTAAGTATACCACAACTCCCTTGTATAATAAATCATGGAGAACTTCGTTGATAAGGGCCATAAAAGCCCCGGGGGCCCCACTTAACCCGAATGGCATTATCAAGTATTCAAACTGTCCAAACTTTGTGTTAAACGCAGTCAAGTGTTCATAGCCTTCAGCAATTCTGACCCTGTAGTAAGCTTCTCTCAAGTCCAATTTAGTAAAATGCGCCCTTTGCCCAGTGCATCTAAAAGGTCTTTGATCAAAGGCAAAGGATATTTATTGGACAGGAGACTGCATTGAGACCTCGATAATCTGTGCAAAGCCAGAAGACCCATCTTTTTTCTTCACAAACAAAACGGGAGCAGCGTGTGTGTGTTTGGTAGCCCGTCGTGATGAACCCGCTGAGCGAGGTTCTTATCCAAGAAGGCACGACGCTCCCTTCTCCTCATTGGGACTCATACGGTAGATTCTACCTTTGGGCAGTTGCGCTCTGGTTGTATAACGATCTTGCAGTCAGTGTCTCTATGGGGTGGCAACTGATCGCATTCTTGCTCCTGAAAAACTCTGGCTAGATCATGGTACCGGTGGGATGCCAATAGAATCGAGCAATCGCTGATGAAGCCAGGGAGGGGTGTGTGTCAGGAGAAGGTGGGTTTTCCCCGCAAGGCATGTGTTCGCCGCAGGGAGGGGCAGGGAATTCTAAGATCCGTTCTTTCCAAATGAACTTTGGTTCATGTAACAATAACCATGGCATGCCCAAACTATGGAGTGTTTGGCCACTGGCGCCAAAATAAAACTAATTTTCTCCCAATGGTCGGCGCAACGGAGGAGAACCGGTTGTGTTTTGAACTGGCCGGTCTTCGTTCCCGAGGGGGCTGCCGCCCATTTGGGTGAATGGTATGGGCTTAGCCAGGGGAATTTGGTCCAGACCTAGCTCCTCTGCCACCTGGGGCCGCATTAAGCAATGGGAGCAGCCAGAATCCACAAGGGCCGAGGCTATAATGCGAGCGTGTTTAGCGGGGTTGGCCAGAAACGCTTTGGACAGTAATGGGAGCGCTGCCTTCACTCACCGCCAGGAGTCGGGCCCATGTCCATGGGGGCTGAAGAAAGGCAAACAGCTGCTTCCCCTCCTCTGGGTCGCCTTCGATGACCGCTTTAGACGAGCCCATCGGAGGCGGCCCCGATCTGCGTGGTGGCTTGGCAGATGGAGGCGCGTAGCTGAGCGGTTGGTTTTGTTTCTTGGGACAGTTAGGCGCGTTAGATGACCTGGTCCTCCGCAGTAAAGACACAATCCCAGTCGGCGACGGCGCTCAGAGGTGGTTTCGGTAGGGGCGGCTGGAGGCTTGGCTTGGTGGGCGCAGTGGCAGGTTTTGGCGTGGCGGCCTCCCGGCACGAGCGTATTCCAAACGAGACGCCACCTGGGATCCCAACTGGATCCAATCTGCAATAGTACGAGGTACCCGAATTAAAAACACCGCTTTCACGCAGCTTGCCGTCCACAGCATCCGAGAAGTATTCGCATTTCATGCGTTCAGGCCACTCAGGAGGAAGTCGAGCCGCCGCCGCATCTAAATTCACGGGCAAATTCTGCAAACGGGCGGTTGCCTTGCTGGATAGTTTTGATGGTGCGGATAGCTTCATTCCCGGCGCTTCTGGATCTTGGAAGCGCGCTCTTAAGGCTTGGAGGAATGCGGGCACCGTGCGAGAGTCTTCATCTTGCAAATCCAAAAGAGTCACGACCCAGTCGGCTGCTGCACCATCCAGGACTGAGCCGATGTCCCGTATTTTTTCGCGCTCAGACCGGTATAAATCATCATAGTCTCCCAAGTGGGCATTGAGTTGCAAAATGAAGTAGGGAAGTTTGGAAGCGGTCCCATCAAAACGGGCCGGTATCGGGGCCTAAAGTAACCTCGCTCCACGGCTCTTGGCTGCCTGCTGGGGCGGCGGTTGCGCCGGGTTGAGCAGGTTGGGCAGGCAGCTGTTGCACGGGGGGGGCCGGAATCGGGCGCTGGCGGTACGCTGGCGTTTGGGTGGCAGGACCCAGGTACGTGGCCCCCTGGCGCCGGCATTATCAGTAACAGCATAGACTCCAACTTGGGGCTTCCTGGTCTGCTGCCTACTTAGCTCCCTCTCCAACGCAGCCAGCTACCTCTCCTTGCGGGTCAATGCATCCTTGTGCGCATGCAGAGCAGCTTTTTCTCGTTCCAATTTAGCCAGTTCGTCCCGCTTAAAAGCTGCAGTGAGCTCACTTTGCGTTAGCGCAAGGCCTGAACGCTTTCGCGTTGCCGCTGTAAATCCAGTCTGGAGTGTTCCAGGACCTTATCATGGACTGACAGATTCTGCGCATATTGCCGTTGGAGCGCATCTTTGGCACGGGTCCAACTCGAAGTTGGACTTCTTTATGTTGCTGGTCCCGGTCCCTCTGCAGGTTTTCGCTTCTTGCTGCAACTGTGCCCGTCCCCCCGCCCAGAGCTGGCGTCCCCGCTTCCATGCTGCTTGGGCATCTCGCAGTCGCCCCACTTCCTCATCCCCGCCCTCTCTCGATGGGAGAGGGAACAGATCCGCTGGGAATGCAGGCTTTCTTCGGACTCTTCGCCGCCTGGAAGCGAGACATCGGAGACACCGTAGCCACCGGTGGCTCCCCGGGGCACCTCAGGTGCGGTCGCTGGCCCGGATCAGGGGTCCGATTGGAAGACGGTACGGATACCCTCCCAATCCCAGGTTTAGTCCCAGTGTCCTTCGGACGGGCCCCAGTGCTGTGCCACGGTGGTTCTTTGGGAGCATCACCAAAATACGAAGTCCAGGAATCGCTCAATGGATTCCTGGAGTTGCCGCATGAAAGGTGGTCAGGCCCGTCTCCTCCATGACAGGTTGCATCTGAGGTTTGTAATCCACAACGAAAACGGGTAGAGATCCGATCCACAGGCCGATCCATAGACAGCGCCCCAAACGACTCATGTAAGTCCCCATGGTCGCCGTCACGTCCCTCGCTCCAACGGAGTAAAGGGAAGACTCGCGGCTGATACGAGGACGGGAAAGAGCCACCAGCGAGGCCCGTTCTCCTGCCGGTTTCTCCAGATCCAGAAGGGAAAGGTCGGAGCCCTCTTTGGGGGCTACCGCACCTTCCGCAGTAACATTCAACCTCTCCATGTCGAGACACTAGAGGTCCACTGCACTAGTAAGATAGATGGATTAAGGATTCCTGCCACAATGTAAGGAATTCCATAGAAGCAGAAATAAAAGGCTCTTTGGTGAAAAAGACCGTTTATTCAGACATCTTAGAAAGCTCAAGTACACGCAGTGGCAGGAATGACACTTCCCGCCAGAAGCACAGGTTATAACTCTATTCATCCCAACCCCCTTCCTGCTTCCCATGGGAACGGAGACCTCATCTCCCGCGCAGAGATAAGGTCTCCGCCGATGAAGCTGGCCCATCGCCCGGGCTGTGGAATGCACTCAAGGTTACTTTACCATCAACACCATTGAAACCCTTACAGCTTTACTACCATCAGATCCTCTGAAGATGCCAGACGCAGACGCAGGCGAAAAATCAGGAGAAAATGCTACTGGGATACGGCCATACAGCCTGGAAACCCCACAACACCCCAGAGGGCATCCTTTTACTACTTTGATGGATCACAAGGAAATATCACCAAGAGAAAATTTTAACAGGGGATTGCTGATCTATCTATCTATCTATCTATCTATCTATCTATCTATCTATCTATCTATCTATCTATCTATCTATCTATCTATCTATCTATCTATCTATCTATCTATCTATCTATCTATCTATCTATCTATCAAATTGATAAACCGCCCACCCCCAAAGGGCTCTGGGCGGTGTACACTGGGCCAAACATACAATGGCCAAAACAACATACACCAAATAAAATAAATTAGAACAAGTTAAAACAATTTACAAAATTCATTAAACTAGCAGCATTGGTACAATATACATAATAGTAAGATTATAAAAATGTGTGTGGCGCCCGATCCCAAGGCCGGGCGGGGGTAGCAGTGTCAGTTAGATACTATATTGGACGTGCTGATGGTGAAATGGCACGTAACATAAGGGCATCCTGGAGTGGGGGGGGGGGGTCCGCTGCTGGCCTCACCAAAAGTTCGGTGGAACAAAACCGTTTTACAGGCCCTTCGGAATTCTCCAAGGTCCTGCAGGGCCCACACATCTGATGGAAGGGTGTTCCACCAGGCAGGGGCCAGGGCCGTAAAAGCCCTGGCCCGGGTAGAGGCCAGTCGCATCATGGAGGGGCCAGGGACCACCAGTAAATTGGCCTCTGCCAACCGGAGAGGCCTACTTGGGTAAATATGGGGTGAGACGGTCACGAAGGTATGAGGGTCCCAAGCTGCGAAGGGCCTTGAAGGTTAATACCAACACCTTGAAAGTGACCTGGAATTCTACTGGGAGCCAGTGCAGGCGGCGCAACACGGGGGTGATATGCTCACGAAAGGAACCACCCACCAAAAGTCGCACCGCCGCATTCTGGACCAGTTTCAGTTTCCGGATCAGTCGCAAGGAGAGGCCCGCGTAGAGCGAGTTACAATAGTCTAGCCTGGAGGTGACCGTTGCATGGATCACATGTACAACCATTAAGTACATTCTAAATTGCCAACCAGGGATGAGGAGGAGTTGAAACCCAGACTGATGAATAGAGGGTGGCGGAGAAAAATTAAAAGGAAGGAGAGAGTTGAAGGAAGATCATGAGAAGAAGGGAGCAAAATGAAGATGAGAAGAGTGTGAAAAGGAGGAAGAGAAATCAAGAGAAGGGAGGTTGTTTCATTTTCTACCACACTAACAGGACTACCGATTTTTAAGATCTGGTTTAGCAGCTAAAATTATGGTTCCTAGTGGAAGGAAAGAAAAAGAGAAACAGACTCCCGGAAACAACAATTTTGTTAGGAGGCTGCAGTTTGGCAATTGCTGAACCAGCCAAGAGCTGTGCTTGCTGATCTTGTCTTGCTCCAGCGGCGGCTTGGTTGATAGGTTTATGTTGCGATTTGGCAAGTGCCAGTCACACAATCCAGTAGTGAAGTAGTTAATGTTTGTGCGTGCTAACTAGTTAGTGAAGTCATTGACCAGGTGATTGATCCCTGTTGGTCAGGCAGGCCAGGCATGAGATACACGCCAGGTCTGCACGTAGACAATGGGTATACTGCTCTCTGCTCGTGTTCAGTGTCTCTAGTAGCTTGTTAGCCATGTAATAGCCAAGCAGGAGCTAGCTAATGGAGCTAGCTAGTTAGAAAGATATCTCTCTGTATTTTAGTAAGCAACTGCCCCGTCTCATTATTATGCAAACTCTACTTTATAAGTCTCACAACAGTTTATTTGCCTTTGCCCCCTTGTGCTCTGTAGAAAAGCAGGGCAAGTAGATAGAGCTGGTTCTGTTTCCTGTGCCCTGCTTTCCCTGTGCCCCTAGTGGCTGCTGTGCAGAACTGCATTAGAAGTGAAATAAGGTCGTTTCTGCACTGTCCAAATATCCCAGGTTGAGCAAGGGAAATATCCCAGTTTGGCCAAGAAGTTTGCCTGGTTCCCGGTCCTAAAGCAGGTTTGTCCCTCATCCCGGGATTTTAAAAAATTGACAATTTGGCGATTCTTTTTTTAAAAAAATTCCTGGTTGAACCCGGTATTGTGCAAACACCACAGGAGCAGAGCCAGTTTATTTTTCCCACCCACCCGCCTGATCTCGCCACCCCACCGCCCTCCCCCGATCTCTGCACCTGTTGTCATGTCAGTTTTCAACTCTGCTGACCCACTGACTGTTGCAGCCCGTCCTTCCCGAAACGTTTTCCCAAGCACGTTTTCTGCTCATGGTATCGACCAGATGCCATTTCGCCTGAGTTAATCAGGAGTGGAGACCCAAAATGTCCCCGTTTTCTTTTCTGTACATGTACTGATTGCTTGAAGCACATAGCTAGGGAGCTGCCACTTGCCGTGTTGAGGCCTGTGCGGGGTCCTATCCAGAACTGGGGAAGTGGGGGCTTCATTTCCCCCTGCTCACTGTGGGTCGGCCAATCAGAAGCACAGCATTTTTATTGTCTAGCAATTCAAAAGACAGGGCAGAGATGTTCATTCAAGCTGTCGCCCCAAAACAACAACCAATCAGCCCACAGAACAGTGGGGATGCTTGCGCATGTGCAGTCACGCTTGCAGTGAAAATACTAAAGACCCGGGCTTGTGTGAAACAAACTGGAGCATTTCCTCCTGGTCTTCACTCGATTCCTTCACTGAAACGAGCAGCCATGCAAAGGGAGAATCCAGGATAAAATAGTCCCAGATTGTAAGATACCGATTGTAACCTGGTATAATTGTGCTCTGTGTAAATGACCTTAATGTAAATGCATTTTGAATGCAGCATGATGTGATGTTGGCTTCAGGGACCCTCCAACTGACTTGGACCCCAGGAATTTGGTCTCCTCAGTTCCCCCTTTTGGAAGCCCTGAGCATGATGCAGCGGCAAAGCTCCCAGAGGGCGGGGGGGGGGGCGCGATGCACCGGGTGCACGAATTTGGGGCACGTGGGGGGCTTAAAATCCCCCGGCCCCTCCCCCTCCCCCCCGGTGCCCCTCCACACTTTTTAAAGAAAACCGAGCAGGCTGGAGAACAGGTCTTCCTGTTCTGGTGGGAACTACATTTCCCAGAAGACCCTGGGAAATGTAGTTCCCACCAGGACAGGAAGGTCTGTTCTCCAGCCTGCTCAGTTTTCTAAAGGGAGTGGGAGTGGGGGGCGCCACCACAGGGGGGGGGGGGAGCCAGTGTGCGCACCTGGCGCACTCTGGCCCAGCTACGCCTCTGGCATGATGAGACTGTTCCCCACCTGGCCCCTACTTTGTGCCTGCTATGAGTTTGCAATTGGGCTCCAGATGGACAGAATGTAGTCCCAGTGGTTGAACACTTGGAGTGAATTCTCGGTTGCAGGCATTTCCCCCACACCAATTGAACTTTGCAGGTAGCATCTGTGCCTTAGGAGAACCCCCAGCTGCAAAGGTTCTTTTGGAATGTTGGTTCTAGAAACACTTGGAGAAGGATTGCTTTGTGATGCCGCTCAGGGGCATTGTCAGGCGAATGGCCCCCAACGACTTCGCAGTGCCGAGTTTGCAAAGATGGAATGGTGTCTCTCTAGCAGTGTCTTCTGTAGCATTGCTGCCGTGCTGCTGCTTCTCTGCCTCACCTGGATGATCCTGAGAGGCCCCTTCAGGTGGCACAAGCAAATGGGTAGTTGGTCTTGGAGATGCTTCCTACCTTTCTTCCCTCAGGTGTGTAATCAGGTGTGTGGCTGGCCTGCGTTACGTAAGATTTTGGATGCTGAACACGGTCTTGGAGCAGTAGCCACCAATAGGAGAAAATTTCACATGCCAAGGAGCAGCAGTGGCGTAGGAGGTTAAGAGCTCGTATATCTAATCTGAAGGAACCGGGTTTGATTCCCAGCTCTGTCGCCTGAGCTGTGGAGGCTTATCTGGGGGATTCAGATTAGCCTGTACACTCCCACACACGCCAGCTGGGTGACCTTGGGCTAGTCACAGTTCTTTGGAGCTCTCTCAGCCCCACCTACCTCACAGGGTGTTTGTTGTGAGGGGGGAAGGGCAAGGAGATTGTCAGCCCCTTTGAGGCTCCTGCAGGAGAGAAAGGGGGGATATAAATCCAAACTCCTCCTCCTGCTCCTCCTGCTCCTCCTCCTCCTCCTCTTCTTCTTCTTCTTCTTCTTCTTCTCCTCCTCCTCCTCCTCCTCCTCCTCCTCCTCCTCCTCCTCCTCCTCCTCCTCCTCCTCCTCCTCTTCTTCTTCTTCTTCTTCTTCTTCTTCTTCTTCTTCTTCTTCTTCTTCTTCTTCTTCTTCTTCTTCTTCTTCTTCTTCTTCTTCTTCTTCTTCTTCTTCTTCAATAGTCTGTGAATGTGTCCCTTCACGGAATGGGAAGGCCACAACTCCTGGCTGTCCACCTGATCACTCAGGCAGATTGGAAACACGACATAGCTGGTCCTGCAAAGGTGGGGTAAACCACCTCTTTTGGCCAGCTGTTCTGTTCCCAGTAAACTTTGTAGTCCAAAGGCATTATTGATGCCACCATTTCCCTGAAAGATCATCCCAGCCTTCTCCTTCTCTTGCATTTGTCAGCATTGGATTCTGAAGCAGGGAGGAGATGATTGTAAGAAAATAAAGACTGTGTAGCGTTAACCTCTCAGGGGATCTGAGAATGCCTGAAGCGACCAGTCACCTTTTCTGATTTGTTTTGTTTTCAAATCAACGCATTGGGAGAAGTTGTTGGAGCTAAACCTAACTGTACTTGGTTGGGTTTCCAACTCTGGGTTGAGAAAATCCTGGAGATTTGGGGAAGGTACAGTTTGAAGAGAGAAAGGACCTCAACAGAGATAGGATGATGCCATCAAGAGCACACCCTCCACAACTGCCATTTTATTCAGGGGAACTCTGTCATCTGAAGGGCGGTTATAATTCCAGGAGAACCCCAGTGCCCACCTGGAGGTTGGCATCTGGGTGCTGTAGTAGGGCTGATCTTGGTGGTGGGGCCTGGGGAAGGCAGGATTTGGGACGGGGACGGACTTCATGGGGTATAATGCTGTAGAGCCGTGGTGGCGAACCTTTGGCACTCCAGATGTTATGGACTACAATTCCCATCAGCCCCTTCCAGCATGGCCAATTGGCCACTGTACACTCCCACACACGCCAGCTGGGTGACCTTGGGCTAGTCACAGCTTCTCGGAGCTCTCTCAGCCCCACCTACCTCACAGGGTGTTTGTTGTGAGGGGGGGAAGGGCAAGGAGATTGTCAGCCCCTTTGAGTCTCCTGCAGGAGAGAAAGGGGGATATAAATCCAAACTCCTCCTCCTCCTCCTCCTCCTCCTCCTCCTCCTCCTCCTCTTCTTCTTCTTCTTCTTCTTCTTCTTCTTCTTCTTCTTCTTCTTCTTCTTCTTCTTCTTCTTCTTCTTCTTCTTCTTCTTCTTCTTCTTCTTCTTCAAATTCCACAATTCACCATTCCTTTTCTAAAGGATGTGAGACGTTTTTGATAAATAGCATAGTGGTTATTCTGAAATGGAGCGCAAGTCGAAGTACTGAAGGGTTGTGTGGAGACCACAGTGCATTATGACAGCAGGTGTAAAAGAAAGGGCTATGGCGGTGTCAAAAAAATATTATTCGCCTTGACCAGAGGCCCCCTGTAGGCAAATGCCCCACTGGATGCTCACGGGGTGACTAAGCTGCCTCCTTTCCTCCTGGCAGGGTCCTCAGGAGAGCACAGTCGGGCAGCAGGTGACAGTAGAAGAGAGCAAAGGTAAGCCAGCTAGAAGGTAAGCCAGTAGAAGAGAGCCCTCAACGCAGGAGTGCTCTCGTTTGGAAGACCTTTTAATATCTAATATGTTATTTTAATGGCTCTCCTCCCCCTTCCAGTCCCTATGTGTTGCTTGGGTATTTGGATACAATAATTGCAGTAAAGCAGAATAAACTCACATTCAAAATCCTGTTACAAACAGTGGGGATGGGGAGCAGAAGAAGAATGAACCAGGAGTGGATTTTCGAAGGACGCCTTGAAAGAACACCTGTACGAATAATATCAGCGTCTAAGCCAGTGACGGCGAACCTTTTCGAGACCGAGTGCCCAAACTGCAACCCAAAACCCACTTATTTATCGCAAAGGGCCAACACGGCAATTTAACCAGAATACTGAGGTTTTAGTATAGAAAAAATGGTTGGCTCCAAGGCACGCGTTACTCAGGAGTAAGCTTGGTGGTAGTCGTTGGCTTTGCTTTGAAGCAACCGTGCAACACTTCTAACGGGTGAACCACGACCATAGGAGGGTTTACTCAGAAGCAAGCCCCATTGCCAGCAATCGAGCTTCCTCCCAGGTAAAGGATCGTGCTTTAGTTCTTCCCATGAAAATCAGTAGGGTTTAATAGCGCTTAACAGGGTTACCTACACTGCTTCCCCAAAACTAGGTCTTAGGTTTAATGCTAACAATCTCCCTGAAATAATTACACTATTATCACATGACAAACTCTGTGCACGCATACCCACAGAGAGGGCTCTGTGTGCCACCTCTGGCACCCATGCCATAGGTTCGCCACCACTGCCCTATGTGTTGCTTGGGTATTTGAATACAATAATTGCAGTAAAGTAGAATAAACTCACATTCAAAATCCTGTTACAAACAGTGGGGATGGGGAGTAGAAGAGAGAATGAACTAGGAGTGGATTTTCGAAGGACGCCATGAAAGAACACCTGTACGAATAATATCCAAGCTAAACTGGGAGACTTGGCTCTTATTCAGTATTTGATTGATTGATTTTTGCTGTCCAGTCACCTTTGACTTCTAGCGATCCCAGTTGGGTTTTCAAGGCAAGAGGCATTCAGAGGTGGTTTTTCCATTGCCTGCCTCCTTGTCATGACCCTGGTATTTCTTGGAGGTCTCCCACCTGAACAGCTTACCTCAGCGATGGCGAACCTTTTCGAGACCAAGTGCCCAAATTGCAACCCAAAACCCACTTATTTATCTCCAAGTGCCAATACGGTAATTTAACCTGAGGTTTTCGTTTAGAATACTGTGGTTTTCGTTTAGAAAAAAACGGTTGGTTCCGAGGCGTGCATTACTCGGGAGTAAGCTTGGTGGTAGTCGATGGCTTTGCTTTGAAGCAACTGTGCAACTCTTCCAACGGGTGAATCACGACCCTAGGAGGGTTTACTCAGAAGCAAGCCCCATTGCCAGCAACCGAGCTTACTCCCAGGTAAAGGATCGTGCTTTAGTTTAACAGCGCTTAACAGGGTTACCTACACTACTTCCCCAAAACTAGGTCTTAGGTTTAATGCTAATAGAGCCCAGCGGCCCAGGCCAGCCTAGATGTGGGTGGGGGCACTCTGTGCATGCCCACAGAGAGGGCTCTGAGCCCTTAAGATGCAAACAGTCCTGGGAATGAAGGGAAAACTTCATTATATTAACTGGGCCAGAAGTTCTGCAGAAAGTTCCTAAGCAAAATGGCTGACTAGTTGAGACAGTTTTGGTGGGTAGCCGTGTTGGTCTGTAGTAGATTTGAATCCAGTAGTGCTTTGGAGACCAAAAAGATTTGTGGTGTATGTGCTTCCGAGAGTCAGCCTGCATCTGACGAAGGGAGCAATATGCCCCAACCAAACCTTGTAAGCTCTAAGATGCTAAGATGAGTCTAGCTGTTTTTGGACAGTCTGGTCCACTTGATGCTACTGCAGAAAATGCTATAGAAGTAGGAAGATTTTGGTAAAGGGATGTTACATCATATGCCACTCTATACTATTCCTTGTCTAGAAAGCATTGGGCCTTTCCCCACTTAGTTTTGCAGCCCGCTACTCTGCGCGCGAGGGATTTCCGCCCCGGGGTCGTGTCAGAAGGTGCCGTTTCTTCAGCATCAGAAATGACGCACGCTGAAGGGACGTTAGAGCGCAGAGTCGGGGCAGCTGCGTTGTCGCCAGCCGGACTCGTGGGGAGCACTGCTGGACGACGTGCTATTTGGGGGCAGTAGCGGCAGCAAACGGTAGGTGGGGAAAGGGCCATTGACAGCTAAAGGTGGAAAAAGACCTTCCAAAGTTTTTTTTTAAAAAAAATTAGCATTCTTCAGCAAAAGAAGGAAATACAATAGGCGACATCAGTTTCATGCCCCATTCATTTAGTTAAAATGTGTCTGGTCTTCTACAGCCCCCCCACCCCCTTGCTGGGCAGATCCTCCAGCAAGACAAGAGAGGACCATAAAACCAGAGGAGATCCTTTTTGACACTTGTTTGTACCTTGTGATAGGTAGAAAGACTTTATACTAAACCCACCTCTGACAATGGCCCAGGTTCCTTTTGAATGCCTCCCATCCCCAGCTCCCCTCAGCAGGGTCTGATACAGACAGGAAGCTCTGCTTAACAGTTAGGCAGTGTTGGATCTAAGAACATAAGAACATAAGAACAAGCCAGCTGGATCAGACCAAAGTCCATCTAGTCCAGCTCTCTGCTACTCGCAGTGGCCCACCAGCTGCCTTTGGGAGCTCACGTGCAGGAGGTGAAAGCAATGGCCTTCTGCTGCTGCTGTTGCTCCTGAGCACCTGGTCTGCTAAGGCATTTGCAATCTCAGATCAAGGAGGATCAAGATTGGTAGCCATAAATCGACTTCTCCTCCACAAATCTGTCCAAGCCCTTTTTAAAGCTATCCAGGTTAGTGGCCATCACCACCTCCTGTGGCAGCATATTCCAAACACCGATCACACGTTGTGTGAAGAAGTGTTTCCTTTTATTAGTCCTAATTCTTCCCCCCAGCATTTTCAATGGATGCCCCCTGGTTCTAGTATTGTGAGAAAGAGAGAAAAATTTATCTCTGTCAACATTTTCTACCCCGTGCATAATTTTATAGACTTCAATCATATCCCCCCTCAGACGTCTCCTCTCCAAACTAAAGAGTCCCAAACGCTGCAGCCTCTCCTCATAAGGAAGGTGCTCCAGTCCCTCAATCATCCTCGTTGCCCTTCTCTGCACTTTTTCTATCTCTTCGATATCCTTTTTGAGATGCGGCGACCAGAACTGGACACAGGACTCTCAAGTGCGGTCGCACCACGGCTTTATATAAGGGCATGACAATCTTTGCAGTTTTATTTGCAGTTTTATCTAGCTGAGGGGTCTGCAACCTGCGGCTCTCCAGATGTTCATAGACTACAAATCCCATCAGCCCCTGCCAGCATGCCCAATTGGGATTTGTAGTCCATGAACATCTGGAGAGCTACAGGTTGCAGACCCCTGGGCCAGATTGTCCTAAAGTTGCTCCCAAGTGCCTTAGAGCATTAAGAACTCCTGCCCTGGTTTTCCCAGCTGCCCCGGATGATTCTCCTGGAGCGCTCCTCAGCCCTGCCCAGAGGACTCCTTTACAGTTGCGTTTTCTTCCTTCCATGTCCAGCTTGCAAGTCTCCTCAGTTTGTTCCAGGAGAGATTAACAAGCTTTACGAGGTGCATCTGTGTATGGTTCTCCAGTTGCACAGTGGCAGATAGGAAGGCGCTCCAAAGGGTGATCACTACTGCACAGAGGATGATCGGCTGCCCACTCCCCTCCTTGGAAGAACTCTATCATTCCCGAAGCCTAAAAAAAGCCCAAAATATTCTGACCCGTCTCATCCAACACACTCTCTTTTTGAACTGTTACCATCTGGCAGATGATACAGGTCTATCAAAACTAGGACAAAGAGGCTTAGAGACAGCTTCTACTCTAGAGCTGTGGCGATGCTGAACTCCGCGGCTTCGTGTTGATGTGTTTGGGGCTGTGTAGGGATGGGTGGAGGAAGGGGAAAGTGAGGATGGGGTATGAGTCTGAAATTGTGTGCATTGAGGAATGCTGCTGTAAATTTCATTGTGCGTGCACAATGACAATAAAATGCTTATGCTTATGCTTATGCTTATTTTGCAGTTTGACAAATTTCTGCCCTCGAATTGTTGGCTAACACTTTTGGCAATTGAGGAGTTGACTGATTCTTCCCCTTTCTCTTTCAGGTACTAATGGGCAGGTAAAAAGACCACAGCTTGGCCCACAACAATGCCACGGGAACTCTGAGAAAGATATCCAGGTTTCCATGCACCACGTGGTTTGCGATAACTTGGCCTGTGCCGTGTGCAAATGGGCAACATCAGAGGGTCAGAAACCGGTGCATTCCAAAGCATGGAACCTGAGGTTCCTGGAATCACAACAGCCGCCTCTCCCAACAACTCCATATGTGGAGCACTCCTGTCCGCCCGGAGTAGTTGAACGGGAAGACCCCAGGACAATTCCACGGAGCTCCCGTAACAGTGAGAATCCCAGCTGGACTCCAGCAGCAGCCCCCATACCCAGCAAGACGAAACAACCGTCCAGTTATGAAGAGCCGAAGGGGAAGAGGTCGTGGCCTTTCGCTCAGGAGGTTGGGCTGAATGTTGGGGCGTGTGAAGAGGACCCTGGGAGAGAAGCCTTTCCCTGTTCTGTTGACCGCGGTGGGCACAAGGAAAACTGTGACTGCTCCTCTCTGGGCAAATCGGAGATGACTGTGTTGAACTGGACCCCCATAACCTCCTCGTCTTCTGCCTGGTCTGAGTCATCTGACTGTAGTTGGGAGAAACGCGTGACTTCTAGCCATCAAACAGAGAGAGACTTCTCTTCTCTTCTCAGCCAGGGCACGAGGCTTCCTTCTCCACAAAGGAGAAATCCCCACGGATCATTCCAAAAGGCCTCATCTATGCGCAAGGCCAGGCCTCCGCCCAGGTCCTGCGGGAGTCACCCCTCCCGTGTGAACCGATTCCCTGCGAAGGACGCTCCCCTTCTGACAGACGAGGCACGGAGCACCTTGGAACGGCACTTGGCTCTGAAGAGAGTGCAGCATGAAATGGGGCTGCCCTCTCTCCTCCGCAAATCCCTCAGAGCCTTTTTACCCCTGGCCCCGGATCACAATTTTCAGTGGCCCCCAAGGAGGGACTCTGTTGTGGTGGCAACGAGGCCTCGGGTTCTCCCTTTCCTGACGGTGGCAACTCGGAAGAGGCTTGAGCAACACGTGAAGAAAACGGTTCACCTCAGTCGCTGGGGACTCCCGCAGAGGGTTCTGGGGGCGCTCAGGCACCTGCAGCTAGATTCGCACTCTGCCCCAGATGGGACGTCACCCACAGGCAGGAAAGAGGGTGGAGGAGCAAAGTGTCAGAGAACGGCCCGCGGATCTTCCCCTGACTCCCATCCGGCCCACAGATCATCTCCTATCACCCATCCGGCCCCCAGATCGTCCCCTAACACTCAAGTCAAGCTCCAGATCCATGTTGTAAAGAAATCGTTTCAGGTTGGGCAGGAGAGATTCCCTAAAGTAGTAAAGAATTCCCAGAAAACAGCCGCCCCCGAGGAGAGGAAACCACCTCTGCCCAAGCTGATCCCAAGACACAGGAGATGTCCCCAGCTACGGAGCGGGCCATGCCTGCTTCTGCGAAAGAAGGCGGACTGTGTGGAGATGAACGTGAAGAGCAAGCGTATCCACTTCCTGTGGGGCCTCCCCACATTGTACACCCAATCTTTGTGCAAGATGGTGGCCAGCGCCCCTGGGCTGCCAGCATCCCTTCCCAGGACCCATGGCACCGTTGAGTTTGACCACGAAGCAGCACTTTTCCTACCCACCTGCGAGCAGCAGCAACTGGACAGCCACATACTGAGGAAGAGGGCTCAGCACCAGTGGGGCATGCCTAGGTTGGTTCAACGGTCTTTGCTCCATTTCCTCCCTCGGGCACCCTGCTTAGCCCCCCGCTGGGTCTCCATGCTGTCCATCCGTGTGAAGGTGGAGATGGTTCCTGGTGGCTCCACACCTTTCGTCACCTTGGAGACCAAGAGGCAGCTGGAGGAACACATTAGGAGAAAGATCGTAGAGAGGCGGTGGGGTCTTCCCAAGCGGGTCATGGAGTCTCTGCATGTCTTCATGCCACAGCCGCCTCCCTTGGCCAAGATGTCCAGAGCCAGGGAGGGAGCTACCATTCCCATCCAGTCCAAGAGGATTCTGCGGAGGCCTCCAACGGTGCAAGCCACAAACTTGCCCAAGTGGAGAAGCCCAGAGTGCAGGCAGAGCCCAAAGCAATCTGCCCTCAAGAGGCATGTGACCCAAAAAGCCCTTGAGATCCACCTGGAGTTACTTTCATCCATCACCCAACCTCCCCGGGCCAGGAAATATGACCTTCCGAAAGCTGTCCAGCCAGGATCAGGAGCTCAGCAACCACGATCTCAGGAGCTCTTCTTTGTGCAGCCGGCAGTCCTGAGTTGTATTGAACTAAACATAATCCACAAAGATCTGATGCAGAGGTGGGGGCTGCCAACACTCTACCAGATGTCCCTCTCCTGTCTGTTTCAGGAACCCCCACATCTGGAAGCCTCTCCACCTCCAGCTGGCAGGCAAGATCCTGGGCTTAACTTCTTCTCAGCTGAGGTCCTGTTCATTGAGCATGGTGCCTGGGAAGAGCTGGAGTGGCACGTGAGGAGGAAGCAGATGCAGCACCTCTGGGGGATGCCAAGCCTTGCCCAAAGATCCCTCCGCTGCCTCGTCCCAGCTGTTCCCCACCTGCATCACCAGCAGCGAGGGCAGGTGCAGGTGACTGTCCTCCCAGCTCAGCTCTTCTTCCTCCATGAAGCCACCGTTCAACAGCTGGAGAGGAACGTGCGGAGAAGAATCAACTTCCAGCAATGGCAGCTGCCCAAGAGGGTTCTGCGGTCCTTGAAGATGCTGTATCCAGAGCATCGGCTTAAAAGTGGAATGCTCAGAGCGCCTCTGACTTTGGGAACCAAATGTTCAAAGTATGGTGCAAAGATAGTTCCTGGGGTGGTGTCTGCTGACCCGCCCAAAGTCCAGATTCTTCACACTCTGGGGAGTGAGCCCCGGGGAAATATGGAGATCCACCTGGCTAAGAAATGCATGGAGCAGGATCTGGGAAGCCCTCCAGTTGTTTCTGGGTCTACTTGGCAACAGACCCCCTTCCCAGCAAGGAGACCTCTTCCCCGGCTGATTTCCCACGGCCAAAAGGTCCTGCAGGCACGGAGCAGCCTCTGCTCTTCCATCCACGCAGAAGACTTGGATCGCATTGAGTGGACTATGCAGTGCTGCCACTTGGCGTCTCTCTGGGGACTGGGCGAGAGGCACGTGGGTGGGCGCAGCGGCCCGTCACCAAGGCTTGCGGCACAGGCAGTCAGGCCCCAGGGAGCCGTGTCGGAGTCCAGAGAGGTGCCGACCCCATTCCTCCCTGAAAAAGAAAGAGCCGCCCTAGAGCTCCATGTCACGAAGAAGAAGATCCAGCATGAGTGGAGAACCTCAATTCTTCTCCAAAGCTCACTCCAGGCCTTCATGGAAGAGGCCCCCAAAGTCCCTGCCCAGCAGAAGACGAGCGTTCGCGTGCGCGTCATTCAGCAGCAAGAGCTCTCGTTCCTCCCGCTGGAGAGCCTCCGGGGCCTGGAGCTCCACGTGCAAAAAAGGACACTGCAGCGAACGTGGGGCCTGCCCAAGAGGGTGCTGTGGTCCTTCGGGGCCCTTTGCCCGGCCGTGGCAGACACCAGCTGCACAGAGCAGGGGAGCAGGAGCCGGACGAGAGGGGCCGTTTCCTCCCCAAGGGAGCCTCAGGTGCGCCTCGTGCTGCAGACCAAAGCCCTGGAGACGATGGAGCTGCACCTGGATAAAAAATGTTTGGAGGCTCAGTTGGAAGTTCTCCCAGCCTTGGTCAGGCCCTCTTGGCAGAGCACACAAACAGCTCCGAGACACCCTCTCCCAAGGGCGATCCCCCCTGGCTGTCGGCCACTGCAAGCACGCAGCACCTTCCTGCCCTTTACACAGACCACGGAGGTGGATCAGATGGAGTCGGTCCTGCAATGGAACCATTTGATGTCCTTCTGGGGGCTGGGCAGAAGCTGGGCGGAGGCTTTGGGCAGCTTGATGCCCAAATCACCCTTACGGCCTCTCGGAGCCCAAGGGACAGCTCTTGATTTCTTACCGATGCCAACTGCTTTCCTCCCACATCAGGAAAGGGAAAAGTTAGAGCTTCACATCCAGAAAAGAAGGATCCAGCACCAATGGGGACTCCCGGGCCTTGTCCAGAGATCCCTGGCAGGCTTCACGTCGGGGGCTCCCTCTCGAACACCCCTCCAAAAGACGATGATACAGGTTCAGACCAGGCACCAGCAATTATTCTTCCTGCCTACAGAAGTCTGCAACCATCTGGAGCAACATTTACAAAGCGTGGTGCGGCAAAGGCGATGGGGTTTGCCTCAGAAGATCCTCCGGTTCTTGAGGCCTTTGGGTCTGGATTTGGGGTCTGGAATTTGCCCGCAGAAAACTCCAACTCCAAAACTCCAACTAGACAGAAGTTGCAAGGAGATGTCAGAATCTCTGGTAGCTGAAGAGCGGGATCCTCTGGAACCTAGAAGCGGCAGGGCTTCATCTCAGCCAAGGCCTCAGCTGTGTGTCACATGCAGGTCCACTTTCCTGGAGAAGATACAACTCACTCTTATCCAGCGTGAGGAGAGGCAGTCAGGAATTTCCCCACCTGTTGCACAACTGCCTTGGCAACATGTCCCAGCATCTTGGGGGCAACCCCTGATCCCCCCTGGCTACCACGTTTCCCAGCCAGGCAGCCCCTTCCTGCCCTTGACACAGGTACAAGAGGTGGGCCGGGTGGAGTCAACTCCTCTGGGCAGACACGGGCCACCCTTGTCTGAGCTGGGCAGAAACTATGAGGAGTCTCTGGGTGGCCCGATGCCAGAGCTGCCCTTCTGGTCTCCCAAAGCTCAGAGGGCGGCTTTTGTTTTCTTACCAAGGCCAACTCCTTTCCTCCCAGATCAGGAAAGGGAAACCATAGAGCTGTACATCCAGAAAAGAAGGATCCAGCACCAATGGGGACTCCCGGGCCTTGTCCGGAGATCCCTGGCAGGCTTCATGTGTGGGACTCCCTCCAGGATGCCCCTCCAAAAGACTCTGTTCCAGGTTCAGACCAGGCACCAGCAATTGTTCTTCCTGCCGACAGAAGTCTGCAACCGTCTGGAGCAACATTTACAAAGCGTGGTGCGGCAAAGGCGATGGGGTTTGCCTCGGAAGATCCTCCGGTTCTTGAGGCCTTTGGGTCTGGATTTGGGGCTTGGAAGTTTGGGACAAAAAGCTCCAAGTTCTCATCTTCCATGGTTGGAAAAAAGCAACATGGAGGCTGCCGTGATGCCCGGGACACCCTCCCAGTCTCCGAAATCTGGGGAAGCTGACATTGAATTCTCAGAGATGGAGATACCATTCCTCCAAGCCCAAGTGAGGGAGGATTTGGAACGGCATGTCAGAAAGAAGAAGCTGCAGCATGAGTGGGGCTTCCCAATTCTTGTCCAGAAATCCCTGATGGCCTTCCTAGAAGAGCTGCCCCTACGTCCTGCACTCCAAAAGACTAATATCCTTGTCTGTGTGGCACCATCAGAGTTACTTTTCCTTCCTGGGGACGTCTCCCGGCACTTAGATCTGCACGTGCGGAAGATGACCCTTCAGCGGCAGTGGGGGTTGCCCAAGAGAGTGCTTCAGTCCCTTCGGTGGCTGTTTCCTGGACTGGGTAATGATGCCAACAAGTCAGAAACATCAGGGTCTCACCCAGAGCAGTTTGGGAGAGTCTCCCTTGGAAAGACCACATCTGAGAGTCTCACAGTCTGGGAAAGGAAAGGAATGACGGATGGCAACCAAGAGAGGGATCAGCTACTGTCTACAGTGGGGTCTGGAATGCTGAACAAGTTGCAGATTCACTGGGCAAAGAAAGGTCTAGAGATCCAGTTGCAGGTATTCCCAACTGTGGCCACCCGCTCTTTGCAACATTCATCCCACTCCTCAAGACGGGCCCTCCCCAAACTGATCCTTGCTGGCCAGGGGACCCGGCAACCCCGCTGCGATGTCCTGCCCTTTATGGGCCAACAATATGTGGATCGGATTGAATTGGCCGTCCGGTGCAACCATATCATCTCCTTGTGGGGGCTGGGCATGAGGTATGTGGAGGCCCTGGCTGGGATTGTGCCCCGGTCACGTCCCCAGTTTCTCAAGTGTCAAGGCTCTGACGTTGTCTTCTCAAAGGTGGAGACCCCATTCCTCCAGGAACAGGTTAGAGATGCTTTGGAACTGCATGTCAAAAAGAAAATGATCCAGCATCTGTGGGGCACTCCACGCCTTGTCCAGAGGTCACTCGGGGCCTTCACGCGCCTGGCCCCTTCACGGCCCCCCCACAAAACGTCAGAGATTGAAGTCCATCCTCATTTGCAAGAGATGCTATTTCTCCCCCTGGACACCCAGAGCCACTTGGAGCATCATGTTCAGAGGCTGAAGCTGCAGCAGAGGTGGGGGTTGCCCAGAAGGGTCCTCCGCTCCTTGAAGATCTTCTGTCCTCTAGCTTCTGCGGCGGCAGCTTCGCTTTCTCAGAGTGACGAAGATGAGGAACCACCGGCCCAGATGGCGAACAGCTTCTCCTCCGTGCAGAAGAGTGCCCTACGCAGTCATCTGAAAAAGAAACGCCTTGAGATTCCTGCAGAGATGTCCCTCGGAATGATAACAGAGCTCCAGCAAAAGGCTGGGGGCATGGGCAGGGGTCATCTCCCCACGTTGATCCATGCTGGTCAGAAATGCCCCCCTTCACCGCAAGATTCACCTCCAAGTGCTGTGAGTGAGCTGGAAAGGAATGCTCAGCATAAGTACCTGCCCTTTGTCAGGGGACTGGGCAGGAAGTACCAGGAGCTGGGCAGGAAGTACCAGGAGCTGGGCAGAAAGTACCAGGAGCCACAGCTCAGAATGGCCCGACCCAGCCATGCCTCACCCCCCACCAGCCAGATGGCCTTCCATTTCCAGGAAATAGAGACCCCTGTCCTTCAGGAGAAGGCCGAGCAGATGCTGGAACGTCATATCCAGAAGAAGAGACTTCAGCACCAGTGGGGGCTGCCTTCGGCCATCACGAGGTCCCTCCAGGCTTTTGCCCCTCCTCCTCTCACGCCACCTCATTCCCCCTCTCAGAGGGCAGGCTGGGAAATCAGAATCCAAGTGGAAAAGCCATTTTTTTTCACAGCCCATATCTGGAAGGACCTGGAGGGCAGCGTGAAGAAGATGATGATCCATCAGCAGTGGGGGCTACCCAAAAGAATCCACAACTCCCTGCGGGCATTCTCGCCTGCTACCTTGGCAGACGGAGATCAGCAGTCCTGCCAGGAAGAGAAAGGGGTTGAAAAATCTGTGGCAGAGAACATATTGACATGTGGGCCTGGGGTGGAGGGGGCACCGAACACCAGCACTCCACTACAGGCGGCAGGCGCTGGCCTCTCTTCCCCTAAGCATTTCCCTTTCCAAAGTGTGGTGCAATCCAGAACTGATCTCTCTGGTAAGAGTCCAAAGAAAGAGAGCATTGGTTCAGGGATGCCATCAGCCACTGAGGAAATGACAACCACTAGGCCACAGGTTGTGAAGAAGGATAGCATTGTTTCGGAGATGCAGCCAATCACTGAGGAAACAAGTACCACAAGACCACAGGTTGTGAAGAAGGATAGCATTGTTTCGGGGATGCAGCCAATGACTGAGGAAACAAGTACCACAAGGCCACAGGTTGTGAAGGCGAAGGATAGTGCATTATTGTTTCCGGGGGATGCGAAAGCCAATGACTGAGGAAACAAGTACCACAAGGCCACAGAGTGCGTAGAAGAAGGATAGCATTGTTTCGGGGATGCAGCCAATGACTGAGGAAACAAGTACCACAAGGCCACAGGTCATGAAGAAGGATAGCATTGTTTCAGGGATGCAGCCAATCACTGAGGAAACAAGTACCACAAGGCCACAGGTTGTGAAGAAGGATAGCATTGTTTCGGGGATGCAGCCAATGACTGAGGAAACAAGTACCACAAGGCCACAGGTCGTGAAGAAGGATAGCATTGTTTCGGGGATGCAGCCAATGACTGAGGAAACAAGTACCACAAGGCCACAGGTCATGAAGAAGGATAGCATTGTTTCGGGGATGCAGCCAATCACTGAGGAAACAAGTACCACAAGGCCACAGGTTGTGAAGAAGGATAGCATTGTTTCGGGGATGCAGCCAATGACTGAGGAAACAAGTACCACAAGGCCACAGGTCGTGAAGAAGGATAGCATTGTTTCGGGGATGCAGCCAATGACTGAGGAAACAAGTACCACAAGGCCACAGGTCATGAAGAAGGATAGCATTGTTTCAGGGATGCAGCCAATCACTGAGGAAACAAGTACCACAAGGCCACAGGTTGTGAAGAAGGATAGCATTGTTTCGGAGATGCAGCCAATCACTGAGGAAACAAGTACCACAAGACCACAGGTCATGAAGAAGGATAGGATTGTTTCGGGGATGCAGCCAATGACTGAGGAAACAAGTACCACAAGGCCACAGGTCGTGAAGAAGGATAGCATTGTTTCGGGGATGCAGCCAATCACTGAGGAAACAAGCACCACAAGGCCACAGGTCATGAAGAAGGATAGCATCGTTTCGGGGATGCAGCCAATCACTGAGGAAACAAGTACCACAAGGCCACAGGTTGTGAGGAAGGATAGCATTGTTTCGGGGATGCATCCAATCACTGAGGAAACAAGTACCACAAGGCCACAGGTTGTGAAGAAGGATAGCATTGTTTCGGGGATGCATCCAATCACTGAGGAAACAAGTACCACAAGGCCACAGGTCATGAAGAAGGATAGCATCGTTTCGGGGATGCAGCCAATCACTGAGGAAACAAGCACCACAAGGCCACAGGTTGTGAGGAAGGATAGCATTGTTTCGGGGATGCAGCCAATGACTGAGGAAACAAGTACCACAAGGCCACAGGTTGTGAGGAAGGATAGCATTGTTTCGGGGATACCACCAGCCACTAAGGAAGTGGTAACAACTGGGCCACACGATGTCATGAAAGAGAGCATTGGTTCAGAGATGCCATTAGCCACTGAGGAAATGACAACCACAAGGCCACAGGTTGTGAAGAAAGATAGCATTGTTTTGGGGATGCCACCAGCCACTGAGGAAATGGGTTCCACTATGCCTCAGGATGGGATGAAAGAACGCATTGGTTTTGGGATGCGGCCAGTCACTGAGGACACAAGTACCACTAGGCCACAGGATATGAAGAAAGACAGCATGGCTTCTACGATGCAGGCAGGCTCTGTGGAAATGAGAACCACCAAGCCACAGAATGTGACAAAAGAGAGCATTGCTCTTGCTATGCAGCCAGTCACTGAGGAAATGGATGTTACTGAGGATGTGAGCGTGGCTTCTGGGATGCCGCCAGCCATAGAGAAAAGGAGGAGCTCTGCCCCACATAGTCTGCAAATGACTGCAAGAGAAGCCCTGGGAGCTACGAGAGAGAGGCCCCAAGCTGGAGATGAGAAGAGTTCGGACTCTGAGAGCCCAGTTGTGCAGGAAGAGAAAGCTGTTGCTGAGGAGATCCCTCGGAAGAACCCAGCTTTGTATCGGACCGAATTGTGGATTAAAATTGGGAAAGGTGGGAAAATCGGTTCTTCTGTGGCCACTGAAAGATCCCCGTGCTTCCTCTTTCCCAAGGTTCAGCCCTCTGTGGAGATCCCAGAACAAGGAGGAGGCCACAAGATGAAGCGCGATCGGCGTGCACACAAATTCCCATGTTCAGAGGGCAACGCGTGGGAGGATGAGTCCACAGGGAGATCGAGTCTGCACATCCCTTGGCCGGATCTGATGCCCGGGCCATCCAGGAGGATTCCTGGGGAGCCACTGGAGTCCAGGCGCCGGCCACGCAGTCTGCCCGCTGCTCCACTCGCCAAATCTCCATGGGTTTCCAGTCCCAAATACGACCCAATCCCGTGCCTTCGGAAGCGCAGCTTTTCAGACAGAAGTGGAGCTCCAGCCGCAGACGCCTCCACTGGAATGTTGTTCTGGGATGAGGACAAGATTTTACATCAGCTGGATCACAACCTTCAAGGAACGGCGCGAATCAGCCGCTCTGAAATCTTGCCCAGTATTTGCATTCCGTGCAGGTGCCACATGGAAACTTACTCGAGAGATGCAGCCTCCTCATATGAAATGTATGCGGGTCAAGGGTGTCAGCTGCAAGACTCCACTCCCCCACTGGCAACGAAGGCGGAAGCTTCTTCTTCCTCAGAGGAGGAGGAGGAGGATGACACTCAGCATTCTGGTTTGTCCCCTGGAGAAAGCCCAACAGGTGTCTCTCTCCTGTGCAGAGAAGTCACGCAAGAGCATCTCCTCACGCCTTCTGAGTTAGAAGTGGGTCACCTACTCTGCACCCATGTTACCCAGAAGGCCCTGGGACCCTTTGTCCCTCATGCCTATGTCATCTGCTCCCACTGCAAGAACAAGGACATGGTAACCAGACAGCACGGTCAGAAGACGAGGGAGGAACTGAGACAGGTGGGCGGCCAGTTCTATAAGAGAAAGTCCCATCCCGATGTATTCAAGGAGACGCGTCGGGGATTGTCCTCGCAAGAATGTGACGTCAACATTGTGCACGAGAAGCAACGGAAACCCGTTGGAGAAACTGAAGATAGGACCAGAGTGTCCCCACGTGAGGCCCGTCCACACCCCAGCACAGACTCTGGTCAGTCCAGCCACAGAAGTGGCGCATCTGCAGACCCACAGGCTTGTGAGGGCCTTCCGTCCTCTGAAGAAGACAGAGAGTCATCAGGTGAGGACTCCGAGGTCTCTGGAGAGTCCCATCTGAAGCAGGGGGCCCCTGGGCCATCACTGAGTGCCGATGATGAGCTGCCGGCTCCTCCGTCAGATTGGTTTCGGTCAGACGTGGAAGAGGAAGGTGCAGAGAGGGAGTCTGACGGCCACCCCACCTCTGCCGGCAAAGGTGCCTCATGGTCATCATCTGAGCGGTCCCCTCTTCCGGTAGAGGACTTGTCACAGTTCAGCACTGAATACGAGGAGGAGATGGTCGGAGACTGGGATAGCGACAGCATAGTCCGCAGCAGCAAGGCTCTGGCTGAGGGAGAGGGAAGGGGGGATCAGGATACGGCCTCCACAGCTGGAACCCACTGGAGACCCTGGTGCGAAGGCGCCAGCCACTGCAAGCACGTGGATCAGAGAGTGTCGATCATTGCTTCGATCCTTGAGAAGAAACTGTGGCTGCAGCATGGGCTTTGCATCTGGCTGGGTAGCCAGGGTGGGCAGAGGCCAGGGCCCGGCAGGCAGAGGTCCTCTTTGGCCGGCAGCTCTTGGGGAGAGGGTCAGTTCCAGAAGGGTCCCCCTGCCCACGCTGAGCCTGCTGTGGAAAGAGCGGCCGTGGGGAGATGGGGAGATCCGTCCTCTGGGTTCCAGCAGGATGGGCATGCCCACAGGCAGTCTGGGAGGCTTGTTCCGGGAGCACGGCAACTTGAGGCAGGGGGGAGGGGATCCCACCTTCGGCCCAGCACGTCCACCAGCCCCACCAGCAACCTCTTTTCCGCAGAGGAGTCTTCCAGACTGAACCATAGTCAGATGAGGAGCAGGAGACCGGAGAACAAACCGCTTCGGGACAGGAGCAGGAGAAAACCCACGAGCTGTGCAGTTAGAGAGAAGGAAAGATGGAAACCCCACAGCTCAGAAAAGGCTACTGAGACGGGGGCAGGGATGGCAGGAAGCAGGAAGTGGTCAGCCGAGGTCAGGGCAACAGGATCCTTCAAGAGAAGTCGTCCAGCTGTCCACAGAGAAGAGGGGACCAGCAGCGGAGAAGAGACGTCTCCCAGCTTGTGGCAAAGGTTCCTAACGAAAGAGAAGGGATCGCGTAGGAAAGAGAAGGGATCTGTGGTTCGAGTGTGGTTCAAGGAGCCATCTTTTTCTCCTGTCCAAGAGAAAAAGACCAAGCAGGAAAACAGGGTCGTCCTAAGAAGTGGTCATCACCAAAGCACTTCGAGGAGATCTCTTCACAGCGGTGCCATCACAAGCAGCCGCCAAACCAAGATGGGATCTGGCCTTGTCGCTCAGGAGGCGTCTTGTGCCTTTTGCAGGGGCCAACACCGAGCAGACCGTGAGTCCATCCCCACAACCCCTCTTTGCAAACCTAAAGTGACTTTCTATGGGGAGCTTTTTCATTCCCTGAAAGAAAAGATCCTCTTGAGGCGTCGGCAGCTGGAGGACTCCTCAGATAGTGAGGAGGAGAAGTTTGCGTAGCTCTCCAGGGAATGGCGGAATTTCTCATTTTGTAAATAATAGCTTTTAAAATATATATATATAAACCTGGTGTATTCCCCCCCCCCAAAGTCATTTATTTTATTGAGTAAAATACAATAAACACATGTCAAACTACAAAAGTACAAATTATCAAAAACCTGGTGTTTTGTTGACGTCCATAATTTTGGACCCCCTGAACCAAACTGCACCAAACATGGCTGGTATCATCGGGAGAGTCACCTGACCATAGCCTGAAATTTTGGTGCCGCTAGCCTAAAAAACTGCGCCCCCTGCAGGCCAAAAATGGAAAAAACTCTGAAAAATAGAAAAAGCCACAAATGAACCTGCAATTTTTGCGCCCACCACAAGGGGGCGCCCGGGGCACTTGTCCCCAGATGTTCCCATGGTAGCTACGCCTCTGCTCCTGTCTCAGTGTGCCCCAAAGAGAACATGTGTCAGGACAGGATTTCTTGCCTCGACACATTTCTGGGTGCACCACGAATAAGAGCGCCAGCGGGTAATTGGCCTAGGGGTCCTCAAAAGTTCAGAGTTCGTGCTTTATTGGCGTTTAGATTATACCCAATCAACAAGGACTGAGAGATTCACGATCATTCTACTTTCCAACTTTGACAACTTCAGCAAGACACTTAGCAAGCATGACGGTGATCTCTACAACAGGGGTCTGCAACCTTTACCACCCAAAGAGCCATTTGGACCTGTTTTCCACGGCCCCAAAGATCTACTGAGCCGGAGAGGCGGCTCTGCATGGAGCCGCCTCCAGTTCGACCCCTCCACTCACCTCTCCTTCCAGCGCTGCTCTGGAGGGACACGCGGTATAAGGCTGAAAGAGCAGCCTGCGGCTCCGGAGCCACAGGTTGCAGACCCTGCTCTAGAAGATGATAATTAAGTAAGACTTGGACAATGCCACTCTTATCTGTGAGGTCTTTAGGGAGGATTTGGGGAAGGATAAAGATATTATGTAGCATTGCATGTAACTGGCAATTCAAGATGGTATGTTGGGTTGGGTCTAGGGAACTTGGAGAACATATGCCTGTTCTCTCCTGCAGTGAGATTTTCTAGTATCTCCCAATCCATACCTTTGAGAAAAGGGCATTGAAGCAAGCAAACATCTTTGTACCCCCCCTCCCCAAGGTTCTCACAAGAGATGAGAAATAAGTAACAAAGCAAATACAGAGCTTTACATGAGTCCCCCCACCTACCTGCATGGCATGGCAGTCACCCATTAGACGAGGAGTCCCTCTAAGGGCGGCCTCCTGGGGACTCCACCATAATGGTGAAGGGAAGGAAGTGGGGGGTGAATGCTTCCTGTTTGCCTTAGTTCACATAGGCAAGCAGGAAGCAATATAATTGGAATGAATGAATGAATGAATGAATGAATGAATGAATGAATGAATGAACGAATGAATGAATGAATGAAGCGTTTGTAACCCTGGTTTAAGGAGAAAAGTCACTAAATGACTGATTTTTATTAAACCCGGGTTCTGGCCACTAAGACAGGTTCGCAGCATTTTGGGGGCGAATTCTATGGGAACACCCACCCACCCACCCCACCCCGCTTTAAAAAAGGGCCTCACCCATCTCTTAGGTTGATTCTGCAGGGGCCAAAAGCAGCGGTGTGAAAATGGTGTGAAAACCCCTTTACGCCGTTTCCAAACCATTTTACGCCGTTTTCAAGCCGTTTTCACACTACTGTTTCTGGCCCATGCGAATCTGCCTAAGAGCGACAACCTGATTTAGCTATTCCATTGCACTGTCCCACCTCTGATGTCAGAGGCTGACCGCCAATCAGAAAATGACCCTCCACCAAGTAGTGGTTAATGTCTCTGAACTTCCACCACAGATATATCTCAAACAAACTGGTTTCCCTACTGTCTGAAAAGGGTTACGTTTGGTACGATGGCTCAGTGTGGAATGGGAATGGTTATTCTAAGGAAAACCCAAGGGGTCCAAGATCCCAGACCCAACAGTGACACACTTTGAGCTATAGTAAAATTTTAGGGTTTCTGCCAAAGGCCGCAAATGATTCGTCATAGACAAAAGTTACCTGTCATTGGTTCCTTCCAGTAACATTTCTAGAGCAGGATCGAGAGTCAGGAATTTCTTGCATCACACCACATCTGTTAGTTCGCCCTCAAAAGTTCTCTCTTTCGAATATGGAAGTGTGAGAAATCACAGAACGATGAGCCACACAATAATGCCAAATAGGTGTTACCGTGACAGTAAATACAGTCCCTCCCTATGAGGGACTGCTTGTCAATCAGTGATGCAGCAACCGATCAGGCCAGGCACCAAGCAATCCAATAGTCTCTTTGTTTACTTGGACCTGTTTGTCTTCCATGCCTGAGTTAAGAGGAGAATCCCCTACTGGGTTTTGTCTCCTCTAAGAAAAGCTGGTACCATTAGAGAAGAGTTACTGAAGCGTGGAAAGGTTAGCAGCCTCCAGTGCAACTCAAAACAAAGCACAGTTCTTTGGCAGACAGAGCCGGGGGACATCTTTATTTCTCTGGAGAGTTTCTTCTACATCATTCCTTTAATTCCCAGGAAATTCACACATTAGGATGACAACTTTCCCAATGGGACAGATTCTCAGATCTTGCACTGTACTGTATAACCGTGATGGCGAACCTTTGGCACTCCAGATGTTATGGACTACAATTCCCATCAACCCTTGCCAGCAAGCCATGCTGGCAGGGGCTGATGGGAATTGTAGTCCATAACATCTGGAGTGCCAAAGGTTCGCCACCACTGGTATATAATTTATTTTTAAATGGATACCTGCTTTGAACTGATGCAGAGAGGAGATCTCAAACGTATTTAAATAAACATTTTTCTTAAACCCTTCGGCCACTTGCTACGGTTTAGTACCATTTCTAAGAGCCAGCCAGTGTGGGGCAGGCATGAAGCACAAACAAGTCATGGCTTAGGGTCGTCTGCTGCCACTTGTTAGGTATTTATTTGTTTACAGGATTTATGTCCTGCCTTTCTGCCTTCTCAAAGGCCACTAAGGTGGCTAACAGATTAAAAACATACATTTTTTTAAAAAAATCACATCTTAAAAACCATTTCAAATTAACAACATAAAACCCACACATCATTCAAGTAATTTTTTAAAAAGCTAAAATACCTATGCAAAAATGTAAAAGCAACAATTAAAATATTGGGCAGAGATGAAGGATCAGCAAAGGAGTGATGAAGGAAAGAAACAATGGCTTCTCCCCCTCCAGGGGAAAATGGCACCTGCTGTGCGAACTCCTCCCCAAGGACGGCGTTTTTGCCATCCCTGGGGCGCCGTATTCCACCCGTGCAGAAACAGCCACAGTGTTTGGGTGGAATTTGTTATGCAAAGATGTGGTTGATAGTATTGTATTGCGGGTGGGGTTTGTCAGTCCAGGGAGTGATTCACCTTTTCATGCCCCTGCAGCAGCAGCAGTATTGGCAAACGCAAATCCTGTGTTTGGGTGGAGTCCATTGTTCATGAACTTAGCATGCGCTTGGGGTTTGTTTTTGGTGTTTTTAACAACTGGTAGCCAAGCTTTGTTAATTCTCAGAGTCTCTTCTTTCCTGTTGAAGTTGTCTTGGTGTTTGTGAATTTCAATGGCCTCCCTGTGCAGTCTGACATAGTAACCTTCTGAATTGTCCAGCGAGGTTTTTCAAAAGTGGCGCCTTCCACCTGCTGCCATGCGAACGGCAGTGGGTGGAAGGCGGCGTTTCCCTCCCGCCTTCCCCAGCCGGCTTACCTTCTCCTGCTGGCTGCTGTCGCATTGTGGAGGCCAGGGGACACGTCCCCTGGCATCCATCTCCAGAGCCGTCATTCTGGCCATGGGGGCGTGTCCCCTGGCCTCCACAACGCGACGGCAGCCAGCAGGAGAAGGTAAGCCGGCTGGGGAAGGTGCAGGAACGGTCTGGGAGGGGGGGGGGTGCATCCAAAAGTTTGGATCGCAATAAATCTTATTGATGTCACCACAAAATCCTTCTTTGCTTGTCGTCGGAAGACCAACAAGGATTCCACGGGATGGAAGGCAGTGTTTAATGGACTAAGCTAAGAAGTGTGTGACCTCTGGTGGGATTCTCGTGTAACTGCAACAGCAGTGCCAGCCAGCTGTGAAAAGATGCTCCTCACTCAGAAATCTACAGTTACCTCTTCCACATCACAACTTTCTCCATCACGGTTTTGATATATCGTGGGTCATCATAAGACATTAAAAGGGAATTTTGTGGGAATTTGGAGGAAGCCGCAGGTGACATGCAGAGAGCGGCAGACGATACAGAAAAAGTTTAGAAATTCAGACGTTTATAAAATATATGTTAACTATTGTATAATAGCAACATATTTTATCTTTGAATGCCATAAGTTTACACAAGTGCTCTTTTAAAGTTAAAACAAAAATGGAAAAAACAAACTTATTGTCTGGTATGAAAGGAGGGCCAATTTTTTTTTTACATGTATTTCCAGATCCTGGGGGGCTAGTCCGGCACCCCTAACCCCAGCGATGTAGAAGAGATAACTGTACAACTGAGTAGAATTGATTTGTCAAGACTCTTGTGATTTGTGATGATCATTTGCAGAATATAATTGCAGGGGACAACAGAGGGGGGCTGCTTGCCCAGCTAAAATTATCTTTCCTTGGCCGCTTATCTTCCTAGGGGGCTCAGACTCCTGATTCCCCCCCGCCCCCGAGCAGTCAGGACAGTACTAGGAGGGAGGAAAATCTCAAATGGATTAAAAGCAAGCCCTGATCCCCAGTTCTCCCCACTGTCAGATTTCAAATAGACGAGAGAAAGAACACTGTTCATAAAATGCAAGCCTCCGTTTGCCTTTGGGCTGTGTAGAAAAAAAGCAGTCTCCACTTCAGTCTCCACTTACTTTTGCTCATTGATTCCATGATCACTGCTTTGTTGTTAGCATTTTAAAGAAGAGAGGAGTCTGTTAATAAGCATGCCTCCCCCTCCCCCCTTTATCAAAATGCTGAATACAAAGGAAGGAGACAGATTCTGAATTTCCATTGTAGTGGTAACTAGTCGTACATGTGACGCTCCGTGCAAAACACTGGAAAGCCCCCACTGCCCTGCTGGCTTCCTGCCTTCATATCTAATTCTGTTTAGATATTCAAATATTAAACTTTTAATGAGTGCCTTCCTCTTGAGCTTTCTGTATCATCTACTATCCCTCAAGATATGTCCTTATTCAGTAAAACACCTGTGTGCGCCATTAGGCACGCATCACTGCTTCCAGAGACTGAGCCACAGAGCTAATAGGAAGCCTTACCTCTCAGCAGCCCCGTCTCTCAGAAGCCTGAGGCAAGCACACGGCCAAGACAAAGAGAAAAAAAACACCCCTGTTTAAAAATCTTGTTAAAAAGATGTGGCTGTTAACCCCTGTTAACCCCCATTAAAAACCCCTGTGTAAAAGATGTGGCTAAAAAGATGTGGCTTTGAGAAAAGCCCTCCAAAAAGAAAACCAGAGCTCACTTAGCACTTTCTGTCCCACTCCTCTTTTCCACTGCTACTGCTCTGCTGCTGCTTCCAGAGACTTTGCAGCCAACTTATGGCAACCCCAGCAAGGGATTTTCAAGGCAAGTGAGAAGCGGAGGTGGTTGGCCATTGCCTTCCTCTGCAGTGCCTTCCTCGGAGGCCTCTCTTCCAAGTCCCGACCCTGCTCAGCTTCCAAGATCTGATGAGATGAGCTATGCCAGGCTGCCTTCTCTCCTGCAGATACCTTAGGGCAGTGGTGGGATTCAGCAGGTCCGCATCACTTCAGCAGAACCAGTTGTTAAAATGGTGCCTGTAAACAACCAGTGGTTAAATTATTTGACTCTCCCACCACCGGAACCAATTGTTAAATTATTTGAATCCCACCACTGCCTTAGGGCCTCCAAAAAGTGTGCAATCTTGATGGACACCATTTAAAAGTTTGCAAAGATAGCTGAAGAAGAAGAAGAAGAAGAAGAAGAAGAAGAAGAAGAGGAGGAGGAGGAGGAGGAGGAGGAGGAGGAGGAGTTTGGATTTATATCCCCCTTTCTCTCCTGCAGGAGACTCAAAGGGGCTGACAATCTCCTTGCCCTTCCCCCCTCACAACAAACACCCTGTGAGGTGGGTGGGGCTGAGAGAGCTCTGTAGAGCTGTGACTAGCCCAAGGTCACCCAGCTGGCATGTGTGGGAGTGCACAGGCTAATCTGAATTCCCCAGATAAGCCTCCACAGCTCAGGCAGCAGAGCTGGGAATCAAACCTGGTTCCTCCTTAACAAGGCAATGTGAGGGCAATCTGGGTGGCTCCCCGCTCAGCAGACAAACTTTTGCTACCCCTCAGTTCTACAGCTCATGATCTTTGAGATCAGATGCTCTAGAAGCCTAGATCTATTTGGAAAGAAAGACATTTTACATTGTTTACTAGTGAGGTCAATATTTAATGTACCATAAACAAATGCTGATCTTTGTCATTCCTAGAAGCTACATGCTAGTGATACACAGACCAAGTCTACACATGAGGCCCAAGGAGAGCACCAACATTCAGGACTACCCAGACCCCTTGAAACCTCTAGTGGGGGTGTTGATGGATGTCCTTTAGGCAGTGGTGGGATCCAAAAATTTTAGTAACAGGTTCCCGTGGTGGTGGGATTCAAACTGTGGCAAAGCGCAAATGGGTTGGGGCGGGGCACAGCGGGGGCGTGACCAGGTATTCTGGGGCGGGGCATTCCTGGGCGGGGCTGTGGCAAGGACGCAGCCGCTGCGCCGGTCCTTGGGTGGGAAACGAATGCACGCAGGCGCAGGCTGGTGCACCTCCTGCCAGACTGCTTCAAGTTCTGCGCGCTACTGCTGAGAGGAGGGGCGTAACTAAGGCAAAAATCACATGGCAAAATCACCCATTAGTAACCCCCTCTCGGCACACACAAATAATTAGGAACCTACTCTCGGGAACCTGTGAGAACCTGCTGGATCCCACCTCTGCCTTTAGGGTAGTACTGGTGTGGGATTTGAAAGGATCCGAGTGTTTATGGACAGTTCCGTGGGCCTTCTTCCATAGAAAACCACCCCCCTCGAGTGGTGCCAGGCCTGGTTCCCTAAAGTGAAATTAACTCCTTGCCCAGCAGTTCCTCTTGGGATAGAGATCCAGGCAGAGGACATTAACTGGGGACCGGACTTTCATTGCCCTTCCAATTAAGCTTCTAGCATCTGGCAGTGGGGCTTTCCATCACCGCTGCGCAAGGTTGCAAATATTGCAACTGTGACTCGGACACCGAGAAGCCTTAAAAATAGATCTGGATTAGCACCCAGCTGCTCACATAATCTGGCAAATCCACTTTGATCCTTCCACAGTGTGATTCTGAGCAGAGAACACATCTGCCTGGAAGTAGGGAGGACAATTTACCGCTTGGCAGAAAGACGCCTCGCCTCCAAGCGAGATCGTGGCAGTGGCATTCGTGGATTTTTCATTCAGATTTCAGCATAAGGCTGCAAACCACCAGGTGGGACCTCCTGGAATTACACTTGATCTGCAGACTACAGAAATCGGTTTCCCTGGAAAAATGGCAGCGTTTGGGGGGGTGGGGAGGTGTGGGCTGCAGGGCATCATGTCCCTGATGAGTCCCCCCCCTCTTCAAACTCTGCCCTCCCCAGGGTTCACTTCAAAACACCCATCTGTTTTACAATAAATGTGATTCCTGTGGGCAGTTGCATTCTGACTAGTGGAAGCTTCCAGTTTGTCTTCAAGGGCAGCCCCTATTTAGAAGGCATTGCAGTAGTCAAGCAAAGTGATTACTGGTGCGTGGATCAGTATGGCCAGAGCAGCCAAATCCAGAATGGAGGATAAAACAGAGATTAAATTTTAGGAAAAGTTCTCTTAGCAACTATCCAATTCCAAAGCCTTTATTGGCATTATAAATTGCAGAATTAATAAAAAGGGCATTTGTCTATTGACTAAAACATTAAAATGCATTAAAATCTACATTAACCATTTGCAACCAGACCTTGTAAACCGTGTACTTAGCAACTATGTCAACCTTTCCCTTTATTACCAAACACTTCACCCAAGACTATTCGTGCACTCCAGAGAGAATTGGTCCTAAATAGTAAATGAATTCCGCTCTACAATATCAGCTTTCCCAATCAAGTTCCCCACCAATTTTGGGGATTCATTTTCACTTTGCTGCTATTCAGCCATTGACTACGGCATGTAGGTGCTGATTCAAGATTGCAGCAGCTGAGAACAGATAAGACTTCCCTCTGTGATACACCTCTGAAGGTGCCAGCCACAGATGCAGGCGAAATGGTAGGAAAAAGATCTACCAGGCCACGGCCACGCAGCCTGGAAAACCCACCAGAACCAGTATATATGTTACTATCACTCCAGGAACAGCACATTGTTGTGTGTGTGTGTGTGTGTGTGTGTGTGTGTGTGTGTGTGTGTGTGTGTGTGTGTGTGTTAAACTATGTACTGTTTGACTGCTGAATGGCTGTAATTCCATGTACTCAAATTCACTGCTGTGCAACCAGGAAATTAGATTTCGCTGGTAAGAAGTTTTTAATGCATAGAGCAGGGAACCTCAGGGGCATGTGAGCTCGTTGGTGCCAATCACCTTGCTTGCTGGTGCCTTCTAAGTATGTTTAGAAAGTGAGCAAGGCCAGTTTCTGACTGGTTGCTGGCGAAAAATATGAGACTGGAAAAATGACAAATTTGCATTAAAGCAGCTGCTACAGTCTGTTCCACCTTTTTGCCAGCAGAGGGAACCATCAACTCAGGAGATCCGGTGGACAACCTAACAGAAGTCTGACCTCTCGCCCTACAGCTTTGTCAAAAGTATGCAAGTATAAAGGGAGGCAGTTTTGCAAACTTATAGTGGGCCCTCATCACCTGGAAGAGCCTTTAGCAAACCCTTAAATGATGCAATAAAATGCCCTTTTGCAGAAGACAGGGCACGTTTCACTTGGGAACCAGTTCTCCCTTGCAGAACTTGCTGGGTGAGAAATGTAGCAACGAGAAGATTTAAACAGCACTTTCTCTGACATATCACAGATCCAAGCTGGCAAGCAGGAAAAAGTAGGAATTCCCCCCCCCCCCAAAAAAAGACTTGAGAACAGCTGCAGCAAATGAGTAGTCCTATGGATATAGAACGGGGGTGTCCAATTCTGGTGCCCCATATGTTCATGGACTACAATTCCCATCAGCCCCTGCCAGCATGACCAATTGCTGGCAGGGACTGATGGGAATCGTAGTCCATAAACATCATCTGGGGTGCCAGAGTTGGACACCCCTGATATAGAAGAAGAATTGGTTTTTATAATCAACTATAAGGAGACTTATAGTCAACTATAAGGGGCTTACACTCACAATCCTTTCCTCTCCCCACAACAGACCCCTTGGGAGGTACGTGGGGCTGAGAGTGTTCAGAGAGAACCGTGACTGACCAAAGGTCCTTGGTCTCCTCCTGGCCCAAGGGAAATACAGACAGGCTACATGTGGAGGAGTGGGGTGCAGAGAGCTGGGGAAGTGGGGGCCCCAGGGGGCCAGTCATGCCCCAGGTGCTATTTAGGCCCAATACACCACAGGACGACCCTCCTAGGAGACTTAACTTGTGCATTAGATTATGCCCCCCTCACAAATAAGATCAAGAATACAATTTTCAAACACTGGCACATTATCTCTGATGTCCCGGGTGTATACAATATACACCCAGGGAATTGGATATGATCACAAAAATAATATCATAGATCCCCTAAGGTCAGATTTTTTAAAAATCCTGATAACTTCGAATCCTGTTAAGCATCATTATAGTTGCAGCCATTGCTCTGTGTGTGAATGGCTTAAAGTTCCAAGACCTAACAGACTCTTGAGTTAGGTCATAGAGATAAGAACCCACTTACCTGAGAATTTGACACTTACCTCGTCGTTCTTCTCATTATACACCTTCTCAATGTGACACGTGTCTGTTTTGTGCTTCATGAATTTTGCAATCTGTTTCTGAGATATTTGGATGTGGTCTTGGACCGCTGCTGGCTGTTTATCTGTTTCTGCCTTATAGCTCTAACACATGGTTGTGGTATTAGATGTTAGCACTGTTACACATTATTAAATGGTTGCAGTTAAAGCAAAATAAAGGCCACGTGTAAGAAGGAGGGCAGAAGTCCTGCTTCAAAGCCCATATGTAGCTTTCCAACAATCCCAACTGCAGATTGCCTGAAGTCACCCATGTACATTTTCGGATTTATAAAAATGCGCAGGGGCCATGCTAATCTTCTCTGTATCGTTCCAATTTTAGTATATGTGCTGCCATATATTATCCGAAATCATGCCCAGGAACTGCAGGACAGCTGCTTACCTAAACATCTTGCTCGACCCTAAGTCTAGGTGGTTATTCACCAGAGCAAGAACAAACACATTCCCTCTTACCTTCTCCCCGGAGAGATTCATGGCATACTCACAGAAAAAGCGTACATGTCCATATTGCTCAACCTCTGAGGAATCTTTGGAGCATGTTCTATTCGTCTGCCAGAAATTCATAGATCTCAGACCTAGCTTGTTTTTTTTCAACACCAACTTACCTATGCCCTCCATATTCCAAATTGAACCGCCTCTTGAACAATGAGGATCCCAGGCAGTTGAAAATGGTGGCCAAGTTCCTGCTCGATATTGTAAAATAAGTTTCTGGCTCTCCTTTTATTTACTTATTTTCTTGAAGTTTGTACTGTATGAGCTATGAGCAGTTGTTTTACCCCATAAAACTCAGGATCATATTACTGCACAGTTTTATCTGTCTTTTCTCTTGATGCCTAATAAAGGTCTTTGAATTTGAATTTGAATTTATAAAAATGCTACCACGCCCCTTAACCTTAGGTCTGGCGGAATAGCCCCATCTTACAGGCTGTGTGGAACTATGACAAGTCCCCAAAAACCTCTGGCCCTGGTTGATGTCAGCAGAATCTCTTTTGGGCTAGGGATCATCACTAGGTCATTCTTCATACTCTCTTGGGGGTGTTCTTGGAGAGTCTTTTTTATATATATTGAATCAGCCACTAGAGGGAGCAAAAAGCATATGGAATTGGACACCCCCCCCCCCCCAATAAAAGGAACTTACAAGTAGAGAAATGCAGAATGTGAAAAACCTTGCAATGAAAAGAGATGGAGTTCCAATGCATGTCGGAGGGCCTGAGTGCCTGGGAAACGCTCGAGTACGGGGGCACACCGCCGGAAAAGGGTCTCTCACACTCCCCCGACTGACCTCTCCTTCCAAAGTGTGGATTCGGAGAAGCCGCTGAGGTTGCAAGACCTCCTGGCTCCAATGTGTACGTGCAATTTTGCCACATCCCCTGCCGAAATCCCCCTGCACCCTTTTGCCCTGTTCATTGTCTTGTATCCAGGTGCTGCAACCCCCTGCCTGCCTGCCTTGTTTGTTTGTTTTTCCTCTTGTAAATTGTCAATAAAAGGGCTTGGGGAGAAACGGGACGGCAGAGTTGCCCCCTGCATCTCTCACTGGCCAAAACGACATGCTGTCTCCGTTGCTGTAAGACTACAAATGCAGCCTCCAACACTCTGAGAAATTGTCTTCATTACTGCATTATTTCCTGTTTTCCAGGTAAATTTCCAAACATGGACTCCAGGGAGATTGGGGAATGGGCTGAAGCATGCAGAGTGAACATAAGAACATAAGAACATAAGAACAAGCCAGCTGGATCAGACCAAAGTCCATCTAGTCCAGCTCTCTGCTACTCGCAGTGGCCCACCAGGTGCCTTTGGGAGCTCACATGTAGGATGTGAAAGCAATGGCCTTCTGTGGCTGTTGCTCCCGATCACCTGGTCTGTTAAGGCATTTGCAATCTCAGATCAAGGAGGATCAAGATTGGTAGCCATAAATTGACTTCTCCTCCATAAATCTGTCCAAGCCCCTTTTAAAGCTATCCAGGTTAGTGGCCATCACCACCTTCTGTGGTAGCATAAGGTTCCAAACACCAATCACACGCTATGAAGAAGTAAGGTTTCCTTTTATTAGTTCTAATTCTTCCCCCCAGCATTTTCAATGAATGCCCCCTGGTTCTAGTATTGTGAGAAAGAGAGAAAAATTTCTCTCTGTCAACATTTTCTACCCCATGCATAATTTTGTAGATTTCAATCATATCCCCCCTCAGCCGCCTCCTCTCCAAACTAAAGAGTCCCAAACGCTGCAGCCTCTCCTCATAGGGAAGGTGCTCCAGTCCCTCAATCATCCTTGTTGCCCTTCTCTGCACCTTTTCTATCTCCTCAATATCCTTTTTGAGATGCTGCGAACAGAACTGGACACAGTACTCCAAGTGCGGTCGCACCACTGCTTTACATAAGGGCATGACAATCTTTGCAGTTTTATTATCAATTCCTTTTCTAATGATCCCCAAGAGGATCAAGTGGAAGAGGATCTCAGCAGCAGAATGTTTTCTGGGGAGCACTCTTTCCTTGAACATCCAGAGCTGACAGATAAGGGCCCACTTCTTTTATGTTTTGCTTTGAGAATGTTTTGGCACTGCATGGTGTTGTGGTTAAGAGCGGTGGACTCTTATCTGGTGAACTGGATTTGTTTCCCCACATTTACAGACGAAACCTGCTGGGTGACCTTGGGCCAGTCACAGTTCTCTCAGAACTCTCTGAGCCTCACCTACCTCGCAAGGTGTCTGGTGTGGAGAGAGGAAGGGAAAGGAGTTTGTAAGCCGCCTTGAGTCTCCTTAGTAGAGCAGCTTAACTTGCAATCCCTCTCCAGATAAAGCTGAAGGGATTCACAGTCTTTATCACCCCTGCCAGCATCGTACTGGCAGGGGATGATGGGAACTGTAGTCCATAACATCTGGAGGGCCACGAGTTTGACACCTGTGCCTTGCAGAAGAGAAAGGTGGGGTATAAAACCAAACTGTTCTCCTCATCGTCATCCTTTTCCTTCTTACTAGAAAGAAAAACACATGCCTGCTCCAAAAAAATTATCACAAAAGTTTTTAAATTATTATTATTGAGCATACTTGTGATTAGTACATGAATGAAAGACAGTCCTCTCTTTTTCTTGACAGCAGACCTGGAAAAGAAAACCTGTCTTCCTTTTGGATCAATACAGCATATTTACATAATAAGAAAACCCTGAAAATGACTCTTGTGTTTAACTGTGCAATCAGGGACGTAGGAATAGATTTTTATGGGGGGGTTCGGGGGGCGGAGCCATGTCTCCCCAAGCCCCGCCCCATCCCCAGTGCTTATAAAAGCAGCTCTCCAAGGCCAGGGATGGCAGACTCCCCTGCCCCGCCCACCCTGCCCCGCCCACCACCGGCTGGGCTCCCAGCTGACAGCTGGCTGTCCCTTCTGCCCTCCCCTCTGGGCAGAGGTGTAGCTAGGGAAAATAGAGCCCGGTGTTTTGCGGGGGGGGGGGCATGGGCAGCCACTGTGATGCTGGAATCTACCTCCAAACAGCATCATTTTCAATAGTGTTTAAACTAGGGAGCCCAGATTCTCCTTTTAAATCCACCTTAAGGGGAGAATCTGGGGTCCCCAGTTAAAACAACATTGAAAGTGATGCTGTTTTGGGATGGATTCTTCCCCACCCTGAAACAGCACCACTTTCCATGTTTAAACTGGGGACCTCGGATTCTCCCTTTAAATCCATGCCGAAGGGGGTGGATTTAAAAGGAGAATCTGGAGAAATCTGGGGGGTGCCTGCTTGTCTCTTTTTGGTGGGGAAATTGAAGAGTTAAGCTAGCAGCACCCCAAACTTTATAGGTATTTTAGGAGACTCTCCCTCCTGATGATAAGCCATTTCCAGATTTATGAAGTTTGGTTCAGGGGGTCCAAAGTTATGGACCCTCAAAGGGGTAGCCCCCATCTCCTATTAGCTCCCATTGGAAACAATGGGGGATGGGGCACCCCCTTTGGGAGTCCATAACTTTGGACCCCCCAAACCAAACCTCACCAAACATGGGTGGTAACATCAGGAGAGTCTCCCAAACAATCCCTGAAATTTTGGTGCTGCTAGCCTTACAAATGCACCCCCTGCAGGTCACAAACTGATAGAACACTTTAAAAATACAAAAAAATCACAAACGGGGCGGAGCTTCAGACATGTAATGGGGGGTTAAACCTGGGAACCCCCCCTACTTATGTCCTTGTATGCAATCCAAAGGGGTGTGTGTGTAAGGAATTCCATAGAAGCAGAAATAAAAGGCTTTTTTGGGTGTAAAAGACCGTTTATTCAGACATCCTAGAAAGCTCACGTACACGCAGTGGCAGGAATAAGATCTCCCGCCAGAAGCACAGGTTATAACTCTGTCCATCCCATCCGCCCCCCAAGCTTCCCATGGGAACGGAGGTCTCATCTCCCTCGCGACAGGTGATAAGGTCTCCCGCCGGAGAAGTTGGCCCCTCAGCCTCGCTGCTGTGGAATGTAGTCAAGGCCATGGCTGGCTGACCTCGGGCCATCAACACCATTGAATCCTTTACACTCTGCCTCCTTAAAAGCAAAGACCTTCCCCAGGTTGCATGTGCGGAAAGGCTGCGGTGGAAAGCAGAAACATGAGGGCGGGCGCGTCAATATTTTCGAATAAACCCATTGATTATACCCAGAGGAATACTCCCACCCAAGATAATTAAATATTGTAAGCGCTATGCGATTAAAGCTGCAGAGTCCAGGGATGGCATGCCAATTTCGTGAATGCTTGTGGCTATCAATAATAGTCGGTGGGGGTCTCTCCGCCGGGTCGTGCTGTAGGCATCGGAAACGGAGCCTCCTTGAGTAAACTGGAATGGAAGACAGTGATGGATATTACTATTGGCAGAGAGTTAGGCAAATCCAATCGGGCAGTGACATCATTAATCACTCTTTAGTAAATCTGAAAAGGTCCTATGAATCTTTTGCCTAGTTTTGAAAAATTCTATGCATCGCCTCTTGAGATTTTTGGTAGACAATACACCCAGGCTCTGCCACACGCGAGAGGGAAATCCGAGCGGTGCGCTTTATCCGCTTTGCAGCTTTTGGGAGTCTTGTAGCCTGTTGTAAGGCAAGTTCTGGACCCATTTTCCACCCTCGCCAGAGATGAAATCCACTGCTGAAACTCCGAGGATCCAAAGCATCCGCGAGGCAGTTGCGCAACGGGCGGGAAGGATGTAACCGACACAAATTTCGAAGGAGTTTTTTTTTGTACCGCTATGCGAACCGCGATTATTATAGGTATGATTCTGCAAACGGAATTAGCTCTCGCATCTTTCAATTCATTGTCTTGGTGGTAGTTGGTGTAACAACGCAAATACTGGCGCTCTAGGGTTCTGTTCGCTCGCCTTCTGTCTCACCGCCTACTTTGAACGCGGTAGGGGGCTGGCAACCGCCGGGCTGGCCCCTAACAACCTCTAGAGAAAGCCTTTCCAGTGAACTCTTGAAATGAATTGGGGGCCGCGGTCGGAGACCACCTTAATCGGGGGCGGAGGTAGCACGGTAAACATGCTGAAATGAACAGACGCCAGCTTAACTTAGGAGCGGAGGGGATGGAAGCACATGGGATGAAATGGGCTTCGTTTAGAAAATAAGTCCACCACCACCCACAAGACCGCGCTGCTGCATGATCTTTCTGGCAAATCTGTAATAAAAATCCATGGAGATGACTTCCCAGGGGCGGAGTGCCACCGGGAGAGGTTTCTAACAGCCCATGGGTTTTCCCCGAACCGCTTTTGGCTTCTGCACAAACAGGAGCAACCTTTTACATATAATAGCCTTCTTTCAATGTTCCTTATGCGCATCAAGCTATGTTTCACCAGAACTGGACGGCGCGGCCAAAATGCAGAGTTTTAGAAAGCCAAAATGTCGTCCAGCCGAAGCGGGCATCATGACAGGCCTCAAGAACTGCTGGCTTTACGGAGGGGGGAGGCATCGCATTATCAACAATCCCCACGACGCCAAACGCCATTCTCCAAACGCACTGAGTCCCCATCCTCCGCCGGAGGCTCACAAGCAGCCCCGGCTCCTCGAAGCCCCGTGAGGAAAGCAGAGACCAGGCTGGGAATGGGCGGAGAAGGAGGAGCAGGGATGTCCTGAGAGCCGGTGACAGCCAGCCCCAATTGGGAGGGGGAGAGAACAGCGCGGAATGTCCCGTAAGGCAGCTCCACCCTCCTCGGTAGGCGCGAAAGCCGCGATTTCAGCCAGTTTATTGGTTTTTTCCGGGGAAAAAATGGACCGCGTGGAAAGAGAAACGAGAAAAGAAATCGGCCCAACGGTTGCTTCACGGGACATCTTGAGGGGGGGGTGGAGAGGGCTGCTAAAGTTCTTTGTAGATCCTCACCAAACTTGAAAGGGGTGTTTAGCCCCCTCCAGCCAGTGGCGCCAAGTGGAGAGTGCTACTTTGATGGCCTTCGCAGTTTCTTTATCCCCTACAGTCCAGTTAAGTTCAGCACCGGAGAATTTCTTTGATAAATAAGCACACGGAAATCCAGCCTACTCATCTTTATTTCTCTTTAGCAAACAGGGCTGCCCTAAGCTGCTTTGTCCGAGGCAATCCACGTGAACCACAAACGGGAGATCTGGGTCAGGGTGCTTCCAAGATAGGTTCAGTAGTAAAGCCAGATTTTAAAAGCTTTCGAAAGGCTGTCTGGACATTCCTTCAGACCAGGAAAGGGGGCCCCCGGGCCTGGCAGTCAGTGGATCTTTACCCTTAGTGCGTAAGAGGTCTGTGAGTGGGAGAGCTCGTTCAGCTTAATTGGGGTATAAAGTCACGATAGAAATTAGCAAAACCTTAGAAAAGATTGAGTTCTTTTCGGCTTGGTAGGGCAGGCCATTGAGGACTGCATCAATTTTAGCAGGATCCATTTTAGGCCCTCGGGCGCAGAGATCCGCAACCCAAATAGTCAATAGAGGTTTGGTGGAAACAGCATTTGAAAGTTTGGCAAAGAGGGAGTTGTTGATGCAAACGCTTTCAATACTTCCCGAACCAATGCTTCCATGCTCCTCCAGCTGGTTTGTGAATAAATTAAAAACGGGCCATCTAAGTACACCCACTACTCCCTTTGTACAATAAATCATGGAGGAATCCTTCGCTGATAAGGGCCATAAAAGCTCCAAATTCCCACTTAACCCGAATGGCATTATTAAGTATTCTAAACTGTCCAAACTTTGTGTTAAATGCAGTCAACATCGTCTATAGCTTCAGCAATTCTGGACCCTGTAGTAAGTTTCTCTCAAGTCCAACTTAGTAAAGATGCGCCCCTTGCTCCAATACCGCTGCCTAAAAAAAAGATCCTTGATTAATGGCAAAGGGTATTTATTGGACAGGTGGACGACTGCATTGAGTCCTCGGTAATCTGTGCAGAGTCAGTAAAGACTCCATCTTTCTTTTTTAAGGCAAACAATACAGAGCAGCAATGCGTGTGTTTGGTAGCCCGCCGCATGGTTCCTCGCTGGCTTAGGTTCTTGTCTAAGAAGGCAACGGGTAGTTCCTTCTCCTCATTGGGACTCATGCGGTAGATTCTCCCTTTAGGCAGTTGCTCTCCTGGCTGTATTAATGACTTTGCAGTCAGTGTCTCTATGGGGTGGTAACTGATCGCATTCTTGCTCCTGAAACACTCTGGCTAAATCTTGGTAAGCCGGTGGCATGCCGGTACAATCGGGAGCACCGCTGATGAAGCCGGGGGGGGGGTGTGTGTCAGGAGAAGCCGAAGCCTTTCCCCCCAATTCATGTGTTCACCGCAGGGAGGGTCAGTGAATTCTAAGATCCTTTCTTTCCAAAATGAATTTTGGTTCTGGCGTAACAACAACCATGGCATGCCCAGAACTATGGAGTGTTTGACCACTGGCTTGTGAATAAAACTAATTTTCTCCCCAATGGTCGGCGCAGCAGAGGAGAACCGGGTTGCGTTTTGAACTGGGCCGGTCCTTCGCCCTCGAGTGGACTGCCGGCCCATTGGGAGAATGGTATGGGCTTAGCCAGGGGGACTTGGTCTAGACCTAGCTCCTCCGCCACCTGGGGCCGTGATTAAGGCAATGGGAGAGCAGCCAGAATCCACAGCGGCTGAGGCTATAATACGAGTATGCTTAGCGGGGTTGGCCAGAAACGCTTGGATTGTAATGGGAGCTTGCCTTCACTCACCGCTGCTCTGGAGTCGAACTCCATGTCCATGGGGGCTGAAGAAAGGCAAACAGCCGCTTCCCCCTCCTCTGGGTCGCCTTCGACAACTGCCTTTAGACGAGCCTGTTGGGGGTGGCCCGGATTTGCGTGGTGGCTTGGCAGATGGGGTGCGCCGCGTCCGGAGCTGTTGGCTTCTGCTTTTTCGGGCAGTTACGGCCAGATGACCTGGTCCTCCAGAGTAAAGACACAATCCCAGTCGGGCGACGGTATGCTCGGAGGTGGTCTCGGTAGGGGCGGCTGGGCTTGGCTTTGGTGGTCGTAGTGGCGGGTTTTGAAGCGCATGGCCGGCCGCCGGTACGAAGCGATACTAAACGAGGAAGGCGCCACCTGGGATCCCAATGCGATCCAATCAGCAATAGTCGCGAGGGGGATCCGGAATTAAAACACCGTTTCACGCAGCTTGCCGTCAACAGCATCCGAGAAGTATTCACATTTCATGCGCTCAGGCCACTCAGGAGGGAGTCGGGTGGCGCAGCCGCACCAAATTCACGGGCAAAATTCTGCAAACGGAAGCGGTTGCCTTGCTGGAATATAGATTTGATGGTGCTTGGATAGCTTCATTTTCAGCACCCGGATCTTGGAAGCGCAGCCGCTTAAGGCTTGGAGGAACGCGGGCACCGTCGGCGCAGTATCTTCATCTTACTGCAGGTTCCAAAGAGTCACAAAACCAGTCGGCTGCCTGCCCCATCCAGGACTGGAAGCCGATGTCCCGCATTTTTTCACGCATCCAGACCGGGTAGTATAAATGCGTCATAGTCCTCCATGTGGGCATCGAGGGACTTAAGATGAAGTAGGGAAGTTTGGAAGCGGTCCGCCATCTTGAAACGGGCAGGTATTGGAGGTCTGTAATATCCCTCTCCACGGCTCCTTGGCGTACTGGGCGGGCAAGGTTCGCGCCAAGGATTCGGCGCGAGGTTGAGCGCAGCTTAATGGGTTGCGCGAGAGGGGGGGGGGGCCGGAATCGGTTCGGAGGTGGAGGTTACTAACGCTGAATTGCGCTGGCGCTCTCTGGTGGGGTCTGGTCGCTTGGAAGGTGGCAGGACCCAGCAGCGTCGCCCTCTGGCGCCGGCTGTACCAAGTGCGACAGCGTAGACTCCAACTTCTGGGTTGTCTTGTTCTGCTGCTTCTTCAGTTCCCCTCTCCAAGCGCAGCCAGCTCTCTCTCCTTAGCGTGTCAAGCGCATCCTGGTGCGCATGCAAAGCTGCTTTCTCTCGTTCCAATTTGGCCAGATTCGATCTCGTTGAACAGCTGCAGTTAGTTCACTTTGGCGTACGATAAGCGCCTGAAGCGGCTTTTCGGCGTTGACGCTGTAAGTCCAGTTTGAAGTGTTCCAGGACTTTTATCATGGACTGATAGGTTCTGCACATATTGCCCGTTGCGAAAGCGTGGCGTCTTTGGCACGGTCCAGGTGCTTCAAGTTGGATTTCCTTGGCGCTTCGCTGTTCCCGGTCTCTTTGCAGGTTTTCACGCTCTCTGCTGCAGCTGTTCTCGTTCCTCTTCCCATAGCTGGCAGTTCACGGGCCCATGGCACTTCTGGGCATCTCCGAAGTCGGCCCACTTCCTCATCCCAGCTCTCTTTCGATGGGAGAGGAAATAGCTCCGGCTGGGAGTGCAGGCTTTCTCCGGTCTCCCTCTTCATCTGAACGCATGGGACGTCGTGCCCACCGTGTTGGCTCCACGGGGCATCTCAGGTGCAGCCGCTGGTCCGGGATCTGGGGGGTCCGATCGAAAGATCGATACCCGGATACCCCTCCCAATCCCTGGTATAGTCCCAGTTTCACCCGGTGAGATCTTCGGATCGGGCCCCAGTGCTATGCCACGGTGGATCTTTTGGGAGCATCACCAAAATCACGCAGTCCAGGAATCGTTCAATGGACTCCTGGGTTGTCGCGATGAAAGAAAGGGTGGTCAGGCCTGTCTCCTCCGTGACAGGTTGCATCTGAGGTTTTGTAATCCATAATGAAACGGTAGATACCCGATCCACAGGCGCTTCGATCCATAGACGAAGCGCCCCAAAGCCACATCATGTAAGTCCCCTATGGTTATCTTCTCGTCCCTCGTTCCAACGGAGTAAGGGAAGGCTCGTGCTGATAAGAAGGCGGGAAAGAGTCACCAGCGAGACCCTCTCTCCCGCCGTTCCTCTAAATCCAGAAGGGAGAGCTCGGAGCCCTATCTTTGGGGGGCTACCGAACCTTCCACAGGAACATTCAACCTCTCCATACCGAGACACCAACGAGGTCCACTGCACTAAGAAAATATAGGATGAGATCGATGGATTCCTGCCACAATGTAAGGAATTCCATAGAAGCAGAAATAAAAGGCTTTTTTGGGTGTAAAAGACCGTTTATTCAGACATCCTAGAAAGCTCACGTACACGCAGTGGCAGGAATAAGATCTCCCGCCAGAAGCACAGGTTATAACTCTGTCCATCCCATCCTCCCTCCCGGATTCCCATGGGAACGGAGGTCTCATCTCCCTCGCAGAGATAAGGTCTCCGCCGGAGAAGTTGGCCCCTCGCCCGGGCTGTGGAATGTAGTCAAGGCCAGGCGGCTGACCCGCTCATCAACACCATTGAATCCTTTACAGTGTGTGTGTGTGTGTGTGTGTGTGTGTGTGTGTGTGTGTGTGTGTGTGTGTGTGTGTGTGTGTGTGTGTGTGTGTGTGTGTGTGTGTGTGTGTGTGTGTGTGTGTGTGTGTGTGTGAAGTTGTGTTGGAAGTGACATGACCTCTGTGCCAGCCAAGTATCATGGACACCAGCACAAATCTCTCAATTCCTTGCAAAGGAAATCTTGGTTAGCATGTGTTTATATGTAAATGTCATTGAGAAGCCAATGATATGCAAATCGATGAAGCCAGTTCTCTGGCAAAACGGCATATTCATTCATTCATTCATTCATTCATTCATTCTTTCATTCATTCATTCATTCATTGGTTGGTTGATATGCCCCCCCCCCCCCACTCTTCCAACATTTCATATAAAACAACATAATCAATTTAAAACAACATTTGAAACAACGTGTAAATCCTTTCAACTGATGGCGGCAGTTTATCTAAACTATCATCCTGAACTCTCTAAAGAAAGAGTGGAAAATTATTGTTGTTATGATGCCATATATAAGATTTTAACATGTAATCTAAAGAGAACCAATAGGTTCAGGTCTGGAGGTATTGTTACCGCTGTTTGCCAGGTAACAATAAGGGATTTCAGCTCAGCAATGTAATGAGGCGCAGGAAGCAGGCGTTCTTCAAAGCAAAAGGATTTTATTGCAAGTGATGGTCACAGCTCGGTCAGGAGAGAATCGCGCCCTTGCAACGCAGTGCAAGAACTTTTATTCCCAAACTTCAAAGGGGGCAAAAGGGCAGGGAAGTGGGAGGAGAGGGGGCAAATCCCTCACCCAAACACCAATCAAAATAAACAACACGAAAACAAGATACATTTACAACTTCTGAAAGAGATTACAAATCTCACTATCAAGCGTTTTCCCGCGAGATCTCGCAATGGTGCTGAATGGAAAGCAGATAACGTCCATTCATAACAGTATCGATATACTGAAATCCAAGCAGTTTATCCTCCAGTTCCTGGCTGTACAGTGAGTTGCCAACTGGTCCGGAGAAAAATGCCCAACCCCTTCCATGAGTGGAAATGAGCAGTCAAAGTTTTTCATGGCATGGAGGATTCTTTAAAAATCCCATTAAATTGGGTGTTTAACTGACTCCCTCCACTGGGAGGGGGGCCCTCAAGGTATCCATACTACCCTCCATTTTTGTGGGTGGGTGGGGCGGGTGCTTGACATTTTAGATTGCTTTGGGGTGTTTAGGATGGGGTTTTATTGTAATTTTTACCATTGTTGTATGATAGTTTTGTGACTTTTAGTGTCACCTGCCCTGAGATTGTGGTAAATGATGGGGAATGAATGAATGAATGAATGAATGAATGAATAAAGAAAGAAAGAAAGAAAGAAAGAAAGAAAGAAAGAAAGAAAGAAAGAAAGAAAGAAAGAAAGAAAGAAAGAAAGAAAGAAAGAAAGAAAGAAAGAAAGAAAGAAAGAAAGAAAGAAAGAAAGAAAGAAAGAAAGAAGGGACAAGATTTTTCTCCAGAAAGCTGATAACCCTGGCTGCATGTCTCTTTCCCGCACATACTTCTCTGCACATGATCTCACCGATTTACACACCAACTGCAAGTTCTGAGCTGACTGCAGATATTGCTACATGGTGATGCCTGCATAGACTGGTGAGGGAATGGAAGATAACATGGGGGTGGGCATGCATCTCCAGGGACAAACATGTTCAAATGCACTTAGGAGCAGCAGTGGCGTAGGAGGTTAAGAGCTCGTGTATCTAATCTGGAGGAACCGGGTTTGATTCCCAGCTCTGCCGCCTGAGCTGTGGAGGCTTCTCTGGGGAATTCAGATTAGCCTGTGCACTCCCACACATGCCGGCTGGGTGACCTTGGGCTAGTCACAACTTCTCAGAGCTCTCAGCCCCACCTACCTCACAGGGTGTTTGTTGTGAGGGGGGAAGGGCAAGGAGATTGTCAGCCCCTTTGAGTCTCCTGCAGGAGAGAAAGGGGGGATGTAAATCCAAACTCTTCTTCTTCTTCTCTTCTTCTAGTTCTTATCCAACTCAAAACCACAGCTAAGGAGAGAAGGCCGAAGGAAAAAAGAAAAAGAAAGAAAGGCCTCACCCCTCTTGTAAACTTGGTTGACATCTCTGCTTAAGACGAGAGTTTACAAAAGGTAAAAAGAACAAACGTTAAATAAATATGCGTTCTTCTCTGGGCTTCGCACACAGCAGCATAAAAGATGTTAATCCTTGCATGAAGGAGAAAACCGAGCAGAGCATGCCCATGGAATCAATACAGACTTTAAAGGACATGCACATATTTCCCTCTTGTTAGCATTGCCTTTGGATGGAGGGCTGGGAAATCATGGCTGAGCAACCAGCGTGGGGATTTAAACTGGGGTGGGGAATGGCTCTTGCTGGTGGTCAAATATTTGCGTTTCAGTGGGTTAGCACGGAGGCTTTACACTTCGTATTTATGCAGTTTTGGTTCCCACTGCTAGTAGGGCCCTGTTTCCCACACCGTTCTTTCCCACACTCGGCATCCAAAGCCCACGCTTTTCTCCGTTTGACCCCTGGGCTGTCCTTTGGCATTTGAGGGCGAGATCTGATTCCCCCTTCCAAAAGCAAAGGAGGGGATATACCATGCTACGTTCTCCCCGGTTTCCCAGCCTCCGATCTGCACCAAGGAGGGGAAACGTAGGAATTCATAACAGAGCGACACAAAGTGAGTTCTAATAGCTATTAGGGAAGGAAAGGAATAATTCAGAGGTAATTATTAAGGGCTCTCTCACACCCATTGAATAATGCCCGAACAGTACACTTTTAATGTGCTTTAGCAGACATTTGCAAGTGTATTTGCCTTGGAGCAGCAGTGGCGTAGTGGCTAAGAGCAGGTGCACTCTGATCTGAAGGAACCGGGTTTGATTCCCAGCTCTGCCGCCTGAGCTGTGGAGGCTTATCTGGGGAATTCAGATTAGCCTGTACACTCCCACACACGCCAGCTGGGTGACCTTGAGCTAGTCACAGCTTCTTGGAGCTCTCTCAGCCCCACCCACCTCACAGGGTGTTTGTTGTGAGGGGGGAAGGGCAAGGAGATTGTCAGCCCCTTTGAGTCTCCTGCAGGAGAGAAAGGGGGGATTGAAATCCAAACTCTTCTTATTCTTCTTCTCACACAAGTCATTTCAGCCCGTATGGCCTTCACACATTTAAGCCAGTATGACACACCTTCCCTTTGGGTTTGATTCTCAGTTACACACACTTCCCTTTTCTTTGACATTCTTCCTGCTTTCAGACCAGGTTTCGGAGATCATTTCCCCTGGAAGAAAATGGTTTCTTTGGAAGGGGGATTCTATTGCATTATATTTGCCTCTCCAAACACCGTGCCCCGGGTTCCACGCCTGGACCCCTCCCCCCACACACACAAATCTCCAAGTGCTGCCCAGCCCAGAGCTGCCTACCCTCACTCAGCCATTGGAAGTTTACTGGATGACCTTGAGCCAGACACATACTTTTCACCATAGCCTACCTCACAGGGTTGTTGTGAGGATAAAATGGAGGAGAGGAGAATGAGGTTAGCCACTGGGGGTCACCGTTTGGGAGAAAGGTGGCGTATAAATGAAGCAAATAGATAAATACATGAATTGCTGCTACAGAGGAGGCCTGCCGTAGTGAAGAAGAAGAAGAAGAAGAAGAAGAAGAAGAAGAAGAAGAAGAAGAAGAAGAGGAGGAGGAGGAGGAGGAGGAGGAGGAGGAGGAGGAGGAGGAGGAGAAGAAGAGGAGGAGGAGGAGGAGGAGGAGGAGGAGGAGGAGTTTGGATTTATATCCACCCTTTCTCTCCTGCAGGAGACTCAAAGGGGCTGACAATCTCCTTGCCCTTCCCCCCTCACAACAAACACCCTGTGAGGTAGGTGGGGCTGAGAGATCTCAGAAGAACTGTGACTAGCCCAAGGTCACCCAGCTGGTGTGTGTGGGAGTGCACAGGCTAATCTGAATTCCCCAGAGAAGCCTCCACAGCTCAGGCGGCAGAGCTGGGAATCAAACCCGGTTCCTCCAGATTAGATACATGAGCTCTTAACCTCTTGCGCCACTGCTGCTCCTGAACTGTCAAACCCCCAGAAAACTTTAGAAGTGTAAAAATAGTAGCCTTGATGCGCTCCTTGGAATACCTTCTTGTGCAGAAGGAGCCTGAAAATGAATGGGAACAGGCAGCATCTGATGTCACCTGTTTGCAGGGTAACCCCTTGAGAAGACATTGCTTGGATTGAGCAGCTCCATCACAGCAAAACAGAGGAGAACCAGCCATGCCCGCATGTGGGCACATGACAGCCATGCTCTTGAGCTGAACTTGGTAACTGATCAAAAACCAGTGGAGAAATTGAAGAATTTATTTTATTTATTTATTTATTTATTGTATTTGTATACCGCCCTCCCCGAAGGCTCAGGGCAGTTTCCAACAAAATAAAAATTTAAAACATCATATATATAAGTTAATTAAAATACATAAAATACATAAAATATTAAACTAGAGATGGCATCAGCTATTCTATTCCCCCTTTTATGAACCCACGGGAGGCCAGATGTTTGCTTTTTATCGCGGTTGATATCATCCCGGCTGGCCAAACGCCTGGCGGAACAGGTTCGTTTTACAGGCCCTGCGGAAACTTTGTAAGTCCTGCAGGGCCCTGATCTCACCTGGAAGCCTGTTCCACCAGATAGGGGCCAGAGCCGTAAAAGCCCTGGCCCTTGTAGAGGCCAGCCAGATCGCCTTGGGGCCAGGGATTACCAGTAGGTCCGCCTCTGATGAACGGGGGGGGGGGTGGGGGGGGGGGGGGGTGGGGGGGGGGGGGGGTGGGGGGGGGGGGGGGTGGGGGGGGGGGGGGGTGGGGGGGGGGGGGGGTGGGGGGGGGGGGGGGTGGGGGGGGGGGGGGGTGGGGGGGGGGGGGGGTGGGGGGGGGGGGGGGTGGGGGGGGGGGGGGGTGGGGGGGGGGGGGGGTGGGGGGGGGGGGGGGTGGGGGGGGGGGGGGGTGGGGGGGGGGGGGGGTGGGGGGGGGGGGGGGTGGGGGGGGGGGGGGGTGGGGGGGGGGGGGGGTGGGGGGGGGGGGGGGTGGGGGGGGGGGGGGGTGGGGGGGGGGGGGGGTGGGGGGGGGGGGGGGTGGGGGGGGGGGGGGGTGGGGGGGGGGGGGGGTGGGGGGGGGGGGGGGTGGGGGGGGGGGGGGGTGGGGGGGGGGGGGGGTGGGGGGGGGGGGGGGTGGGGGGGGGGGGGGGTGGGGGGGGGGGGGGGTGGGGGGGGGGGGGGGTGGGGGGGGGGGGGGGTGGGGGGGGGGGGGGGTGGGGGGGGGGGGGGGTGGGGGGGGGGGGGGGTGGGGGGGGGGGGGGGTGGGGGGGGGGGGGGGTGGGGGGGGGGGGGGGTGGGGGGGGGGGGGGGTGGGGGGGGGGGGGGGTGGGGGGGGGGGGGGGTGGGGGGGGGGGGGGGTGGGGGGGGGGGGGGGTGGGGGGGGGGGGGGGTGGGGGGGGGGGGGGGTGGGGGGGGGGGGGGGTGGGGGGGGGGGGGGGTGGGGGGGGGGGGGGGTGGGGGGGGGGGGGGGTGGGGGGGGGGGGGGGTGGGGGGGGGGGGGGGTGGGGGGGGGGGGGGGTGGGGGGGGGGGGGGGTGGGGGGGGGGGGGGGTGGGGGGGGGGGGGGGTGGGGGGGGGGGGGGGTGGGGGGGGGGGGGGGTGGGGGGGGGGGGGGGTGGGGGGGGGGGGGGGTGGGGGGGGGGGGGGGTGGGGGGGGGGGGGGGTGGGGGGGGGGGGGGGTGGGGGGGGGGGGGGGTGGGGGGGGGGGGGGGTGGGGGGGGGGGGGGGTGGGGGGGGGGGGGGGTGGGGGGGGGGGGGGGTGGGGGGGGGGGGGGGTGGGGGGGGGGGGGGGTGGGGGGGGGGGGGGGTGGGGGGGGGGGGGGGTGGGGGGGGGGGGGGGTGGGGGGGGGGGGGGGTGGGGGGGGGGGGGGGTGGGGGGGGGGGGGGGTGGGGGGGGGGGGGGGTGGGGGGGGGGGGGGGTGGGGGGGGGGGGGGGTGGGGGGGGGGGGGGGTGGGGGGGGGGGGGGGTGGGGGGGGGGGGGGGTGGGGGGGGGGGGGGGTGGGGGGGGGGGGGGGTGGGGGGGGGGGGGGGTGGGGGGGGGGGGGGGTGGGGGGGGGGGGGGGTGGGGGGGGGGGGGGGTGGGGGGGGGGGGGGGTGGGGGGGGGGGGGGGTGGGGGGGGGGGGGGGTGGGGGGGGGGGGGGGTGGGGGGGGGGGGGGGTGGGGGGGGGGGGGGGTGGGGGGGGGGGGGGGTGGGGGGGGGGGGGGGTGGGGGGGGGGGGGGGTGGGGGGGGGGGGGGGTGGGGGGGGGGGGGGGTGGGGGGGGGGGGGGGTGGGGGGGGGGGGGGGTGGGGGGGGGGGGGGGTGGGGGGGGGGGGGGGTGGGGGGGGGGGGGGGTGGGGGGGGGGGGGGGTGGGGGGGGGGGGGGGTGGGGGGGGGGGGGGGTGGGGGGGGGGGGGGGTGGGGGGGGGGGGGGGTGGGGGGGGGGGGGGGTGGGGGGGGGGGGGGGTGGGGGGGGGGGGGGGTGGGGGGGGGGGGGGGTGGGGGGGGGGGGGGGTGGGGGGGGGGGGGGGTGGGGGGGGGGGGGGGTGGGGGGGGGGGGGGGTGGGGGGGGGGGGGGGTGGGGGGGGGGGGGGGTGGGGGGGGGGGGGGGTGGGGGGGGGGGGGGGTGGGGGGGGGGGGGGGTGGGGGGGGGGGGGGGTGGGGGGGGGGGGGGGTGGGGGGGGGGGGGGGTGGGGGGGGGGGGGGGTGGGGGGGGGGGGGGGTGGGGGGGGGGGGGGGTGGGGGGGGGGGGGGGTGGGGGGGGGGGGGGGTGGGGGGGGGGGGGGGTGGGGGGGGGGGGGGGTGGGGGGGGGGGGGGGTGGGGGGGGGGGGGGGTGGGGGGGGGGGGGGGTGGGGGGGGGGGGGGGTGGGGGGGGGGGGGGGTGGGGGGGGGGGGGGGTGGGGGGGGGGGGGGGTGGGGGGGGGGGGGGGTGGGGGGGGGGGGGGGTGGGGGGGGGGGGGGGTGGGGGGGGGGGGGGGTGGGGGGGGGGGGGGGTGGGGGGGGGGGGGGGTGGGGGGGGGGGGGGGTGGGGGGGGGGGGGGGTGGGGGGGGGGGGGGGTGGGGGGGGGGGGGGGTGGGGGGGGGGGGGGGTGGGGGGGGGGGGGGGTGGGGGGGGGGGGGGGTGGGGGGGGGGGGGGGTGGGGGGGGGGGGGGGTGGGGGGGGGGGGGGGTGGGGGGGGGGGGGGGTGGGGGGGGGGGGGGGTGGGGGGGGGGGGGGGTGGGGGGGGGGGGGGGTGGGGGGGGGGGGGGGTGGGGGGGGGGGGGGGTGGGGGGGGGGGGGGGTGGGGGGGGGGGGGGGTGGGGGGGGGGGGGGGTGGGGGGGGGGGGGGGTGGGGGGGGGGGGGGGTGGGGGGGGGGGGGGGTGGGGGGGGGGGGGGGTGGGGGGGGGGGGGGGTGGGGGGGGGGGGGGGTGGGGGGGGGGGGGGGTGGGGGGGGGGGGGGGTGGGGGGGGGGGGGGGTGGGGGGGGGGGGGGGTGGGGGGGGGGGGGGGTGGGGGGGGGGGGGGGTGGGGGGGGGGGGGGGTGGGGGGGGGGGGGGGTGGGGGGGGGGGGGGGTGGGGGGGGGGGGGGGTGGGGGGGGGGGGGGGTGGGGGGGGGGGGGGGTGGGGGGGGGGGGGGGTGGGGGGGGGGGGGGGTGGGGGGGGGGGGGGGTGGGGGGGGGGGGGGGTGGGGGGGGGGGGGGGTGGGGGGGGGGGGGGGTGGGGGGGGGGGGGGGTGGGGGGGGGGGGGGGTGGGGGGGGGGGGGGGTGGGGGGGGGGGGGGGTGGGGGGGGGGGGGGGTGGGGGGGGGGGGGGGTGGGGGGGGGGGGGGGTGGGGGGGGGGGGGGGTGGGGGGGGGGGGGGGTGGGGGGGGGGGGGGGTGGGGGGGGGGGGGGGTGGGGGGGGGGGGGGGTGGGGGGGGGGGGGGGTGGGGGGGGGGGGGGGTGGGGGGGGGGGGGGGTGGGGGGGGGGGGGGGTGGGGGGGGGGGGGGGTGGGGGGGGGGGGGGGTGGGGGGGGGGGGGGGTGGGGGGGGGGGGGGGTGGGGGGGGGGGGGGGTGGGGGGGGGGGGGGGTGGGGGGGGGGGGGGGTGGGGGGGGGGGGGGGTGGGGGGGGGGGGGGGTGGGGGGGGGGGGGGGTGGGGGGGGGGGGGGGTGGGGGGGGGGGGGGGTGGGGGGGGGGGGGGGTGGGGGGGGGGGGGGGTGGGGGGGGGGGGGGGTGGGGGGGGGGGGGGGTGGGGGGGGGGGGGGGTGGGGGGGGGGGGGGGTGGGGGGGGGGGGGGGTGGGGGGGGGGGGGGGTGGGGGGGGGGGGGGGTGGGGGGGGGGGGGGGTGGGGGGGGGGGGGGGTGGGGGGGGGGGGGGGTGGGGGGGGGGGGGGGTGGGGGGGGGGGGGGGTGGGGGGGGGGGGGGGTGGGGGGGGGGGGGGGTGGGGGGGGGGGGGGGTGGGGGGGGGGGGGGGTGGGGGGGGGGGGGGGTGGGGGGGGGGGGGGGTGGGGGGGGGGGGGGGTGGGGGGGGGGGGGGGTGGGGGGGGGGGGGGGTGGGGGGGGGGGGGGGTGGGGGGGGGGGGGGGTGGGGGGGGGGGGGGGTGGGGGGGGGGGGGGGTGGGGGGGGGGGGGGGTGGGGGGGGGGGGGGGTGGGGGGGGGGGGGGGTGGGGGGGGGGGGGGGTGGGGGGGGGGGGGGGTGGGGGGGGGGGGGGGTGGGGGGGGGGGGGGGTGGGGGGGGGGGGGGGTGGGGGGGGGGGGGGGTGGGGGGGGGGGGGGGTGGGGGGGGGGGGGGGTGGGGGGGGGGGGGGGTGGGGGGGGGGGGGGGTGGGGGGGGGGGGGGGTGGGGGGGGGGGGGGGTGGGGGGGGGGGGGGGTGGGGGGGGGGGGGGGTGGGGGGGGGGGGGGGTGGGGGGGGGGGGGGGTGGGGGGGGGGGGGGGTGGGGGGGGGGGGGGGTGGGGGGGGGGGGGGGTGGGGGGGGGGGGGGGTGGGGGGGGGGGGGGGTGGGGGGGGGGGGGGGTGGGGGGGGGGGGGGGTGGGGGGGGGGGGGGGTGGGGGGGGGGGGGGGTGGGGGGGGGGGGGGGTGGGGGGGGGGGGGGGTGGGGGGGGGGGGGGGTGGGGGGGGGGGGGGGTGGGGGGGGGGGGGGGTGGGGGGGGGGGGGGGTGGGGGGGGGGGGGGGTGGGGGGGGGGGGGGGTGGGGGGGGGGGGGGGTGGGGGGGGGGGGGGGTGGGGGGGGGGGGGGGTGGGGGGGGGGGGGGGTGGGGGGGGGGGGGGGTGGGGGGGGGGGGGGGTGGGGGGGGGGGGGGGTGGGGGGGGGGGGGGGTGGGGGGGGGGGGGGGTGGGGGGGGGGGGGGGTGGGGGGGGGGGGGGGTGGGGGGGGGGGGGGGTGGGGGGGGGGGGGGGTGGGGGGGGGGGGGGGTGGGGGGGGGGGGGGGTGGGGGGGGGGGGGGGTGGGGGGGGGGGGGGGTGGGGGGGGGGGGGGGTGGGGGGGGGGGGGGGTGGGGGGGGGGGGGGGTGGGGGGGGGGGGGGGTGGGGGGGGGGGGGGGTGGGGGGGGGGGGGGGTGGGGGGGGGGGGGGGTGGGGGGGGGGGGGGGTGGGGGGGGGGGGGGGTGGGGGGGGGGGGGGGTGGGGGGGGGGGGGGGTGGGGGGGGGGGGGGGTGGGGGGGGGGGGGGGTGGGGGGGGGGGGGGGTGGGGGGGGGGGGGGGTGGGGGGGGGGGGGGGTGGGGGGGGGGGGGGGTGGGGGGGGGGGGGGGTGGGGGGGGGGGGGGGTGGGGGGGGGGGGGGGTGGGGGGGGGGGGGGGTGGGGGGGGGGGGGGGTGGGGGGGGGGGGGGGTGGGGGGGGGGGGGGGTGGGGGGGGGGGGGGGTGGGGGGGGGGGGGGGTGGGGGGGGGGGGGGGTGGGGGGGGGGGGGGGTGGGGGGGGGGGGGGGTGGGGGGGGGGGGGGGTGGGGGGGGGGGGGGGTGGGGGGGGGGGGGGGTGGGGGGGGGGGGGGGTGGGGGGGGGGGGGGGTGGGGGGGGGGGGGGGTGGGGGGGGGGGGGGGTGGGGGGGGGGGGGGGTGGGGGGGGGGGGGGGTGGGGGGGGGGGGGGGTGGGGGGGGGGGGGGGTGGGGGGGGGGGGGGGTGGGGGGGGGGGGGGGTGGGGGGGGGGGGGGGTGGGGGGGGGGGGGGGTGGGGGGGGGGGGGGGTGGGGGGGGGGGGGGGTGGGGGGGGGGGGGGGTGGGGGGGGGGGGGGGTGGGGGGGGGGGGGGGTGGGGGGGGGGGGGGGTGGGGGGGGGGGGGGGTGGGGGGGGGGGGGGGTGGGGGGGGGGGGGGGTGGGGGGGGGGGGGGGTGGGGGGGGGGGGGGGTGGGGGGGGGGGGGGGTGGGGGGGGGGGGGGGTGGGGGGGGGGGGGGGTGGGGGGGGGGGGGGGTGGGGGGGGGGGGGGGTGGGGGGGGGGGGGGGTGGGGGGGGGGGGGGGTGGGGGGGGGGGGGGGTGGGGGGGGGGGGGGGTGGGGGGGGGGGGGGGTGGGGGGGGGGGGGGGTGGGGGGGGGGGGGGGTGGGGGGGGGGGGGGGTGGGGGGGGGGGGGGGTGGGGGGGGGGGGGGGTGGGGGGGGGGGGGGGTGGGGGGGGGGGGGGGTGGGGGGGGGGGGGGGTGGGGGGGGGGGGGGGTGGGGGGGGGGGGGGGTGGGGGGGGGGGGGGGTGGGGGGGGGGGGGGGTGGGGGGGGGGGGGGGTGGGGGGGGGGGGGGGTGGGGGGGGGGGGGGGTGGGGGGGGGGGGGGGTGGGGGGGGGGGGGGGTGGGGGGGGGGGGGGGTGGGGGGGGGGGGGGGTGGGGGGGGGGGGGGGTGGGGGGGGGGGGGGGTGGGGGGGGGGGGGGGTGGGGGGGGGGGGGGGTGGGGGGGGGGGGGGGTGGGGGGGGGGGGGGGTGGGGGGGGGGGGGGGTGGGGGGGGGGGGGGGTGGGGGGGGGGGGGGGTGGGGGGGGGGGGGGGTGGGGGGGGGGGGGGGTGGGGGGGGGGGGGGGTGGGGGGGGGGGGGGGTGGGGGGGGGGGGGGGTGGGGGGGGGGGGGGGTGGGGGGGGGGGGGGGTGGGGGGGGGGGGGGGTGGGGGGGGGGGGGGGTGGGGGGGGGGGGGGGTGGGGGGGGGGGGGGGTGGGGGGGGGGGGGGGTGGGGGGGGGGGGGGGTGGGGGGGGGGGGGGGTGGGGGGGGGGGGGGGTGGGGGGGGGGGGGGGTGGGGGGGGGGGGGGGTGGGGGGGGGGGGGGGTGGGGGGGGGGGGGGGTGGGGGGGGGGGGGGGTGGGGGGGGGGGGGGGTGGGGGGGGGGGGGGGTGGGGGGGGGGGGGGGTGGGGGGGGGGGGGGGTGGGGGGGGGGGGGGGTGGGGGGGGGGGGGGGTGGGGGGGGGGGGGGGTGGGGGGGGGGGGGGGTGGGGGGGGGGGGGGGTGGGGGGGGGGGGGGGTGGGGGGGGGGGGGGGTGGGGGGGGGGGGGGGTGGGGGGGGGGGGGGGTGGGGGGGGGGGGGGGTGGGGGGGGGGGGGGGTGGGGGGGGGGGGGGGTGGGGGGGGGGGGGGGTGGGGGGGGGGGGGGGTGGGGGGGGGGGGGGGTGGGGGGGGGGGGGGGTGGGGGGGGGGGGGGGTGGGGGGGGGGGGGGGTGGGGGGGGGGGGGGGTGGGGGGGGGGGGGGGTGGGGGGGGGGGGGGGTGGGGGGGGGGGGGGGTGGGGGGGGGGGGGGGTGGGGGGGGGGGGGGGTGGGGGGGGGGGGGGGTGGGGGGGGGGGGGGGTGGGGGGGGGGGGGGGTGGGGGGGGGGGGGGGTGGGGGGGGGGGGGGGTGGGGGGGGGGGGGGGTGGGGGGGGGGGGGGGTGGGGGGGGGGGGGGGTGGGGGGGGGGGGGGGTGGGGGGGGGGGGGGGTGGGGGGGGGGGGGGGTGGGGGGGGGGGGGGGTGGGGGGGGGGGGGGGTGGGGGGGGGGGGGGGTGGGGGGGGGGGGGGGTGGGGGGGGGGGGGGGTGGGGGGGGGGGGGGGTGGGGGGGGGGGGGGGTGGGGGGGGGGGGGGGTGGGGGGGGGGGGGGGTGGGGGGGGGGGGGGGTGGGGGGGGGGGGGGGTGGGGGGGGGGGGGGGTGGGGGGGGGGGGGGGTGGGGGGGGGGGGGGGTGGGGGGGGGGGGGGGTGGGGGGGGGGGGGGGTGGGGGGGGGGGGGGGTGGGGGGGGGGGGGGGTGGGGGGGGGGGGGGGTGGGGGGGGGGGGGGGTGGGGGGGGGGGGGGGTGGGGGGGGGGGGGGGTGGGGGGGGGGGGGGGTGGGGGGGGGGGGGGGTGGGGGGGGGGGGGGGTGGGGGGGGGGGGGGGTGGGGGGGGGGGGGGGTGGGGGGGGGGGGGGGTGGGGGGGGGGGGGGGTGGGGGGGGGGGGGGGTGGGGGGGGGGGGGGGTGGGGGGGGGGGGGGGTGGGGGGGGGGGGGGGTGGGGGGGGGGGGGGGTGGGGGGGGGGGGGGGTGGGGGGGGGGGGGGGTGGGGGGGGGGGGGGGTGGGGGGGGGGGGGGGTGGGGGGGGGGGGGGGTGGGGGGGGGGGGGGGTGGGGGGGGGGGGGGGTGGGGGGGGGGGGGGGTGGGGGGGGGGGGGGGTGGGGGGGGGGGGGGGTGGGGGGGGGGGGGGGTGGGGGGGGGGGGGGGTGGGGGGGGGGGGGGGTGGGGGGGGGGGGGGGTGGGGGGGGGGGGGGGTGGGGGGGGGGGGGGGTGGGGGGGGGGGGGGGTGGGGGGGGGGGGGGGTGGGGGGGGGGGGGGGTGGGGGGGGGGGGGGGTGGGGGGGGGGGGGGGTGGGGGGGGGGGGGGGTGGGGGGGGGGGGGGGTGGGGGGGGGGGGGGGTGGGGGGGGGGGGGGGTGGGGGGGGGGGGGGGTGGGGGGGGGGGGGGGTGGGGGGGGGGGGGGGTGGGGGGGGGGGGGGGTGGGGGGGGGGGGGGGTGGGGGGGGGGGGGGGTGGGGGGGGGGGGGGGTGGGGGGGGGGGGGGGTGGGGGGGGGGGGGGGTGGGGGGGGGGGGGGGTGGGGGGGGGGGGGGGTGGGGGGGGGGGGGGGTGGGGGGGGGGGGGGGTGGGGGGGGGGGGGGGTGGGGGGGGGGGGGGGTGGGGGGGGGGGGGGGTGGGGGGGGGGGGGGGTGGGGGGGGGGGGGGGTGGGGGGGGGGGGGGGTGGGGGGGGGGGGGGGTGGGGGGGGGGGGGGGTGGGGGGGGGGGGGGGTGGGGGGGGGGGGGGGTGGGGGGGGGGGGGGGTGGGGGGGGGGGGGGGTGGGGGGGGGGGGGGGTGGGGGGGGGGGGGGGTGGGGGGGGGGGGGGGTGGGGGGGGGGGGGGGTGGGGGGGGGGGGGGGTGGGGGGGGGGGGGGGTGGGGGGGGGGGGGGGTGGGGGGGGGGGGGGGTGGGGGGGGGGGGGGGTGGGGGGGGGGGGGGGTGGGGGGGGGGGGGGGTGGGGGGGGGGGGGGGTGGGGGGGGGGGGGGGTGGGGGGGGGGGGGGGTGGGGGGGGGGGGGGGTGGGGGGGGGGGGGGGTGGGGGGGGGGGGGGGTGGGGGGGGGGGGGGGTGGGGGGGGGGGGGGGTGGGGGGGGGGGGGGGTGGGGGGGGGGGGGGGTGGGGGGGGGGGGGGGTGGGGGGGGGGGGGGGTGGGGGGGGGGGGGGGTGGGGGGGGGGGGGGGTGGGGGGGGGGGGGGGTGGGGGGGGGGGGGGGTGGGGGGGGGGGGGGGTGGGGGGGGGGGGGGGTGGGGGGGGGGGGGGGTGGGGGGGGGGGGGGGTGGGGGGGGGGGGGGGTGGGGGGGGGGGGGGGTGGGGGGGGGGGGGGGTGGGGGGGGGGGGGGGTGGGGGGGGGGGGGGGTGGGGGGGGGGGGGGGTGGGGGGGGGGGGGGGTGGGGGGGGGGGGGGGTGGGGGGGGGGGGGGGTGGGGGGGGGGGGGGGTGGGGGGGGGGGGGGGTGGGGGGGGGGGGGGGTGGGGGGGGGGGGGGGTGGGGGGGGGGGGGGGTGGGGGGGGGGGGGGGTGGGGGGGGGGGGGGGTGGGGGGGGGGGGGGGTGGGGGGGGGGGGGGGTGGGGGGGGGGGGGGGTGGGGGGGGGGGGGGGTGGGGGGGGGGGGGGGTGGGGGGGGGGGGGGGTGGGGGGGGGGGGGGGTGGGGGGGGGGGGGGGTGGGGGGGGGGGGGGGTGGGGGGGGGGGGGGGTGGGGGGGGGGGGGGGTGGGGGGGGGGGGGGGTGGGGGGGGGGGGGGGTGGGGGGGGGGGGGGGTGGGGGGGGGGGGGGGTGGGGGGGGGGGGGGGTGGGGGGGGGGGGGGGTGGGGGGGGGGGGGGGTGGGGGGGGGGGGGGGTGGGGGGGGGGGGGGGTGGGGGGGGGGGGGGGTGGGGGGGGGGGGGGGTGGGGGGGGGGGGGGGTGGGGGGGGGGGGGGGTGGGGGGGGGGGGGGGTGGGGGGGGGGGGGGGTGGGGGGGGGGGGGGGTGGGGGGGGGGGGGGGTGGGGGGGGGGGGGGGTGGGGGGGGGGGGGGGTGGGGGGGGGGGGGGGTGGGGGGGGGGGGGGGTGGGGGGGGGGGGGGGTGGGGGGGGGGGGGGGTGGGGGGGGGGGGGGGTGGGGGGGGGGGGGGGTGGGGGGGGGGGGGGGTGGGGGGGGGGGGGGGTGGGGGGGGGGGGGGGTGGGGGGGGGGGGGGGTGGGGGGGGGGGGGGGTGGGGGGGGGGGGGGGTGGGGGGGGGGGGGGGTGGGGGGGGGGGGGGGTGGGGGGGGGGGGGGGTGGGGGGGGGGGGGGGTGGGGGGGGGGGGGGGTGGGGGGGGGGGGGGGTGGGGGGGGGGGGGGGTGGGGGGGGGGGGGGGTGGGGGGGGGGGGGGGTGGGGGGGGGGGGGGGTGGGGGGGGGGGGGGGTGGGGGGGGGGGGGGGTGGGGGGGGGGGGGGGTGGGGGGGGGGGGGGGTGGGGGGGGGGGGGGGTGGGGGGGGGGGGGGGTGGGGGGGGGGGGGGGTGGGGGGGGGGGGGGGTGGGGGGGGGGGGGGGTGGGGGGGGGGGGGGGTGGGGGGGGGGGGGGGTGGGGGGGGGGGGGGGTGGGGGGGGGGGGGGGTGGGGGGGGGGGGGGGTGGGGGGGGGGGGGGGTGGGGGGGGGGGGGGGTGGGGGGGGGGGGGGGTGGGGGGGGGGGGGGGTGGGGGGGGGGGGGGGTGGGGGGGGGGGGGGGTGGGGGGGGGGGGGGGTGGGGGGGGGGGGGGGTGGGGGGGGGGGGGGGTGGGGGGGGGGGGGGGTGGGGGGGGGGGGGGGTGGGGGGGGGGGGGGGTGGGGGGGGGGGGGGGTGGGGGGGGGGGGGGGTGGGGGGGGGGGGGGGTGGGGGGGGGGGGGGGTGGGGGGGGGGGGGGGTGGGGGGGGGGGGGGGTGGGGGGGGGGGGGGGTGGGGGGGGGGGGGGGTGGGGGGGGGGGGGGGTGGGGGGGGGGGGGGGTGGGGGGGGGGGGGGGTGGGGGGGGGGGGGGGTGGGGGGGGGGGGGGGTGGGGGGGGGGGGGGGTGGGGGGGGGGGGGGGTGGGGGGGGGGGGGGGTGGGGGGGGGGGGGGGTGGGGGGGGGGGGGGGTGGGGGGGGGGGGGGGTGGGGGGGGGGGGGGGTGGGGGGGGGGGGGGGTGGGGGGGGGGGGGGGTGGGGGGGGGGGGGGGTGGGGGGGGGGGGGGGTGGGGGGGGGGGGGGGTGGGGGGGGGGGGGGGTGGGGGGGGGGGGGGGTGGGGGGGGGGGGGGGTGGGGGGGGGGGGGGGTGGGGGGGGGGGGGGGTGGGGGGGGGGGGGGGTGGGGGGGGGGGGGGGTGGGGGGGGGGGGGGGTGGGGGGGGGGGGGGGTGGGGGGGGGGGGGGGTGGGGGGGGGGGGGGGTGGGGGGGGGGGGGGGTGGGGGGGGGGGGGGGTGGGGGGGGGGGGGGGTGGGGGGGGGGGGGGGTGGGGGGGGGGGGGGGTGGGGGGGGGGGGGGGTGGGGGGGGGGGGGGGTGGGGGGGGGGGGGGGTGGGGGGGGGGGGGGGTGGGGGGGGGGGGGGGTGGGGGGGGGGGGGGGTGGGGGGGGGGGGGGGTGGGGGGGGGGGGGGGTGGGGGGGGGGGGGGGTGGGGGGGGGGGGGGGTGGGGGGGGGGGGGGGTGGGGGGGGGGGGGGGTGGGGGGGGGGGGGGGTGGGGGGGGGGGGGGGTGGGGGGGGGGGGGGGTGGGGGGGGGGGGGGGTGGGGGGGGGGGGGGGTGGGGGGGGGGGGGGGTGGGGGGGGGGGGGGGTGGGGGGGGGGGGGGGTGGGGGGGGGGGGGGGTGGGGGGGGGGGGGGGTGGGGGGGGGGGGGGGTGGGGGGGGGGGGGGGTGGGGGGGGGGGGGGGTGGGGGGGGGGGGGGGTGGGGGGGGGGGGGGGTGGGGGGGGGGGGGGGTGGGGGGGGGGGGGGGTGGGGGGGGGGGGGGGTGGGGGGGGGGGGGGGTGGGGGGGGGGGGGGGTGGGGGGGGGGGGGGGTGGGGGGGGGGGGGGGTGGGGGGGGGGGGGGGTGGGGGGGGGGGGGGGTGGGGGGGGGGGGGGGTGGGGGGGGGGGGGGGTGGGGGGGGGGGGGGGTGGGGGGGGGGGGGGGTGGGGGGGGGGGGGGGTGGGGGGGGGGGGGGGTGGGGGGGGGGGGGGGTGGGGGGGGGGGGGGGTGGGGGGGGGGGGGGGTGGGGGGGGGGGGGGGTGGGGGGGGGGGGGGGTGGGGGGGGGGGGGGGTGGGGGGGGGGGGGGGTGGGGGGGGGGGGGGGTGGGGGGGGGGGGGGGTGGGGGGGGGGGGGGGTGGGGGGGGGGGGGGGTGGGGGGGGGGGGGGGTGGGGGGGGGGGGGGGTGGGGGGGGGGGGGGGTGGGGGGGGGGGGGGGTGGGGGGGGGGGGGGGTGGGGGGGGGGGGGGGTGGGGGGGGGGGGGGGTGGGGGGGGGGGGGGGTGGGGGGGGGGGGGGGTGGGGGGGGGGGGGGGTGGGGGGGGGGGGGGGTGGGGGGGGGGGGGGGTGGGGGGGGGGGGGGGTGGGGGGGGGGGGGGGTGGGGGGGGGGGGGGGTGGGGGGGGGGGGGGGTGGGGGGGGGGGGGGGTGGGGGGGGGGGGGGGTGGGGGGGGGGGGGGGTGGGGGGGGGGGGGGGTGGGGGGGGGGGGGGGTGGGGGGGGGGGGGGGTGGGGGGGGGGGGGGGTGGGGGGGGGGGGGGGTGGGGGGGGGGGGGGGTGGGGGGGGGGGGGGGTGGGGGGGGGGGGGGGTGGGGGGGGGGGGGGGTGGGGGGGGGGGGGGGTGGGGGGGGGGGGGGGTGGGGGGGGGGGGGGGTGGGGGGGGGGGGGGGTGGGGGGGGGGGGGGGTGGGGGGGGGGGGGGGTGGGGGGGGGGGGGGGTGGGGGGGGGGGGGGGTGGGGGGGGGGGGGGGTGGGGGGGGGGGGGGGTGGGGGGGGGGGGGGGTGGGGGGGGGGGGGGGTGGGGGGGGGGGGGGGTGGGGGGGGGGGGGGGTGGGGGGGGGGGGGGGTGGGGGGGGGGGGGGGTGGGGGGGGGGGGGGGTGGGGGGGGGGGGGGGTGGGGGGGGGGGGGGGTGGGGGGGGGGGGGGGTGGGGGGGGGGGGGGGTGGGGGGGGGGGGGGGTGGGGGGGGGGGGGGGTGGGGGGGGGGGGGGGTGGGGGGGGGGGGGGGTGGGGGGGGGGGGGGGTGGGGGGGGGGGGGGGTGGGGGGGGGGGGGGGTGGGGGGGGGGGGGGGTGGGGGGGGGGGGGGGTGGGGGGGGGGGGGGGTGGGGGGGGGGGGGGGTGGGGGGGGGGGGGGGTGGGGGGGGGGGGGGGTGGGGGGGGGGGGGGGTGGGGGGGGGGGGGGGTGGGGGGGGGGGGGGGTGGGGGGGGGGGGGGGTGGGGGGGGGGGGGGGTGGGGGGGGGGGGGGGTGGGGGGGGGGGGGGGTGGGGGGGGGGGGGGGTGGGGGGGGGGGGGGGTGGGGGGGGGGGGGGGTGGGGGGGGGGGGGGGTGGGGGGGGGGGGGGGTGGGGGGGGGGGGGGGTGGGGGGGGGGGGGGGTGGGGGGGGGGGGGGGTGGGGGGGGGGGGGGGTGGGGGGGGGGGGGGGTGGGGGGGGGGGGGGGTGGGGGGGGGGGGGGGTGGGGGGGGGGGGGGGTGGGGGGGGGGGGGGGTGGGGGGGGGGGGGGGTGGGGGGGGGGGGGGGTGGGGGGGGGGGGGGGTGGGGGGGGGGGGGGGTGGGGGGGGGGGGGGGTGGGGGGGGGGGGGGGTGGGGGGGGGGGGGGGTGGGGGGGGGGGGGGGTGGGGGGGGGGGGGGGTGGGGGGGGGGGGGGGTGGGGGGGGGGGGGGGTGGGGGGGGGGGGGGGTGGGGGGGGGGGGGGGTGGGGGGGGGGGGGGGTGGGGGGGGGGGGGGGTGGGGGGGGGGGGGGGTGGGGGGGGGGGGGGGTGGGGGGGGGGGGGGGTGGGGGGGGGGGGGGGTGGGGGGGGGGGGGGGTGGGGGGGGGGGGGGGTGGGGGGGGGGGGGGGTGGGGGGGGGGGGGGGTGGGGGGGGGGGGGGGTGGGGGGGGGGGGGGGTGGGGGGGGGGGGGGGTGGGGGGGGGGGGGGGTGGGGGGGGGGGGGGGTGGGGGGGGGGGGGGGTGGGGGGGGGGGGGGGTGGGGGGGGGGGGGGGTGGGGGGGGGGGGGGGTGGGGGGGGGGGGGGGTGGGGGGGGGGGGGGGTGGGGGGGGGGGGGGGTGGGGGGGGGGGGGGGTGGGGGGGGGGGGGGGTGGGGGGGGGGGGGGGTGGGGGGGGGGGGGGGTGGGGGGGGGGGGGGGTGGGGGGGGGGGGGGGTGGGGGGGGGGGGGGGTGGGGGGGGGGGGGGGTGGGGGGGGGGGGGGGTGGGGGGGGGGGGGGGTGGGGGGGGGGGGGGGTGGGGGGGGGGGGGGGTGGGGGGGGGGGGGGGTGGGGGGGGGGGGGGGTGGGGGGGGGGGGGGGTGGGGGGGGGGGGGGGTGGGGGGGGGGGGGGGTGGGGGGGGGGGGGGGTGGGGGGGGGGGGGGGTGGGGGGGGGGGGGGGTGGGGGGGGGGGGGGGTGGGGGGGGGGGGGGGTGGGGGGGGGGGGGGGTGGGGGGGGGGGGGGGTGGGGGGGGGGGGGGGTGGGGGGGGGGGGGGGTGGGGGGGGGGGGGGGTGGGGGGGGGGGGGGGTGGGGGGGGGGGGGGGTGGGGGGGGGGGGGGGTGGGGGGGGGGGGGGGTGGGGGGGGGGGGGGGTGGGGGGGGGGGGGGGTGGGGGGGGGGGGGGGTGGGGGGGGGGGGGGGTGGGGGGGGGGGGGGGTGGGGGGGGGGGGGGGTGGGGGGGGGGGGGGGTGGGGGGGGGGGGGGGTGGGGGGGGGGGGGGGTGGGGGGGGGGGGGGGTGGGGGGGGGGGGGGGTGGGGGGGGGGGGGGGTGGGGGGGGGGGGGGGTGGGGGGGGGGGGGGGTGGGGGGGGGGGGGGGTGGGGGGGGGGGGGGGTGGGGGGGGGGGGGGGTGGGGGGGGGGGGGGGTGGGGGGGGGGGGGGGTGGGGGGGGGGGGGGGTGGGGGGGGGGGGGGGTGGGGGGGGGGGGGGGTGGGGGGGGGGGGGGGTGGGGGGGGGGGGGGGTGGGGGGGGGGGGGGGTGGGGGGGGGGGGGGGTGGGGGGGGGGGGGGGTGGGGGGGGGGGGGGGTGGGGGGGGGGGGGGGTGGGGGGGGGGGGGGGTGGGGGGGGGGGGGGGTGGGGGGGGGGGGGGGTGGGGGGGGGGGGGGGTGGGGGGGGGGGGGGGTGGGGGGGGGGGGGGGTGGGGGGGGGGGGGGGTGGGGGGGGGGGGGGGTGGGGGGGGGGGGGGGTGGGGGGGGGGGGGGGTGGGGGGGGGGGGGGGTGGGGGGGGGGGGGGGTGGGGGGGGGGGGGGGTGGGGGGGGGGGGGGGTGGGGGGGGGGGGGGGTGGGGGGGGGGGGGGGTGGGGGGGGGGGGGGGTGGGGGGGGGGGGGGGTGGGGGGGGGGGGGGGTGGGGGGGGGGGGGGGTGGGGGGGGGGGGGGGTGGGGGGGGGGGGGGGTGGGGGGGGGGGGGGGTGGGGGGGGGGGGGGGTGGGGGGGGGGGGGGGTGGGGGGGGGGGGGGGTGGGGGGGGGGGGGGGTGGGGGGGGGGGGGGGTGGGGGGGGGGGGGGGTGGGGGGGGGGGGGGGTGGGGGGGGGGGGGGGTGGGGGGGGGGGGGGGTGGGGGGGGGGGGGGGTGGGGGGGGGGGGGGGTGGGGGGGGGGGGGGGTGGGGGGGGGGGGGGGTGGGGGGGGGGGGGGGTGGGGGGGGGGGGGGGTGGGGGGGGGGGGGGGTGGGGGGGGGGGGGGGTGGGGGGGGGGGGGGGTGGGGGGGGGGGGGGGTGGGGGGGGGGGGGGGTGGGGGGGGGGGGGGGTGGGGGGGGGGGGGGGTGGGGGGGGGGGGGGGTGGGGGGGGGGGGGGGTGGGGGGGGGGGGGGGTGGGGGGGGGGGGGGGTGGGGGGGGGGGGGGGTGGGGGGGGGGGGGGGTGGGGGGGGGGGGGGGTGGGGGGGGGGGGGGGTGGGGGGGGGGGGGGGTGGGGGGGGGGGGGGGTGGGGGGGGGGGGGGGTGGGGGGGGGGGGGGGTGGGGGGGGGGGGGGGTGGGGGGGGGGGGGGGTGGGGGGGGGGGGGGGTGGGGGGGGGGGGGGGTGGGGGGGGGGGGGGGTGGGGGGGGGGGGGGGTGGGGGGGGGGGGGGGTGGGGGGGGGGGGGGGTGGGGGGGGGGGGGGGTGGGGGGGGGGGGGGGTGGGGGGGGGGGGGGGTGGGGGGGGGGGGGGGTGGGGGGGGGGGGGGGTGGGGGGGGGGGGGGGTGGGGGGGGGGGGGGGTGGGGGGGGGGGGGGGTGGGGGGGGGGGGGGGTGGGGGGGGGGGGGGGTGGGGGGGGGGGGGGGTGGGGGGGGGGGGGGGTGGGGGGGGGGGGGGGTGGGGGGGGGGGGGGGTGGGGGGGGGGGGGGGTGGGGGGGGGGGGGGGTGGGGGGGGGGGGGGGTGGGGGGGGGGGGGGGTGGGGGGGGGGGGGGGTGGGGGGGGGGGGGGGTGGGGGGGGGGGGGGGTGGGGGGGGGGGGGGGTGGGGGGGGGGGGGGGTGGGGGGGGGGGGGGGTGGGGGGGGGGGGGGGTGGGGGGGGGGGGGGGTGGGGGGGGGGGGGGGTGGGGGGGGGGGGGGGTGGGGGGGGGGGGGGGTGGGGGGGGGGGGGGGTGGGGGGGGGGGGGGGTGGGGGGGGGGGGGGGTGGGGGGGGGGGGGGGTGGGGGGGGGGGGGGGTGGGGGGGGGGGGGGGTGGGGGGGGGGGGGGGTGGGGGGGGGGGGGGGTGGGGGGGGGGGGGGGTGGGGGGGGGGGGGGGTGGGGGGGGGGGGGGGTGGGGGGGGGGGGGGGTGGGGGGGGGGGGGGGTGGGGGGGGGGGGGGGTGGGGGGGGGGGGGGGTGGGGGGGGGGGGGGGTGGGGGGGGGGGGGGGTGGGGGGGGGGGGGGGTGGGGGGGGGGGGGGGTGGGGGGGGGGGGGGGTGGGGGGGGGGGGGGGTGGGGGGGGGGGGGGGTGGGGGGGGGGGGGGGTGGGGGGGGGGGGGGGTGGGGGGGGGGGGGGGTGGGGGGGGGGGGGGGTGGGGGGGGGGGGGGGTGGGGGGGGGGGGGGGTGGGGGGGGGGGGGGGTGGGGGGGGGGGGGGGTGGGGGGGGGGGGGGGTGGGGGGGGGGGGGGGTGGGGGGGGGGGGGGGTGGGGGGGGGGGGGGGTGGGGGGGGGGGGGGGTGGGGGGGGGGGGGGGTGGGGGGGGGGGGGGGTGGGGGGGGGGGGGGGTGGGGGGGGGGGGGGGTGGGGGGGGGGGGGGGTGGGGGGGGGGGGGGGTGGGGGGGGGGGGGGGTGGGGGGGGGGGGGGGTGGGGGGGGGGGGGGGTGGGGGGGGGGGGGGGTGGGGGGGGGGGGGGGTGGGGGGGGGGGGGGGTGGGGGGGGGGGGGGGTGGGGGGGGGGGGGGGTGGGGGGGGGGGGGGGTGGGGGGGGGGGGGGGTGGGGGGGGGGGGGGGTGGGGGGGGGGGGGGGTGGGGGGGGGGGGGGGTGGGGGGGGGGGGGGGTGGGGGGGGGGGGGGGTGGGGGGGGGGGGGGGTGGGGGGGGGGGGGGGTGGGGGGGGGGGGGGGTGGGGGGGGGGGGGGGTGGGGGGGGGGGGGGGTGGGGGGGGGGGGGGGTGGGGGGGGGGGGGGGTGGGGGGGGGGGGGGGTGGGGGGGGGGGGGGGTGGGGGGGGGGGGGGGTGGGGGGGGGGGGGGGTGGGGGGGGGGGGGGGTGGGGGGGGGGGGGGGTGGGGGGGGGGGGGGGTGGGGGGGGGGGGGGGTGGGGGGGGGGGGGGGTGGGGGGGGGGGGGGGTGGGGGGGGGGGGGGGTGGGGGGGGGGGGGGGTGGGGGGGGGGGGGGGTGGGGGGGGGGGGGGGTGGGGGGGGGGGGGGGTGGGGGGGGGGGGGGGTGGGGGGGGGGGGGGGTGGGGGGGGGGGGGGGTGGGGGGGGGGGGGGGTGGGGGGGGGGGGGGGTGGGGGGGGGGGGGGGTGGGGGGGGGGGGGGGTGGGGGGGGGGGGGGGTGGGGGGGGGGGGGGGTGGGGGGGGGGGGGGGTGGGGGGGGGGGGGGGTGGGGGGGGGGGGGGGTGGGGGGGGGGGGGGGTGGGGGGGGGGGGGGGTGGGGGGGGGGGGGGGTGGGGGGGGGGGGGGGTGGGGGGGGGGGGGGGTGGGGGGGGGGGGGGGTGGGGGGGGGGGGGGGTGGGGGGGGGGGGGGGTGGGGGGGGGGGGGGGTGGGGGGGGGGGGGGGTGGGGGGGGGGGGGGGTGGGGGGGGGGGGGGGTGGGGGGGGGGGGGGGTGGGGGGGGGGGGGGGTGGGGGGGGGGGGGGGTGGGGGGGGGGGGGGGTGGGGGGGGGGGGGGGTGGGGGGGGGGGGGGGTGGGGGGGGGGGGGGGTGGGGGGGGGGGGGGGTGGGGGGGGGGGGGGGTGGGGGGGGGGGGGGGTGGGGGGGGGGGGGGGTGGGGGGGGGGGGGGGTGGGGGGGGGGGGGGGTGGGGGGGGGGGGGGGTGGGGGGGGGGGGGGGTGGGGGGGGGGGGGGGTGGGGGGGGGGGGGGGTGGGGGGGGGGGGGGGTGGGGGGGGGGGGGGGTGGGGGGGGGGGGGGGTGGGGGGGGGGGGGGGTGGGGGGGGGGGGGGGTGGGGGGGGGGGGGGGTGGGGGGGGGGGGGGGTGGGGGGGGGGGGGGGTGGGGGGGGGGGGGGGTGGGGGGGGGGGGGGGTGGGGGGGGGGGGGGGTGGGGGGGGGGGGGGGTGGGGGGGGGGGGGGGTGGGGGGGGGGGGGGGTGGGGGGGGGGGGGGGTGGGGGGGGGGGGGGGTGGGGGGGGGGGGGGGTGGGGGGGGGGGGGGGTGGGGGGGGGGGGGGGTGGGGGGGGGGGGGGGTGGGGGGGGGGGGGGGTGGGGGGGGGGGGGGGTGGGGGGGGGGGGGGGTGGGGGGGGGGGGGGGTGGGGGGGGGGGGGGGTGGGGGGGGGGGGGGGTGGGGGGGGGGGGGGGTGGGGGGGGGGGGGGGTGGGGGGGGGGGGGGGTGGGGGGGGGGGGGGGTGGGGGGGGGGGGGGGTGGGGGGGGGGGGGGGTGGGGGGGGGGGGGGGTGGGGGGGGGGGGGGGTGGGGGGGGGGGGGGGTGGGGGGGGGGGGGGGTGGGGGGGGGGGGGGGTGGGGGGGGGGGGGGGTGGGGGGGGGGGGGGGTGGGGGGGGGGGGGGGTGGGGGGGGGGGGGGGTGGGGGGGGGGGGGGGTGGGGGGGGGGGGGGGTGGGGGGGGGGGGGGGTGGGGGGGGGGGGGGGTGGGGGGGGGGGGGGGTGGGGGGGGGGGGGGGTGGGGGGGGGGGGGGGTGGGGGGGGGGGGGGGTGGGGGGGGGGGGGGGTGGGGGGGGGGGGGGGTGGGGGGGGGGGGGGGTGGGGGGGGGGGGGGGTGGGGGGGGGGGGGGGTGGGGGGGGGGGGGGGTGGGGGGGGGGGGGGGTGGGGGGGGGGGGGGGTGGGGGGGGGGGGGGGTGGGGGGGGGGGGGGGTGGGGGGGGGGGGGGGTGGGGGGGGGGGGGGGTGGGGGGGGGGGGGGGTGGGGGGGGGGGGGGGTGGGGGGGGGGGGGGGTGGGGGGGGGGGGGGGTGGGGGGGGGGGGGGGTGGGGGGGGGGGGGGGTGGGGGGGGGGGGGGGTGGGGGGGGGGGGGGGTGGGGGGGGGGGGGGGTGGGGGGGGGGGGGGGTGGGGGGGGGGGGGGGTGGGGGGGGGGGGGGGTGGGGGGGGGGGGGGGTGGGGGGGGGGGGGGGTGGGGGGGGGGGGGGGTGGGGGGGGGGGGGGGTGGGGGGGGGGGGGGGTGGGGGGGGGGGGGGGTGGGGGGGGGGGGGGGTGGGGGGGGGGGGGGGTGGGGGGGGGGGGGGGTGGGGGGGGGGGGGGGTGGGGGGGGGGGGGGGTGGGGGGGGGGGGGGGTGGGGGGGGGGGGGGGTGGGGGGGGGGGGGGGTGGGGGGGGGGGGGGGTGGGGGGGGGGGGGGGTGGGGGGGGGGGGGGGTGGGGGGGGGGGGGGGTGGGGGGGGGGGGGGGTGGGGGGGGGGGGGGGTGGGGGGGGGGGGGGGTGGGGGGGGGGGGGGGTGGGGGGGGGGGGGGGTGGGGGGGGGGGGGGGTGGGGGGGGGGGGGGGGGGGGGGGGGGGGGGGTGTGTGGGGGGGGGAGTGGGGTGGGGGGCGGGGGTGTGGGGGGGGGGGGTGTGTGGGGGTGGGTGGGGTGGGGGGGGGGGGGGGGGGGGGGGGGGTGGTGGGTGGGGGTGGGGGGTGGGAGGGGGGGGGGGGGGGGGGGGTGGGCGGGGGGGGTGGGGGGGGGGTGGGGGCATGCCATGCTGGCAGGGGCTGATGGGAACTGTAGTCCATAACATCTGGAGTGCCAAAGGTTCGCCACCATGGCCCTAAACTGTCCAGTGGAGTTTCCTTTGCCACCCAAAATATCCCAGGCTAGTGTTCAAGGATCTTCTTTTTTCCTCTGCTGCCACCATTAAAGGGAAGGAACTAGGAATCCCAAAACTGCTGCTGGCTTCCAAATATAATAAAGGATCCCACCTCACAGTCTCTCTTGGTCTGAGGGGAATGTCCTTCAGAGTCCCTTAATCAAAAAAAATGGAGGGAACTCAAATTGGTTGGGATTCTAGCCACACAAACAGGCACTCTTCAATCTCTCACACACAAACTCAGGCTGGCACGAAGGTAACTTGAACACAACGAATGAAATTTATTTTAAAAACAAAAGAAAGGCTTCTTAAACTGGCTCAGAGAGGTACTAACGCTGGATGGTTTCAGAGAGGTTCTTTTCACTTAAAAGTTACAGAGCTTCAGATATAACTTAGGTTCCTCAGACCTAACACACACTCAGGCACACGCAGGTGTCTCTCAGAAACGACTTGGCTTTAATATACTATACTTTTCCTCATAGACACACCCTTGACCTTATTCTTCCACTACCCACTGTTTCACACACACCCAGTCCTGGCCCTGTGAGTTTCAGGCATTACACAGCCTCCCTCACTCACACACACCAAACCCTCTCTGCCTAGAGCAGTGATGGCGAACCTTTTCGAGACCGAGTGCCCAAATTGCAACCCAAAACCCACTTATTTATCGCAAAGTGCCGATATGGCAATTTAACCTGAATACTGAGGTTTTAGTTTAGAAAAAACGGTTGGCTCCGAGGTGCGCTTTACTCAGGAGTAAGCTTGGAGAAACAACCATGCAACACTTCGAATGGATACAATAATAGCAAGCCTTTATTGGCATAGACAACAGTACAACAATAATAAAAAACGGATTAAAAAGCATACACAATACAGGAAATAAATGTTAGGTTGAAGGAAATCTACTGGCGTTTAGTAATTTCCAGGAGAAAGTCTGCCACTATCATACAGAGAGAAGGATCAGGATTGTCCAACAAGTAGTGAAACCTAATTAAACTGGGGAGATGGGGTAAATGTAAAGGAGTAAGATTCACATACTTGGATCTGATTTCCTTGAATGGGTGAATCATGACCCTAGGAGGGTTTACTCAGAAGCAAGCCCCATGGCCAGCAACCGAGCTTACTCCCAGGTAAAGGATTGTGCCCAGGCCAGCCTAGGGGTGTGGGGGGGCGTGATTTTCCACCCCACCCACATGATGAACTCCAGGTGTGTGTGCCCACAGAGAGGGCTCTGAGTGCCACCTCTGGCACCCGTGCCATAGGTTCGCCACCACTGGCCTAGAGGTTTGGGGGCTTCCCAGACTGGACAGACTCCTGGGTCTGGTCAGTGTTTACTGACAAGCCTCTGGCCGGCGCTTCGCTCTGCACCAACATGCCAGTGCCTTCCTTCCTCTCACAAGCTTCCTTCGCTTGAGGAGAGTCACCAGAATCCTGCCAGTTATCTGAGCTGGACCAGAATCCCTTTTCCCCAGAGACGGAGCTGGGAGACTTCACTCCACAGACTCTGCTCTCCACTGGACACGAGCTGCTCTCTTCAGAACTCCCAACGGAGAACTGTCCGACAGGCTCTCTCTGTCTTTCTGTTCATCTAGCAGCGTTTTAGCACCCCCTTACATTGGCCAGGGGCAACAGTGCCTTCCATCGACCAATCACCTTGCTTTTATTTAAATTAGGGCCTGCTGTCACCCAGGCCTCTTTAAGCAGGCCTGCTTCACACCAGCCCTGCAGCGTGGGGCAAATCCGTTACAGGGGTCATCAGGGAGTCTCCTTTAATTTTATAGACTCTAAGAATGCCAAAAGCATGACCGTTCAAACTCTTCTTTGGCAGACTGATGAAAAACACCATTATACTCCTGTTCCACTGTTGCCCCATCCATTGTCCATTTGTGAACATGCGTCGTGCCCCGTGACTATAGTCTCAATTGAAGAACTCAGAATTGGAACATAATATTCTTTATTGTAGAACCATAGCAGGATATTGGCATGTAGAAAACCACAGACAGATCTGGGAATACAAGACAAGTGGCCCATTGATATACACATAAAAGCCACCCCCACCCCCCCTTTCCACTGCCAAGTGGAACCGGATTAAGCAGACAGTAAAATATAATTGGATGTTTACATAACGGCAAAGCTGGGTTCTCAGGGCAGAGCAGCTATGTTGTTCTTATGCATGGAGACAGTTTTCCCAGAGAAATGCCCGGTATGATAGATAGATTAGGGCAGGCAAGCACAAACAGAGCAAGATACCAAGGTTAGTTCCCAAAGTCCTGGAAGGAGAAACAACAGTACAAAGACTCCCAGACCCCTAGTAGAGAAGGACAGCAGCAATATGGCAGGACCATCAGGGGCATCACAACATGACCCCTTCTACCTACCTACCTACCTACCTACCTACCTACCTACCTACCTACCTACATACATACATACATACATACATAAGGAGCAGCAGTGGCATAGGAGGTTAAGAGCTCGTGTATCTAATCTGGAGGAACCGGGTTTGATTCCCAGCTCTGCCGCCTGGGCTGTGGAGGCTTATCTGGGGAATTCAGATTAGCCTGTACACTCCCACACACGCCAGCTGGGTGACCTTGGGCTAGTCACAGATTCTCAGAGCTCTCTCAGCCCCACCTACCTCACAGGGTGTTTGTTGTGAGGGGGGAAGGGCAAGGAGATTGCAAGCCCCTTTGAGTCTCCTGCAGGAGAGAAAAGGGGGATATAAATCCAAACTCTTCTTCTTCTTCTTCTTCTTCTTCTTCTTCTTCTTCTTCTTCTTCTTCTTCTTCTTCTTCTTCTTCTTCTTCTTCTTCTTCTTCTTCTTCTTCTACATACATACATACATACATACATACATACATACATACATACATACATACATACATACATACATACATACATACATACATACATACATACATAATCTTGGCTCCATCATCAACCCAAAGGGGGGGCTGCAACTAAGAAATCAGAAGGAGATTGAGACTGTGAAGGGCAGCCATGAAGGACCTAGAAAAGATTCTCAAGTGTAAGGATACATCAAGTTAATTCATGCTATAGTATTCCCTATTACTATGTATGGATGCAGGGACATAGGTATAGATTTTTTATGGGGGGGTTCGGGGGAGGGGCCACATCCCCACCCGCCCCAGGGCATGGTCACGCCTCCCCAAGCCCGCCCCCAGCCTAGCGCTTATAAAAGCAGCTCTCTGAGACCGGGGATGGCAGACTCCCCTGCCCTGCCCTCCCCTGCCCCCCACCAGCTGGGCTCCCAGCCGGCAGTTCCTTCTGCCCTCCCCTCTGGGCAGAGGCATAGAGGGAAAATGGAGCCCAGTACAAAATCTGAGTTTTGCGCCCCCCCCCCCCTCGGCAGCCGCTGGGATGCTGGAATCCTAGCAAATACATGAGGCTATAGTGTAAGACACTGTGGTAATAATGAAATAGGACGGAGCACTGAGGAAGGCATTCGAAAAGCTAAACATACGCGAATAGCTTCTGCCGCAACGCACACTCTGTAACGGAGACAAGGCTCCTTTAATCGCCATTCATGAGCGGACTCCGGAGGGAGATTACAAATTCGGTGCAGTTACAGAAATGATGAAAAACTTTGCACCTTGAAAATACTAGCCGCGAATATATTAATAGTCCTGGTTGAAAGAGGTACAGAGAAAGGACGGAAAAATAACGAAGAGCATCAACAAAGACTGTATCCTTATAGTACTTATAGCAACGAACTGAATGTAATTAGCAGAACGGACTGATATCGCTGGAATTCTCCCGAAGGGGTGATCTGAAATGAAAGTCAAAGTGTAAAAATGTATTATTAGAACTGCAATTCATGTTTATGTATGCTTGTATGACCAATTAGATTGTAAAATATACAAAAGCCACAAAGCAGCACACGTGCGTCATTGGTTTTTCGGTCCAACTTTTTACATGCTGGAATCCACCCCCAAACAGCATCACTTTCAAAGGTGTTTAAACTAGAGAGCCCAAATTCTCCTTTTAAATCCACCTTAAAGGGAGAATTTGAAGTCCCCAGTTAAACAACATTGAAAGTGATGCTGTTTTGGGGTGGATTATCCCCCACCCTGAAACAGCATCACTTTCAGTGTGGCGTAGTGGTTAAGAGCAGGTGCATTCTAATCTGGAGGAACCAGGTTTGATTCCCTGCTCTGCCGCTTGAGCTGTGGAGGCTTATCTGGGGAATTCAGATTAGCCTGTACACTCCAACACACACTAGCTGGGTGACCTTGGGCTAGTCACAGCTTTTCGGAGCTCTTGTTACCTCGCTGCCTGGGTAACTTTTAATCTCCCAGATCAACCAGCTCTCAGCAGCGCAGAGGAACAGAAACAGGACCCAACACAGCGAGAATTGTTGAAAATAATTCTGAGTTTATTGAGATGCCGACCTACGTGTCAGCACCTCCGCACCACGGCAACTGCAACTGCCTAGCAGCTTTACAACAACTTTTATACACAGTCTCCCGCCCGGGAATCCGGGAGGGTACAGGACAACCTACAATCATTCATACACAAATACATAGGAACCAATTAGAGTCCAGAGGGCAGTCCCTTCTTGAATTTCGCGGCCGAAGCAGGGCGAGGCGATGACGTAGGCACAGGCGGGAAAAACACAAAAGAGTCCTTTGGGTGCTTGGGGTCAGGAAACGAAACCTAACGACGACGGCACCCTTATCTGCCTGCTGGTGGGATTAAGGCAGATGGAGGCGCTTCTTCCGGGGTCCCTTTTGTCAAACGTCCATTCCTGGTTTTTGCAAATGAAAGGACATGCCCAGGTGGAGCAGGGGTGGATTCCTGCCATGCAGACACAGATACAGAATACAACAGTAATTCCTACATTCTATCTAATACAACTTGTTCCTATCTAACTTATAAAGAAATAAAACATAATTTCACCTTTATTATCAACAAGATCAGAAATGGGATAACTCATTTCTGACTCCGCTATCACTCTATCAGCTTCACCCACCTCACAGGGTGCCAGGCTGCCACCCACCTCACATGCGTGGCAGCCTGCGCCTGCGTGCATTCGTTTCCCGCCCAAGGACCAGCGCAGCGGCTGCGTCCTTGCCACAGCCCCGCCCCCAGAATGTCCCACCCCCAGAATGCCCAGCCACGCCCCCCGTGCCCCACCCAGCCCCATTGGCGCTACGCCACAGTTTGAATCCCACCACCATGGGAACCTGTTACTAAAATTTTTGAATCCCACCACTGTAGGTGGGGCTTTGTGACTTACCCAAGGTCATGCCAGCAGGAATGCAGGAGTGCAGAAACACACCTGGTTCACCAGATAAGCCTCTGCCACTCAAGTGGAGGAGTGGGGAAACAAGCCTGGTTCTCCAGATAAAAATCCACCTGCTCTTAACCACTACACCACGCTGGCTCTCTAGAAGGCAAGAGTCACTGGAAAAGCTGATAATGCCAGGAAAAGTTGGAGGCTGCTGGAAAAGAAGAGCACCCTGCATGAAATGGGTTGATTCATTCAACAAAGGAAGCCAGGGCTCCCAGGTTGCAAGACCTGAGTAAGGTTGTTCATGATTGGAGGTTTTGGAGGATATGAATCCATACAGACACCAGGAGTTGGAAGCAGTTTGACTGCACAAAACACACACAGCTGCTTGGATTTATAAAAACTGTTTTGTGGGACCCAAGACAAGCAGGAATTTGGCTTGGGGCAGAAACGTACCCCAAATGCAATATGTGTACCTTTTTGCAGGGCTGTTAGCTAGGGTCAAATGTGGCCCACTAAGGAACATTAGACTTCCACTGCTAATGAAGTTACTAATTGGCCAAGAGAAAAAAAAGTCCTGTCCCTTTTACAGAGGTTTAATGAGTCCAAACAGGCCATTAACACTTGGCATGGAATAAAATAAGGTCCCCTGGTAATTGCCTGCAGATCAAACTGATTTCAAAGGGAAAACTAGAAGGACTCTTTGAATATTGGCAGCCGCTGACTCAGTGACAAAGGAGACAAGAGAAGAGAGCAGAAATGAGCTGCTGAGGAACGGGGGAGGCCCATCGCCCCCCGCCCCCCCATCCTTTCCTTGAAGTGTTCCTCCTGTGAAACTAGTTGCCGACCAAAGCTCAGACAAGAGCAGAAGAGCCAGCAGCCCTGTGGGAAGTCTCTGCACAGAGTTTTTCTCTGCATGGGTGTGTGAGTGGCACTGGCGTAATGCCCATTGGGCAAGGTGGGCAGCTGCCCAGGGCATCACCTTGTGCGGGGCATCAAAATGCTGGGTTCGTTTTTGGGTATTTTAGTGGTTTTCCATTTTTGGCCTGCAGGGGACGCAATGTTTACGCGTGGCACCAAAATTTCAGGGTATCATCAGGAGACTGTCCTTATGCTACCCCCCAAGTTTGGTGCAGTTTGGATCAGGGGGTCCAATGTTATGGATCCTCAAAAGGGTAGCCCCATCTCCTTAGCAAAGAATGTGGGATGGGGTACCCCCTTTGAGGGTCCATAACTTTGTCCCCCCTGAACCAAACTGCACCAAACCTGGGGGGTATCACTAGGGAAGTCTCCTTATAAGACCCTGAAAGTTTTGAGACTGTGCCTTCAGAAATGTGCCCCCCACAGCCTGCAACCCCCATTGACAGCAATGCAGAAAACTCAATGCAGAACAAAGATTCTTGGGCAAATTTCTGGGATGTTCCTGCAGGGGGTGCATGTTTGGACATATCAGCACCAAATTTTCAGGGTATCATCTGGAGACTGTCATAATGGTACCCCCCAGGTTTGGTGCAGTTTGGTTCAGGGGGTCCCTCAAGTTATGGACCCTCAAAAGGGTAGCCCCCATCTCCTTAGCAAAGAATGTGGGCTTTGGACCCCGTAAACGAAACTGCACCAAACTTGGGGGGTCCCATTAGGACAGTTTTCAGATGATACCCTGACATTTTGGTGCTGATACATCCAAAAATGCACCCCCTTCAGGAACATCCCAGAAATTTGCCCAAGAATCTTTGTTCTGCATTGAGTTTTCTGCATTGCTGTCAATGGGGGTTGCAGGCTGGGGGCGGGGGCTGCAGGCTGGCTACTCTTTTGTCCTCTTGAATGCTCTTTGCCCTTTGGAAGGCCAGCGGGGTGTCGCGGTTCAGAGTGGCGGACTCTAATCTGGAGAACCGGGTCTGATTTCCCGCTCCTCCATATGAACCTGCTGGGTGACCTTGGACCAGTCACAGTTCTCTCAGAACTCGCTTAGCCCCACCTTCCTCACAAAGTGTCTGTTGTGGGGAGGGGAAGGGAAAGAGCTTGTAAGCCACTTGGAGACTTGGTACAGTTGAGAAAAGTGGGGTATAAATCCAAACTCCTCCTCCTTTAGCTGCAGTGCCTGAGAAGGCCAAACATAATGGGTGCAGGATGTTATATAAATGGTGGTGTGGGGGTGGGGGGACTTCACAGAGGTCCCGTTCCCAAAATGAGTTTGGCCCGTTTTATTTCCTCAACCTGGAATTTTCAAAAATCACTAAACCTGCAATCCTTTTGCACAGTTCTGGGCTGGAGGTGCTGCCACCAAAAACAACAGTCAGGAGATGCTTTCTTTTCCTGCCTTCCACCTGTTCACTTCAGGTTCCCCACCGTCCCCCATGTCAGGGAGAATCTGTGCGCCCACCATTATGTGCAGATCACTCAGCAGGTTGCGGGAAAATTCTCTGAGCACCCAACAAAGTCCCCCGAACACGTTTTCTCCCCGTGGCAGCAAGTATGCCCAATCTACAGCAACATGTTCATTAATGCCCGGCCATTGCAGTGAGGTCCTTCTTTTTTTTTCTTTGGTGTGTTGCACATGCGCAGCTATGCAGGTGCAGCTGATCAGATGGCGGGACAATTGGCATGGCTGTGGGGGTTCCTTTCTGTATGCCTGTGCAGCTACGCGTGTGTTTCTAGAAATTTAAAAAAAGGGAAGCATCTCTGTGCAAAGGTGTGGAAGCCACCCAGATTGTCTCCATGGGCTCTAATTGCTGCCAGAATGGGTGAAGGGCATACATGGGAATCGGGAAAAGGGAAATGGGTTCCTTCATAATGACTGCAACCCGTTTTACACATCCTGTGCAGAATCCACCAGAGCAAAAGGGAGAGCTTGGATTTTGTTTATTCCACCAAAGTTACAAAATAAGGCATAGAAGGGTTGAGTCTAGAAAATTCGATCTCTAATGGAGTATTATTAAATATTTGACCATCTCACAACTCTTGTACACAACTCTTGTACACAAGCTGATTGACTGGTAATGTCAGGGGCTGAAGGGGAGGGAGGGAGGGAGGGGAGGGGAGGTGGTGAGGGCTGGCATGCAAGGGAGGGGAGGGAGGGGGCCGGCATCTGGACATGGCCCACCCTAGTGGAGGGAGAGGGAGGGGAGGCATGCAAAGGAAGGGAGGAGGGAGGGGAAGCATGCAAGGGAAGGGGAGGGAGGGAGGGGTGGCATGCAAGGGAGGGGAGGGAGGGGTGGCATCTGGACATGGCCCACCCACCCTAGCGGAGGGAGAGGGAGGGGAGGCATGCAAGGGAAGGGAGAGGGAGGGGAGGCATGCAAGGGAAGGGGGGAGGGAGGGGAAGCAGGCAAGGGAAGGGGAGGGAGGGAGGGGTGGCCATCTGCTATACAACTATGAAAAGTGGTCATCTGCTATACAACTATGAAAACAACTACCTGCTATACAACTATGAAAAGAACCCCTGCCAGATCACAGGTAGCAACCGTATTTCTCTGGATTACCATTTCCCTCGCTGAGTGCTGTGGCTACCAGCAGAAGGGTTTACAATTCCTGCTGGCCGGCAGGCAGTCTTCAGTCAAACGGAAGGGAAAGAAACTGTTTCCTCCTTTTTTGAGGCAATGAAAATGATTGCAGGTTTATGTCTCCTTGCCCAATATAACTCATCGCCTGTGTTCTAACCTTACAATTTGAATGCCAGCTCTCAGCAGCAGATGCTGGGAAATAACTGATGGTGTGTGTTACAAAGGCTTGTCCATATTACAGGTGCGATAGCTGGGCTCTTCACAATGCCTGGCTGAAATTCCTCCTATCCCATCAGTGCAAAAGCAGCCGTGTGTTTTTAACAAGCAGTGGAGGTGTGGGAACTGAAGGAGGGAGGCCTCGGAGCCACGTCTGACCCACCGAGAGCATCAGCTTGGTCCATCAGCTGCAAACCAGGGAAGTCATTTGCCTGCTATCACTGAGCAAAAAGTTCACTGGAGCAGCTGTGAAAAAATGGGGAAGGAATCTAATCTGCACTGCTTTCAGTTTGGCTCTTCCTCTTGTGGAACTGATGTTTTTTAGTGGTGTGAGTATCAGGCCTTATGTTTTTAAACCCTGACTTAGTGAAATTCCAGTTTATTAAACATCTATCAATTCCTGGAACTGCACAAGGAGAGAAATGTGGGAGAAATGTTATCTTTGCCTGGCTTCGGGCATATTAAGTCTGCTGACATCTCCAGCAAAAATAAGTGACCTTGAAACTAGTACAAACTAGTCTGGATCAAGCTAGGACAAGCTGCAGAGCAAAGATACTAAGAAGTTAGTTTCACTGGGAAATTCTGAGTTTAAATTCCAGTGGCACATGCTTATTTGAAGCACTAAATGTCCTGGGAGAAGTAACACAACCTTCCCCCCCACCCACCCCGCCCCCTCGCCCCCCCATGTGACCGGCTGGCATGCGCCCAGGGACATGTGACCCCACATTTCCCCATGAGCCTCTGCCCTTCCCCCAAGGTGGGTGCACCCCAACCAGATGCTGGACCCCCTCCCCCTGGCCTGGGTGGGACATGACCAAATGCCACACCCCTCCCCCCAGGGTGGGTGGGCCATGGCCCAAACTGAACCAAGCCCTGATTTGGCTCACCCTTGCTTCCTTCCAGTTCACAGGAGCAGCAGTGGCATAGGAGGTTAAGAGCTCGTGTATCTAATCTGGAGGAACTGGGTTTGATTCCCAGCTCTGCCGCCTGAGCTGTGAAGGCTTATCTGGGGAATTCAGTACACTCCCACACACGCCAGCTGGGTGACCTTGGGCTAGTCACAGCTTCTCGGAGCTCTCTCAGCCCCACCTACCTCACAGGGTGTTTGTTGTGAGGGGGGGAGGGCAAGGAGATTGTCAGCCCCTTTGAGTCTCCTGCAGGAGAGAAAGGGGGGATATAAATCCAAACTCTTCTTCTTCTTCTTCTTCTTCTTCTTCTTCTTCTTCTTCTTCTTCTTCTTCTTCTTCTTCTTCTTCTTCTTCTTCTTCTTCTTCTTCTTCTTGTTTCCATGCAACCTCCGTTAGGGAAGGTTGCCTGCCACTTTCCCCCCCTGCCTTCTTTGGTGTAGCATTAGTTGGCTAGACTCAGATAATTTTTTTTATTTTTTTATTTTTTTATTCATTCATTCATTCATTGATTCATTAATTCATTGATTGATTGATTGATTGATTGATTGATTGATTTATTAATCAAATTTATAAACCGCCCACCCCCCGAAGGGCTCTGGGCGGTGTACACTGGGCCAAACATACAATGGCCGAAACAACAATACACCAACTAAAAGAAATTAGAACAAGTTAAAACAATTTACAAAATTCATAAAACTAGCAGCATCGGTACAATATACATAACAGTAAGATTATAAAAATGTATGTGGCGCCCGATCCCAAGGCCGGGCGGGGGGAGCAGTGTCAGTTATATATGGACGTGCTGATGGTGAAATGGCACATAACATGGGGTAATTTCATGTCCATTGTGTATTTTTTAAAAGCCTTTCTGAACTGGTGGCCTGAAGAGTGGGAGCAACTGTGAATGGGGAGGAAAAGTTGCACTTCCAGAGGTTTTGGAAGCTGTAGGGATTCTCTGATCGGAAGGCGGGGTGACTGCCAAAGAGGGGGAAACGTGTGAGTAACGGAGAATCAAACCCGAAAGGAAAGTTTGCTCAAAGCAAAGGAGACCACAAATGCGTAAATGGCCGTAGTCCCCCCATTTGGATTTCGGCAATAAATAAATCATTTAATTTATTACATTCCAAATTCCTTCGGAAACTAATGGGGCTCCCTAGATGTGTGCCTTATGCTGCGTTGTGCATTGAGATGGGCCAAACAACTCTAGAAACCTTGGCATGGATAAGGGCCATAAAATATTGGCTGCATATACATTTTTTAGTGGGATCCAATAGCTATATTCCCTCTCTGTTATCAGATCACTTTATTTCAGAATGGTATACTTTGATCTTTAGAAAGGTTGAAGCTGTTGGTTTCCCCTTGGAATCACTCCTTATGCTCACAAAGGTGGAAGCCTTCAGACTAGTTAAGAATAGGCTCTTGGATCTTGATTTTCATAATTTGACTCTTGCAGCCAAGACAACCTGTTCTCCGACTACATTATTAATCCCATGCGAGCGTGGAATTATGGCAGCATATCTTTGTCTGCTGATTAATCCCACCCAGAGGAGAGCCTTGGCTACTGCAAGACGTAATGTGCTGCCATCAGCTCTGCTGGAGGGAAGATTTAAGAATATGGAACGTTCTAAAAGAGTTTGTTCCTGTGATATGACTACGGTTGAAACACTTGACCATTCTTTGTTTCTATGCCCTAAATACAATTAGATACACATGAAATACATGAATTCCATTTTCTTGCAATGTTCTCAGTGGCATGAGTGTTATAAGAGATCCAATCTCCTGAACAGCTCTGATGTGCTCTTTTGTGAAACTGTTGCAAATTTTATACTGGAAATTAGTAATTTTAACTGTATTAACCTTGTTTTGTTTTAAAATTTTGTCCTGTTTTGTATGCCAATAAAGGCTTGTCTTGTTGTGTAAATGGCCGTAGTATCTTTCTTTGACAGTATCACTAGGTATAGTCTTGAAAGAACCCTCCTACCCAGCCACCTAAAGAAAAGAGGGATGGGCTGTCTGTCTGTCACACCCCCTGCCCTGCTTTGGGAAGAGGAGAGCACCCTCACGACTTGATCCTATATAATGCCTCCTCTTTGCTGTGTGACGTTTTGGCAGGCTGGGAACTGCTCTTCCACCGTGGGGCAGGGGAGGTGAAGACCAGCAGCCTATCGGGAAAAAGTCCCTTTAGCCATATTGAACCCCTTGCCTCAGTAGCCAGCACTATCCCTTAACCCCTGCAGTGACACATTCCAGGCACATGTTTACCACTTAGGCCAGTGATGGTGAACCTTTTCGAGACCGAGTGCCCAAATTGCAACCCAGAACCCACTTATTTATTGCAAAGTGCCAACATGGCAATTTAACATGAATACTGAGGTTTTAGAAAAAATGGTTGGCTCCGAAGCGTGCATTACTCAGGAGTAAGCTTGGTGGTAGTTACTGGCTTTGCTTTGAAGCAACCGTGCAACTCTTCCAACGGGTGAATCATGACCCTAGGAGGGTTCACTCAGAAGCAAGCCCCACTGCCAGCAACTGAGCTAACTCCCAGGTAAAGGATCACGCTTTCATTCTTCCCATGAAAATTAGTAGGGTTTAACAGCGCTTAACAAGGTTACCTACACTGCTTCCCCAAAACTAGGTCTTAGGTTTAATGCTAATAATCGAGACCAGGGGCCCAGGCCAGCCTAGATGTGTGTGTGGGGGGGGGGCACTCTGTTTGTGCGTGCCCACAGAGAGGGCTCTGAGTGCCACCTCTGGCACCCGTGCCATAAGTTCGCCACCACTGACTTAGGCAAACTGGGGAATATGTGTGACAGCTCATGACTGTACTTCCCTTGGGATCTTTTAAAAAGCCGAATGATAGCTGCATACAGATATGGGTTAGGTAAGGTGGGGGAAATGAATTTAATCCTTCCAGACCAACACGGCTTTGCCTATTGGACACCCCTCTCGTACTGGTGTGAGCCTTGGGAGGAAAAAGGGTACGTGTTCAGACCTTTGCCGTTCCAGAGCTAAGACCGGCACAAAGGTTGGCCTTTGTCACCAGGCTGGAACATTTCCGTTTACCTTGGCTTTTCATTGATGGGTTTTTCATAGCGTTTTCTCACCTGGAAACTAGCCTACATTGTAAGCTGCACAGGTGCATATGAAGGTGATTTCTTGTGCTGCTTGGGTCCAGGTGCATCAGGAAAGCAGATGGCAGATGCAGCCAGGAAGCAGTTGCACAGGTTAAGCAGCTCAGGTGCCTAGGCAGGTGGTGCAAGGAAGCACAGGTTCCGCAGGTAACGCCTGTTGGCAGAAGTCAGGCAGTCCAAGGGTCAAGGCATGAGCCAGAGGAGTCGAGGCACACGGGGCTTCTCAGGGAGTTACACTTATTGCACCCAGGCAGAGCCACGCTCAAGTCAAGGCTTTTATCAGCCACCCAGTGGTGGGATTCAGCCGGTTCGCACCACTTCAGCAGAACCGGTTGTTAAAATGGTGCTTGTAAACAACCAGTTAAAGTATTTGAATCCCGCCACTGCAGCCAAGACCTGCACCTTGCGGAGACTTAACTTGCTCTCAATCCTCCTCTAATGTAGCTATTTCCAGTTCACAGAGCCTCTCGCCATAATGAGTATCAAGTACTGGATTGGACCCCTGGAGTGTCACATCTCAAAAAGGACGCCACATCTCAAAAAGGATATTGAAGAGATAGAAAAAGTGCAGAGAAGGGCAACGAGGATGATTGAGGGACTGGAGCACCTTCCTTATGAGGAAAGGCTGCAGCGTTTGGGACTCTTTAGTTTGGAGAGGAGACGTCTGAGGGGGGATATGATTGAAGTCTATAAAATTATGCATGGGGTAGAAAATGTTGACAGAGATAAATTTTTCTCTCTTTCTCACAATACTAGAACCAGGGGACATCCATTGAAAATGCTGGGGGGAAGAATTAGGACTAATAAAAGGAAACACTTCTTCACGCAACGTGTGATTGGTGTTTGGAATATGCTGCCACAGGAGGTGGTGATGGCCACTAACCTGGATAGCTTTAAAAGGGGCTTGGACAGATTTATGGAGGAGAAGTCGATTTATGGCTACCAATCTTGATCCTCTTTGATCTGAGATTGCAAATGCCTTAACAGTCCAGGTGCTCGGGAGCAACAGCCGCAGAAGGCCCTTGCTTTCACATCCTACACGTGATCTCCCAAAGGCACCTGGTGGGCCACTGCGAGTAGCAGAGAGCTGGACTAGATGGACTCTGGTCTGATCCAGCTGGCTTGTTCTTATGTTCTTACGTTCTTAGTGTCAAGACCCCTGGAAGCACAGCAGTGGCGTAGGAGGTTAAGAGCTTGTGTATCTAATCTGGAGGAACCGGGTTTGATTCTCCGCTCTGCCACCTGAGCTGTGAAGGCTCATCTGGGGAATTCAGATTAGCCTGTACACTCCCACACATGCCAGCTGGGTGACCTTGGGCTAGTCACAGCTTCTCGGAGCTCTCTCAGCCCCACCTACCTCACAGGGTGTTTGTTGTGAGGGGGGAAGGGAAAGGAGATTGTCAGCACCTTTGAGTCTCCTGCAGGAGAGAAAGGGGGGATATAAATCCAAACTCCTCCTCCTCCTCCTCTTCTTCTTCTTCCTCTTCCTCTTCTTCTTCTATGTTAGCAAAAGTCTTTTATCAGAAACAGCAGGTCAGGTAAAACAGGTCATCAGAAGTTTATGGACAGAACTGGAAAAAACCCTGCCAAAATTCCTCTTCAAATACAGAAAGCAGTGGCCAGCCTGCCCTTCCAAGTCACACATCCCTTCCCAGAGACACTGGACTCAGCTAGAAAGGAATGTGGCTGGGCCCCCTTATCTCATGCTGCTCTATCCCAGCCAACACAGGAAACAAACAACCCCAGGTGTCTAATAGCATCAATAGAATACAGATTCCCAGGACAGCTTTTGAAAGAGGAAGAGTGGGGGAAGAGACAGATGACCGTACCCACCTCCTGTCAGGAGGAGAATTTGGTCAGACCTAGCATGACAACAAGAAGTTGCAATGCAAGCACTTCTCCTTTTATTTCTTAATTCCTGCCTCTGCTTCTGCCTCCTGTGCTAATGATACATTGTCACCTGCGAACCATTCCTCCTGTGTATCTGCTTGTACTGATGCCTCCTCTGGCTGTGATCTGTTTATTCCCTGTTTATTCCAGAGCCTCTGACCTTTGATTCATTTTTTCTGCTTCTGGCTTCTCCTCCACGGGCCCTTCATCTTCAGAAGATTCGTTCATGACACTTCTACTGAACCAGACCCTTGGTTCATCAAGGTCTGTGTTGTCTATACCAGGGACAGGGGCGTAACGAGGCAGCCCTGGGAAAACTGTAGCCCTGGGCAAAACCTGAGTTGGATGCCCCCCCCCATGGGCGGCCACTCCACCATGACCAAAAATTTTTTTGCACCAGTTTTTTTGGACTCCCAAAGGGGGTGCCCCATCCCCCATTGTTTCCAATGGGAGCTAATAGGAGATGGGGGCTACAGTTTTGAGGGTCCATAACTTTGGCCCCTCTGAACCAAACTGCACCAAACTTGGGGGGTGCCATCAACTCCAGATGATACCCTGAAATTTTGGTGCCAATACATCCAAAGATACACCCCCTGCAGGAACATCCTAGAAATTTGCCCAAGGGCCAGGGCCTTTACAGCCCTGGCCCCGGCCTGGTGGAACGCTCTCCCACCAGCTGTTCGGGCCCTGCGGGACCTTGGTGAGTTCCGCAGGGCCTGCAAGACGGAGCTGTTCCGCCGGGCCTTTGGAGAGTCCAGCCGCTGATGGTGCCCCCTTCCGCTGGCCCCCTTCCGCTGGCCCCTTTCGCTGGCCCTTCCGCCGGCCTCTACATCTGGGCCTATAACATCTATCTAGACCTACCGTTCTCCCTGGGGGTGGAAGAATTTAATATTAGGCACCGGGCGCCACCTACACCTATGCCTATATTTATTTTACATTTAAATGCTAATGTTTAGCTAGTTTTCGCTGCTTTTATAAGTTTTAGCCTATTTATGATGTTTTAAAATTGTATTTATTATCTGCTGTACACCGCCCAGAGCCCCTCGGGGATGGGGCGGTCTAGAAGCCCAAAGTATAAATAAATAAATAAATAAAATAAATAAATCTTTGTTCAGCATTGAGTTTTCTGCATTGCTGTCAATGGGGGTTGCAGGCTGTGGGGGGCACATTTCTGAAGGCACAGTCTCAAAACTTTCAGAGTCTCATCAGGAGACTGTCCTAATGATTCCCCCCAAGTTTGGTGCAGTTTGGTTCAGGGGTGGCCAAAGTTATGGACCCTCAAAACTGTAGCCCCCATCTCCTATTAGCTCCCATTGGAAACAATGGGGGATAGGGGCACCCCCTTTGGGAGTCCATAACTTTGGACTCCCTGAACCAAACCTCACTAAACTTGGGAGGCAGCATAAGGACAGTCTCCTGATGATACGCTGAAATTTTGATGCCGCTAGCCTAAAAACTGCGCCCCCCGAAGGCCAAAAATGGAAAACCACTAAAATACCCAAAAACGAACCCAGCATTTTGCTGTCCCCCACAAGGTGATGCCCTGGGCAGCTGCCCACCTTGCCCAATGGGCATTACGCCAGTGACCAGGGATCTGCCATGCTAGCAGGGGCTGATGGGAATTGTAGTCCATGAACATCTGGAGAGCCACAGTTTGCAGACCCCTGGTCTATACAGACCAGCAGTGGATCTCCAGAATTCAAAGCAGAGTGTCTTTCATGTCACCTTCTTCTGTATTTATTCTCTGGTTAGTTGTTTTATGCTAGGTTTTAATTATTTTTTTAATGTAGAACTATGTTTGAATGATGATCATGTTATTGCCAGAATCTATAAACTTCTGCTGAAATTTGAAACAGAGGAAAAATGAGTGACAGATTGCATGATAAAATGGACCAGTAACTTGAGAGTAATATACAAATGGATCAGTGGGAGTATATGTGGTTAAAAGGTTTTAAATTTAGATTAAGTTTCAGTCCTAAAGAGAGTTTCTATAAAATCATGTATTATTGATATTTGTCACCAGAGAAATTAGCAAAAAAAATTTACAAAAATGTTCTGAACGTGTGTTGGAAACATGAACATCATGAAGGGTCGTTTATGGTGGACTTGAGATAACACTTTTTAAAAAATTGGATACAAATATATTCAGTAGTCCAGAATTTAAACATGAATATACAAATGAAACCAGTTTTGTCATCTGAAAACTGGTATTCATCGTAAGCTGCATAGGTGCAAGGGAGGAGCAGTGGCGTAGTGGCTAAGAGCAGGTGCACTCTGATCTGGAGGGACCGGGTTTGATTCCCAGCTCTGCCACTTGAGTTGTGGAGGCTGATCTGGGGAATTCAGATTAGCCTGTGCACTCCCACACACACCAGCTGGGTGACCTTGGGCTAGTCACAGCTTCTCGGAGCTCTCTCAGCCCCACCTACCTCACAGGGTGTTTGTTGTGAGGAGGGAAGGGCAAGGAGATTTTAAACCCCTTTCTCCTGTAGAAGAGAAAGGGGGGATATAAATCCAAACTCTTCTTCTTCTTCTTCTTCTTCTTCTGCTGCTGCTGCTGCTGCTGCTGGAGGTCAGAGGGTAGCATGGGCATGTCCTTCCAGAGCAGCCGCCATTCCCCCTCTGCCCCATGGAGCAGGTGGCTGCCTGTTCCATTGGGCAGAGGGGTTTCCTCTGCCTGGTGTGCAAAAACTGCAGGTTCGTTTGTGGGATTTTTTGTATTTTCAGTGTTTTTCCATTTTTGGCCTGCAGAGGGCGCGGTTTTAAGGCTAGCAGCACCAAAATTTCAGGGATTTTTCAGGAGACTCTCCTGATGGTATCACCCAGGTCTGGTGAGGTTTGGTTTAGGGAGTCCAAAGTTATGGACTCCCAAAGGGAGTGCCCCATCCCCCATTGTTTCCAATGGGAGCTAATAGGAGATGGGGGCTACACGTTTGAGGGTCCATAACTTTGGACCCCCTGAACCAAACTTCACCAAACCTAGGTGGTATCATCAGTAGGGGCTCACGAAGATACTCTGAAATTTTGGTGCTGCTATCTTAATAATTGCACCCTGACAGCAGGCACCCCCTAAATGTCACCAGATTTTCCTTTTAAATCCACCCCCTTCCTGCCAATGCTTGTTTTCTTTCTGTCTTTTATTCTCTCAATGCCTAATAAAGGTTGTTTATTATTATTATTATTAAATCCACTCCCTTCAGCATGGATTTAAAGGGAAAATCTGAGGTCCCCAGTTTAAACATTGAAAGCGATGCTGTTTCAGGGTGGGGGATAATCCACCCCAAAACAGCATCACTTTCAATGTTGTTTAAACTGGGGACCCCAGATTCTCCCTTTAAGGTGGATTTAAAAGGAGAATCTGGGCTCCCTAGTTTAAATACCATTGAAAATGATGCTGTTTGGGGGTGGATTCCAGCATCACTTGTTTAAACTAGGGAGCCCAGATTCTCCTTTTAAATCTACCTTAAAGGGAGAATCTGGGATCCCCAGTTTAACATTGAAAGTGATGCTGTTTCCCCCAATTGGGGGGGACTGGATACAACACCATAAAATGTTTTCATAGCAGTAATAAAACATTCTGAAAGCATTTTGAAAATGTTTTCAAAAAATATTTCTGCTGTGTGGCATGGCCCATTGCTGTGTTCAGATTTGTGAGTTGGGGCATGTTCTATAATGTGATGGTGACTTTGAAACAACCTGGTGGAAAAAATCATTGTTTGATCACGGTGGGGGAGGGTGGCTCCCCATTGGAGGTGGGGCATCAAACTCAGGTTTTGCCCAGGCCTCCAGTTTGTCTAGGTACGCCACTGTCTGCAGTCCAAAAACGGAAAAACACTGAAAATACAAAAAAATCCCACAAACGAACCTGCAGTTTTTGCGCCCCCCACAAGGAGGCGCCCTGGGCAACTGCCCACTTTGCCCACTTTGCCCACTGGGAGGAACGCCTCTGCCCCACAGCCTTCATCAATACTTTCTGCAAACTTACATGCACAGTGTATACTTACCTGATGGTCCCTGTATGGGAAACAATGATAGCATTTCAGGGAAGGGGGAAAAAGGCTATAACCATTGAGCAAGGTGGTAGTGGGGAGGCATGAAGGCATTTGTGACTGTCAAAGGCTCAAGAGCTGCCCTCCCTGACTGTGGGGTTAAGGTGAAGATGATGCCCCGATTGTTGGTGTCCCAAGGTCAGAGTGCCCATAACCATCTTGAAGTAAGTGCTTCTCCTGTATCTCCAGCTTTGATTGTTGGTGCTCAGTACTATACAGTAGGTGCAAAGCGTCCTTTCGCTAGTGATCCTTTCGCTAGTGATTTGAACGTTGCGCTACCACGAGACCAGACTTGAATTTTTAATGCCACACATCTTGTCTGTGGGCTGAAATACACAACAGATGGCCTTTGGGTGCCCCGCCCAATTACCGCATGTCCTGCTTACCAGATGTGTGCTGGGAACAGAGCTCCACAGCACATCGGGGCCTGGTCTGGCTTGGGACCATGATGCAAAAGAAGATGAGGCTTGAATCCCACCCATTCGTGCATTCTGTTTTCCTGACCAGAAATGGCTCTGGTGAACCACTATTTGGGGAAACTGGCATGTAGTATATGGAGCTCATCACCACACCCCAGTTTCCTCAATGAGACAAATACAGCATGGCAGGAAAAGGTGAAATTCCCTTTTCCAAATGCCATGGTCTCAATCAGCCCCACCCACCTCACAAGGTGTCTGTTGTGGGGAGAGGAAGGGAAAGGGGTTTGCAAGTCCCATGGAGTCTCCTTACAGGAGAGAGGGGGGGGGGGGAGTATAAAACCAAACTTTTCTTCTTCTTGGGTGGTTTCTTGCTTGTTTTTAACCTTCAAACATTTAGGGTGAATTAATTAAACCAATGGCGGTGGTAGAAAGAGCTGTCGAGTAGCAGCTGGCTTTTGAGAACCGAGTTTTGAAGGCAAGAGACGGTTGAATGTGTTTTGCCATTGCCTGCCTCTGTGCAATGAGCCTGAATTCTTCCTCAGTGGTCTCCCATCCAAGTATTAACTGAGACCAACCCTACTTAACTTCTGATATCTGACAAGATGAGAGAAAGGTGGGGTATAAATCCAAACTCCTTGTCTTTGTCTTCTTCTTCTTCTTCTTCTTCTTCTTCTTCTTCTTCTTGCTCTTACGATATTGTCACCTGTGCAGTAATAAACAGTTTTACCCAAAAAACAGACTGTTACTCTTCCATTTTTTCCCTGTAGAAAAGCAAACTAAAAAATCTATGCATTTTGCCAATGGAGTGTTTCTTAAATAAAGTCCATGTATTGGGGTAGGCAAAATACCCAATAAGATTTTTTCACATAACACTGTTCCGGGAAAAAAAACTTTTAGAGTGCTAGAGATATGCAACCTTTTATGATTTCTGGAAATTTCAAAACCACAGGAGGAAAAATATTTTCTTTACTTTTTTTTTAACTGACAATACCCCACACATGTTGGGAAAAACTAAAATAAATGCAATGCTTGCTAAACTAATTTTACTCCCTTAACAAGAGAAAATGCATAATGCCCTTATGAGGGCTGAGCTAGAATTACCCTCCCTAAGAGCGCACATTGATGTCCGTAACCTAAAACATTGGAGGAAACAGCTAGCCAATGACCCACTCTTTTGTGTCTCCAGAGTCTGTGGTCATCTCTGGAGTAAAATAAAACTCGGGCAGAATATCTCAAATCCAAAAACTCTGCTCCATTCTGGATGAAGTATATCGTAGTGAAGGTTCACCTTCCCATCCCATTGGAGCACCTTCCTTATGAGGAGAGGCTGCAGCGTTTGGGACTCTTTAGTTTGGAGAGGAGACGTCTGAGGGGGGATATGATTGAAGTCTATAAAATTATGCCTGGGGTAGAAAATGTTGACAGAGAGAAAATTTTCTCTCTTTCTCACAATACTAGAACCAGGGGGCATTCATTGAAAATGCTGGGGGGAAGAATTAGGACTAATAAAAGGAAACACTTCTTCGCGCAACGTGTGATTGGTGTTTGGAATATGCTGCCACAGGAGGTGGTGATGGCCACTAACCTGGATAGCTTGGTCAGATTTATGGAGAAGTCGTCGACCTATGGCTACCAATCTTGATCTGCCTTGATCTCAGATTGCAAATGCCTTAGCAGACCAGGTGCTCAAGAGCAGAAGCAGCAGCAGAAGGCCATTGCTTTCACATCCTGCATGTGAGCTCCCAAAGGCACCTGGTGGGCCACTGCGAGTAGCAGAGTGCTGGACTAGATGGACTCTAGTCTGATCCAGCAGGCTAGTTCTTATGTTCTTATGTTCATGAACTGATTTGAGGGGGTTGGATTTACCACATGGACACATGAACTGACAAAGGTTCAGTCAATCTAAAGTTGCTCCACTTTTTAAGCTCTTTACAAGGGACCATTTCAGGTCACTGCAGTAAATATGACAACTTTAACCTTTAGAATGGCATTAACAAATTTGAGATTCCAAGCCATGCCAATGGCAGTACACAGCGCCTGGTTCAATCATGCCCCAGAATCCAATTGCCCGTGTATTTGTGGTAGCAAGACAGTTGAAGAACTTTTATACTATGTCTTGAAATGCCCTCTTTATGAAGAACCAAATTTATTAGAAAACACTTACCAACTGTTATAGGCACTGTGAATACTAAAATTTGATTTATTTACTGTGGGACATAGATCCGTATGTATCAAACCAAGCTGTGCTATTCGCACATACAGCAAGGAAAATTAGGTTAAATCTAGCAAAGCAATATGCATGTTATATTATCTGTTATGGTTGTCAATTTCACAGGGGTCACCTAAGACTCTCTGCATCAGTGTTCTCCATCTGTAAAATGGATAAATGTTAAGGTTGGGGGTCACCACAACATGAGGAACTGTATTAAAGGGTCGCGGCATAAGAAGGTTGAGAACCGGTTCTAGAGTTTTCTTCCAAGACTTTGGTGCAGTTCCTGTCCCACCCTACCCCCCACCCTTCTGATCTTTTCCCCTCCAGCAAAATAGGGTAATAAACTACTTGTTGCGCAGCCTGTGGGGTTTGTGTGTCAGGGCGGGTTGAGGGAGATGTGCAAAGGGCAGCCAGAAGACAAGACTCGGGTCAAAAGGGCTTAGAAAACATGAAAGCCCTGCATACTGCCCTCATAAAGATCAGGTATCAGGCAACGGGCAGAAAGACATCTTGCTTTTGAGAGCTGCATATGACTGCAAACGTGATGCCCCCTCGTCTTGAAAAGCGTTTCATTCGTTCAGGAAGACAAAATATATCATAGGAAGTTTTTTTCCAGTACTTTTCAGTACTTTTTTGCTGGATTTTTTTTTAGAAGGCCTCGGGGTTGAGGAGGAAGAGGTTTTCCAGAATTTTTCTGGCTTTTTCCAGCCCTTCACATCTCTGGGCATACCACTGACCCTTCTTGATAAATATCTACCCCAGAAAATATACCCCAAGCTGCAAAAAAATTCGAAATTGCTAATTTCAGATATTTTATACATTCCTGGATGCTTTCCTTTAAAATACATGGGTGTTTGTATTATTTTCTAATCTCTTAGGCCCCTTCCGCACACGCAAAATAATGCATTTTCAAACCACTTTCACAATTGTTTGCAAGTGGATTTTGCCATTCCGCACAGCTTAAAAGAGCACTGAAAGCAGTTTGAAAGTGCATTATTTTGCATGTGCGGAATGAGCCTTAGTTTCAGAACATAGTTTTAGTTTTTCAAATAATTCACCTTTCTCTCAGAATAGAAATATACCCAATAGAAATAGGTGTATTATTTTTTTTGCAGTGTTGTTAGAGAGAGGTCATCTGGGTAGATTTACTCCTGAGCCACACTGGTTTAAACGCATTTAGAAGTAAGTAACTCTGTTGAGTATAAAATTGATCCAGGTGGGTAGCTGCATTGCGCTGAGGCAACCAAAAAGTGGCACTTTCAAGACCAACAAAGTTTTAACATTGGTATAAAATTTTGTGCGGACGCACACTGGTCTCTTTAGACTGGAGATCAGCAGAAATTTTGGGAGAACTCCAGGTTTGGACTGGAAGATGGGAACATAAATCTGCGAGTGGGGAGCCTGCGCTAGGGAGAGAGAGCACTGAGTGTCCACGCAAGCTTTTTTGACGCCTCTGGCCTCTCAGCGTCCAGTTTTCGAAGCCAGAGTTGGCAACCTCCCTGCAGCAGTACCACAAATAGATGGTCATGTTGCAGCCAACCCTCATGGGGTTTTCAGGGCAAGAGACATTCAGAGGTGCCTTGCTGCTGCTTGCCTCTGCGTAGCAACCTCAGCCTTCCTCGGTGGTCTTCCATGCAAGGACAACTCTGCTTAGCATCTGAGATCTGGGTGAGATCCAGCTAGCCTTGGCCAGCCAGATCAGGGCAGAAATGAAGACAGATGCCTCTGCAAAGCAACCCGGGAGTTCCTGGGTGGTCTCCTACCCAAGGATTAACCCAGGCTGACCCTCTTTAGCGTCCGGGAACTAGATGCGATCTGGCTAGCCACCCAGGTCAGGGCAGAAAGGGGGGGGGGGGGTGGGGGGGGGTGTGGGGGGGGGGGGGGGGGGGGGGTGGCGGGGGGGGGGGCGAGAGCGGCCGGTGGGGGGGGGGGGGGGAGCCTGGGGGGGGGGGGGGGGGGGGGGGGGGGGGGGTGGGGGGGGGGGGGGGTGGGGGGGGGGGGGGGTGGGGGGGGGGGGGGGTGGGGGGGGGGGGGGGTGGGGGGGGGGGGGGGTGGGGGGGGGGGGGGGTGGGGGGGGGGGGGGGTGGGGGGGGGGGGGGGTGGGGGGGGGGGGGGGTGGGGGGGGGGGGGGGTGGGGGGGGGGGGGGGTGGGGGGGGGGGGGGGTGGGGGGGGGGGGGGGTGGGGGGGGGGGGGGGTGGGGGGGGGGGGGGGTGGGGGGGGGGGGGGGTGGGGGGGGGGGGGGGTGGGGGGGGGGGGGGGTGGGGGGGGGGGGGGGTGGGGGGGGGGGGGGGTGGGGGGGGGGGGGGGTGGGGGGGGGGGGGGGTGGGGGGGGGGGGGGGTGGGGGGGGGGGGGGGTGGGGGGGGGGGGGGGTGGGGGGGGGGGGGGGTGGGGGGGGGGGGGGGTGGGGGGGGGGGGGGGTGGGGGGGGGGGGGGGTGGGGGGGGGGGGGGGTGGGGGGGGGGGGGGGTGGGGGGGGGGGGGGGTGGGGGGGGGGGGGGGTGGGGGGGGGGGGGGGTGGGGGGGGGGGGGGGTGGGGGGGGGGGGGGGTGGGGGGGGGGGGGGGTGGGGGGGGGGGGGGGTGGGGGGGGGGGGGGGTGGGGGGGGGGGGGGGTGGGGGGGGGGGGGGGTGGGGGGGGGGGGGGGTGGGGGGGGGGGGGGGTGGGGGGGGGGGGGGGTGGGGGGGGGGGGGGGTGGGGGGGGGGGGGGGTGGGGGGGGGGGGGGGTGGGGGGGGGGGGGGGTGGGGGGGGGGGGGGGTGGGGGGGGGGGGGGGTGGGGGGGGGGGGGGGTGGGGGGGGGGGGGGGTGGGGGGGGGGGGGGGTGGGGGGGGGGGGGGGTGGGGGGGGGGGGGGGTGGGGGGGGGGGGGGGTGGGGGGGGGGGGGGGTGGGGGGGGGGGGGGGTGGGGGGGGGGGGGGGTGGGGGGGGGGGGGGGTGGGGGGGGGGGGGGGTGGGGGGGGGGGGGGGTGGGGGGGGGGGGGGGTGGGGGGGGGGGGGGGTGGGGGGGGGGGGGGGTGGGGGGGGGGGGGGGTGGGGGGGGGGGGGGGTGGGGGGGGGGGGGGGTGGGGGGGGGGGGGGGTGGGGGGGGGGGGGGGTGGGGGGGGGGGGGGGTGGGGGGGGGGGGGGGTGGGGGGGGGGGGGGGTGGGGGGGGGGGGGGGTGGGGGGGGGGGGGGGTGGGGGGGGGGGGGGGTGGGGGGGGGGGGGGGTGGGGGGGGGGGGGGGTGGGGGGGGGGGGGGGTGGGGGGGGGGGGGGGTGGGGGGGGGGGGGGGTGGGGGGGGGGGGGGGTGGGGGGGGGGGGGGGTGGGGGGGGGGGGGGGTGGGGGGGGGGGGGGGTGGGGGGGGGGGGGGGTGGGGGGGGGGGGGGGTGGGGGGGGGGGGGGGTGGGGGGGGGGGGGGGTGGGGGGGGGGGGGGGTGGGGGGGGGGGGGGGTGGGGGGGGGGGGGGGTGGGGGGGGGGGGGGGTGGGGGGGGGGGGGGGTGGGGGGGGGGGGGGGTGGGGGGGGGGGGGGGTGGGGGGGGGGGGGGGTGGGGGGGGGGGGGGGTGGGGGGGGGGGGGGGTGGGGGGGGGGGGGGGTGGGGGGGGGGGGGGGTGGGGGGGGGGGGGGGTGGGGGGGGGGGGGGGTGGGGGGGGGGGGGGGTGGGGGGGGGGGGGGGTGGGGGGGGGGGGGGGTGGGGGGGGGGGGGGGTGGGGGGGGGGGGGGGTGGGGGGGGGGGGGGGTGGGGGGGGGGGGGGGTGGGGGGGGGGGGGGGTGGGGGGGGGGGGGGGTGGGGGGGGGGGGGGGTGGGGGGGGGGGGGGGTGGGGGGGGGGGGGGGTGGGGGGGGGGGGGGGTGGGGGGGGGGGGGGGTGGGGGGGGGGGGGGGTGGGGGGGGGGGGGGGTGGGGGGGGGGGGGGGTGGGGGGGGGGGGGGGTGGGGGGGGGGGGGGGTGGGGGGGGGGGGGGGTGGGGGGGGGGGGGGGTGGGGGGGGGGGGGGGTGGGGGGGGGGGGGGGTGGGGGGGGGGGGGGGTGGGGGGGGGGGGGGGTGGGGGGGGGGGGGGGTGGGGGGGGGGGGGGGTGGGGGGGGGGGGGGGTGGGGGGGGGGGGGGGTGGGGGGGGGGGGGGGTGGGGGGGGGGGGGGGTGGGGGGGGGGGGGGGTGGGGGGGGGGGGGGGTGGGGGGGGGGGGGGGTGGGGGGGGGGGGGGGTGGGGGGGGGGGGGGGTGGGGGGGGGGGGGGGTGGGGGGGGGGGGGGGTGGGGGGGGGGGGGGGTGGGGGGGGGGGGGGGTGGGGGGGGGGGGGGGTGGGGGGGGGGGGGGGTGGGGGGGGGGGGGGGTGGGGGGGGGGGGGGGTGGGGGGGGGGGGGGGTGGGGGGGGGGGGGGGTGGGGGGGGGGGGGGGTGGGGGGGGGGGGGGGTGGGGGGGGGGGGGGGTGGGGGGGGGGGGGGGTGGGGGGGGGGGGGGGTGGGGGGGGGGGGGGGTGGGGGGGGGGGGGGGTGGGGGGGGGGGGGGGTGGGGGGGGGGGGGGGTGGGGGGGGGGGGGGGTGGGGGGGGGGGGGGGTGGGGGGGGGGGGGGGTGGGGGGGGGGGGGGGTGGGGGGGGGGGGGGGTGGGGGGGGGGGGGGGTGGGGGGGGGGGGGGGTGGGGGGGGGGGGGGGTGGGGGGGGGGGGGGGTGGGGGGGGGGGGGGGTGGGGGGGGGGGGGGGTGGGGGGGGGGGGGGGTGGGGGGGGGGGGGGGTGGGGGGGGGGGGGGGTGGGGGGGGGGGGGGGTGGGGGGGGGGGGGGGTGGGGGGGGGGGGGGGTGGGGGGGGGGGGGGGTGGGGGGGGGGGGGGGTGGGGGGGGGGGGGGGTGGGGGGGGGGGGGGGTGGGGGGGGGGGGGGGTGGGGGGGGGGGGGGGTGGGGGGGGGGGGGGGTGGGGGGGGGGGGGGGTGGGGGGGGGGGGGGGTGGGGGGGGGGGGGGGTGGGGGGGGGGGGGGGTGGGGGGGGGGGGGGGTGGGGGGGGGGGGGGGTGGGGGGGGGGGGGGGTGGGGGGGGGGGGGGGTGGGGGGGGGGGGGGGTGGGGGGGGGGGGGGGTGGGGGGGGGGGGGGGTGGGGGGGGGGGGGGGTGGGGGGGGGGGGGGGTGGGGGGGGGGGGGGGTGGGGGGGGGGGGGGGTGGGGGGGGGGGGGGGTGGGGGGGGGGGGGGGTGGGGGGGGGGGGGGGTGGGGGGGGGGGGGGGTGGGGGGGGGGGGGGGTGGGGGGGGGGGGGGGTGGGGGGGGGGGGGGGTGGGGGGGGGGGGGGGTGGGGGGGGGGGGGGGTGGGGGGGGGGGGGGGTGGGGGGGGGGGGGGGTGGGGGGGGGGGGGGGTGGGGGGGGGGGGGGGTGGGGGGGGGGGGGGGTGGGGGGGGGGGGGGGTGGGGGGGGGGGGGGGTGGGGGGGGGGGGGGGTGGGGGGGGGGGGGGGTGGGGGGGGGGGGGGGTGGGGGGGGGGGGGGGTGGGGGGGGGGGGGGGTGGGGGGGGGGGGGGGTGGGGGGGGGGGGGGGTGGGGGGGGGGGGGGGTGGGGGGGGGGGGGGGTGGGGGGGGGGGGGGGTGGGGGGGGGGGGGGGTGGGGGGGGGGGGGGGTGGGGGGGGGGGGGGGTGGGGGGGGGGGGGGGTGGGGGGGGGGGGGGGTGGGGGGGGGGGGGGGTGGGGGGGGGGGGGGGTGGGGGGGGGGGGGGGTGGGGGGGGGGGGGGGTGGGGGGGGGGGGGGGTGGGGGGGGGGGGGGGTGGGGGGGGGGGGGGGTGGGGGGGGGGGGGGGTGGGGGGGGGGGGGGGTGGGGGGGGGGGGGGGTGGGGGGGGGGGGGGGTGGGGGGGGGGGGGGGTGGGGGGGGGGGGGGGTGGGGGGGGGGGGGGGTGGGGGGGGGGGGGGGTGGGGGGGGGGGGGGGTGGGGGGGGGGGGGGGTGGGGGGGGGGGGGGGTGGGGGGGGGGGGGGGTGGGGGGGGGGGGGGGTGGGGGGGGGGGGGGGTGGGGGGGGGGGGGGGTGGGGGGGGGGGGGGGTGGGGGGGGGGGGGGGTGGGGGGGGGGGGGGGTGGGGGGGGGGGGGGGTGGGGGGGGGGGGGGGTGGGGGGGGGGGGGGGTGGGGGGGGGGGGGGGTGGGGGGGGGGGGGGGTGGGGGGGGGGGGGGGTGGGGGGGGGGGGGGGTGGGGGGGGGGGGGGGTGGGGGGGGGGGGGGGTGGGGGGGGGGGGGGGTGGGGGGGGGGGGGGGTGGGGGGGGGGGGGGGTGGGGGGGGGGGGGGGTGGGGGGGGGGGGGGGTGGGGGGGGGGGGGGGTGGGGGGGGGGGGGGGTGGGGGGGGGGGGGGGTGGGGGGGGGGGGGGGTGGGGGGGGGGGGGGGTGGGGGGGGGGGGGGGTGGGGGGGGGGGGGGGTGGGGGGGGGGGGGGGTGGGGGGGGGGGGGGGTGGGGGGGGGGGGGGGTGGGGGGGGGGGGGGGTGGGGGGGGGGGGGGGTGGGGGGGGGGGGGGGTGGGGGGGGGGGGGGGTGGGGGGGGGGGGGGGTGGGGGGGGGGGGGGGTGGGGGGGGGGGGGGGTGGGGGGGGGGGGGGGTGGGGGGGGGGGGGGGTGGGGGGGGGGGGGGGTGGGGGGGGGGGGGGGTGGGGGGGGGGGGGGGTGGGGGGGGGGGGGGGTGGGGGGGGGGGGGGGTGGGGGGGGGGGGGGGTGGGGGGGGGGGGGGGTGGGGGGGGGGGGGGGTGGGGGGGGGGGGGGGTGGGGGGGGGGGGGGGTGGGGGGGGGGGGGGGTGGGGGGGGGGGGGGGTGGGGGGGGGGGGGGGTGGGGGGGGGGGGGGGTGGGGGGGGGGGGGGGTGGGGGGGGGGGGGGGTGGGGGGGGGGGGGGGTGGGGGGGGGGGGGGGTGGGGGGGGGGGGGGGTGGGGGGGGGGGGGGGTGGGGGGGGGGGGGGGTGGGGGGGGGGGGGGGTGGGGGGGGGGGGGGGTGGGGGGGGGGGGGGGTGGGGGGGGGGGGGGGTGGGGGGGGGGGGGGGTGGGGGGGGGGGGGGGTGGGGGGGGGGGGGGGTGGGGGGGGGGGGGGGTGGGGGGGGGGGGGGGTGGGGGGGGGGGGGGGTGGGGGGGGGGGGGGGTGGGGGGGGGGGGGGGTGGGGGGGGGGGGGGGTGGGGGGGGGGGGGGGTGGGGGGGGGGGGGGGTGGGGGGGGGGGGGGGTGGGGGGGGGGGGGGGTGGGGGGGGGGGGGGGTGGGGGGGGGGGGGGGTGGGGGGGGGGGGGGGTGGGGGGGGGGGGGGGTGGGGGGGGGGGGGGGTGGGGGGGGGGGGGGGTGGGGGGGGGGGGGGGTGGGGGGGGGGGGGGGTGGGGGGGGGGGGGGGTGGGGGGGGGGGGGGGTGGGGGGGGGGGGGGGTGGGGGGGGGGGGGGGTGGGGGGGGGGGGGGGTGGGGGGGGGGGGGGGTGGGGGGGGGGGGGGGTGGGGGGGGGGGGGGGTGGGGGGGGGGGGGGGTGGGGGGGGGGGGGGGTGGGGGGGGGGGGGGGTGGGGGGGGGGGGGGGTGGGGGGGGGGGGGGGTGGGGGGGGGGGGGGGTGGGGGGGGGGGGGGGTGGGGGGGGGGGGGGGTGGGGGGGGGGGGGGGTGGGGGGGGGGGGGGGTGGGGGGGGGGGGGGGTGGGGGGGGGGGGGGGTGGGGGGGGGGGGGGGTGGGGGGGGGGGGGGGTGGGGGGGGGGGGGGGTGGGGGGGGGGGGGGGTGGGGGGGGGGGGGGGTGGGGGGGGGGGGGGGTGGGGGGGGGGGGGGGTGGGGGGGGGGGGGGGTGGGGGGGGGGGGGGGTGGGGGGGGGGGGGGGTGGGGGGGGGGGGGGGTGGGGGGGGGGGGGGGTGGGGGGGGGGGGGGGTGGGGGGGGGGGGGGGTGGGGGGGGGGGGGGGTGGGGGGGGGGGGGGGTGGGGGGGGGGGGGGGTGGGGGGGGGGGGGGGTGGGGGGGGGGGGGGGTGGGGGGGGGGGGGGGTGGGGGGGGGGGGGGGTGGGGGGGGGGGGGGGTGGGGGGGGGGGGGGGTGGGGGGGGGGGGGGGTGGGGGGGGGGGGGGGTGGGGGGGGGGGGGGGTGGGGGGGGGGGGGGGTGGGGGGGGGGGGGGGTGGGGGGGGGGGGGGGTGGGGGGGGGGGGGGGTGGGGGGGGGGGGGGGTGGGGGGGGGGGGGGGTGGGGGGGGGGGGGGGTGGGGGGGGGGGGGGGTGGGGGGGGGGGGGGGTGGGGGGGGGGGGGGGTGGGGGGGGGGGGGGGTGGGGGGGGGGGGGGGTGGGGGGGGGGGGGGGTGGGGGGGGGGGGGGGTGGGGGGGGGGGGGGGTGGGGGGGGGGGGGGGTGGGGGGGGGGGGGGGTGGGGGGGGGGGGGGGTGGGGGGGGGGGGGGGTGGGGGGGGGGGGGGGTGGGGGGGGGGGGGGGTGGGGGGGGGGGGGGGTGGGGGGGGGGGGGGGTGGGGGGGGGGGGGGGTGGGGGGGGGGGGGGGTGGGGGGGGGGGGGGGTGGGGGGGGGGGGGGGTGGGGGGGGGGGGGGGTGGGGGGGGGGGGGGGTGGGGGGGGGGGGGGGTGGGGGGGGGGGGGGGTGGGGGGGGGGGGGGGTGGGGGGGGGGGGGGGTGGGGGGGGGGGGGGGTGGGGGGGGGGGGGGGTGGGGGGGGGGGGGGGTGGGGGGGGGGGGGGGTGGGGGGGGGGGGGGGTGGGGGGGGGGGGGGGTGGGGGGGGGGGGGGGTGGGGGGGGGGGGGGGTGGGGGGGGGGGGGGGTGGGGGGGGGGGGGGGTGGGGGGGGGGGGGGGTGGGGGGGGGGGGGGGTGGGGGGGGGGGGGGGTGGGGGGGGGGGGGGGTGGGGGGGGGGGGGGGTGGGGGGGGGGGGGGGTGGGGGGGGGGGGGGGTGGGGGGGGGGGGGGGTGGGGGGGGGGGGGGGTGGGGGGGGGGGGGGGTGGGGGGGGGGGGGGGTGGGGGGGGGGGGGGGTGGGGGGGGGGGGGGGTGGGGGGGGGGGGGGGTGGGGGGGGGGGGGGGTGGGGGGGGGGGGGGGTGGGGGGGGGGGGGGGTGGGGGGGGGGGGGGGTGGGGGGGGGGGGGGGTGGGGGGGGGGGGGGGTGGGGGGGGGGGGGGGTGGGGGGGGGGGGGGGTGGGGGGGGGGGGGGGTGGGGGGGGGGGGGGGTGGGGGGGGGGGGGGGTGGGGGGGGGGGGGGGTGGGGGGGGGGGGGGGTGGGGGGGGGGGGGGGTGGGGGGGGGGGGGGGTGGGGGGGGGGGGGGGTGGGGGGGGGGGGGGGTGGGGGGGGGGGGGGGTGGGGGGGGGGGGGGGTGGGGGGGGGGGGGGGTGGGGGGGGGGGGGGGTGGGGGGGGGGGGGGGTGGGGGGGGGGGGGGGTGGGGGGGGGGGGGGGTGGGGGGGGGGGGGGGTGGGGGGGGGGGGGGGTGGGGGGGGGGGGGGGTGGGGGGGGGGGGGGGTGGGGGGGGGGGGGGGTGGGGGGGGGGGGGGGTGGGGGGGGGGGGGGGTGGGGGGGGGGGGGGGTGGGGGGGGGGGGGGGTGGGGGGGGGGGGGGGTGGGGGGGGGGGGGGGTGGGGGGGGGGGGGGGTGGGGGGGGGGGGGGGTGGGGGGGGGGGGGGGTGGGGGGGGGGGGGGGTGGGGGGGGGGGGGGGTGGGGGGGGGGGGGGGTGGGGGGGGGGGGGGGTGGGGGGGGGGGGGGGTGGGGGGGGGGGGGGGTGGGGGGGGGGGGGGGTGGGGGGGGGGGGGGGTGGGGGGGGGGGGGGGTGGGGGGGGGGGGGGGTGGGGGGGGGGGGGGGTGGGGGGGGGGGGGGGTGGGGGGGGGGGGGGGTGGGGGGGGGGGGGGGTGGGGGGGGGGGGGGGTGGGGGGGGGGGGGGGTGGGGGGGGGGGGGGGTGGGGGGGGGGGGGGGTGGGGGGGGGGGGGGGTGGGGGGGGGGGGGGGTGGGGGGGGGGGGGGGTGGGGGGGGGGGGGGGTGGGGGGGGGGGGGGGTGGGGGGGGGGGGGGGTGGGGGGGGGGGGGGGTGGGGGGGGGGGGGGGTGGGGGGGGGGGGGGGTGGGGGGGGGGGGGGGTGGGGGGGGGGGGGGGTGGGGGGGGGGGGGGGTGGGGGGGGGGGGGGGTGGGGGGGGGGGGGGGTGGGGGGGGGGGGGGGTGGGGGGGGGGGGGGGTGGGGGGGGGGGGGGGTGGGGGGGGGGGGGGGTGGGGGGGGGGGGGGGTGGGGGGGGGGGGGGGTGGGGGGGGGGGGGGGTGGGGGGGGGGGGGGGTGGGGGGGGGGGGGGGTGGGGGGGGGGGGGGGTGGGGGGGGGGGGGGGTGGGGGGGGGGGGGGGTGGGGGGGGGGGGGGGTGGGGGGGGGGGGGGGTGGGGGGGGGGGGGGGTGGGGGGGGGGGGGGGTGGGGGGGGGGGGGGGTGGGGGGGGGGGGGGGTGGGGGGGGGGGGGGGTGGGGGGGGGGGGGGGTGGGGGGGGGGGGGGGTGGGGGGGGGGGGGGGTGGGGGGGGGGGGGGGTGGGGGGGGGGGGGGGTGGGGGGGGGGGGGGGTGGGGGGGGGGGGGGGTGGGGGGGGGGGGGGGTGGGGGGGGGGGGGGGTGGGGGGGGGGGGGGGTGGGGGGGGGGGGGGGTGGGGGGGGGGGGGGGTGGGGGGGGGGGGGGGTGGGGGGGGGGGGGGGTGGGGGGGGGGGGGGGTGGGGGGGGGGGGGGGTGGGGGGGGGGGGGGGTGGGGGGGGGGGGGGGTGGGGGGGGGGGGGGGTGGGGGGGGGGGGGGGTGGGGGGGGGGGGGGGTGGGGGGGGGGGGGGGTGGGGGGGGGGGGGGGTGGGGGGGGGGGGGGGTGGGGGGGGGGGGGGGTGGGGGGGGGGGGGGGTGGGGGGGGGGGGGGGTGGGGGGGGGGGGGGGTGGGGGGGGGGGGGGGTGGGGGGGGGGGGGGGTGGGGGGGGGGGGGGGTGGGGGGGGGGGGGGGTGGGGGGGGGGGGGGGTGGGGGGGGGGGGGGGTGGGGGGGGGGGGGGGTGGGGGGGGGGGGGGGTGGGGGGGGGGGGGGGTGGGGGGGGGGGGGGGTGGGGGGGGGGGGGGGTGGGGGGGGGGGGGGGTGGGGGGGGGGGGGGGTGGGGGGGGGGGGGGGTGGGGGGGGGGGGGGGTGGGGGGGGGGGGGGGTGGGGGGGGGGGGGGGTGGGGGGGGGGGGGGGTGGGGGGGGGGGGGGGTGGGGGGGGGGGGGGGTGGGGGGGGGGGGGGGTGGGGGGGGGGGGGGGTGGGGGGGGGGGGGGGTGGGGGGGGGGGGGGGTGGGGGGGGGGGGGGGTGGGGGGGGGGGGGGGTGGGGGGGGGGGGGGGTGGGGGGGGGGGGGGGTGGGGGGGGGGGGGGGTGGGGGGGGGGGGGGGTGGGGGGGGGGGGGGGTGGGGGGGGGGGGGGGTGGGGGGGGGGGGGGGTGGGGGGGGGGGGGGGTGGGGGGGGGGGGGGGTGGGGGGGGGGGGGGGTGGGGGGGGGGGGGGGTGGGGGGGGGGGGGGGTGGGGGGGGGGGGGGGTGGGGGGGGGGGGGGGTGGGGGGGGGGGGGGGTGGGGGGGGGGGGGGGTGGGGGGGGGGGGGGGTGGGGGGGGGGGGGGGTGGGGGGGGGGGGGGGTGGGGGGGGGGGGGGGTGGGGGGGGGGGGGGGTGGGGGGGGGGGGGGGTGGGGGGGGGGGGGGGTGGGGGGGGGGGGGGGTGGGGGGGGGGGGGGGTGGGGGGGGGGGGGGGTGGGGGGGGGGGGGGGTGGGGGGGGGGGGGGGTGGGGGGGGGGGGGGGTGGGGGGGGGGGGGGGTGGGGGGGGGGGGGGGTGGGGGGGGGGGGGGGTGGGGGGGGGGGGGGGTGGGGGGGGGGGGGGGTGGGGGGGGGGGGGGGTGGGGGGGGGGGGGGGTGGGGGGGGGGGGGGGTGGGGGGGGGGGGGGGTGGGGGGGGGGGGGGGTGGGGGGGGGGGGGGGTGGGGGGGGGGGGGGGTGGGGGGGGGGGGGGGTGGGGGGGGGGGGGGGTGGGGGGGGGGGGGGGTGGGGGGGGGGGGGGGTGGGGGGGGGGGGGGGTGGGGGGGGGGGGGGGTGGGGGGGGGGGGGGGTGGGGGGGGGGGGGGGTGGGGGGGGGGGGGGGTGGGGGGGGGGGGGGGTGGGGGGGGGGGGGGGTGGGGGGGGGGGGGGGTGGGGGGGGGGGGGGGTGGGGGGGGGGGGGGGTGGGGGGGGGGGGGGGTGGGGGGGGGGGGGGGTGGGGGGGGGGGGGGGTGGGGGGGGGGGGGGGTGGGGGGGGGGGGGGGTGGGGGGGGGGGGGGGTGGGGGGGGGGGGGGGTGGGGGGGGGGGGGGGTGGGGGGGGGGGGGGGTGGGGGGGGGGGGGGGTGGGGGGGGGGGGGGGTGGGGGGGGGGGGGGGTGGGGGGGGGGGGGGGTGGGGGGGGGGGGGGGTGGGGGGGGGGGGGGGTGGGGGGGGGGGGGGGTGGGGGGGGGGGGGGGTGGGGGGGGGGGGGGGTGGGGGGGGGGGGGGGTGGGGGGGGGGGGGGGTGGGGGGGGGGGGGGGTGGGGGGGGGGGGGGGTGGGGGGGGGGGGGGGTGGGGGGGGGGGGGGGTGGGGGGGGGGGGGGGTGGGGGGGGGGGGGGGTGGGGGGGGGGGGGGGTGGGGGGGGGGGGGGGTGGGGGGGGGGGGGGGTGGGGGGGGGGGGGGGTGGGGGGGGGGGGGGGTGGGGGGGGGGGGGGGTGGGGGGGGGGGGGGGTGGGGGGGGGGGGGGGTGGGGGGGGGGGGGGGTGGGGGGGGGGGGGGGTGGGGGGGGGGGGGGGTGGGGGGGGGGGGGGGTGGGGGGGGGGGGGGGTGGGGGGGGGGGGGGGTGGGGGGGGGGGGGGGTGGGGGGGGGGGGGGGTGGGGGGGGGGGGGGGTGGGGGGGGGGGGGGGTGGGGGGGGGGGGGGGTGGGGGGGGGGGGGGGTGGGGGGGGGGGGGGGTGGGGGGGGGGGGGGGTGGGGGGGGGGGGGGGTGGGGGGGGGGGGGGGTGGGGGGGGGGGGGGGTGGGGGGGGGGGGGGGTGGGGGGGGGGGGGGGTGGGGGGGGGGGGGGGTGGGGGGGGGGGGGGGTGGGGGGGGGGGGGGGTGGGGGGGGGGGGGGGTGGGGGGGGGGGGGGGTGGGGGGGGGGGGGGGTGGGGGGGGGGGGGGGTGGGGGGGGGGGGGGGTGGGGGGGGGGGGGGGTGGGGGGGGGGGGGGGTGGGGGGGGGGGGGGGTGGGGGGGGGGGGGGGTGGGGGGGGGGGGGGGTGGGGGGGGGGGGGGGTGGGGGGGGGGGGGGGTGGGGGGGGGGGGGGGTGGGGGGGGGGGGGGGTGGGGGGGGGGGGGGGTGGGGGGGGGGGGGGGTGGGGGGGGGGGGGGGTGGGGGGGGGGGGGGGTGGGGGGGGGGGGGGGTGGGGGGGGGGGGGGGTGGGGGGGGGGGGGGGTGGGGGGGGGGGGGGGTGGGGGGGGGGGGGGGTGGGGGGGGGGGGGGGTGGGGGGGGGGGGGGGTGGGGGGGGGGGGGGGTGGGGGGGGGGGGGGGTGGGGGGGGGGGGGGGTGGGGGGGGGGGGGGGTGGGGGGGGGGGGGGGTGGGGGGGGGGGGGGGTGGGGGGGGGGGGGGGTGGGGGGGGGGGGGGGTGGGGGGGGGGGGGGGTGGGGGGGGGGGGGGGTGGGGGGGGGGGGGGGTGGGGGGGGGGGGGGGTGGGGGGGGGGGGGGGTGGGGGGGGGGGGGGGTGGGGGGGGGGGGGGGTGGGGGGGGGGGGGGGTGGGGGGGGGGGGGGGTGGGGGGGGGGGGGGGTGGGGGGGGGGGGGGGTGGGGGGGGGGGGGGGTGGGGGGGGGGGGGGGTGGGGGGGGGGGGGGGTGGGGGGGGGGGGGGGTGGGGGGGGGGGGGGGTGGGGGGGGGGGGGGGTGGGGGGGGGGGGGGGTGGGGGGGGGGGGGGGTGGGGGGGGGGGGGGGTGGGGGGGGGGGGGGGTGGGGGGGGGGGGGGGTGGGGGGGGGGGGGGGTGGGGGGGGGGGGGGGTGGGGGGGGGGGGGGGTGGGGGGGGGGGGGGGTGGGGGGGGGGGGGGGTGGGGGGGGGGGGGGGTGGGGGGGGGGGGGGGTGGGGGGGGGGGGGGGTGGGGGGGGGGGGGGGTGGGGGGGGGGGGGGGTGGGGGGGGGGGGGGGTGGGGGGGGGGGGGGGTGGGGGGGGGGGGGGGTGGGGGGGGGGGGGGGTGGGGGGGGGGGGGGGTGGGGGGGGGGGGGGGTGGGGGGGGGGGGGGGTGGGGGGGGGGGGGGGTGGGGGGGGGGGGGGGTGGGGGGGGGGGGGGGTGGGGGGGGGGGGGGGTGGGGGGGGGGGGGGGTGGGGGGGGGGGGGGGTGGGGGGGGGGGGGGGTGGGGGGGGGGGGGGGTGGGGGGGGGGGGGGGTGGGGGGGGGGGGGGGTGGGGGGGGGGGGGGGTGGGGGGGGGGGGGGGTGGGGGGGGGGGGGGGTGGGGGGGGGGGGGGGTGGGGGGGGGGGGGGGTGGGGGGGGGGGGGGGTGGGGGGGGGGGGGGGTGGGGGGGGGGGGGGGTGGGGGGGGGGGGGGGTGGGGGGGGGGGGGGGTGGGGGGGGGGGGGGGTGGGGGGGGGGGGGGGTGGGGGGGGGGGGGGGTGGGGGGGGGGGGGGGTGGGGGGGGGGGGGGGTGGGGGGGGGGGGGGGTGGGGGGGGGGGGGGGTGGGGGGGGGGGGGGGTGGGGGGGGGGGGGGGTGGGGGGGGGGGGGGGTGGGGGGGGGGGGGGGTGGGGGGGGGGGGGGGTGGGGGGGGGGGGGGGTGGGGGGGGGGGGGGGTGGGGGGGGGGGGGGGTGGGGGGGGGGGGGGGTGGGGGGGGGGGGGGGTGGGGGGGGGGGGGGGTGGGGGGGGGGGGGGGTGGGGGGGGGGGGGGGTGGGGGGGGGGGGGGGTGGGGGGGGGGGGGGGTGGGGGGGGGGGGGGGTGGGGGGGGGGGGGGGTGGGGGGGGGGGGGGGTGGGGGGGGGGGGGGGTGGGGGGGGGGGGGGGTGGGGGGGGGGGGGGGTGGGGGGGGGGGGGGGTGGGGGGGGGGGGGGGTGGGGGGGGGGGGGGGTGGGGGGGGGGGGGGGTGGGGGGGGGGGGGGGTGGGGGGGGGGGGGGGTGGGGGGGGGGGGGGGTGGGGGGGGGGGGGGGTGGGGGGGGGGGGGGGTGGGGGGGGGGGGGGGTGGGGGGGGGGGGGGGTGGGGGGGGGGGGGGGTGGGGGGGGGGGGGGGTGGGGGGGGGGGGGGGTGGGGGGGGGGGGGGGTGGGGGGGGGGGGGGGTGGGGGGGGGGGGGGGTGGGGGGGGGGGGGGGTGGGGGGGGGGGGGGGTGGGGGGGGGGGGGGGTGGGGGGGGGGGGGGGTGGGGGGGGGGGGGGGTGGGGGGGGGGGGGGGTGGGGGGGGGGGGGGGTGGGGGGGGGGGGGGGTGGGGGGGGGGGGGGGTGGGGGGGGGGGGGGGTGGGGGGGGGGGGGGGTGGGGGGGGGGGGGGGTGGGGGGGGGGGGGGGTGGGGGGGGGGGGGGGTGGGGGGGGGGGGGGGTGGGGGGGGGGGGGGGTGGGGGGGGGGGGGGGTGGGGGGGGGGGGGGGTGGGGGGGGGGGGGGGTGGGGGGGGGGGGGGGTGGGGGGGGGGGGGGGTGGGGGGGGGGGGGGGTGGGGGGGGGGGGGGGTGGGGGGGGGGGGGGGTGGGGGGGGGGGGGGGTGGGGGGGGGGGGGGGTGGGGGGGGGGGGGGGTGGGGGGGGGGGGGGGTGGGGGGGGGGGGGGGTGGGGGGGGGGGGGGGTGGGGGGGGGGGGGGGTGGGGGGGGGGGGGGGTGGGGGGGGGGGGGGGTGGGGGGGGGGGGGGGTGGGGGGGGGGGGGGGTGGGGGGGGGGGGGGGTGGGGGGGGGGGGGGGTGGGGGGGGGGGGGGGTGGGGGGGGGGGGGGGTGGGGGGGGGGGGGGGTGGGGGGGGGGGGGGGTGGGGGGGGGGGGGGGTGGGGGGGGGGGGGGGTGGGGGGGGGGGGGGGTGGGGGGGGGGGGGGGTGGGGGGGGGGGGGGGTGGGGGGGGGGGGGGGTGGGGGGGGGGGGGGGTGGGGGGGGGGGGGGGTGGGGGGGGGGGGGGGTGGGGGGGGGGGGGGGTGGGGGGGGGGGGGGGTGGGGGGGGGGGGGGGTGGGGGGGGGGGGGGGTGGGGGGGGGGGGGGGTGGGGGGGGGGGGGGGTGGGGGGGGGGGGGGGTGGGGGGGGGGGGGGGTGGGGGGGGGGGGGGGTGGGGGGGGGGGGGGGTGGGGGGGGGGGGGGGTGGGGGGGGGGGGGGGTGGGGGGGGGGGGGGGTGGGGGGGGGGGGGGGTGGGGGGGGGGGGGGGTGGGGGGGGGGGGGGGTGGGGGGGGGGGGGGGTGGGGGGGGGGGGGGGTGGGGGGGGGGGGGGGTGGGGGGGGGGGGGGGTGGGGGGGGGGGGGGGTGGGGGGGGGGGGGGGTGGGGGGGGGGGGGGGTGGGGGGGGGGGGGGGTGGGGGGGGGGGGGGGTGGGGGGGGGGGGGGGTGGGGGGGGGGGGGGGTGGGGGGGGGGGGGGGTGGGGGGGGGGGGGGGTGGGGGGGGGGGGGGGTGGGGGGGGGGGGGGGTGGGGGGGGGGGGGGGTGGGGGGGGGGGGGGGTGGGGGGGGGGGGGGGTGGGGGGGGGGGGGGGTGGGGGGGGGGGGGGGTGGGGGGGGGGGGGGGTGGGGGGGGGGGGGGGTGGGGGGGGGGGGGGGTGGGGGGGGGGGGGGGTGGGGGGGGGGGGGGGTGGGGGGGGGGGGGGGTGGGGGGGGGGGGGGGTGGGGGGGGGGGGGGGTGGGGGGGGGGGGGGGTGGGGGGGGGGGGGGGTGGGGGGGGGGGGGGGTGGGGGGGGGGGGGGGTGGGGGGGGGGGGGGGTGGGGGGGGGGGGGGGTGGGGGGGGGGGGGGGTGGGGGGGGGGGGGGGTGGGGGGGGGGGGGGGTGGGGGGGGGGGGGGGTGGGGGGGGGGGGGGGTGGGGGGGGGGGGGGGTGGGGGGGGGGGGGGGTGGGGGGGGGGGGGGGTGGGGGGGGGGGGGGGTGGGGGGGGGGGGGGGTGGGGGGGGGGGGGGGTGGGGGGGGGGGGGGGTGGGGGGGGGGGGGGGTGGGGGGGGGGGGGGGTGGGGGGGGGGGGGGGTGGGGGGGGGGGGGGGTGGGGGGGGGGGGGGGTGGGGGGGGGGGGGGGTGGGGGGGGGGGGGGGTGGGGGGGGGGGGGGGTGGGGGGGGGGGGGGGTGGGGGGGGGGGGGGGTGGGGGGGGGGGGGGGTGGGGGGGGGGGGGGGTGGGGGGGGGGGGGGGTGGGGGGGGGGGGGGGTGGGGGGGGGGGGGGGTGGGGGGGGGGGGGGGTGGGGGGGGGGGGGGGTGGGGGGGGGGGGGGGTGGGGGGGGGGGGGGGTGGGGGGGGGGGGGGGTGGGGGGGGGGGGGGGTGGGGGGGGGGGGGGGTGGGGGGGGGGGGGGGTGGGGGGGGGGGGGGGTGGGGGGGGGGGGGGGTGGGGGGGGGGGGGGGTGGGGGGGGGGGGGGGTGGGGGGGGGGGGGGGTGGGGGGGGGGGGGGGTGGGGGGGGGGGGGGGTGGGGGGGGGGGGGGGTGGGGGGGGGGGGGGGTGGGGGGGGGGGGGGGTGGGGGGGGGGGGGGGTGGGGGGGGGGGGGGGTGGGGGGGGGGGGGGGTGGGGGGGGGGGGGGGTGGGGGGGGGGGGGGGTGGGGGGGGGGGGGGGTGGGGGGGGGGGGGGGTGGGGGGGGGGGGGGGTGGGGGGGGGGGGGGGTGGGGGGGGGGGGGGGTGGGGGGGGGGGGGGGTGGGGGGGGGGGGGGGTGGGGGGGGGGGGGGGTGGGGGGGGGGGGGGGTGGGGGGGGGGGGGGGTGGGGGGGGGGGGGGGTGGGGGGGGGGGGGGGTGGGGGGGGGGGGGGGTGGGGGGGGGGGGGGGTGGGGGGGGGGGGGGGTGGGGGGGGGGGGGGGTGGGGGGGGGGGGGGGTGGGGGGGGGGGGGGGTGGGGGGGGGGGGGGGTGGGGGGGGGGGGGGGTGGGGGGGGGGGGGGGTGGGGGGGGGGGGGGGTGGGGGGGGGGGGGGGTGGGGGGGGGGGGGGGTGGGGGGGGGGGGGGGTGGGGGGGGGGGGGGGTGGGGGGGGGGGGGGGTGGGGGGGGGGGGGGGTGGGGGGGGGGGGGGGTGGGGGGGGGGGGGGGTGGGGGGGGGGGGGGGTGGGGGGGGGGGGGGGTGGGGGGGGGGGGGGGTGGGGGGGGGGGGGGGTGGGGGGGGGGGGGGGTGGGGGGGGGGGGGGGTGGGGGGGGGGGGGGGTGGGGGGGGGGGGGGGTGGGGGGGGGGGGGGGTGGGGGGGGGGGGGGGTGGGGGGGGGGGGGGGTGGGGGGGGGGGGGGGTGGGGGGGGGGGGGGGTGGGGGGGGGGGGGGGTGGGGGGGGGGGGGGGTGGGGGGGGGGGGGGGTGGGGGGGGGGGGGGGTGGGGGGGGGGGGGGGTGGGGGGGGGGGGGGGTGGGGGGGGGGGGGGGTGGGGGGGGGGGGGGGTGGGGGGGGGGGGGGGTGGGGGGGGGGGGGGGTGGGGGGGGGGGGGGGTGGGGGGGGGGGGGGGTGGGGGGGGGGGGGGGTGGGGGGGGGGGGGGGTGGGGGGGGGGGGGGGTGGGGGGGGGGGGGGGTGGGGGGGGGGGGGGGTGGGGGGGGGGGGGGGTGGGGGGGGGGGGGGGTGGGGGGGGGGGGGGGTGGGGGGGGGGGGGGGTGGGGGGGGGGGGGGGTGGGGGGGGGGGGGGGTGGGGGGGGGGGGGGGTGGGGGGGGGGGGGGGTGGGGGGGGGGGGGGGTGGGGGGGGGGGGGGGTGGGGGGGGGGGGGGGTGGGGGGGGGGGGGGGTGGGGGGGGGGGGGGGTGGGGGGGGGGGGGGGTGGGGGGGGGGGGGGGTGGGGGGGGGGGGGGGTGGGGGGGGGGGGGGGTGGGGGGGGGGGGGGGTGGGGGGGGGGGGGGGTGGGGGGGGGGGGGGGTGGGGGGGGGGGGGGGTGGGGGGGGGGGGGGGTGGGGGGGGGGGGGGGTGGGGGGGGGGGGGGGTGGGGGGGGGGGGGGGTGGGGGGGGGGGGGGGTGGGGGGGGGGGGGGGTGGGGGGGGGGGGGGGTGGGGGGGGGGGGGGGTGGGGGGGGGGGGGGGTGGGGGGGGGGGGGGGTGGGGGGGGGGGGGGGTGGGGGGGGGGGGGGGTGGGGGGGGGGGGGGGTGGGGGGGGGGGGGGGTGGGGGGGGGGGGGGGTGGGGGGGGGGGGGGGTGGGGGGGGGGGGGGGTGGGGGGGGGGGGGGGTGGGGGGGGGGGGGGGTGGGGGGGGGGGGGGGTGGGGGGGGGGGGGGGTGGGGGGGGGGGGGGGTGGGGGGGGGGGGGGGTGGGGGGGGGGGGGGGTGGGGGGGGGGGGGGGTGGGGGGGGGGGGGGGTGGGGGGGGGGGGGGGTGGGGGGGGGGGGGGGTGGGGGGGGGGGGGGGTGGGGGGGGGGGGGGGTGGGGGGGGGGGGGGGTGGGGGGGGGGGGGGGTGGGGGGGGGGGGGGGTGGGGGGGGGGGGGGGTGGGGGGGGGGGGGGGTGGGGGGGGGGGGGGGTGGGGGGGGGGGGGGGTGGGGGGGGGGGGGGGTGGGGGGGGGGGGGGGTGGGGGGGGGGGGGGGTGGGGGGGGGGGGGGGTGGGGGGGGGGGGGGGTGGGGGGGGGGGGGGGTGGGGGGGGGGGGGGGTGGGGGGGGGGGGGGGTGGGGGGGGGGGGGGGTGGGGGGGGGGGGGGGTGGGGGGGGGGGGGGGTGGGGGGGGGGGGGGGTGGGGGGGGGGGGGGGTGGGGGGGGGGGGGGGTGGGGGGGGGGGGGGGTGGGGGGGGGGGGGGGTGGGGGGGGGGGGGGGTGGGGGGGGGGGGGGGTGGGGGGGGGGGGGGGTGGGGGGGGGGGGGGGTGGGGGGGGGGGGGGGTGGGGGGGGGGGGGGGTGGGGGGGGGGGGGGGTGGGGGGGGGGGGGGGTGGGGGGGGGGGGGGGTGGGGGGGGGGGGGGGTGGGGGGGGGGGGGGGTGGGGGGGGGGGGGGGTGGGGGGGGGGGGGGGTGGGGGGGGGGGGGGGTGGGGGGGGGGGGGGGTGGGGGGGGGGGGGGGTGGGGGGGGGGGGGGGTGGGGGGGGGGGGGGGTGGGGGGGGGGGGGGGTGGGGGGGGGGGGGGGTGGGGGGGGGGGGGGGTGGGGGGGGGGGGGGGTGGGGGGGGGGGGGGGTGGGGGGGGGGGGGGGTGGGGGGGGGGGGGGGTGGGGGGGGGGGGGGGTGGGGGGGGGGGGGGGTGGGGGGGGGGGGGGGTGGGGGGGGGGGGGGGTGGGGGGGGGGGGGGGTGGGGGGGGGGGGGGGTGGGGGGGGGGGGGGGTGGGGGGGGGGGGGGGTGGGGGGGGGGGGGGGTGGGGGGGGGGGGGGGTGGGGGGGGGGGGGGGTGGGGGGGGGGGGGGGTGGGGGGGGGGGGGGGTGGGGGGGGGGGGGGGTGGGGGGGGGGGGGGGTGGGGGGGGGGGGGGGTGGGGGGGGGGGGGGGTGGGGGGGGGGGGGGGTGGGGGGGGGGGGGGGTGGGGGGGGGGGGGGGTGGGGGGGGGGGGGGGTGGGGGGGGGGGGGGGTGGGGGGGGGGGGGGGTGGGGGGGGGGGGGGGTGGGGGGGGGGGGGGGTGGGGGGGGGGGGGGGTGGGGGGGGGGGGGGGTGGGGGGGGGGGGGGGTGGGGGGGGGGGGGGGTGGGGGGGGGGGGGGGTGGGGGGGGGGGGGGGTGGGGGGGGGGGGGGGTGGGGGGGGGGGGGGGTGGGGGGGGGGGGGGGTGGGGGGGGGGGGGGGTGGGGGGGGGGGGGGGTGGGGGGGGGGGGGGGTGGGGGGGGGGGGGGGTGGGGGGGGGGGGGGGTGGGGGGGGGGGGGGGTGGGGGGGGGGGGGGGTGGGGGGGGGGGGGGGTGGGGGGGGGGGGGGGTGGGGGGGGGGGGGGGTGGGGGGGGGGGGGGGTGGGGGGGGGGGGGGGTGGGGGGGGGGGGGGGTGGGGGGGGGGGGGGGTGGGGGGGGGGGGGGGTGGGGGGGGGGGGGGGTGGGGGGGGGGGGGGGTGGGGGGGGGGGGGGGTGGGGGGGGGGGGGGGTGGGGGGGGGGGGGGGTGGGGGGGGGGGGGGGTGGGGGGGGGGGGGGGTGGGGGGGGGGGGGGGTGGGGGGGGGGGGGGGTGGGGGGGGGGGGGGGTGGGGGGGGGGGGGGGTGGGGGGGGGGGGGGGTGGGGGGGGGGGGGGGTGGGGGGGGGGGGGGGTGGGGGGGGGGGGGGGTGGGGGGGGGGGGGGGTGGGGGGGGGGGGGGGTGGGGGGGGGGGGGGGTGGGGGGGGGGGGGGGTGGGGGGGGGGGGGGGTGGGGGGGGGGGGGGGTGGGGGGGGGGGGGGGTGGGGGGGGGGGGGGGTGGGGGGGGGGGGGGGTGGGGGGGGGGGGGGGTGGGGGGGGGGGGGGGTGGGGGGGGGGGGGGGTGGGGGGGGGGGGGGGTGGGGGGGGGGGGGGGTGGGGGGGGGGGGGGGTGGGGGGGGGGGGGGGTGGGGGGGGGGGGGGGTGGGGGGGGGGGGGGGTGGGGGGGGGGGGGGGTGGGGGGGGGGGGGGGTGGGGGGGGGGGGGGGTGGGGGGGGGGGGGGGTGGGGGGGGGGGGGGGTGGGGGGGGGGGGGGGTGGGGGGGGGGGGGGGTGGGGGGGGGGGGGGGGGGGGGGGGGGGGGGGTGAGGGGGAGGGGGGGGGGGGGGGGGCAGTGGGGGGGGGGGGTGGAGGGGGGGGGGGGGGGGGGGGGGGAGGGTTTGAGCGGGGTGGGGGGGGGGGGGGGTGGGGGGGGGGGGGGGCGGGGGGAGGGGAGGGGGGGGGGGGGGGGGGCCGGGGGAGGGGGGGGGGGGGGGGGGGGGGTTTGGGGCGGGGGGGGGGGGGGGGGCCGAGGGGGGGAGCGCAAGGGGGGGGGGGGGGGGGGGGGGGGGGGGGTGGGGGGGGGGGGGGGTGTCACATTGAAGCAGGGGTGTAGCCCAGGGCAGACTCCCAAGTTTCCCGCCCCTTCCCCATGGGCCCCTCCACCGCCCCCCCTCCACGCGCCACTTACCTTAGTCGTCGTCGGGGCCTGGCAGGGGCACACACAGCGGCCTCTGCTAGCCCTGGTGGGGCAAAGAGGGGAGGAGGAGGAGTGTGGGGGCAATTTTAGACCCCCATGTGACCCCAATGGCGTTTTCCCAGGACGCCTGTCCCCCCCTATCCTATCGTAGCTACACCACTGCACTGAAGACCATCTGCTCCCTAAAGTGCATGCGAAGGGCCTTCCAGAAGCATTTAACGAGCCGGCCTCCCTGGTCCTGAGCTCAGCTGTTGCTGTTCACGGCCATTTTGACGCTGAGCATGGCGGTTCCAGCTTGCCCCCTCCACTAAAACTCTGTACACTGAGCCTTGTTCTACACAGCATTCTCTCTGCAAAAAGGGAGGTTCAAAAAGATCCGTACATGGGGTGGGAGCTGGAGTTGGGAGGGGGGATCCCTTGCCGGAATGCCCCATGGCTTGGCTTTGGCCATTAGTGAGATAAAAGCAGAATAGGAGAAAAATCTTGGCTGAAAGTTGAGGCCCGAGTTGGCGTTATGAAAACTTCTCTCCAGCCGTGGCAGAACAAGGCAAACTGTCTTCCCATGGTTGCTGCTTTGCTTCTGTTGTCCAAATCTGGCGTTGCTGTTATGACTCTCGATACCAAGGACAGAAATACTGCTCATGTAAACCTTTCTGTTGGATGGGAGCCACGCACACTCCGTAGGGCGTCTGTCGCAGTCCAGGAAAGAGATTCCTCTTGCAGCCCAGGGCCCGGACTCGCTTCTGCATTTCCCTCCGGCTACCACGAGGAGTTTCGCGCATGATCTCGCTCAGCCTCGTCAGAAGCCAGTGCTGGTTTGACACACACAACAACACGAACGTGTAGGCTGCGTGACTGGTTGGCTTGCGTGCTTGAGCTGTAACCTCCTTGAGGGTAAAGGTAAACGCAGCCCTCTGTGCACGCACCGGGTCACCCATGGGGTGACATCTCATCGTGACGTTGACCATAATGGTAATGAGAAGAAGAAGAGGAGGAGGAGGAGGAGGAGGAGGAGGAGGAGTTTGGATTTATATCCCCCCTTTCTCTCCTGCAGGAGACTCAAAGGGGCTGACAATCTCCTTGCCCTTCCCCCCTCACAACAAACACCCTGTGAGGTAGGTGGGGCTGAGAGAGCTCCGAGAAGCTGTGACTCGCCCAAGGTCACCCAGCTGGCGTGTGTGGGAGCGTACAGTCTAATCTGAATTCCCCAGATCAGCTTCCACAGCTCAGGCGGTAGAGCTGGGAATCAAACCTGGTTCCTCCAGATTAGATACACGAGCTCTTAACCTCCTATGCCACTGCTGCTCCTGTTCACAGCCATTGATCTATGAAGGTTGTGGAGCATGACTTCCTTAAGTGGAGGTAAGTGATCTTCTTTGGGATCAGACTGGAAGGCCCACAATGTGCTGTTCCTGTGCGGCAAGCAGAGCCTTCCAGAACCTTTTAACAAGCAGGCCTTTCCTGAGTTCCTACCTTTCACAGACGTTTTGATGCCGAACATGGCGGTTCTAGCTTGCTGCCTCCTCTATAACTCTGTACTCTGAGCTGTGTTCTGGCCGGCATTCTCTCAGCAAAAGAGTTTAAAATATATGTGTTTTCTGAGCTAGGCAAGTAGCGTGATGTGCCCCAGTAACCCGCCGAGTGGCATTGTTTCAAAGGGTGAAGGGATTGGGAGTTTAGCGGCTCTGGCCGTGTGGATGAAACAGGAACCGTGGTGGTTGTTGCTTGGCTTAGAAGAGATTCAGAAATCCCGACAGCCAGCCTCGTGAAGTAACCTTGGCATGACTCCGGTTTTCCAGCATAACCAAATCGCACAGGCTGTGACAGAGGATCCTTCGGTTAAGGGAGAGCGTGGCAGAGGTCAGCATTTGAACTGGGAGCGGCGCATTAGCTCAGCCTCTCAGTCCCTGTGTCCTACACCTGCTCTTCATAAGAACATAAGAACAAGCCAGCTGGATCAGACCAGAGTCCATCTAGTCCAGCTCTCTGCTACTCGCAGTGGCCCACCAGGTGCCTTTGGGAGCTCACATGCAGGATGTGAAAGCAATGGCCTTCTGCGGCTGTTGCTCCCGAGCACCTGGACTGTTAAGGCATTTGCAATCTGAGATCAAAGAGGATCAAGATTGGTAGCCATAGATCAACTTCTCCTCCATCAATCTGTCCAAGCCCCTTTTAAAGTTACACTGAAGGGGCCATCACAACTTCCTGTGGCAGCACATTCTAATACCAATCACAAAGTGAAGAAGTAGTTTCCTTTTATGTGTCCCAATTCTTCCCCCCAGCATTTTCTCAATGAAATGCCTCCTGTCTCTAGTATTGTGAGAAAGAGAGAAAAATTTCTCTCTGTCAACATTTTCTACCCCTATCTGTTGGAATTTTGTAGACTTCAATCATATCCCCCCTCAGACGTCTCCTCTCCAAACTAAAGAGTCCCAAACGCTGCAGCCTCTCCTCATAAGGAAGGTGCCTCCAGTCCCTCAATCATCCTTGCTGTCTCTTCTCTCTGCACTTCTTTCTATCTCTTCTCGAGCATCCTTTTTGAGATGTATACACCAGAACTGAAATATTGTGCACTCCAAGTGTATCGAATACACGGCTTCTATATAAGGGGCAATGAACAATCTTTGCAGTTTTATTCTCAATTCCTTTCCTAATTATCCCCAGCATAGAGTTTGCCTTTTTCACATTTGGCGCTGGAAGAGCAGGACTTCTGTTGCATCTGTGATGTTTGGTCTCTTCGTTGTAACCTGCTTGCAGGGTGAATTTTTGTTGCCGGCCGCACGCTTTCGCAGGTGCAGTGGTGGCATTTAAGCCTTTATCCTCCTTGGTGGAAATGCCACATCTGGCTGAAGCTGTGTGTGGCGTCTGAGCGGTAGAGATGATGGGGAAGGCAAGTGCGTGTAAGGACTTGTAGGAATAGAAGTGTTTAATTTCCTGCACTACTGAAGCTGCCGGCTGCTGGGGAGGAGACTTATCCTTCTGGACGGTAAAAGTAGAGATTCCTCATGTGATTTTCTGCTTTCACCAAAATAGTACACATTATCACAGATGTTCTTGAGGAAGTGATGCGTCAGGGTTCTCTCCCCCCCCCCCCCGGGCCTGTCCCTGCTCTGCACACCCCTTGATAATTCCCTCTTCCTGAAGGTTTTATTTCCCTGACTCCCTGCCAATCGTACAATTAAAATGTCTGCAGGAATATTCCACTGGCTGCAGCGACGGGAGCAAGGGCCAAACGGCCCGGCCAAACGGAATAAAATGTGGCTCTGTCGGCCAGCTAGATTGCTTTGCAGTGGGAGTTGCGGCCTGGGGAGGGCGTCCCCCGGAAGCTGTTGCCAAGGCAGAGTTGGGGCTGCTGTTCTGGGCATGGATTCTCATATTTCCTCAAATGCGATAACTTGTCACATCCAGTGGCTTCCTGACAGGCTTGTGGCTTAAGTGTGTGGTCCATAAGGGCTTTCCTGCATGGCGTAGTGGTTAAGTGGTTAAGAGCCAGCATGGTGTAGTCTGGAGTGGTTAAGAGCAGATGGACTCTAATCTGGAGAACCGGGTTTGATTCCCCACTCCTCCACCTGAATGGCGGAGGCTTATCTGGTGTGTTTCCACACTCCTACATTCCTGCTGACACCTAAGGTTAACTCAGCAGTCATATGGGTACTTTTGGCTAGCCTCACCTACCTGCAAGGCTCTGTTAGAGAGGAAGTAAAAGGAGCTCGTAAGCCACTTTGAGTCTCTTTATAGGAGAGAAAGGTGGGGTATAAACCCAAACAACAACAACAGCAGCTAGCTACAACAACTCTTCCTCCCTCCCTCCCTCCCTCCCTCCCTCCCTCCCTCCCTCCCTCCTCCCTCCTCCCTGCCTCCCTTCTTCTTCTTCTTCTTCTTCTTCTTCTTCTTCTTCTTCTTCTTCTTCTTCTTCTTCCTCCTCTTCTTCTTCTTCTTCCTCTTCTTCTAGCCCTAGAAGGATAGGACGGGGTATAAATTTGAATAAATAAATAAGAGTGGTTGACTTTAATCTGGAGAATTGGGTCTGATTCCCCACTCCTACACATGAAGCCTGCTGAATTATCTTGGGTTAATCACAGTTCTATCAACAGCCCCACCTACATCAGAAGGTGTCTATGGTGGAGAGAGGAAGGGAAAAGGAGTTTTTAAAACCCTTTGTCTCCTTACAGAAGAGGAAGGCGATGTATAAATCCAAACTCTTCTTCTTTCCTTTTATGGTTGCCTCCTGTTTGGCTGAGAAGTGGGGAGATAGCAAATAGCCATTTGATATCAGGGGTGGGGGGTGGGCTGTGCTCTGCCCAGGCTGGAAGGCTGAACCGGCCAGCCAGTGGGAGAAGAAAGCACGCACATGGCACACAACACTGAGAAACTGGAAGTTGTATTTTATTGTTATAATTGACTGTTGCAAGCTGCCCTGGGCCCATATGGGGAAGGCTGGGCTATAAATTGAAAACAACAACAATAAAAATAAAAACCCGGTTCCCTGCATAAGTCTTCAGTTAGGGGTGCCGTTGTAGGAAGCCCCACATCGTGCTTCAGTTTGCAGTCACAACACAAAGTCTGAACAAGGCAGAAGACTTGACAGTGTCTCTTTTTGACTCACTGGAAACCCTTGGATTTTCTACTCCTGTCGGAGTAGCGAGTCAGGAAGAGACACTGTCAATGGTGAGATTCAAATAATTTAACAACTGGTTGTTTACAAGTGCCATTTTAACAACCGGTTCTACTGAACCTGCTGAATCCCACCACTGGACACTGTAAATCATGGACCCTCCCGCTTCCCCTGGGGGCTCTGCTTGCCGTCAAATTAGGCCTCTCTGGTTTTAATTTTCTATGTTCACTTTTCCCCGGTTTGGACCCAAAGCGGCGTGCAGTGTCCTCTCCTCCGTTTTTATTTTTGTCATGGCCTCCTGAGCTGGGATGTAGGGTGGAAAGTTTTTCTGACGCCTTCTCTTTCTGGGGGAAAAATTCTACCCCACATGTGCGAACGTCGTCCACTCGTAGTCGGCAGGGCTGTTCTGCCACAAATCAATCACGTTTGAAGGACATGGACTATTTGCCTGCTTTTGCTAACACTTACTTATTTAAATCTGAATTTGGATTTTTAGGGGGAAATCCACATCAACTGCCTGGGAGGTCAAAATGGGGTATGTGACTGGCCCACGGTTGGCCGGTGAGCTTCCGTGGAGTTGGAAACTGGGGTCTGAGAAATCCCACGCTCATCACTACGCCACCTAGGGTAAAGATCGAAAGGTTTTGTTGGCCATTATTGGTGGAGTTGTGCCGTTTGCCTCTCGGCTCTTTTTCACAGCCCTTCTGTCCAAGTGTTTGGGCCTTTCCCCACTTACCTTAAGCCCCGCGCTACTTGAGGAGAGTAGTGCGGGGTCCCCCAGCACTCCCCACGACAGGGGCGGCGACAGCGCAGCCACCCCGACACTGCCGCTGTCGCGCCCCCTCGCCCAAGCGGTAATTCCCAGTGCGCTCTTCTTAATGGTATTTTTGATGACTCTGCCCAGAGCTGCTGGTTCAGGGGACGCCTAGGCTGCTGTTATCCTGGGATGCCGCGTGCTGAGAGCAGCGCGCGGCATAGGGGGGGATCCAAGAGAGTGGGGAAAGGCCCACAGTTTTCCAGATGCAGGTGCAGCTGGGGAACCAGCCTTCATTGGAGCGATTTCCTTCCTTCTGTGGCAGATTCTGCCCTTGAGTAGTTGGCTCACTCCCTTGACCATAGAGATGATGTGTATATTCAGCCCCCAACCTGGGATTTGGATGTTGCACCTGACCTGAGTAGGGAATCATGGCCGGGAGAGAGGAAGGCTGCCCAGGGTCACATCTGCTGGGGTTGGGGGGGCTTGGAGAACAGTGTGGGGGCCTCTGAACCCCCTCCCTCTATGTTAGAAGAAGAAGAAGAGTTTGGATTTATATCCCCCCTTTCTCTCCTGCAGGAGACTCAAAGGGGCTGACAATCTCCTTGCCCTTCCCCCCCCTCACAACAAACACCCTGTGAGGTGGGTGGGGCTGAGAGAGCTCCGAGAAGCTGTGACTAGCCCAAGGTCACCCAGCTGGGAGTGTGTGGGGAGTGTACAGGCTAATCTGAATTCCCCAGACAAGCCTCCACATTGTGCCCAGGTGGCAATAGTTGGGAACGGGAACCATTCCTTAAATTAGTCTCTTTGGTAGTCAGCTTGGTGCATTTTGCCTTTCCGCTTCAGCCCAGCAGTCGCGGTGTTCTGACGCTGCATGCCTGCATCAAAACCTTAAAGCCCGTGGTGGGTTTACGTTGAGTGGGCAGGCAGATGCAGGAGAATTGCATCCTGGGAAGACACGGGGAGGCTAGGAAGAGGCTTGGAGGAATGGCAACTCTCTGAACAACTCTCCACTTCTGAACAACTCTCCACTTCTGAACAACTCTCCTACGGTAGGGGTGGCCAACCTATGGTGCTCCAGATGTTCATGGACTACAATCCCTAATTGGCCATGCTGGCCAGGGCTGGTGGGAATTGCCCATGGGGTCTCCAGAAGTCAGCTGTGACTTAAAAGCAGAAAAAGAAGCAATGAAGTGGGAACTCACAATGACTTGCGGGATGCATCTGATTTCCCCTTTAAAGCCTCTTCGCTTTGCTCATTGCAGGGTTGCTACCTCCAGGTGGGGCCTGGAGATCTACTGGAATCATAAACCTCTTGACAACCCCTTTGGGCAGGGTTGGAGCAGGGGACCGATGGGAATTGTAGGCCACACACATCTGGAGGGCCAGGGCTGGGCACCCCTGCCTGAGGGTTTCCAACTCCAGGATGGGAAATCTGTGGAGATTTGGAGGTGGAGGTGGAGCTTTGGGTGGGGGGGATTGCCCACCCCCATTGTGACACATGTTGGATTCCAAGTGTTGATTGGTGGTTCTGCCCTTCCCCCAATGTGGTGTGTTTACACCTGGGCCTGGTCGGCACTGGGATTTTGTGGATCTGTATTATTATTATTATTATTATTATTATTATTATTATTATTATTATTATTATTATTATTATTATTATTATTATTATTATTGTCGTCGTCGTCGTCGTCGTCGTTCTTCTTCTTCTTCTTCTTCTTCTTCTTCTTCTTCTACTTCTTCTTCTTCTTGTTATAATAGAATATAATAATATTATATATATATATTATATATGTTATATATATTAGATATGTAAACTATATATAAGATATACATTAGATGATGATGACGCATGATAATATGTAGATAATAATAATAACAATACACAATACAATAAATACAATAATAATACAATACAATGTAACAATAAGACTATATACCACCCTCCCCCAGAGGGCTCAGGGCGATGTACAACACAGAATAATAGATAGAACAATTTAACACAGCCAACATACAATCATAGAAATAGGCTCTATTCACATTAAAACTATTTAAAAAAACCCTTTAAAACAGCGATCCAATTACAATATAAACAGCAAATACCACAGATAGCGTCCAACAGCTAAGACCCTCCTAAGAGGGGAACAGCAGGATCCACCGTTGTTAAAGAACCACCCAGTTTAAAGAAAGAGAGGCTGAACATCACCTTTTCAGTTCTGGAAGGACTGGACTTGTACTTTCTTGTTGCTTTCAGAGTAGTCCTGCAAAGTGTGTGTGTGCGTGTATTAAGTACAATCAAGTTACTTCCGACTTACGGCAACCCTACGAATCAGTGTCCCTCAAATCTTCCCATCAGTAAGAGCCTTGCTCATGCCGTGCAAACTGAGGGACACTGCTTCCTTGCCTGAGTCAATCCATCTCATTTTGGAGCATTTTCACTGCTCTTAACCGCTACACCACCAGTCGCCACAAATCCCACTTGGCTGCAGGCAGCCAAGAAGACCCTGGAGCCATCCTGAGAGAGTTGGAATGACCTTAGAATTATTCCTAGTGTCAAGTTGTAGGACAGTGATGGCGAACCTTTTCGAGACTGAGTGCCCAAATTGCAACCCAAAACCCACTTATTTATTGCAAAGTGCCAACACGGCAATTTAATACTGAGGTTTGAGTTTAGAAAAAACGGTTGGCTCCGAGGCATGTGTTACTTGGGAGTAAGCTTGGTGGTAGTTGGTGGCTTTGCTTTGAAGCAACCATGCAACTCTTCCAATGGGTGAACCACGACCCTAGTAGGGTTTACTCAGAAGCAAGCCCCATTGACAGCAACCAAGCTTACTCCCAGGTAAAGGATCGTGCTTTAGTTCTTCACATGAAAATCAGTGGGATTTAACTGCGCTTAACAGGGTTACCTACACTGCTTCCCCAAAACTAAGTCTTAGGTTTAATGCCAATAATTGATCCCAGCGGCCCAGGCCAGCCTAGATGTGTGGGGGAGGGGGTGACTCTGTTTGCGCGTGCCCACGGAGAGGGCTTTGAGTTCCACCTCTGGCACCCGTGCCATAGGTTCACCACCACTGTTGTAGGACAACCACCACCACCCCTTCCCTGATGTATCCCATCCTTCTGATGGGGACTTTATGATCCTCCCCCCCCCCTCCCCAATTTTGTTTATGCTTTAAAGGCTTTCCAACTTTCTAGCACTGGGGAATGTTTTCCCCGTCGGTTTATTGTGGAGAAACTCTGAACGTTTGCCCAGTTTTCTAGGAGGCATCACCTTCTGACGAAGAGCCCAGCCAGGTCTGTTGGGTCTCCTTGCCCAGTCGTCTTGGACTGCACCGTCTGTCACGCGTCCAGCGTGCCACTGCAGTATTACGCTGCAGGAAAACGTTGGCATGGCCGGCCAGCCACCTTTCTGGCAACCTTCTAACTGATTAGCCCCCGTTAGATTTCCAGGAACTCCATCTGAAAAATCACCACTTTGGACAGGGGACTGTGTAGAGATACCTTTCGGGCAGAAAAATCACACAGCACGTGACCATTTTGGTTTCCGTAAATGCGTGTGTTCGTAAGTGGCATGAGTAGGAGCTGGTTGGCCTGCTAGGAAATGTGTGTTGCAGCAAGAGTAGCCATCCCATGTCCAAATGATCAGGTCAGGCCTGCCTTGGATCTGAACCTACTTTTGGGTCAAAGAAAGCACACCATGTGCGCCCGTTTCCCCTTTCCAGTGGGTCACAGCACTTCCTTTGTGCACTTGTGTCTTTCGGAGCTGAGTCCTGTTTTTGTTTGGGACATCCCTGCCTGTTTGCGGTTCCAAAGTCACAAAAGGGAATTCCCTTATGTTTTTGCGAGGCCGTTGTTTAAAAAGCGGACCCCTGCCAGCTCCCGAGCAACCGCAGAGTTTCTCTCCCCCCCGCCCCCAGCAATCTGTTGCTTTAGTTGCGGTAAAAGGGATGGAGGACAGAATTCCTGCAGCAGCAGCCCTTGCCTAGCTCTGGAAGCTTTGATTTCAGAGAGTGATGCCGGTGGTAAAATCGCCCTGCATCTCGTCTCTGTGTTTGTGGGAACGCTCTGCGCATAGCACCGGTGCCTGGGTCGGGGTCAGCCCAATTCCACGTGTGGTAGGGGTCTGGGAGAGGTCAGGTGCTTGTTCCAGAACGGCTTGCCTGCCGACTGTGATTCAGCTCGGTACCCTGCTGACTAGTTTCAGTGCGCGCGTGTGTGTGTGTGTGAGTGTGTGTGTGTCCACTTTAAGAGGGTTCATCTGCAATGCAGCTGTTAGCTGGGAAGTTCTGTAAATCAAGACTGGAGTGTGTCGTGCGCCCTCCCGCCCGCCTGCAGTTCTGGCTGGATCCTTGTTGCAGCAGCAAAAAAAAGTGCAGAGGAACTGGCGTGTGCGTGCACAGACCCACACGCTTTCTCTTGCAGGGGGGAGCCTCGAGGAGGGAGCTCTCAGCACCACAACTTGCTAACCCGAGCCCTCCTAGTTGCGCCTGCCTCTGCCGTGGATGTTCTGGCTGGAAGACATGCGAATAGCACCGTGGAGAAGAGCTGTGGCGCCGGGAAACCCTGTTGCGCTCAGCACCACCCTCCCCTCTCTTTCTTAGTACCCCCCCAACCCATGTTGGACAACTTGCTGGTGCCGTTAGGCTGTCTGCGGCTCCTCTCTTTCTTTCGAAGTTGGATTCTAGGGAAGGTCGTCCCCAGGAACTGAAGCAACACCGCAGCCGCAGCATTTGAGGGCCAGCTTCTTTCTCTTCCCCTCCTCGCTCAGCTTGCAAAGGGGCATCCAGATTCGCAGCAGTAAATCAGATGCTGACTGTTAGTGACCAGTGACCAGTGACCAGTGTTGGTGGACGCAGGGTTGGCTGCCCGCACAACTGCCCCTTTATGGGTGTGAGAAGCGGTTGCTGCGCCCGCACCGTTTGAAAGATGCTGCTTTCCCAACTGATGGGGCGCGCTTTGGTGACTACCCCTTCTGGTAGTCCCCATAACATTTGAGGGACCTGCCACCCCCCTCTGGGAGAGGGTTTAGTGACCGGACGCCAGGAACTGTATATTGCAGTGGTGGTGAACCTTTGGCACTCCAGATGTTATGGACTACAATTCCCATCAGCCCCTGCCAGCATGGCCAATTGTAGTCCATAACATCTGGAGTGCCAAAGGTTCGCCACCACAGGTATATTGGAACGCTGTGTTTTACGGGGTTTTTTGTTGTTTTAATTCTAATAGAGCCGTGAGTTCTTATATTGTACATTGTTGATGTTTTAAATTGTGCTCTACTTATATGATGTGAACCGCCCAGAGCCCTTTGGGGGAGGGCAGTATACAAAATTAATAAATAACTATTATTATTTTTATTTTATTTTATTTTATTTTATTTAACTTAATATACCGCCCCATCCCGAAGGGGCTCTGGGCGGTGTACATCATAAAATATCATACATAAAACATCATAATATATTCGCTAGAGGAGCGAATCAAAATTATAATTAACATCTACACTCCATCACTCTAAATCCATTTAAAACAGCAGTTATTTCTTAGTACAGGCATCCCACGAAACCCTGACTTAAAACCTAACCCTCCCAGAGGAGAGGGGGGGAAAACAGTGGGTCCTGGTGATGTTAAGGGCCCCTATATAGCAGAAAGGAATAAAGGGGGGCACACTCAGCGGCTGGTCTCTCCAAAGGCCCAGTGGAACAACTCAGTCTTACAGGCCCTCTTGAGAGTCGCCGAGATCCATGGGGCCAGAAAACTGGAGGAAGAGTGTTCCACCAGGCGAGGGGCCGAAACCATAAAGGCCAGCCCTGACAGTGGAGAGCAACCCGCATCATTTAGGGGCCAGGGACCTCCAGTAGGTTGGCCTCTGCTGAACGTACAACAACAACAGCTGCTACTGCTGCTGCTGCTGGATTTGGTGCGTAGTTCAGAGGGTGACTTTGCAGGCGGCCTGGTTTTGAAGGAAGCAAACAAGAGCCACGCCTCCTGTGGAATTATTTCTGCGTCTATTGCTTGCGCATCTCGCTGGCAGGAGGTTACCCAAGCTGTGTGGAAGCAGAGAGGGGTGTTCCTTCTGGCTTCCTTCCCAAGTTGCAGCTGGTGGATTCTGCACGTCGCAGGTATAATGTCTTTGAAAAGCTTTTTGGGGAAGAACTTGGCACAGCTGACTTCCCCAAACTTAGTTGTATTCCTCTCAACCTGGGTTTTTCAAAAATCGCTACACCAGCCATCTTTTCCCCGCAGCTGGGGCTGAGGACAATTCCTGCCTGCCGTGCGAACACAAGCAGGCAGGAAAAGCTTTATTTCTCCTGCCCAAACCTCTCACTTTTGTGACTGCTGCTTGCGCCCGCTGTTTTGCTGACTGCAGCAGATTCTCCACGGAGATTCCCCACGGAGGTTTGCTCTGCTTGCAGCTCGTCTGTTTGCTATTCCACTGTAAAAAGTAGAGGAACAAAAAAAAGTTTGCCTAGCGATCCCATGCACGTGTCGTTTTGTTTTGTTTTGTTTTGAGGGGGATGTCTGTGATGATTAGAGAAACTGCAGTAGATACATATTTGTTTCACCGTATCTTTGCAGACATCCCCCTGGAAACAAACAAAAAAAGGGAGAAAAACAACGCATCCACGGGATCACTGGGCAAAACAAACTTTATCAATCTACTGGTGGTTGTGGGTTTCCCAGGCTATGTGGTTGCATTCTTCTCTCTGTGATACACCTCTGAAGATGCCAGCCACAGATGCAGGCTAAATGTTAGAAACAAGATCACGGCCACACAGCCCGGAAAGCCCACAACAACCGGTTGAATCCGGCCGTGAAAGCCTTCAACAATACATTTATGAATCTACTTTTTACAGTGAAATAGCAAACAGATGATCTGCCAGCGACAGGGAATCTTCACGGAGACCCTGCTGCAGCACACAAAATGGTGGGCGCCGCTGTGAAATTGACCAGAGCTCTGTGCAGCAGGCAGGAAAAAAGATCCGTTTTGACTGACAACGCTTGTGTTCTCCTGCGCTGTGGGAACACAAAATGCCAAAACAGATCTTTTTATAACATCCTAAAGACATTATATTTATGCTGTGCGGAATTTGCCACAGAGCACCAGGAGATGCTTCATTAGTACTAGTGGTGTAATTCCTCCCTCCTGTGTGGCCTCGAACTGTAGTGTTTTAAGGGGGGGGTGACTTCTTTGTGCACCCTCTCGTGGCTTCTGGTACATTTATAGAGCTCCATTCTCTGCGTTCTTTCCTGCTCTTCAAATTCCAGTCTGCTTATCCTGTCCTGGCTAAAGGAGATGTCTCTATACCCGGTTTGGAGGAATCCTTTGAGAGCTTACGGCAGGTTGCCCATTCCACCTTCTTGTCTTCGATCTCATCTTGCTCCTTGTCCTTCACTCCCAGTCTCTCCTGAATGTCAGAGACCTGCTTTCTGTCTCCTGTCCTGCAAATTCCTTTGGGCCTCCTGCACCACATTGGGGCTGTCAGATCAGCCTTTGCGGAAGCTTCTGGCGAGGGAGCTCGTTGCGGTGATAAATTGTGTTTCTGTTCCCCCTCTGGTTTGCTTCTGAATTCTCGTCTGACCTGGGGGACGTGTTCTTGAACCTCCTGCTCTGCTAATGCAAAGTTGTGTGGCTTCACTGGGAAAATGTGTTTCTCCTTTCAAGCTTGTGGAATCTTGGTGGGATGGCCCAGGCCATGGGGTGGGGGGGGGGGGGGGTGGGGGGGGGGGGGGGTGGGGGGGGGGGGGGGTGGGGGGGGGGGGGGGTGGGGGGGGGGGGGGGTGGGGGGGGGGGGGGGTGGGGGGGGGGGGGGGTGGGGGGGGGGGGGGGTGGGGGGGGGGGGGGGTGGGGGGGGGGGGGGGTGGGGGGGGGGGGGGGTGGGGGGGGGGGGGGGTGGGGGGGGGGGGGGGTGGGGGGGGGGGGGGGTGGGGGGGGGGGGGGGTGGGGGGGGGGGGGGGTGGGGGGGGGGGGGGGTGGGGGGGGGGGGGGGTGGGGGGGGGGGGGGGTGGGGGGGGGGGGGGGTGGGGGGGGGGGGGGGTGGGGGGGGGGGGGGGTGGGGGGGGGGGGGGGTGGGGGGGGGGGGGGGTGGGGGGGGGGGGGGGTGGGGGGGGGGGGGGGTGGGGGGGGGGGGGGGTGGGGGGGGGGGGGGGTGGGGGGGGGGGGGGGTGGGGGGGGGGGGGGGTGGGGGGGGGGGGGGGTGGGGGGGGGGGGGGGTGGGGGGGGGGGGGGGTGGGGGGGGGGGGGGGTGGGGGGGGGGGGGGGTGGGGGGGGGGGGGGGTGGGGGGGGGGGGGGGTGGGGGGGGGGGGGGGTGGGGGGGGGGGGGGGTGGGGGGGGGGGGGGGTGGGGGGGGGGGGGGGTGGGGGGGGGGGGGGGTGGGGGGGGGGGGGGGTGGGGGGGGGGGGGGGTGGGGGGGGGGGGGGGTGGGGGGGGGGGGGGGTGGGGGGGGGGGGGGGTGGGGGGGGGGGGGGGTGGGGGGGGGGGGGGGTGGGGGGGGGGGGGGGTGGGGGGGGGGGGGGGTGGGGGGGGGGGGGGGTGGGGGGGGGGGGGGGTGGGGGGGGGGGGGGGTGGGGGGGGGGGGGGGTGGGGGGGGGGGGGGGTGGGGGGGGGGGGGGGTGGGGGGGGGGGGGGGTGGGGGGGGGGGGGGGTGGGGGGGGGGGGGGGTGGGGGGGGGGGGGGGTGGGGGGGGGGGGGGGTGGGGGGGGGGGGGGGTGGGGGGGGGGGGGGGTGGGGGGGGGGGGGGGTGGGGGGGGGGGGGGGTGGGGGGGGGGGGGGGTGGGGGGGGGGGGGGGTGGGGGGGGGGGGGGGTGGGGGGGGGGGGGGGTGGGGGGGGGGGGGGGTGGGGGGGGGGGGGGGTGGGGGGGGGGGGGGGTGGGGGGGGGGGGGGGTGGGGGGGGGGGGGGGTGGGGGGGGGGGGGGGTGGGGGGGGGGGGGGGTGGGGGGGGGGGGGGGTGGGGGGGGGGGGGGGTGGGGGGGGGGGGGGGTGGGGGGGGGGGGGGGTGGGGGGGGGGGGGGGTGGGGGGGGGGGGGGGTGGGGGGGGGGGGGGGTGGGGGGGGGGGGGGGTGGGGGGGGGGGGGGGTGGGGGGGGGGGGGGGTGGGGGGGGGGGGGGGTGGGGGGGGGGGGGGGTGGGGGGGGGGGGGGGTGGGGGGGGGGGGGGGTGGGGGGGGGGGGGGGTGGGGGGGGGGGGGGGTGGGGGGGGGGGGGGGTGGGGGGGGGGGGGGGTGGGGGGGGGGGGGGGTGGGGGGGGGGGGGGGTGGGGGGGGGGGGGGGTGGGGGGGGGGGGGGGTGGGGGGGGGGGGGGGTGGGGGGGGGGGGGGGTGGGGGGGGGGGGGGGTGGGGGGGGGGGGGGGTGGGGGGGGGGGGGGGTGGGGGGGGGGGGGGGTGGGGGGGGGGGGGGGTGGGGGGGGGGGGGGGTGGGGGGGGGGGGGGGTGGGGGGGGGGGGGGGTGGGGGGGGGGGGGGGTGGGGGGGGGGGGGGGTGGGGGGGGGGGGGGGTGGGGGGGGGGGGGGGTGGGGGGGGGGGGGGGTGGGGGGGGGGGGGGGTGGGGGGGGGGGGGGGTGGGGGGGGGGGGGGGTGGGGGGGGGGGGGGGTGGGGGGGGGGGGGGGTGGGGGGGGGGGGGGGTGGGGGGGGGGGGGGGTGGGGGGGGGGGGGGGTGGGGGGGGGGGGGGGTGGGGGGGGGGGGGGGTGGGGGGGGGGGGGGGTGGGGGGGGGGGGGGGTGGGGGGGGGGGGGGGTGGGGGGGGGGGGGGGTGGGGGGGGGGGGGGGTGGGGGGGGGGGGGGGTGGGGGGGGGGGGGGGTGGGGGGGGGGGGGGGTGGGGGGGGGGGGGGGTGGGGGGGGGGGGGGGTGGGGGGGGGGGGGGGTGGGGGGGGGGGGGGGTGGGGGGGGGGGGGGGTGGGGGGGGGGGGGGGTGGGGGGGGGGGGGGGTGGGGGGGGGGGGGGGTGGGGGGGGGGGGGGGTGGGGGGGGGGGGGGGTGGGGGGGGGGGGGGGTGGGGGGGGGGGGGGGTGGGGGGGGGGGGGGGTGGGGGGGGGGGGGGGTGGGGGGGGGGGGGGGTGGGGGGGGGGGGGGGTGGGGGGGGGGGGGGGTGGGGGGGGGGGGGGGTGGGGGGGGGGGGGGGTGGGGGGGGGGGGGGGTGGGGGGGGGGGGGGGTGGGGGGGGGGGGGGGTGGGGGGGGGGGGGGGTGGGGGGGGGGGGGGGTGGGGGGGGGGGGGGGTGGGGGGGGGGGGGGGTGGGGGGGGGGGGGGGTGGGGGGGGGGGGGGGTGGGGGGGGGGGGGGGTGGGGGGGGGGGGGGGTGGGGGGGGGGGGGGGTGGGGGGGGGGGGGGGTGGGGGGGGGGGGGGGTGGGGGGGGGGGGGGGTGGGGGGGGGGGGGGGTGGGGGGGGGGGGGGGTGGGGGGGGGGGGGGGTGGGGGGGGGGGGGGGTGGGGGGGGGGGGGGGTGGGGGGGGGGGGGGGTGGGGGGGGGGGGGGGTGGGGGGGGGGGGGGGTGGGGGGGGGGGGGGGTGGGGGGGGGGGGGGGTGGGGGGGGGGGGGGGTGGGGGGGGGGGGGGGTGGGGGGGGGGGGGGGTGGGGGGGGGGGGGGGTGGGGGGGGGGGGGGGTGGGGGGGGGGGGGGGTGGGGGGGGGGGGGGGTGGGGGGGGGGGGGGGTGGGGGGGGGGGGGGGTGGGGGGGGGGGGGGGTGGGGGGGGGGGGGGGTGGGGGGGGGGGGGGGTGGGGGGGGGGGGGGGTGGGGGGGGGGGGGGGTGGGGGGGGGGGGGGGTGGGGGGGGGGGGGGGTGGGGGGGGGGGGGGGTGGGGGGGGGGGGGGGTGGGGGGGGGGGGGGGTGGGGGGGGGGGGGGGTGGGGGGGGGGGGGGGTGGGGGGGGGGGGGGGTGGGGGGGGGGGGGGGTGGGGGGGGGGGGGGGTGGGGGGGGGGGGGGGTGGGGGGGGGGGGGGGTGGGGGGGGGGGGGGGTGGGGGGGGGGGGGGGTGGGGGGGGGGGGGGGTGGGGGGGGGGGGGGGTGGGGGGGGGGGGGGGTGGGGGGGGGGGGGGGTGGGGGGGGGGGGGGGTGGGGGGGGGGGGGGGTGGGGGGGGGGGGGGGTGGGGGGGGGGGGGGGTGGGGGGGGGGGGGGGTGGGGGGGGGGGGGGGTGGGGGGGGGGGGGGGTGGGGGGGGGGGGGGGTGGGGGGGGGGGGGGGTGGGGGGGGGGGGGGGTGGGGGGGGGGGGGGGTGGGGGGGGGGGGGGGTGGGGGGGGGGGGGGGTGGGGGGGGGGGGGGGTGGGGGGGGGGGGGGGTGGGGGGGGGGGGGGGTGGGGGGGGGGGGGGGTGGGGGGGGGGGGGGGTGGGGGGGGGGGGGGGTGGGGGGGGGGGGGGGTGGGGGGGGGGGGGGGTGGGGGGGGGGGGGGGTGGGGGGGGGGGGGGGTGGGGGGGGGGGGGGGTGGGGGGGGGGGGGGGTGGGGGGGGGGGGGGGTGGGGGGGGGGGGGGGTGGGGGGGGGGGGGGGTGGGGGGGGGGGGGGGTGGGGGGGGGGGGGGGTGGGGGGGGGGGGGGGTGGGGGGGGGGGGGGGTGGGGGGGGGGGGGGGTGGGGGGGGGGGGGGGTGGGGGGGGGGGGGGGTGGGGGGGGGGGGGGGTGGGGGGGGGGGGGGGTGGGGGGGGGGGGGGGTGGGGGGGGGGGGGGGTGGGGGGGGGGGGGGGTGGGGGGGGGGGGGGGTGGGGGGGGGGGGGGGTGGGGGGGGGGGGGGGTGGGGGGGGGGGGGGGTGGGGGGGGGGGGGGGTGGGGGGGGGGGGGGGTGGGGGGGGGGGGGGGTGGGGGGGGGGGGGGGTGGGGGGGGGGGGGGGTGGGGGGGGGGGGGGGTGGGGGGGGGGGGGGGTGGGGGGGGGGGGGGGTGGGGGGGGGGGGGGGTGGGGGGGGGGGGGGGTGGGGGGGGGGGGGGGTGGGGGGGGGGGGGGGTGGGGGGGGGGGGGGGTGGGGGGGGGGGGGGGTGGGGGGGGGGGGGGGTGGGGGGGGGGGGGGGTGGGGGGGGGGGGGGGTGGGGGGGGGGGGGGGTGGGGGGGGGGGGGGGTGGGGGGGGGGGGGGGTGGGGGGGGGGGGGGGTGGGGGGGGGGGGGGGTGGGGGGGGGGGGGGGTGGGGGGGGGGGGGGGTGGGGGGGGGGGGGGGTGGGGGGGGGGGGGGGTGGGGGGGGGGGGGGGTGGGGGGGGGGGGGGGTGGGGGGGGGGGGGGGTGGGGGGGGGGGGGGGTGGGGGGGGGGGGGGGTGGGGGGGGGGGGGGGTGGGGGGGGGGGGGGGTGGGGGGGGGGGGGGGTGGGGGGGGGGGGGGGTGGGGGGGGGGGGGGGTGGGGGGGGGGGGGGGTGGGGGGGGGGGGGGGTGGGGGGGGGGGGGGGTGGGGGGGGGGGGGGGTGGGGGGGGGGGGGGGTGGGGGGGGGGGGGGGTGGGGGGGGGGGGGGGTGGGGGGGGGGGGGGGTGGGGGGGGGGGGGGGTGGGGGGGGGGGGGGGTGGGGGGGGGGGGGGGTGGGGGGGGGGGGGGGTGGGGGGGGGGGGGGGTGGGGGGGGGGGGGGGTGGGGGGGGGGGGGGGTGGGGGGGGGGGGGGGTGGGGGGGGGGGGGGGTGGGGGGGGGGGGGGGTGGGGGGGGGGGGGGGTGGGGGGGGGGGGGGGTGGGGGGGGGGGGGGGTGGGGGGGGGGGGGGGTGGGGGGGGGGGGGGGTGGGGGGGGGGGGGGGTGGGGGGGGGGGGGGGTGGGGGGGGGGGGGGGTGGGGGGGGGGGGGGGTGGGGGGGGGGGGGGGTGGGGGGGGGGGGGGGTGGGGGGGGGGGGGGGTGGGGGGGGGGGGGGGTGGGGGGGGGGGGGGGTGGGGGGGGGGGGGGGTGGGGGGGGGGGGGGGTGGGGGGGGGGGGGGGTGGGGGGGGGGGGGGGTGGGGGGGGGGGGGGGTGGGGGGGGGGGGGGGTGGGGGGGGGGGGGGGTGGGGGGGGGGGGGGGTGGGGGGGGGGGGGGGTGGGGGGGGGGGGGGGTGGGGGGGGGGGGGGGTGGGGGGGGGGGGGGGTGGGGGGGGGGGGGGGTGGGGGGGGGGGGGGGTGGGGGGGGGGGGGGGTGGGGGGGGGGGGGGGTGGGGGGGGGGGGGGGTGGGGGGGGGGGGGGGTGGGGGGGGGGGGGGGTGGGGGGGGGGGGGGGTGGGGGGGGGGGGGGGTGGGGGGGGGGGGGGGTGGGGGGGGGGGGGGGTGGGGGGGGGGGGGGGTGGGGGGGGGGGGGGGTGGGGGGGGGGGGGGGTGGGGGGGGGGGGGGGTGGGGGGGGGGGGGGGTGGGGGGGGGGGGGGGTGGGGGGGGGGGGGGGTGGGGGGGGGGGGGGGTGGGGGGGGGGGGGGGTGGGGGGGGGGGGGGGTGGGGGGGGGGGGGGGTGGGGGGGGGGGGGGGTGGGGGGGGGGGGGGGTGGGGGGGGGGGGGGGTGGGGGGGGGGGGGGGTGGGGGGGGGGGGGGGTGGGGGGGGGGGGGGGTGGGGGGGGGGGGGGGTGGGGGGGGGGGGGGGTGGGGGGGGGGGGGGGTGGGGGGGGGGGGGGGTGGGGGGGGGGGGGGGTGGGGGGGGGGGGGGGTGGGGGGGGGGGGGGGTGGGGGGGGGGGGGGGTGGGGGGGGGGGGGGGTGGGGGGGGGGGGGGGTGGGGGGGGGGGGGGGTGGGGGGGGGGGGGGGTGGGGGGGGGGGGGGGTGGGGGGGGGGGGGGGTGGGGGGGGGGGGGGGTGGGGGGGGGGGGGGGTGGGGGGGGGGGGGGGTGGGGGGGGGGGGGGGTGGGGGGGGGGGGGGGTGGGGGGGGGGGGGGGTGGGGGGGGGGGGGGGTGGGGGGGGGGGGGGGTGGGGGGGGGGGGGGGTGGGGGGGGGGGGGGGTGGGGGGGGGGGGGGGTGGGGGGGGGGGGGGGTGGGGGGGGGGGGGGGTGGGGGGGGGGGGGGGTGGGGGGGGGGGGGGGTGGGGGGGGGGGGGGGTGGGGGGGGGGGGGGGTGGGGGGGGGGGGGGGTGGGGGGGGGGGGGGGTGGGGGGGGGGGGGGGTGGGGGGGGGGGGGGGTGGGGGGGGGGGGGGGTGGGGGGGGGGGGGGGTGGGGGGGGGGGGGGGTGGGGGGGGGGGGGGGTGGGGGGGGGGGGGGGTGGGGGGGGGGGGGGGTGGGGGGGGGGGGGGGTGGGGGGGGGGGGGGGTGGGGGGGGGGGGGGGTGGGGGGGGGGGGGGGTGGGGGGGGGGGGGGGTGGGGGGGGGGGGGGGTGGGGGGGGGGGGGGGTGGGGGGGGGGGGGGGTGGGGGGGGGGGGGGGTGGGGGGGGGGGGGGGTGGGGGGGGGGGGGGGTGGGGGGGGGGGGGGGTGGGGGGGGGGGGGGGTGGGGGGGGGGGGGGGTGGGGGGGGGGGGGGGTGGGGGGGGGGGGGGGTGGGGGGGGGGGGGGGTGGGGGGGGGGGGGGGTGGGGGGGGGGGGGGGTGGGGGGGGGGGGGGGTGGGGGGGGGGGGGGGTGGGGGGGGGGGGGGGTGGGGGGGGGGGGGGGTGGGGGGGGGGGGGGGTGGGGGGGGGGGGGGGTGGGGGGGGGGGGGGGTGGGGGGGGGGGGGGGTGGGGGGGGGGGGGGGTGGGGGGGGGGGGGGGTGGGGGGGGGGGGGGGTGGGGGGGGGGGGGGGTGGGGGGGGGGGGGGGTGGGGGGGGGGGGGGGTGGGGGGGGGGGGGGGTGGGGGGGGGGGGGGGTGGGGGGGGGGGGGGGTGGGGGGGGGGGGGGGTGGGGGGGGGGGGGGGTGGGGGGGGGGGGGGGTGGGGGGGGGGGGGGGTGGGGGGGGGGGGGGGTGGGGGGGGGGGGGGGTGGGGGGGGGGGGGGGTGGGGGGGGGGGGGGGTGGGGGGGGGGGGGGGTGGGGGGGGGGGGGGGTGGGGGGGGGGGGGGGTGGGGGGGGGGGGGGGTGGGGGGGGGGGGGGGTGGGGGGGGGGGGGGGTGGGGGGGGGGGGGGGTGGGGGGGGGGGGGGGTGGGGGGGGGGGGGGGTGGGGGGGGGGGGGGGTGGGGGGGGGGGGGGGTGGGGGGGGGGGGGGGTGGGGGGGGGGGGGGGTGGGGGGGGGGGGGGGTGGGGGGGGGGGGGGGTGGGGGGGGGGGGGGGTGGGGGGGGGGGGGGGTGGGGGGGGGGGGGGGTGGGGGGGGGGGGGGGTGGGGGGGGGGGGGGGTGGGGGGGGGGGGGGGTGGGGGGGGGGGGGGGTGGGGGGGGGGGGGGGTGGGGGGGGGGGGGGGTGGGGGGGGGGGGGGGTGGGGGGGGGGGGGGGTGGGGGGGGGGGGGGGTGGGGGGGGGGGGGGGTGGGGGGGGGGGGGGGTGGGGGGGGGGGGGGGTGGGGGGGGGGGGGGGTGGGGGGGGGGGGGGGTGGGGGGGGGGGGGGGTGGGGGGGGGGGGGGGTGGGGGGGGGGGGGGGTGGGGGGGGGGGGGGGTGGGGGGGGGGGGGGGTGGGGGGGGGGGGGGGTGGGGGGGGGGGGGGGTGGGGGGGGGGGGGGGTGGGGGGGGGGGGGGGTGGGGGGGGGGGGGGGTGGGGGGGGGGGGGGGTGGGGGGGGGGGGGGGTGGGGGGGGGGGGGGGTGGGGGGGGGGGGGGGTGGGGGGGGGGGGGGGTGGGGGGGGGGGGGGGTGGGGGGGGGGGGGGGTGGGGGGGGGGGGGGGTGGGGGGGGGGGGGGGTGGGGGGGGGGGGGGGTGGGGGGGGGGGGGGGTGGGGGGGGGGGGGGGTGGGGGGGGGGGGGGGTGGGGGGGGGGGGGGGTGGGGGGGGGGGGGGGTGGGGGGGGGGGGGGGTGGGGGGGGGGGGGGGTGGGGGGGGGGGGGGGTGGGGGGGGGGGGGGGTGGGGGGGGGGGGGGGTGGGGGGGGGGGGGGGTGGGGGGGGGGGGGGGTGGGGGGGGGGGGGGGTGGGGGGGGGGGGGGGTGGGGGGGGGGGGGGGTGGGGGGGGGGGGGGGTGGGGGGGGGGGGGGGTGGGGGGGGGGGGGGGTGGGGGGGGGGGGGGGTGGGGGGGGGGGGGGGTGGGGGGGGGGGGGGGTGGGGGGGGGGGGGGGTGGGGGGGGGGGGGGGTGGGGGGGGGGGGGGGTGGGGGGGGGGGGGGGTGGGGGGGGGGGGGGGTGGGGGGGGGGGGGGGTGGGGGGGGGGGGGGGTGGGGGGGGGGGGGGGTGGGGGGGGGGGGGGGTGGGGGGGGGGGGGGGTGGGGGGGGGGGGGGGTGGGGGGGGGGGGGGGTGGGGGGGGGGGGGGGTGGGGGGGGGGGGGGGTGGGGGGGGGGGGGGGTGGGGGGGGGGGGGGGTGGGGGGGGGGGGGGGTGGGGGGGGGGGGGGGTGGGGGGGGGGGGGGGTGGGGGGGGGGGGGGGTGGGGGGGGGGGGGGGTGGGGGGGGGGGGGGGTGGGGGGGGGGGGGGGTGGGGGGGGGGGGGGGTGGGGGGGGGGGGGGGTGGGGGGGGGGGGGGGTGGGGGGGGGGGGGGGTGGGGGGGGGGGGGGGTGGGGGGGGGGGGGGGTGGGGGGGGGGGGGGGTGGGGGGGGGGGGGGGTGGGGGGGGGGGGGGGTGGGGGGGGGGGGGGGTGGGGGGGGGGGGGGGTGGGGGGGGGGGGGGGTGGGGGGGGGGGGGGGTGGGGGGGGGGGGGGGTGGGGGGGGGGGGGGGTGGGGGGGGGGGGGGGTGGGGGGGGGGGGGGGTGGGGGGGGGGGGGGGTGGGGGGGGGGGGGGGTGGGGGGGGGGGGGGGTGGGGGGGGGGGGGGGTGGGGGGGGGGGGGGGTGGGGGGGGGGGGGGGTGGGGGGGGGGGGGGGTGGGGGGGGGGGGGGGTGGGGGGGGGGGGGGGTGGGGGGGGGGGGGGGTGGGGGGGGGGGGGGGTGGGGGGGGGGGGGGGTGGGGGGGGGGGGGGGTGGGGGGGGGGGGGGGTGGGGGGGGGGGGGGGTGGGGGGGGGGGGGGGTGGGGGGGGGGGGGGGTGGGGGGGGGGGGGGGTGGGGGGGGGGGGGGGTGGGGGGGGGGGGGGGTGGGGGGGGGGGGGGGTGGGGGGGGGGGGGGGTGGGGGGGGGGGGGGGTGGGGGGGGGGGGGGGTGGGGGGGGGGGGGGGTGGGGGGGGGGGGGGGTGGGGGGGGGGGGGGGTGGGGGGGGGGGGGGGTGGGGGGGGGGGGGGGTGGGGGGGGGGGGGGGTGGGGGGGGGGGGGGGTGGGGGGGGGGGGGGGTGGGGGGGGGGGGGGGTGGGGGGGGGGGGGGGTGGGGGGGGGGGGGGGTGGGGGGGGGGGGGGGTGGGGGGGGGGGGGGGTGGGGGGGGGGGGGGGTGGGGGGGGGGGGGGGTGGGGGGGGGGGGGGGTGGGGGGGGGGGGGGGTGGGGGGGGGGGGGGGTGGGGGGGGGGGGGGGTGGGGGGGGGGGGGGGTGGGGGGGGGGGGGGGTGGGGGGGGGGGGGGGTGGGGGGGGGGGGGGGTGGGGGGGGGGGGGGGTGGGGGGGGGGGGGGGTGGGGGGGGGGGGGGGTGGGGGGGGGGGGGGGTGGGGGGGGGGGGGGGTGGGGGGGGGGGGGGGTGGGGGGGGGGGGGGGTGGGGGGGGGGGGGGGTGGGGGGGGGGGGGGGTGGGGGGGGGGGGGGGTGGGGGGGGGGGGGGGTGGGGGGGGGGGGGGGTGGGGGGGGGGGGGGGTGGGGGGGGGGGGGGGTGGGGGGGGGGGGGGGTGGGGGGGGGGGGGGGTGGGGGGGGGGGGGGGTGGGGGGGGGGGGGGGTGGGGGGGGGGGGGGGTGGGGGGGGGGGGGGGTGGGGGGGGGGGGGGGTGGGGGGGGGGGGGGGTGGGGGGGGGGGGGGGTGGGGGGGGGGGGGGGTGGGGGGGGGGGGGGGTGGGGGGGGGGGGGGGTGGGGGGGGGGGGGGGTGGGGGGGGGGGGGGGTGGGGGGGGGGGGGGGTGGGGGGGGGGGGGGGTGGGGGGGGGGGGGGGTGGGGGGGGGGGGGGGTGGGGGGGGGGGGGGGTGGGGGGGGGGGGGGGTGGGGGGGGGGGGGGGTGGGGGGGGGGGGGGGTGGGGGGGGGGGGGGGTGGGGGGGGGGGGGGGTGGGGGGGGGGGGGGGTGGGGGGGGGGGGGGGTGGGGGGGGGGGGGGGTGGGGGGGGGGGGGGGTGGGGGGGGGGGGGGGTGGGGGGGGGGGGGGGTGGGGGGGGGGGGGGGTGGGGGGGGGGGGGGGTGGGGGGGGGGGGGGGTGGGGGGGGGGGGGGGTGGGGGGGGGGGGGGGTGGGGGGGGGGGGGGGTGGGGGGGGGGGGGGGTGGGGGGGGGGGGGGGTGGGGGGGGGGGGGGGTGGGGGGGGGGGGGGGTGGGGGGGGGGGGGGGTGGGGGGGGGGGGGGGTGGGGGGGGGGGGGGGTGGGGGGGGGGGGGGGTGGGGGGGGGGGGGGGTGGGGGGGGGGGGGGGTGGGGGGGGGGGGGGGTGGGGGGGGGGGGGGGTGGGGGGGGGGGGGGGTGGGGGGGGGGGGGGGTGGGGGGGGGGGGGGGTGGGGGGGGGGGGGGGTGGGGGGGGGGGGGGGTGGGGGGGGGGGGGGGTGGGGGGGGGGGGGGGTGGGGGGGGGGGGGGGTGGGGGGGGGGGGGGGTGGGGGGGGGGGGGGGTGGGGGGGGGGGGGGGTGGGGGGGGGGGGGGGTGGGGGGGGGGGGGGGTGGGGGGGGGGGGGGGTGGGGGGGGGGGGGGGTGGGGGGGGGGGGGGGTGGGGGGGGGGGGGGGTGGGGGGGGGGGGGGGTGGGGGGGGGGGGGGGTGGGGGGGGGGGGGGGTGGGGGGGGGGGGGGGTGGGGGGGGGGGGGGGTGGGGGGGGGGGGGGGTGGGGGGGGGGGGGGGTGGGGGGGGGGGGGGGTGGGGGGGGGGGGGGGTGGGGGGGGGGGGGGGTGGGGGGGGGGGGGGGTGGGGGGGGGGGGGGGTGGGGGGGGGGGGGGGTGGGGGGGGGGGGGGGTGGGGGGGGGGGGGGGTGGGGGGGGGGGGGGGTGGGGGGGGGGGGGGGTGGGGGGGGGGGGGGGTGGGGGGGGGGGGGGGTGGGGGGGGGGGGGGGTGGGGGGGGGGGGGGGTGGGGGGGGGGGGGGGTGGGGGGGGGGGGGGGTGGGGGGGGGGGGGGGTGGGGGGGGGGGGGGGTGGGGGGGGGGGGGGGTGGGGGGGGGGGGGGGTGGGGGGGGGGGGGGGTGGGGGGGGGGGGGGGTGGGGGGGGGGGGGGGTGGGGGGGGGGGGGGGTGGGGGGGGGGGGGGGTGGGGGGGGGGGGGGGTGGGGGGGGGGGGGGGTGGGGGGGGGGGGGGGTGGGGGGGGGGGGGGGTGGGGGGGGGGGGGGGTGGGGGGGGGGGGGGGTGGGGGGGGGGGGGGGTGGGGGGGGGGGGGGGTGGGGGGGGGGGGGGGTGGGGGGGGGGGGGGGTGGGGGGGGGGGGGGGTGGGGGGGGGGGGGGGTGGGGGGGGGGGGGGGTGGGGGGGGGGGGGGGTGGGGGGGGGGGGGGGTGGGGGGGGGGGGGGGTGGGGGGGGGGGGGGGTGGGGGGGGGGGGGGGTGGGGGGGGGGGGGGGTGGGGGGGGGGGGGGGTGGGGGGGGGGGGGGGTGGGGGGGGGGGGGGGTGGGGGGGGGGGGGGGTGGGGGGGGGGGGGGGTGGGGGGGGGGGGGGGTGGGGGGGGGGGGGGGTGGGGGGGGGGGGGGGTGGGGGGGGGGGGGGGTGGGGGGGGGGGGGGGTGGGGGGGGGGGGGGGTGGGGGGGGGGGGGGGTGGGGGGGGGGGGGGGTGGGGGGGGGGGGGGGTGGGGGGGGGGGGGGGTGGGGGGGGGGGGGGGTGGGGGGGGGGGGGGGTGGGGGGGGGGGGGGGTGGGGGGGGGGGGGGGTGGGGGGGGGGGGGGGTGGGGGGGGGGGGGGGTGGGGGGGGGGGGGGGTGGGGGGGGGGGGGGGTGGGGGGGGGGGGGGGTGGGGGGGGGGGGGGGTGGGGGGGGGGGGGGGTGGGGGGGGGGGGGGGTGGGGGGGGGGGGGGGTGGGGGGGGGGGGGGGTGGGGGGGGGGGGGGGTGGGGGGGGGGGGGGGTGGGGGGGGGGGGGGGTGGGGGGGGGGGGGGGTGGGGGGGGGGGGGGGTGGGGGGGGGGGGGGGTGGGGGGGGGGGGGGGTGGGGGGGGGGGGGGGTGGGGGGGGGGGGGGGTGGGGGGGGGGGGGGGTGGGGGGGGGGGGGGGTGGGGGGGGGGGGGGGTGGGGGGGGGGGGGGGTGGGGGGGGGGGGGGGTGGGGGGGGGGGGGGGTGGGGGGGGGGGGGGGTGGGGGGGGGGGGGGGTGGGGGGGGGGGGGGGTGGGGGGGGGGGGGGGTGGGGGGGGGGGGGGGTGGGGGGGGGGGGGGGTGGGGGGGGGGGGGGGTGGGGGGGGGGGGGGGTGGGGGGGGGGGGGGGTGGGGGGGGGGGGGGGTGGGGGGGGGGGGGGGTGGGGGGGGGGGGGGGTGGGGGGGGGGGGGGGTGGGGGGGGGGGGGGGTGGGGGGGGGGGGGGGTGGGGGGGGGGGGGGGTGGGGGGGGGGGGGGGTGGGGGGGGGGGGGGGTGGGGGGGGGGGGGGGTGGGGGGGGGGGGGGGTGGGGGGGGGGGGGGGTGGGGGGGGGGGGGGGTGGGGGGGGGGGGGGGTGGGGGGGGGGGGGGGTGGGGGGGGGGGGGGGTGGGGGGGGGGGGGGGTGGGGGGGGGGGGGGGTGGGGGGGGGGGGGGGTGGGGGGGGGGGGGGGTGGGGGGGGGGGGGGGTGGGGGGGGGGGGGGGTGGGGGGGGGGGGGGGTGGGGGGGGGGGGGGGTGGGGGGGGGGGGGGGTGGGGGGGGGGGGGGGTGGGGGGGGGGGGGGGTGGGGGGGGGGGGGGGTGGGGGGGGGGGGGGGTGGGGGGGGGGGGGGGTGGGGGGGGGGGGGGGTGGGGGGGGGGGGGGGTGGGGGGGGGGGGGGGTGGGGGGGGGGGGGGGTGGGGGGGGGGGGGGGTGGGGGGGGGGGGGGGTGGGGGGGGGGGGGGGTGGGGGGGGGGGGGGGTGGGGGGGGGGGGGGGTGGGGGGGGGGGGGGGTGGGGGGGGGGGGGGGTGGGGGGGGGGGGGGGTGGGGGGGGGGGGGGGTGGGGGGGGGGGGGGGTGGGGGGGGGGGGGGGTGGGGGGGGGGGGGGGTGGGGGGGGGGGGGGGTGGGGGGGGGGGGGGGTGGGGGGGGGGGGGGGTGGGGGGGGGGGGGGGTGGGGGGGGGGGGGGGTGGGGGGGGGGGGGGGTGGGGGGGGGGGGGGGTGGGGGGGGGGGGGGGTGGGGGGGGGGGGGGGTGGGGGGGGGGGGGGGTGGGGGGGGGGGGGGGTGGGGGGGGGGGGGGGTGGGGGGGGGGGGGGGTGGGGGGGGGGGGGGGTGGGGGGGGGGGGGGGTGGGGGGGGGGGGGGGTGGGGGGGGGGGGGGGTGGGGGGGGGGGGGGGTGGGGGGGGGGGGGGGTGGGGGGGGGGGGGGGTGGGGGGGGGGGGGGGTGGGGGGGGGGGGGGGTGGGGGGGGGGGGGGGTGGGGGGGGGGGGGGGTGGGGGGGGGGGGGGGTGGGGGGGGGGGGGGGTGGGGGGGGGGGGGGGTGGGGGGGGGGGGGGGTGGGGGGGGGGGGGGGTGGGGGGGGGGGGGGGTGGGGGGGGGGGGGGGTGGGGGGGGGGGGGGGTGGGGGGGGGGGGGGGTGGGGGGGGGGGGGGGTGGGGGGGGGGGGGGGTGGGGGGGGGGGGGGGTGGGGGGGGGGGGGGGTGGGGGGGGGGGGGGGTGGGGGGGGGGGGGGGTGGGGGGGGGGGGGGGTGGGGGGGGGGGGGGGTGGGGGGGGGGGGGGGTGGGGGGGGGGGGGGGTGGGGGGGGGGGGGGGTGGGGGGGGGGGGGGGTGGGGGGGGGGGGGGGTGGGGGGGGGGGGGGGTGGGGGGGGGGGGGGGTGGGGGGGGGGGGGGGTGGGGGGGGGGGGGGGTGGGGGGGGGGGGGGGTGGGGGGGGGGGGGGGTGGGGGGGGGGGGGGGTGGGGGGGGGGGGGGGTGGGGGGGGGGGGGGGTGGGGGGGGGGGGGGGTGGGGGGGGGGGGGGGTGGGGGGGGGGGGGGGTGGGGGGGGGGGGGGGTGGGGGGGGGGGGGGGTGGGGGGGGGGGGGGGTGGGGGGGGGGGGGGGTGGGGGGGGGGGGGGGTGGGGGGGGGGGGGGGTGGGGGGGGGGGGGGGTGGGGGGGGGGGGGGGTGGGGGGGGGGGGGGGTGGGGGGGGGGGGGGGTGGGGGGGGGGGGGGGTGGGGGGGGGGGGGGGTGGGGGGGGGGGGGGGTGGGGGGGGGGGGGGGTGGGGGGGGGGGGGGGTGGGGGGGGGGGGGGGTGGGGGGGGGGGGGGGTGGGGGGGGGGGGGGGTGGGGGGGGGGGGGGGTGGGGGGGGGGGGGGGTGGGGGGGGGGGGGGGTGGGGGGGGGGGGGGGTGGGGGGGGGGGGGGGTGGGGGGGGGGGGGGGTGGGGGGGGGGGGGGGTGGGGGGGGGGGGGGGTGGGGGGGGGGGGGGGTGGGGGGGGGGGGGGGTGGGGGGGGGGGGGGGTGGGGGGGGGGGGGGGTGGGGGGGGGGGGGGGTGGGGGGGGGGGGGGGTGGGGGGGGGGGGGGGTGGGGGGGGGGGGGGGTGGGGGGGGGGGGGGGTGGGGGGGGGGGGGGGTGGGGGGGGGGGGGGGTGGGGGGGGGGGGGGGTGGGGGGGGGGGGGGGTGGGGGGGGGGGGGGGTGGGGGGGGGGGGGGGTGGGGGGGGGGGGGGGTGGGGGGGGGGGGGGGTGGGGGGGGGGGGGGGTGGGGGGGGGGGGGGGTGGGGGGGGGGGGGGGTGGGGGGGGGGGGGGGTGGGGGGGGGGGGGGGTGGGGGGGGGGGGGGGTGGGGGGGGGGGGGGGTGGGGGGGGGGGGGGGTGGGGGGGGGGGGGGGTGGGGGGGGGGGGGGGTGGGGGGGGGGGGGGGTGGGGGGGGGGGGGGGTGGGGGGGGGGGGGGGTGGGGGGGGGGGGGGGTGGGGGGGGGGGGGGGTGGGGGGGGGGGGGGGTGGGGGGGGGGGGGGGTGGGGGGGGGGGGGGGTGGGGGGGGGGGGGGGTGGGGGGGGGGGGGGGTGGGGGGGGGGGGGGGTGGGGGGGGGGGGGGGTGGGGGGGGGGGGGGGTGGGGGGGGGGGGGGGTGGGGGGGGGGGGGGGTGGGGGGGGGGGGGGGTGGGGGGGGGGGGGGGTGGGGGGGGGGGGGGGTGGGGGGGGGGGGGGGTGGGGGGGGGGGGGGGTGGGGGGGGGGGGGGGTGGGGGGGGGGGGGGGTGGGGGGGGGGGGGGGTGGGGGGGGGGGGGGGTGGGGGGGGGGGGGGGTGGGGGGGGGGGGGGGTGGGGGGGGGGGGGGGTGGGGGGGGGGGGGGGTGGGGGGGGGGGGGGGTGGGGGGGGGGGGGGGTGGGGGGGGGGGGGGGTGGGGGGGGGGGGGGGTGGGGGGGGGGGGGGGTGGGGGGGGGGGGGGGTGGGGGGGGGGGGGGGTGGGGGGGGGGGGGGGTGGGGGGGGGGGGGGGTGGGGGGGGGGGGGGGTGGGGGGGGGGGGGGGTGGGGGGGGGGGGGGGTGGGGGGGGGGGGGGGTGGGGGGGGGGGGGGGTGGGGGGGGGGGGGGGTGGGGGGGGGGGGGGGTGGGGGGGGGGGGGGGTGGGGGGGGGGGGGGGTGGGGGGGGGGGGGGGTGGGGGGGGGGGGGGGTGGGGGGGGGGGGGGGTGGGGGGGGGGGGGGGTGGGGGGGGGGGGGGGTGGGGGGGGGGGGGGGTGGGGGGGGGGGGGGGTGGGGGGGGGGGGGGGTGGGGGGGGGGGGGGGTGGGGGGGGGGGGGGGTGGGGGGGGGGGGGGGTGGGGGGGGGGGGGGGTGGGGGGGGGGGGGGGTGGGGGGGGGGGGGGGTGGGGGGGGGGGGGGGTGGGGGGGGGGGGGGGTGGGGGGGGGGGGGGGTGGGGGGGGGGGGGGGTGGGGGGGGGGGGGGGTGGGGGGGGGGGGGGGTGGGGGGGGGGGGGGGTGGGGGGGGGGGGGGGTGGGGGGGGGGGGGGGTGGGGGGGGGGGGGGGTGGGGGGGGGGGGGGGTGGGGGGGGGGGGGGGTGGGGGGGGGGGGGGGTGGGGGGGGGGGGGGGTGGGGGGGGGGGGGGGTGGGGGGGGGGGGGGGTGGGGGGGGGGGGGGGTGGGGGGGGGGGGGGGTGGGGGGGGGGGGGGGTGGGGGGGGGGGGGGGTGGGGGGGGGGGGGGGTGGGGGGGGGGGGGGGTGGGGGGGGGGGGGGGTGGGGGGGGGGGGGGGTGGGGGGGGGGGGGGGTGGGGGGGGGGGGGGGTGGGGGGGGGGGGGGGTGGGGGGGGGGGGGGGTGGGGGGGGGGGGGGGTGGGGGGGGGGGGGGGTGGGGGGGGGGGGGGGTGGGGGGGGGGGGGGGTGGGGGGGGGGGGGGGTGGGGGGGGGGGGGGGTGGGGGGGGGGGGGGGTGGGGGGGGGGGGGGGTGGGGGGGGGGGGGGGTGGGGGGGGGGGGGGGTGGGGGGGGGGGGGGGTGGGGGGGGGGGGGGGTGGGGGGGGGGGGGGGTGGGGGGGGGGGGGGGTGGGGGGGGGGGGGGGTGGGGGGGGGGGGGGGTGGGGGGGGGGGGGGGTGGGGGGGGGGGGGGGTGGGGGGGGGGGGGGGTGGGGGGGGGGGGGGGTGGGGGGGGGGGGGGGTGGGGGGGGGGGGGGGTGGGGGGGGGGGGGGGTGGGGGGGGGGGGGGGTGGGGGGGGGGGGGGGTGGGGGGGGGGGGGGGTGGGGGGGGGGGGGGGTGGGGGGGGGGGGGGGTGGGGGGGGGGGGGGGTGGGGGGGGGGGGGGGTGGGGGGGGGGGGGGGTGGGGGGGGGGGGGGGTGGGGGGGGGGGGGGGTGGGGGGGGGGGGGGGTGGGGGGGGGGGGGGGTGGGGGGGGGGGGGGGTGGGGGGGGGGGGGGGTGGGGGGGGGGGGGGGTGGGGGGGGGGGGGGGTGGGGGGGGGGGGGGGTGGGGGGGGGGGGGGGTGGGGGGGGGGGGGGGTGGGGGGGGGGGGGGGTGGGGGGGGGGGGGGGTGGGGGGGGGGGGGGGTGGGGGGGGGGGGGGGTGGGGGGGGGGGGGGGTGGGGGGGGGGGGGGGTGGGGGGGGGGGGGGGTGGGGGGGGGGGGGGGTGGGGGGGGGGGGGGGTGGGGGGGGGGGGGGGTGGGGGGGGGGGGGGGTGGGGGGGGGGGGGGGTGGGGGGGGGGGGGGGTGGGGGGGGGGGGGGGTGGGGGGGGGGGGGGGTGGGGGGGGGGGGGGGTGGGGGGGGGGGGGGGTGGGGGGGGGGGGGGGTGGGGGGGGGGGGGGGTGGGGGGGGGGGGGGGTGGGGGGGGGGGGGGGTGGGGGGGGGGGGGGGTGGGGGGGGGGGGGGGTGGGGGGGGGGGGGGGTGGGGGGGGGGGGGGGTGGGGGGGGGGGGGGGTGGGGGGGGGGGGGGGTGGGGGGGGGGGGGGGTGGGGGGGGGGGGGGGTGGGGGGGGGGGGGGGTGGGGGGGGGGGGGGGTGGGGGGGGGGGGGGGTGGGGGGGGGGGGGGGTGGGGGGGGGGGGGGGTGGGGGGGGGGGGGGGTGGGGGGGGGGGGGGGTGGGGGGGGGGGGGGGTGGGGGGGGGGGGGGGTGGGGGGGGGGGGGGGTGGGGGGGGGGGGGGGTGGGGGGGGGGGGGGGTGGGGGGGGGGGGGGGTGGGGGGGGGGGGGGGTGGGGGGGGGGGGGGGTGGGGGGGGGGGGGGGTGGGGGGGGGGGGGGGTGGGGGGGGGGGGGGGTGGGGGGGGGGGGGGGTGGGGGGGGGGGGGGGTGGGGGGGGGGGGGGGTGGGGGGGGGGGGGGGTGGGGGGGGGGGGGGGTGGGGGGGGGGGGGGGTGGGGGGGGGGGGGGGTGGGGGGGGGGGGGGGTGGGGGGGGGGGGGGGTGGGGGGGGGGGGGGGTGGGGGGGGGGGGGGGTGGGGGGGGGGGGGGGTGGGGGGGGGGGGGGGTGGGGGGGGGGGGGGGTGGGGGGGGGGGGGGGTGGGGGGGGGGGGGGGTGGGGGGGGGGGGGGGTGGGGGGGGGGGGGGGTGGGGGGGGGGGGGGGTGGGGGGGGGGGGGGGTGGGGGGGGGGGGGGGTGGGGGGGGGGGGGGGTGGGGGGGGGGGGGGGTGGGGGGGGGGGGGGGTGGGGGGGGGGGGGGGTGGGGGGGGGGGGGGGTGGGGGGGGGGGGGGGTGGGGGGGGGGGGGGGTGGGGGGGGGGGGGGGTGGGGGGGGGGGGGGGTGGGGGGGGGGGGGGGTGGGGGGGGGGGGGGGTGGGGGGGGGGGGGGGTGGGGGGGGGGGGGGGTGGGGGGGGGGGGGGGTGGGGGGGGGGGGGGGTGGGGGGGGGGGGGGGTGGGGGGGGGGGGGGGTGGGGGGGGGGGGGGGTGGGGGGGGGGGGGGGTGGGGGGGGGGGGGGGTGGGGGGGGGGGGGGGTGGGGGGGGGGGGGGGTGGGGGGGGGGGGGGGTGGGGGGGGGGGGGGGTGGGGGGGGGGGGGGGTGGGGGGGGGGGGGGGTGGGGGGGGGGGGGGGTGGGGGGGGGGGGGGGTGGGGGGGGGGGGGGGTGGGGGGGGGGGGGGGTGGGGGGGGGGGGGGGTGGGGGGGGGGGGGGGTGGGGGGGGGGGGGGGTGGGGGGGGGGGGGGGTGGGGGGGGGGGGGGGTGGGGGGGGGGGGGGGTGGGGGGGGGGGGGGGTGGGGGGGGGGGGGGGTGGGGGGGGGGGGGGGTGGGGGGGGGGGGGGGTGGGGGGGGGGGGGGGTGGGGGGGGGGGGGGGTGGGGGGGGGGGGGGGTGGGGGGGGGGGGGGGTGGGGGGGGGGGGGGGTGGGGGGGGGGGGGGGTGGGGGGGGGGGGGGGTGGGGGGGGGGGGGGGTGGGGGGGGGGGGGGGTGGGGGGGGGGGGGGGTGGGGGGGGGGGGGGGTGGGGGGGGGGGGGGGTGGGGGGGGGGGGGGGTGGGGGGGGGGGGGGGTGGGGGGGGGGGGGGGTGGGGGGGGGGGGGGGTGGGGGGGGGGGGGGGTGGGGGGGGGGGGGGGTGGGGGGGGGGGGGGGTGGGGGGGGGGGGGGGTGGGGGGGGGGGGGGGTGGGGGGGGGGGGGGGTGGGGGGGGGGGGGGGTGGGGGGGGGGGGGGGTGGGGGGGGGGGGGGGTGGGGGGGGGGGGGGGTGGGGGGGGGGGGGGGTGGGGGGGGGGGGGGGTGGGGGGGGGGGGGGGTGGGGGGGGGGGGGGGTGGGGGGGGGGGGGGGTGGGGGGGGGGGGGGGTGGGGGGGGGGGGGGGTGGGGGGGGGGGGGGGTGGGGGGGGGGGGGGGTGGGGGGGGGGGGGGGTGGGGGGGGGGGGGGGTGGGGGGGGGGGGGGGTGGGGGGGGGGGGGGGTGGGGGGGGGGGGGGGTGGGGGGGGGGGGGGGTGGGGGGGGGGGGGGGTGGGGGGGGGGGGGGGTGGGGGGGGGGGGGGGTGGGGGGGGGGGGGGGTGGGGGGGGGGGGGGGTGGGGGGGGGGGGGGGTGGGGGGGGGGGGGGGTGGGGGGGGGGGGGGGTGGGGGGGGGGGGGGGTGGGGGGGGGGGGGGGTGGGGGGGGGGGGGGGTGGGGGGGGGGGGGGGTGGGGGGGGGGGGGGGTGGGGGGGGGGGGGGGGGGGGGGGGGGGGGGGCGGGGGGGGGGGGGGGTGGGGGGGGGGGGGGGGGGGGGGAGGGGGGGGGGGGGGGGGGGGGGGCCGGGGGGGGGGGCGGTGGGGGGGGGGGGGGTGGGGGGGGCCGGGGGGCGGGGGTGGGGGGGGGGGGGGGCTGGGGGGGGCGTGGGGGGGGTGGTGTGGGGGGGGGGGGGGTGGGGGGGGGGGCCAAAGGTTCGCCACCACGGTCCTATGGGATTATAAACGGAATAAAGGATCTTGGATATGCACTGTGGCTGGAAAGGCGGCTGCTGCAGGGAACAGTGGAGAAATGTTCGGATTAGCTTTTACTTAGTTTTGAAAAGTCATCAGTCCCCACGTATTATCTTTCTGGAGGCAGGGGCAGTTTAAGATTTTCATGCACTTAAGATTAACTTGTGTCGGCAGGCATCTCTTCTCGCATGTCAGAGCAGACCAGTGGTCCACCGTGTCCTCTCTCACACAGTAGCCAACCAGTTGCCCTGGATGATCAATAACAAGGGGATAGAGGTTGAGGCCTTCCCCTAATGTTGCCTCCTTGCACCGGGAGTCAATTCTCTGAACATGAAGGTTTCCTTTGAGCCCCCATGGCCAGTAGCTCCTGGTAGACCACTCCTCCTTTATCTAGGCAGACTTCTGTCCACACCATGCCTGCCAGCTTCCTTCCTCACTGTGACCTTTCTTCCTAACATGGATAGTAGGTTTGTCCACTCTCGGGTGGGGCCTGGAGATTTCCCACACTTACAATTGATCTCCATGCTATAGATATCAGTTTCACTTGGAGCAATCAACCATTCTGGAGGGCAGATTTTATGGCATTTATAGAATCATAGAGTTGGAAGAGGCCACAAGGACCATCCAGTCCAACCCCCTGACATGCAGGAACACGCAATCAAAGCACCCTTGACAGATGGTCATCCAGCCTCTGTTTAAAAACCTCCAAAGAAAGAGACTCAACTACCCTCCAAGGCAGCGTATTCCACTGTCGAACAGCCCCGATGGTCAGGAAGTTCTTCCTAATGTTTAGGTGGACTCTCTTTTCCTGCACTTTGAACCCTTGTCCTAGTCTCTGGAGCAGCTAAAAAACAAGCTTGCTCCCTCTTCAACATGACATCCCTTCAGATATTTAAACATGGCTGTCATGTCACCCCTTCACCTTCTCTTCTCCAAACTAAACATCCCCAACTCCCTAAGCAGCTCCTCGTAGGGCATGGACTCCAGACCTTTGACCATTTTCGTCGCCCTCCTCTGAACCCGTTCCAGCTTGTCAATATCCTTCTTGAATTGTGGTGCCCAGAACTCCAAGTGTACTCAGTACTCCAGGTGAGGTATAACCAATGCAGAATGGAGTGGTAATATTATGTCCCTTTACCTAGACACTTTACTCCTATTGATGCAGCTCAGAATTGTACCCTATTGAAGTCTTTCTCCTCACAAACTCTTGGATAGGAGATTCCACCTAAACATCAGGAAAAAACTTCCTGACAGTAATAGCTGTTTGATAGTGGGAAGCACTACCTCGGAGTGTGGTGGAGCCTCCTTCTTTGAAGGTTTTTAAAGAGAGGCTGGATGGCCATCTGTCAGGAGTGCTTTGATTGTGAGTTCCTGCATTGCAGCGGGTTGGACTTGATAGCCCTTGGGGTCTCTTCCAACTCTATGGCCCCTTCCGGATACACGAGGCGACTCAGGTTCGACTCGTGTTGGCGGAGTCGTTACCTGAGCTCGAGTCCTCCCGTTTCTCCGCACAGAAGCTGACTCGTGTCTCCGGAGCCGAGCTCAGAGGGCGGGACCACCTTCCCGCGCTGCGTTCTGATTGGGACGAGTCTCCCTTTCTGCGCATGCCCAAAGCTTCTCACCGCCGCCACGAGTCTCCTGTTCTGCGCATGGGCAAAATACTGAGCTGTGATTGGCTGGCTGGCAGAGTCGAGGCGACGGATTCCACACTCGGCCTGCTTCAGCTCGAGTGCAACCCGAGTCCGCCAGTCGACTCAACTCCCCAGTCGAGCTCAGAAATTCAACGGCAAGAGGGGGGTGAGTTGAGTCAGACACAAGTCCGACGCTACGTCTGTGCGGAGGACTCGGATCGGACCCAAGTCGATCTAAGGTCGACTCCTACAATGTGGAAGGGGCCTATGATTCTATGATTCTATGCCAGTGGTGGCAAACCTCTGGCATGGGTGCCAGAGGTGGCACTTAGAGCCCTCTTTGTGGGCACACGCGCCATCGCCCCAGTTTGGGCACTCAGCAGTGGCATAGTGTCAAGGGGCGAGGGGTGTGCAACGCACTGGGTGCGTTACCTTGCCGGGCCATGGCGAGGGCATTCCAGGGGTGTGTCGGGGTTGTTTCAGGGTGTTCCAGGACAGGGCGGGGGCAGGCAGGGGCGCAGGGCGCACATGTGCCCTGGACGCAGCTTTCCCTTGCTCCGCCCCTCGCACTCGGTCTCTAAAAGGTTCGCCATCACTGTTCTGTGCCTTCCTCAGGTTAAATCCTCCCAAATCTCCAGGAATTTCCCAGCTTAGTGTTGGCAACCATGACTGACAGGCCTCTCCTCCTGCTTTTTTGCAAAACAAAGCCACTGTCTGTCCTCAGGAAAGCTACGCAGTGCAGCAGAGGAAGTCAAATCCTTCCTAGTAGGGTCAGGAGAAGGACAAAGGCCTTTTCACCTTTTCCCCTTCCCCCATTTCCGGTCCTCTGCCGCAGCAGCATCGGAAATGGGATTATTCTCTGGGCGTCTGTTCTGAAGATTACAGAATTTTCGTTCTTTTTAATCTTGATTTTAAAAAAGCAAGCAGGCAGTACAGAGAGAGAGAGAGAGAAAAAGAAGACCTAGGGAAACACTCACACCCTCAACTTGTCAAATATGAAACAAATTTTCATTGGAGCATTAACAGGATATGTGATCTAATTGCCTCTCCAGGGTTACTTTCATTCCAAAAGGGCCTATGTCAGCGATGGCGAACCTTGCCCAAATTGCAACCCAAAACCCACTTATTTATCGCAAAGTGCCAACACGGCAATTTAACCTGAATACTGAGGTTTTCATTTAGAAAAAACGGTTGGCTCCGAGGCGTGTGTTACTCAGGAGTAAGCTTGGTGGTAGTCAATGGCTTTGCTTTGAAGCAACCGTGCAACTCTTCCAACGGGTGAATCACGACCCAGGAGGGTTTACTCAAAAGCAAGCCCCATTGCCAGCAACTGAGCTTACTCCCAGGTAAAGGATCACACTTTAGTTCTTCGCATGAAAATCAGTGGGGTTTAACAGTGCTCACACTACTTCCCCAAAACTAGGTCTTAGGTTTAATGCTAATAATCGAGCCCAGCGGCCCAGGCCAGCCTAGATGTGGGGGGAGGGCGATTTCCCCCCCACATGACAAATTCTGTTTGCGCGTGCCCACAGAGAGGGCTCTGAGTGCCACCTCTGGCACCCGTGCCATAGGTTTGCCATCACTGACCTATGTGAATGGCTGCCATTTTCCCACAAATACATTCATAGTCCCTTGTCTGTGCAGAACACATTTGAATCAGTACAGGAACATAATACACCCGAGCTTCCTCCAGCCATTCTCCCCAGATGGGTTTTCTATTCTCTCCCAATTCTTAGCTATAATACTTTCAGCGTATGATACAAAAACACTGGGAGAACACTAGGTAGTCTTTTGTGGGTCTTTCTGTCGGGAGGTAGAATTCTCTTTGTCACATCCATCCAGTAACTTTTCTATAACGTTATGATGCAGGATTTAAAAAAACAAAACAAAAACACCTTCAACTTTACATCTCCAGTATTCACAGGTCACATTGTAAGCAATACTCTAATCTGGAGGAACCGGGTTTGATTCCCCGCTCTGCCGCTTCAGCTGGGGAGGCTTATCCAGGGAATTCAGATTAGCCTGTGCGCTCCCACACACGCCAGCTGGGTGACCTTGGGCTAGTCACAATTCTTCTGAGCTCTCTCAGCCCCGCCTACCTCACAGGGTGTGTGTTGTGGGCGGGGGGGGAAGGGAAAGGAGTTTGTAAGCCCCTTTGAGTCTTCCTGTAGGAGAGAAAGTGGGATATAAATCCAACTCTTCTTTTTTTTCTTCAATATTTTTATTGTTATGTATTTTTAAAACTTCATTTATACCCTGACTTCCTCCCCAGTGGGGACTCAAGGTGACTTACCGGTGCATTGTTCTCCTCTTTTATCTTCACAATGACCCTGTGAGGTAGCTGAGGCTGAGTGTGCGAGTGGTGCTGGCCCGAGGTCACCCAGCAAACTTCCTTGGTGGAGTGGAGACTGGTTACCTGGGTCTCCCAGTTACTTGTCCAACACTGTAAGCCCTGGGCAGTGCTGCAGGCATATGGCAGGCATAATAGACTACGCATAACACAGGGGTCTTCAAACTATTGCCCTCCAGATGTTCATAGACTACAATTCCCATGAGCCCTACCACTTGGCCATGCTGGCAGGGGCTGATGGGAACTGTAGTCCATGAACATCTGGAGGGCCATAGTTTGAAGACCCCTGGCATAATATATTACGCACAGCATGCCTAGTATAATTCAACTTAATCTTTCCATAAACATCAATTGCCGTATTTAAAGAAAGATAGATAGATAGATAGATAGATAGATAGATAGATAGATAGATAGATAGATAGATAGATAGATAGATAGATAGATAGATAGATAGATAGATAGATAGATAGATAGATAGATAGATAGATAGATTTCTTTACTTACTTACTTACTTACTTACTTACTTACTTACTTACTTACTTACTTACTTACTTACTTACTTACTTACTTACTGTTTAGTTTTCTATACCGCCCTATTCCCAGAGGACTTGTTTTAGTTATGCTTTCATTTTGTCTTTTTCCAAGGATCTCAGAACGGCATGTGTCCCTATCCCTTCTCTTTTACTCTCACGACAACCCTGTGAGGAGGAGAAAAAGAAATAGAATAAGAGTTTGGGTTTATACCCTGCCTTTCTGTCTCGTAAGGAGACTCAAAGGGGCTTACAAACTCCCTTTCCCTTCCTCTCTGCACAACAAACACCAGGTGAGGTAGATGAGAACTGTGACTTGCCCAAGGTCACCCAGCAGGCTTCATGTGGAGGAGCGGATGGACAAATTCAGTTCACCGGATAAAAGTCCGCCATTCAGGAGTGGGGGATCAAACCTGGTTCTCCAGATTAGAGTCCACCTGCTCTTAACCTCTACACTATGCTGGCTCTCAGTGCAGGGCTATGAAAAAGTGGCTATGAAAAATGTGAACCCAGGTTCTGTTCTGTTGGACTTAACTTGTTCTGTTCTGTTGGCACTCGATGGACTTATTGTAGTTTCCCCCCCCCCCCATTCTCCTAAAGAAATGTTAGTTTGTAGGGAATTTTTCAGTGCACGCCCCTGAAATCTTCTAATCTGGTCTATTTCACTTGGCCCCACATTTATTTGTAAGTGCTAACAAAATGAAGGTGTTCTTTTATTTTGTTCTGCACCTCATTCAGAACTATGAATGTGTTCTCAGTAGAAGAATCCATTTCTGGTTTCTACAATTGTGGGCTGTCAGAATCCCAAAAACTGAAACAAACTCATGTATGAGAACAGCAGTTTATTGAGTATTGAGGATCTTCTCTGGTCATGCCAGAACTGAGGTTTGCCCGCGCAAAACCCAGTAGTTAAAGCAGCTAGCACCCCCCATCCTGGGAAAGCGCGCCCAAAAGGAACTGTGAAAGAGATAACAGTAGAGATGGCCAGGCACTGACCTTGAGCAGCACCTGGTACAGTATAACATCATACAGAAAACAGTTGAAAATCAGATAGAAATGCCATTAACCCATTCCTCCACCCCCAGCATACAGAAAGCAGCAATAGCAAAATCCCCATAATAACTGGTCTCCTGACATGGGCATATCTAGCCATGGAAAAATCTTTATGACAAATTGCAGACAGTGTTGGTGATGAAGCGGCCACATCAACTCCTGCTTTTATATTTGTCTCAGACGCTGGGTCCTTAAAATCAATTTTTAAACTTATTTTTCCTAACAGGATCTCAGTCTTTCAAAGGTGGAGGATGATTTTGCTGTTTTGCTGGCCAAGAGAAATTAATACTTTGTTTTTACTCTGTGGGTGGGGGTGTCTTGAACTGTCTTCTACCTGTCCCTTCCTGTCCTCAGTGAAGGTGACTCCCAGCCGGGACAGGAAGTTGCTAAAGATGGTTCTGCCTCTCTGGGCAATTGGTGGGATTATCAAAATTCAAGATACCATCCTAACTCCAGAGCAGAAGTAACCCTCATAGTGAGTAGTTAAGGTTAGAACATGGAACGTTCTAAAAGAGTTTGTTCCTGTGATATGACTACGGTTGAAACACTTGACCATTCTTTGTTTCTATGCCCTAAATACAATAAGATACGCATGAAATACATGAATTCCATTTTCTTGCAATGTTCTCAGTGGCAAGAGTGTTATAAGATACCCAGTCTCCTGAACAGCTCTGATGTGCTCTTTTGTGAAACGGTTGCAAATTTTATACTGGAAATTAGTAATTTTAACTGTATTTCTTAACCTTGATTTGTTTTAAAATGTTGTCCTGTTTTATATGTCAATAAAGGCTTGTGTTGTGTTGTGAGTAGTTAAGGTTCTGTTTTTCGTCAGTGATGCCTCATGCTAAGGAGCACCATCTAAAAATATTTCGTTGCATTTGACACTGCCGAAACCGCCTTTCAATCCCTCTTGCTGCATAACATGCATCCTTTTAGTCTTATTTTTTTTTTTTTTTTTTTTTTTTTTTTTTTTTTTTTTTTTTTTTTTTTTTTTTTTTTTTTTTTTTTTTTTTTTTTTTTTTTTTTTTTTTTTTTTTTTTTTTTTTTTTTTTTTTTTTTTTTTTTTTTTTTTTTTTTTTTTTCTTTTTTTTTTTTTTTTTTTTTTTTCCCAATTAAAATTAATTCATTGATTAGATGTGGAATTCGATTTAACTTCTACTGTGGTTGTCTTAACTGCTGTGAGGATGCCAGGGAGGAGAGATGAAAGAATTTTGACGGAATATTCATGTTTATCACCACAATTCTCCCCATTCATAATTTTTAAAGCTTTGGCCAGGCCTTCAAATTTTCATTCTTAATAGCTCATCGTTAAATGGGGTGGTCAGGTCCTTAAGTGTGTTTACTCCCAGGTACTTAATGCTTCTTCCTTTCTGCCTAGTACTCTGTCATTGAGTCCTTTTTCTCTGTGAGATGGATTTTCAACAGCTGCGGTTCGAAAGCCCAGTACACCCTGTTCCACAGAGAGATGTTAGTACGATCAGTTGAGGTGCAGAGGTTCAGAAAATTGTGTGCTTCCGCATTAGAATGTAGTCCCAAATGAGTATGAGAATTATCATTCATTTTTACATGCTTTCTTTGTCAAAACCCTTATTTTGTGCATTACTGAACATGGTGCTTCAATACAAGAAGAAGAAGAAGAAGAAGAAGAAGAAGAAGAAGAAGAAGAAGAAGAAGAAGAAGAAGAAGAAGAAGAAGAAGAAGAAGAAGAAGAAGAGGAGGAGGAGGAGGAGGAGGAGGAGGAGGAGGAGGAGTTTGGATTTATATCCCCCCTTTCTCTCCTGTAGGAGAGAATCTCCTTGCCCTTCCCCCCTCACAACAAACACCCTGTGAGGTAGGTGGGGCTAAGAGAGCTCCGAGAAGCTGTGACTAGCCCAAGGTCACCCAGCTGGCGTGTGTGGGAGTGCACAGGCTAATCTGAATTCCGCAGATAAGCCTCCACAACTCAGGTGGCAGAGCTGGGAATCAAACCCAGTTCCTCCAGATTAGATACACGAGCTCTTAACCTCCTATGTCACTGCTGCTCCACAAGAGCATTTATAATTCAATGAACGACTTTCAAATGGATGGGGGGCAGAGCTAGGTAGACACCAGGACCCAGGTGAAGCATTCTACGACAAAGAAGGTCTGGCATACTTTGTTCTGTGCCAGAGGAATATACCGCCCTGCTGTCATCTTTCTTTGGAACAGAGTATAACAAAGCTATCTGTTTCTGCCCTGAAGCTGTGGGTTTTTTTAATGGTCTCATTGGTAGAAGCCACATTTTAAAATCTGGCCTTGATATGGAAATAGGGCACAGGTGTCAAACTCACGGCCCTCCAGATGGTATGGACTACATTTCCCATGCTGGCAGGGGATGATGGGAACTGTAGTCCATAACATCTGGAGGGCCACAAGTTTGACACCTATGAAGTAGGGGAACGGGAGAGCAAAGGAGCTTCGGCCGAAACATCAGTTGTTCTTCCAGCTGCCTTCGTTCTTGAGCTGCTGTTTGGGGCTTGGCTGTCCTCCGGCTTCCCCTTTGCACAAAGGACTCTGTCGAATGGCACTGACTGCTTGCACATTGCCTAGGAGCCAGCCCCGGCTGACAACTTGGAAAGCTCCTGGCGGTCTCTTTGCTTGCCCGCTTTACTTGCTAATGCGGCAAAGAGTGTAATTCTGTTGTGCAACTCCTCCCATCCGAAGCACATCTCAGACCACGCCGTTCGTTCCTGTGCCATATGGATTGTTCATTTGGCCGGCTGCAGCGCTCCTCCGTACACCTTGCATGAAGCGTGTTTTGTGGCAGCATGTGTGTTTCCTTGCAGACACCTCTACTTGGTCACTCGTGAATAATTTTGCCCCCGTTCCTGCCACGGATGTCGACAGGATCCTGGGCTCAGTGAAGGTCATTACCCTGTTTCCCCGAATATAAGACATCCCCTGAAAATAAGACGTAGTAGAGGTTTTGCTGAAGTGCGAAATATAAGGCATCCCCCGAAAGTAAGACGTAGCAAAGTTTTTGTTTGGAAGCATGTTCGACGAACAGAACACAGAAAAATAAGACATCCCCTGAAAATAAGACATGGCGCATCTTTGGGAGTAAAAATTACTGTCTTATTTTCGGGGAAACACGGTAGTTGCTCTCTAGATCCTTGTTCATCCTGGCTGCTAAAATCTCATCAAGACCACATCATCAAATCTGAAGAATCTGTTATAAAACAGTAACTAGTTCAGGGGCACCTTCCTCAGAGAGGCGGTTGTCTGTCTTTTACTTTTTAAAAAAATAATCTGTTTAGAAAAATGCTGCAGTCTGTGACCTGCCAGCCCAGTGTAGTGGCTAAGAGCAGCAAGCTCTGTTCTAGAGAAGCTGGTTTGATTTCCCACTCTTCCACATGACTGGCAGAGTCTGATCTGGAGAACTGGGTTTGATAATCCACTTTTCCACAAGAGTGGCAGGTTCCAGTTTTGGTGAATTGGATTTGTTTCCCCACTCCTGGACATGAAGCCTGCTGGACGAGTTCTCTCTGAACTCTCTCAGCCGCACCTACCTCACAAGGTGCCCGTTAGGGGGAGGGGAAGGTAAGGAGTTTGTATGCTGCTTTGAGACTCCTTTTGATAGAGAAAAGGGAGGGTATAAAAATCGACTCCTCTTCTTCCTCCTGCTTCTTGTTCCCAAAGTGACTGATGGAGGGGTGGCGAACCAGGTCCAAATCTCTTGGAGAGCTCAGCTGCCCTGTACCCTTTTCAGACAGAAACAGCTCCGCTTACTTTAGCTAATGACCTCCGCCTGAGTGACCTCACATTGCCCAAACCCCTATTCCCACATCACACTTTTCTTTTGGAGGAATTACAGCATAAGACCCTTTGGACGATTAGCAAAAAGGGGGGCGGGCATTTTGAGCAGCAGATTATACAAGATGGCGGATCAGTGGTGGATGCCAAAAACAAGGCAGCTGTTGGACCAAAACTGGAGACAGAGGGTGATGTGGAACTTAACAGCCCTCCACTGAATTCTATATTGTCCTCTTTTAGTTCCTTGGGTACCGTTATGTTATGATTGTATTCCTCCCTGGTGATCTCCGCCATTAGTAGGGGTGCTGTAAAATGATAATGCTGATGTTTTGTCAATAATGATTGCTTTATTGTAGGGCTGGCTTTTATATATTGCTAATATCATTGTTGTATGTCACCCTGAGCCATTGAAGGGCATCCTGTAACTTGAATGAATGGAATGAATGAATGAATGAATGAATGAATGAATGAATGAATGAATGAATGAATGAATGAATGAATGAATGAATGAATGATATTCTGGTAAACGTAGAAAGCAACAAGATCTAACCGCACACCCACCCCAGGTGGGTGTGAGATCTCATTTCATGCCCATTCTTCCTCTGTCATTGGCAGGCTGTCTAATTCTGTGCTTCAGTGATGCAGATACTGAGCAGATACAGACCTGATCGTATTAAATGGCCAGGGCAGGGATTTGACCTGTGCAACCCAAGACAAAGTTGCTCCCATCCCAGACTCACTGATTTGAATGGATTGGAGTGGGATTCCCCAGAATGGTTCCCATTGAGTTTTCAGAAAGTGGGGGGGAGTGCACAATAAGTATTTCAGGTAGCACCCCTGGCAGCAAACAGGGCTGTGGTCTCTGCAGTGATAATGTGCTTCCCGGGCTTGTGGCTCCCTTGTAACCTGCAGTATGAAAAATGCGTCCAAGTGCCCTTTGGGCTGGGAACCCTCTCTGTCGGATTGAGAACAAACGATTGTCACCTTCTTGCTTTGTAAGCAGTGGCGTAGGAGGTTAAGAGATCGTGTATCTAATCTGGAGGAAACGGGTTTGATTCCCAGCTCTGCCGCCTGAGCTGTGGAGGCTTATCTGGGGAATTCAGATTAGCCTGTGCACTCCCACACACGCCAGCTGGATGACCTTGGGCTAGTCACAGCTTCTCGGAGCTCTCTCAGCCCCACCTACCTCACAGGGTGTTTGTTGTGAGGGGAAAAGGGCAAGGAGACTGTCAGCCCCTTTGAGTCTCCTACAGGAGAGAAAGGGGGGATATAAATCCAAACTACTCCTCCTCCTCCTCCTCCTCCTCCTCCTCTTCTTCTTCTCCTCCTCTTTACTTTGATGTTCCTGGGGGCAGAAGGGAGGGGGGCACCTTTGGGGCATTAAAAGGTTGCTAGAAGTGCCAGTGTTTAGAATTGGCTTCTTCCAGAGCCGTGCTGCTGTCTGACAATAAAGATTTCTGATCACAGTCATTGAGTCCGATATTGCTCCAGATCCAGGACTTGACATTGTCGTGGTTTGCAGGGTTAGGTGTTGCCGCTGTTTTGACGTTGCTGTGCCCCAGCGGAATCATCCGAATGAGATGGTTCTGACACTTGGCTTTTGTGACAAGAGTCACAAACATGCCCAGCTAGCGATGTGGCAGGCAGCTTCCGGCTGGCTTTATTTTTGCAGTCCTGGGCTTCGCTGAGGGTGGAAACAGAAGCAAGAGGGCTCTGCAGGCTTCGGCTGCGGGAAGCTCAGTGATGCAAGGAAAGGCTGAAAAATACTGTCGGAAAGGAGCCGAGGGGGTGGGGGAGCCCTGGGTGATCAGCGGTGCTAGCTGAGGGGGGGGGGGCATAAATCAAAGGCATGATGGGTCAGCTGCCTACGGCGCATGTGTATCTGTGAGTGAATGAGGAAGAGAAAGAACAGACAGGAGAACATTTCCCATCCAAGGTGCTGGAGCAACGCAGCGTTGGAAAGGCTGAGATGGGAGCTGGCCCGTTTGAACCTCCACCTCACGCTGACCTGGATAGCCCAGGCGAGCCTGATCTGGCCAGATCTCAGCCACTCCGCTGGATCAGCCCTAATGAGTCCCTGGGTGGGAGATCACCAAGGAAGGGTCTCCCAGGTTGTCATGTCGAGGCAGGCAACTGCAAGCCACCTCTGCCTGACCCTGGCCTTGAAAATGCCGTGGGGGGGGGGGTGTTCCAGAAGTCGGTGGGCCACTGCGTCTTCATCCAAGTTGGTGGGCCACTGCAGCTTCGTCAAGACCTTACACTTGATCAGGAGGCAGTTCTGGTGGCCCTCCCTCCACAAAGATGTGGCGAGTTATGTCGCTGGCTGCCCCGCATGTGCCTCGGCCAAGCATGTCCCGGGTCACCAGCCTGGGCTGTTACAACCTCTACCTAGCCCCGAGGCTCCTTGGCAGACAATCTCAATGGACTTCATCACGGACTTGCCCACGAGTAAGGGGAAAACAGTTGTTTGGATGGTAGTAGATTTGTTCTCCAAGCAGGCCCACTTTGTCCCCTGTGGGGGGAGGGTCCCCACTGCTCAGAAATTGGCCCAGCTCTTCCTCACGCATGTGTATAGACTCCATGGGGCGCCCCGGAAGGTCATCTCGGATCGGGGCCCCCAATTTGTCTCCAGGTTCTGGCGGGAGTTTATGAAGCTACTGGGGGTTGATCTGGGGTTGTCTTCCGCCTACCATGCGGCCACAGATGGGCAAACTGAGAGGGTGAATGGGATTCTGGAACAGTATCTGTGGTACTACGTTAACCAGCACAACGCCGTCGGGGGGGGGGGGGGGGGCCAGAAGTTGGCCGAGACTTAATGGCACTTTCTGTCACCATCGTCTGTAACAAACCACCATCGCTGCCACCCTCATGCCCATCTGCAGGTTTAAAATATCGGGCCTCCTTCCAGGAGGTAAGGTTTGCCCCAAGATGTGAAGGGCTCTGCTAGTTATGATGGGGGAGAGGATCAGTGGGATGACGGGGGCTTCAGGAGGGAAACATGGCAGCAGGGCATCTTTTAGGCTCCGTCTAGTGCAGGGGTCTGCAACCTGCGGCTCTCCAGAGGTTCACGGGCTACAATTCCCATCAGCCCCTGCCAGCATGGCCATGGAAAGGAAAGGAGTTTGTAAGCCACCTCGAGACTCCTCCTAGTTGAGAAAATCAGGTTATAAATCCAAACTCTTCAACTTGTGGGCAAGATGTTTGCCATTAAAACCAACACACAAATACATAGTTAAAAGCAGAGCTTAAAATAAATACTAAATATGAAAACAACAGTGGGGGAAGAAGAAAGGATCACTGAAGTCATGACAGACAAAACCAAAACAAGTTCTCCCCATGGGTGGAAGATGATAACAGAAGGGGACAGGTGAGTGTTTGTTAGGGAAGAGCATCGCTGCTGAGAAGCCTTAAAATACAACCAATCCACTTTTACACCCTGAGGGCTCACACACTTGTGAGGCAGCAATGCGCTTAAAAACTTTACAATGAACATTCTTGTGTTTACATACATACAAAAGTACTTCTTGAATCTCTAACCCAAATGATGCTTTCACCTTACAATATACACTCACATACAGCTACAATGTGTGCAATACAAATATTAGCAACATGTAAATCATGTAAATTAGCAACATGTAAATCATGTATCATCATCCCACAATCATGTTTGGGTTTGGGCTGACCAAACTCTGGTGAGTTTGGTTTCGGAATTCCTTCAACGGCCCAATACCTAGGAGTCAAGAGGTAAATTATTACAAACAGGATTTGAAAAATGTCTAAATAAAGTTAAACAACAAATGGGGGGGGTTACTCACTTATAGCTCTAATAGACAAAACTCTCAAAGTAGTGTGTGTTTAATAATATTTGACTCTGGCTCTTCCTACACAATGAAAGAAACAATGAAACCTGTATCCCAAATGTAAAGATCAAATAAACATTGTGAAACCTTTAACTTAATTACCGGGATTACAGCCGATCGCTTTCTCACGTATGTAGCCCTCAAAGAAAGAGAAATGGCTTGTGGGTGTATATTGTTAGCATTATTTGGGTTAGAGATTTAAGAAGTACTTTTATATGTATGTAAACACAACATTATAAAGATAAAATAAAAGGAAACACTTCTTCACACAACGTGTGATTGGTGTTTGGAATATGCTCCCACAGGAGGTGGTGATGGCCACTAACCTGGATAGCTTTAAAAAGGGCTTGGACAGATTTATGGAGGAGAAGTTGATCTACGGCTGCCAATCTTGATCCTCTTTGATCTGAGATTGCAAATGCCTTAGCAGACCAGGTGCTCGGGAGCAGCAGCAGCAGAAGGCCATTGCTTTCACCTCCTGCATGTGAGCTCCCAAAGGCACCTGGTGGGCCACTGCGAGTAGCAGAGTGCTGGACTAGGTGGACTCTGGTCTGATCCAGCAGGCTAGTTCTTATGTTCTTATTTAAAGTGCATTATAAAGATTTAAAATGCATTGCTGTCTTAGGACAAGTGTGTGAGCCCTCAGGATGTAAGTGGGTTGGTTGTATTTACTCAGTGCACCCACCCCACATTTTTTTTTAATATGGAGAAGCCTCAAAAGGCAGGTGGTCTTGAATCAGGTCCTCTGAAGGTGACCACAGTGGTTTACCCTGTCGTGGAAATGGAGGATTTAACTACTTTGGCATGTTCCCATCTGGCTAGTCTACTGCAGTGTACTTTAAAGGGGGCCTCCCTCAAATTAAACGTTTGGAAGCTTCAACTAACAGCTTGCAGCAACTGTGCAACTGATCCTATTTTGGGTTAAAGAGAACATGACTTACGGTTCTGTCCGAGCCTGGGCTGCTAGTTTCTTCCTGTGCTGAATCCAAGGGGCCAGTGTTGTATCTAGAGATCTTTCCTTTTGCAGAGTTTTCCGGCCTCCGTCTGGTCCATTTCAGCAGGCCTTGAGAACCGTTTGATTCAGATTATCTTTCCGTGCCAAATCTGCGTTGCTGCCGTCGCTGCTTGGCTCCACTTGAAGTCTGTCGACTGTTTTCTGTTTTTCTTAAGCTTGAGTTTATGATTACCTTATTAAGTTGGGACTGCTGTTGGAAGGCAGGTTAGTTTTTCTGCATGAAACATAAATTTGGCTGCACGGACTCACCAGCCAGGGAGGATCCCCCTCCGTGGTTCCGGCTTCTCTCCCTCCTTTCTCCATCGCATTCCCTTCCTTCATTCTGCTTTTAGCATTTGGGGTTGCCTCACAACCCCCCAAATCGCTGAGATTTCACAAGACTGCGAGATCCGGGCCTCTATATTTAGGCTGCTCCGCATCAGGTGACGCGTAATGCTGGACGTACTGGTGGCTTTAGCGGGATTTTAAAGATCATTACGTCTTTATGGTCACAATTCCCATTCTTCACCTTGTGCTCCAGAAATGCCTCCACCCCTCCTAGCATCCAATCCCCCGCTTTCTGCAGTATTCTGCCTCCTCTGTGCAAAACTTTTCTTAGTGATCATGCAAGTATGTTTTTAAAATAGGTTTCTGAGCTGTATCTGAGAAGCTAGTTGTTCCAGCACTGTGGTGATGCTTGCTTGCTGTGGGGTTGCTGGTTTTAGCTGTGGCTGATGTGAGTTTTCCGGGCTGCGTGACCCTGGTTTTGTCATTTTGCCAGCCACAGATGTGGGTGCAGCATTAGGAGCAAAAACTACCAGGCCACGGCCATGCAGCTCGGAAAACCCACAATACTTGATTCTGGCCATGACAGCCTTCGGCAATACATTGTTTTATGTATGTTTGAGCAGGCAGGCCAGAAGCCATAGCATTAACGAAATTCTTAGGTTTCCCCTTAGTGGCCAGAACAAAGGTGAAGATTTGTATAACCAAGACCTCCATGGTGAACGAATTGAAATCTCTGTCAAATAACTGCTTTGGCTCTTTTAAAAATAGACTTTGGTCTGGAAGCTGGAAAAGGTTGGATCATGATAGGGAAGCACCAAAACAGGTCCGAATCAGGAAAGTGTGATTTTGGGTGCTGTGTGGTTTCCGGGCTGTCTGGCCGTGTTCTAGCAGCATTCTCTCCTGACGTTTTGCCTGCATCTGTGGCTGGCATCTTCAGAAGATCCTGGAAACCACACAGCACCCAAGTGATTCCGGCCGTGAAAGCCTTCGACAATACAAAGTGTGATTTTGTTGCATAGGCTTGGAGGCTGATGCGAACTGCAAAGTTTGGGGGGGTCCTTCTCGTGCTGCATTTTTAAAACCCTTGGCTGCACACCCGCAAGTCACACCCTCGTCTCAAAATACGTACAAACGTACTCCAAGAGCAACAGAAGCTACATCTGCTGAGAGAGGAGGCTGGTAAATGACAACGTCGCTTCCAAGACCTGCTGTTCACAGCTCCTCTCTTTGCACCTTGATGGCTATACTGGTTTGCCTTTACTTTCAGATGCACGTATGACTCGGAAATATACACACCTGTGTTTTAAAAGGTGACAAGTAAATGGACCAGAACAAGGTGATTGTTTTCACCATCTATCTTTCATGTGTGCCGTGCAGTGGCCATAAACCTTATTCTTTATCCTTATCTTCCTACCACCGAGTCTTCACTTTGAGATGCCCCTTAAGGAGCGTTGTCTAAAGAAGCACTGTCTCTCCTGTAGACAAGTGGGCATAAATCTGTCCTTAGCAGCCCAGCTGTGATCTCTGAGGTCCGCTAACATGTTCTGGGTCCCTGAGACTGATCTGCAGGGAGGCTTAAAGAGATTAAATGCATTTTGATTGGAGGAGCCAGATCACCTGCCAGCGGCCATACTTGTTTGCACCTTCTGCTGACAGGCCAGCGTTTTTCATAGCTGCCATCTTGTTCTTGTTGGTAGAGAAGGAGCAGGCTGTCCTTTGGTCGGTGAGATTGCTGCATTGGAATGCATGGCTTTTCCAGAGGCACAGGGGTCATTCTGGATATATAGTTCCGAGGTCCGTTCCTGGCTTCTTAAAAGCATGGGAACAGATTTGCGAGGAAGAGGGCAGGAAAGAAATGGCGAAATGGATACTTCCCAAGTTGGGACACTGTTGAGATCTGAAAATCTGGCTGATATCTTGAGCCAACTATTGCTATCAGGGTGGCCAACCTATGGCGCTCCAGATGTTCATGAACTACAATTCCCATCAGCCCCTGACAGCAGGGCCAATTGCCCATGCTGGCAGGGACTGATGGGAATTGTAGTCCATGAACATCTGGAGAGCCATAGGTTGGCCACCCCCTGGCGCCTTAGGTTGGCCTCTCAGAAGTACTTAGAAAGGCTTCTTCCTTTTACCTGAACTTGCTAAATGTTACGATCTGTTTAAGAGGCACATCTCTGGATACCTCTAGCTTAGATAGGTGGGAGCTGGTGTCAAACTTGTTCAGTCAGGTCTGGGACGTTTCTACCAATGCATTCCTAGGCAAAGTTACACCCTTCTAAATCCATCAAAGTTAAAATGAGCTTAGAAGGGACTGTGCTGTACATGGTCTAATCAGCGCTGGCTGAAGATCTTCCTGTTTTCCATGGCTTTTAATGACTGATTCACATTTTTATTTTTCTCATTATTTATTAGCGTTAATGGAGGGTTATGTTTGAGTTCATATGTTGTGGCTTTTAATTGCTTAGTTGTATGTTGTTGTTTTTATTTAATTGGCACAGTTTTAATTTTCAGTTGTTCTCAAAGTAATTTATGATTTCTGGGGTTCATTTTTCTGGGGTGCTGTTTGGAGGTCTCGTCAAAGTAAAATGGCCTGTAAATAGGAGTGGGGGCTGTTAGACAGTTGACCTCATCCCATGGATCAGGCCTTGTGGTAGGACCATGGTGGCGAACCTTTGGCACTCCAGATGTTATGGACTACAATTCCTGTCAGCCCCTGCCAGCATGGCCACAGGGGCTGATGGGAATTGTAGTCCATAACATCTGGAGTGCCAAAGGTTCGCCACCACTGTGGTAGGACCTCCTGCTATTTGGAAAGCAAAGGGAACATGCTTCACTTATGTTGCCACCAGGCGAGATCGTCACTGGTCACCCTGCTTCCTGTCACATTACTCTGAGCCAGCATGGGATAGTGGGTTAAGAACAGGCGGGCTCTAATCTGGAGAACCGGGTTTGATTCCCCACTTCTCCACCTGAGCCGCGGACTCTTATCTGGTAGACCAGGTTCGTTTCCCCACTCCTCCAGATGAAGGAATGTCGTGATCACCAAAAGTCAACACGGGTTTTTCAAAAACAAGTCATACCAGAACAATCTTCTCTCTCTCTTTTTTTGATAGAATTTGATAGTGCTTGGTGGACGAAGGGAATATTGTGAATGTAGCATACCTTGAATCTCCTCCCAGGAGAGGAAGGTGGGGGATTAATCCAAATTTTTCTTCTTGGCAGCCTTCTAATAGGGGAGGAAGTTGAAGCTGTGACAGAGAGCCTGTGTCGCTGTACTTACTTACGTGGCATCTGACTACAAGATGCAACATGGGATCCTTTTGGAAGAGACACTTGGTCTCGCTGCCTTATTGGGGCCTTTTAAAAAAATAATTTATTTGGAGAAGTAGTTTGGAGACTTTCTCTACTGATGGTCACCCAGTTGCCCCTGCGGAGCAATGTGTGGTGTTTGCATTGTGAAGGTCTGTTAACCTTGCAGTGAATCGTTGCTTTTGATGTGAAAATGAATTGCCGATGTGGGAAGACCCTTTTCATGTCCCCCCATACAGGAGGGCATTAGAGCTGCCTCGTTGTCCTTCCCCCCCACCCCCCGCAGTTTTCTGCATCTGGGCCTTGTGTTACTGAACCCCTTGTTAGTTTCAGAATAAGAATTAAAACAGCTGTTGGGTGGGGAACGGCTTAACGGGTGCACTGTCCTCTGGACCCTTATTGCTAGTTTAATTTCTGTTGGATCATAAAGGGAAAAAGAAGAAGTCACAGATCGTGTTTTCAGTGCATTCACCTGTGTCTTCCTGCCAGAAAATGTAAAAAGGGCGACGGGCACAGATGGTTTTAAAAGGGGATAAGACAGATTCATAGAGGAGAAGTCTATTAGCACCTACTGAAGAGAACCTCCGAGGCATCTTCAGGGGAAGGTCTGGGCATCTAAGCCTTGTTGTTGGCCTTCCGTTGTGTGAGACAAGATGCTGGGCAAGATGGGCCACTTGGCTGATCCAACAAGACCCCTTTTTATATTCTTATGAAGGCCTCGGGCTCTATGGCCCTCAAGAGGAACTGGTTGACCAGAATTAAAAGAGGATGCTGCACTTTGTGGGCCAATGGTCTGACCCAGCAGAGGTTGTTTTTCACATCCTTATAAAAGCCTCTGCCTCTATGCCGTGTGGTTTGGCCTCCAGGGGAACTGGTTGGCCACTGGGTGAGACTGGGTGGGCCACTGGTCTGACCCAGCAAAGTTCTTCTCATATTCTTGTTATGATGCAGGAAAGGGTTGTTCAGATTACTTAAAGCTGTGGTCTTATTTTTCACAAGGAAGACGAGCAAGTCTGCATTTGCTCGTGGCAAAAACCTTTGTCCCGTCTGTCAGGACAGCAACTCCCAACATGCACTGCTTCCTGCCTTTTCCCAAAAAGTGCGGTAAAACAAACTGAGAAGCTACAATCCCCCAGTGGCTGGCGTTGGGCGCGGTTGAAACTACAACGCCTACAGCAAGGGAACCGCTCGGTCAGCAAGTCCGCCACTGACTTCCGCAGGCTAGCCAGCCGCTTGCGTGGGTGGCCCGAGTTGGTCCTGGTCCAGCTCTTCAAGGACACTCTTCACCCCAAGGTACTACAATGGGCCCTGATCCATGGCGACCCTGAGACGTTGATGGAATGGATCAGACAGGCAGGTCATCTCGGATCGGGGCCCCCAATTTGTCTCCAGGTTCTGGCGGGAGTTTATGAAGCTACTGGGGGTTGATCTGGGGTTGTCTTCCGCCTACCATGCGGCCACAGATGGGCAAACTGAGAGGGTGAATGGGATTCTGGAACAGTACCTGCGGTGCTACGTTAACCAGCACAACAATAATTGGGCTTACCTACTCCTCTTTGCCGAATTCGCATACAACAATGCTGTTCATACCAGTACCAGGCAGAGTCCTTTCAGGGTGGTGTATGGCCTGGACAATAACCTGTTTCCCCTAGAGGGCGCTATTCCAGATGGGCCGGCTGACCTTCAGGAGTGGATTGCATCTCTACGGGCCACCTGGCGGATTGTACAGGACTCATTGGCTAAAGCCAAGGCGGATTACAAACATTTCACGGACCGCAAACGCCGACCAATCGTTTATGCAGTGGGCGATTGGGCGTATCTTTCCACCAAAAACTTACAGGGGCTCCCAGGGACCAGGAAACTGGGTGCCAAGTTTATCGGGCCCTTTCGCGTCTCCCGTGTGGTCAATCTGGTAGCTGTAGAACTTGACCTTCCAAAGAACTTTAAGTTTGTTCACCCTGTCTTTCACGTTCGCCTGTTGAAGAAAGCTGCCCCTCCGGACGCTTGGCACCCCTACCTCCCCCTGGCTGAGCTGTACGAGGTGAATGGCGAATTGGACCGGGAAATTAGTGGCATCGTTGATTCCCAGTTGCACAGGGGTCGGTTACAGTATTTGGTCCAGTGGAAGGACCTCCCCTCTGGGTTCAACGAGTGGGTGGCCAGCCGTCATGTGTCAGCTCCACGCCTTGTCCAGGCATTTCACCGTGCCCATCCGGACAGGCCAGGTGGAGGGGGGCCTTAGAGGGAGCGGGATGTCAGGACTGCAGCTCCCAACATGCCCTGGTTCCAGGCTTTTCCCAAAAAGTGCGGGAAAACAAACTGAGAAGCTACATTCCACCAGAGCTTCAGAGCCATTGGGAGACCAGGAGCTGGGAGGAGAAGAAGAGTTGATTGGTTGCTGCTTGTCTTTGTAAATAGTTTAAATACTGGAACTGAGGACAAGAATCCTCAGTTCCAGCACCCAGTAGTTAGGGCGACATAAATCAATAAAGTTCCTTTTTAAAAGTTAGCTTTGTCTGAGTGTGTTCAGCCTTACACCGTCAGTGTGTGGGAACCGCCCACTGCTCGGACTCCTTTCTCTTTCGCTGAGACGGCTGGTCCGAATGTTGGATGATGGAGTCTAGGGGGCACTTTGAGACGATCCCAGTGATTTGATCCTTCCCGGGAAAATCGAATTGAATCCTGCGACTGCGCTGTGACATCTTAGAACTTGATACACCGGGAGGTGTGTGTGTGTGTTTCCCACAGAATCAGACACAGTGCTGAAGCTCACGTGTAACTTGGAAGAGCCGTTCCTGTCACTGTGGTTCAGGATCAGTGCAGCCTTCATCAGTTGATGGGGATGTGAGACTGCCTTGCCACAGGTAACCCATTGAGGGGACCCCTGGGCTATTACTATTTCCTCTGCAGAATTTGTATAACCGACTCCTGGTCTCTTTGGGACTATGTGAAAGAATTACTTACCAGAACGGCTGTAAAAAGATTTATGTTATTGATTTGTGTAAATAAGGACCGGGATTGTATATGATACCGTGTTTCCCCGAAAATAAGACAGTGTCTTATATTAATTTTTGCTCCCAAAGATGCGCTATGTCTTATTTTCAGGGGATGTCTTATTTTTCTGTGTTCTGTTCGTCGGGCATGCTTCCAAACAAAATTTTTGCTACGTCTTACTTTCGGGGGATGCCTTATATTTCGCACTTCAGCAAAACCTCTACTATGTCTTATTTTCTGGGGATGTTTTATATTCGAGGAAACAGGGTACATGAATGAAAGGAGAAGACATCATTGAATACTTATGAGCTTATGTTTAAAATTTAAAGACTATTTCCCAGCCTGAGTGCTTCGGATGCTTGGTTTGTTATTGTATGATGGGAGAGGGGACATTCACCTGAAAAAAAGAGTTTGGATTTAATACCCTGATTTTCTCAACTATAAGGACTCTTAAAACTCCTTTCCCTTCCTCTCCCCACAACAGACACCTGGTGAGATAGGTGGGGCTGAGAGAGTTTTGAGAAAACTGTGACTAGTCCAAGGTCACCTAGCAGGTGTCACATGGAGGAGTGGAGAATCGAACCTGGTTCACTGGATAAAGAGTCCGCTGCTCATGTGAAGGAGTGGGGAATTGAACTTGGTTCTCCAGACTAGAATCCACCGCTGTTAACCACTATACCAGGCTGGCTTTTGACATGTTTCCCCTACGCCAGTGGTGGCGAACCTTTGGCACTCCAGATGTTATGGACTACAATCCCCATCAGCCCCTGCCAGCATGGCCAATTGACCATGCTGGCAGGGGCTGATGGGAATTGTAGTCCACAACATCTGCAGTGCCAAAGGTTCGCCACCACTGCCCTACGCCTAACTGTATTCCAAGTTAAGAGTCATATAACAGGAGACGCAACACTTGGTGCACCCAGTCCCATCTGAGAGGTAACAAGTGGCAGAATCCTAATTGGGAGGCAACACAGAAATAAATCAGGAAGCGCAAATAAACTCATTGATATATAAAATAGTGGCTCTTTGTTCAGGAGCAGATGTCCTCCCTGTGGTGTTAGCAGGTCATGGATGTATAAAAGGCGTTCTTTGCACCCTCCTCCTGAGGGGAAGCTCAGCAAAGTAAAGACCCAAAGTTTGTTTCCACTGAGCTTGCTAAGCTGAAACCGGTTGGTTTCTCTCTCTGGTAGAGGGGTGGAGTGCGCTCTGGGAACGTTGGAAGAAGTCACAGAGGTAGGACTATAAATGGACGGATTCACATCTTCAGTTTGTGTTTTGAGAACAGAAGACCCAAGAAGACTCTCCTCAAGAACGCTTCAAAAGGAGCTTGGACGGTTAGTGAGGAGAACCGTTAAATCCATGTATAGCTTTTTGAGTGGCTACTGGCTTTTTCTGTGAGAGGAAACAACTAAGATAGATACTTTTTACTGATAGAAGAACCACTTGGATGACTGTTGTGGGTTTTTGGGGCTGTGTGGTTGTAGTCTGGTCGTTTTAACTCCTAACATTTTGTCCGTGTCCATAGAAGGCCCGAAAACCCACAACTGCTAGTTGATTCTGTTCTTTGACAAAACCCACTGGGATATTTGGCCAAAATACACGATTGACCAGTCAGCTAGCCTCTTGACTAGAAACAGTATTCTCTGTTTTGTGTCATTCTTGAAGGACGGGCTTCTCAGATGTGAAGAACTGTTACGTCATACATCAGCCATGGCTTAGTTAAAATGGCCCCATTCGGAGAGTCACAAGATCTCTGTCCAGTGTGACTCATTCTTTGGTGTGTCGGGGCTGGCTGGGAGAGCAGCAGCTAGCATGACGCAGTCTGGCAGAGGTGGTTCATGATGCCCATGTTAAGTGGCAACGACATTAATCTAGGCCAGCAAAGGGATTCAGGGTGAGTGACTCATCAGACAATCCCACACCATTTGCTGTCGCAGCAGCAGCGACCGCTATATCCGGCTCCCGTTGGCTGTCATTTGCTCCAAGGGGCTCTGAACTGGAAGGGACGTGTCACTTCAGTATTTCTGCTTGGTTGCAAGTGCGGCAACGTCTTGCTGTTACATCATCACTAGAAATCCGAGTCAACAGTCGCCGGTAGATTGATGCCACCTTGAAAATGGTGGCACCCGGTGGCTTTTGTCCACTGGGTGACGATTTGACGACTTTCTCTCCTGAGTCAGACCACTGGTCACATCTACCCCGGCACTGTCTTTTGAACAAAAGAATGAAGTCCGGGAGCACCATAAAGACCAACACTATTTTCCAGGAAATAAACTCATTTCATCAGATACTGACTTCAGCACTGTCTTCTGTAACTTCTGGCCTTCTGTATGACAGGTATTCTCTACTACCTAGCCGTAGTCCAAGGCAGGTGGGCTGTCTTCTGCTCTGGACTCAGATGCTAAACGGCATAGCACCTCTCTGATTTCCCGCTCAGTGTTGGGAGTCTGGGGCTTGAATTCAAAACAGTAAAACTGAAGCCGTTAACATATCTGAGAAAGAAAACAAAAGGTTTCAGTGTCAAAGCTTGAAAAGTGAATGTATAGGCAACATCTGCCCAAAAATGGACTCAACTGTTGGTAGAGGTTTGAGTGTCATGCAAGGTTCAAGACCAGAGGTGAATCCCAGTGCCAGGAGGCAACATTAGGGGGCCTTGGCGTCTATTCCTGGCTGTCGGGCCTCCAGAGGAACTGGTTTTTTGCACTGTGACACGGGACTAGATAAATCATTGATCTGATCCAGCAGGGCTCTTCTGATGATCTTAAGAAGAAGGCCTTGGTCTCTGTGCCCTGTTGTTGGCTCTCCAGAGGAACTGGTTGGCCCCTTTGTGAGACCAGATACTGGACTAGATGGACCACTGGTCTGATCCAGCAGGGCTCTTCTGGTGTTCTTAAGAAGGCCTTGGCTTCTATACCCTGTTGTTGGCTCTCCAGAGGAACTGGTTGGCCCCTTTGTGAGACCAGATGCTGGATTAGATGAACCATTGGTCTGATCCAGCAGGGCTCTTTGATGTTCTTATGAAGGCATCTGTAAGGCTGAAACCACTTTTCCCCGCCCTTGGCTGTCGTTGGCTGTCGCGTTCCTGCTTTGGGACCAGGATGGCGGGAACTGGTGCATGCTGGGAGTTGTAGTCCTGACAGGCATCAACCTCTATTCCCTGTTGTTAGGCCTCCAGAGGCACTGTTTGGCCACTGTGTGAGACAGGATGCTAGACTAGATGAACTACTAATCTGATCCATCAGGGCTCTTCTGATCTTCTTAAGAGTGGGATCAAGACAGGCCAAATGAGCAGAACAAGCTGTTGGGGCCAGAGGGCAGAAGTGTATTCCAAGGCAGGCTGGGTTGAATCTTGGGAAGTTGGACTGTTTTAATCAAGGTCTGGGAGCAGGTTCAGTCTGGGACGGGCCCTCTACCAAGCAGACATGTTGAGTTGATGGAGCACTTGCAATCCCGCGCTTGGTAGAGCATGAAGCTTTGTGATTGGCGGAGTCATGCTGGAAGCTGGTCAGGTGACTGAACAGCTGGAAGACATTGTTGTTAAAGTGCAGAGCACCCCTGTTGGTTCTGTAACGCAGGCTAGAAAGTGCTGGAGACTACACTGGAGGGAGAGTGTCAGGACTCCCCTGCATTAGACAATGAACCAGTCAAACTTGAAAAGTTTCAGAGTTTATTGCAAGTGACAAGAAAGCAACAGAAGACTGTTCTGAAGCTCAAGCTCTCAGACCAGTGCTATTATACGTTGTACGTTTCATTCCCCCCCCCCCACACACACACATGAAACACACGAGAGAACAGTTCCCCAGTAACATCTTCAGACACTCAAGGGTCGAATCCCCACTACCGTCTTAGCCAGGTTTCAGAACACAAACTAACCAGGTTTGAGGGACCTGACCTCCTCCCGGCTCTAACTCCCCACTACCGCTCCTTAGCCAGTGGTTTTGCAGGAACCACAACCTAACTAGGCGTTTCTGAGGGACGCACTCCTCCCCGGCTCGAATCCCCACTACCACCGCCTTAGCCAGGTTTCCAGAACACAAACTAACTAGGTTTGAGGGATTCCGACCTCCCCGGCTCGAATCCCTCCACTACCGTCTTAGCCAGGTTTCCCTTGGTGGAAATCACAAACTAATAACCAGGGTTTTGAGGGAATCCACTTCTCCCTCCGGTCGAATCCCCACTACCACCATCTTAGCCAGGTTTCAGAACACAAACTAACCAGGTTTGAGGGATGACCTCCCCGGTCGAATCCCCACTACCGTCTTAGCCAGGGTTTCAAGAATGACAAACCAAATCCAGGTTTGAGGTCGCTTGTAGTTCCTGGAAACCTGGCTGCTAAGACGGGTAGTGGGGATCTGACTGGGGAGTACTGGGTCCCCAAACCTGGGTTAGTTTGTGGCTCTGGAAACCTGGCTAAGATGGTGGGATTTGACTGCCTAAACTAACCAGGTTTGAGGTCGTTTGTGTTCTGAAACCTGGCTAAACTGTCTTCCTGGTTAGTTGTTACAACTTAACAGTGATTTACTTGATAAGTTTTCAGCTGTGGGAAAAGGCAGAGTAGCAAAAGCAGCGCATAGTTGAAAGGCCCAGTTCCCCTGACAGCCCAGCTCCCATAGCTGCCATCCTGACACCGAGGTTTCCAGAGAATCCCCATCCTGATGTAACCAAAACATCTGGAATACAAACAAATTGGAGGAGGGTAAAAAGGTGTGACATTCTACAGTAGGATCCATTCCTTTCTCTCAACATTTCTGTGAGGTTTTGAACCTAGAACTACCAGATCCTAGTTCGACATGTTGAGATCAGAGGTATCAAGGGATATTTATTTTCAGAAGGGACTGTGGTGGTCGTGGAAAGTGCTGTCCAGTCACAGCTGACTCATGGCAACCCTATAAGGTTTTCAAGGCAAGAGACTTCTCCCCACAACAGGCACCTTGGGAGGTAGGTGGGACTGAGAGTGTTCGGAGTGAACTGCGACTAGCCCAAGGTCACCCATGTTAGGATATTTGGCATCCCTTGTATAAGTAATTGCAGGAGCAAGATAGTTGCACTATTGGGTTGCTGTACGTTAATGCAGGGCAGCTGGGCAGTTAAGAGGTTAATTGAGGGTAACCTTCAGTGCTGCATATTAGGGTGTAGCTTTTCCATTCTTCTTCCCTCTCCTCCCTTTTTCCTTGTGCCGTGTCGCTGCATGCTGTGCTGCATGGCTGGCTATATTTCCCCCTTCTTTGCTTATTTATGTCAGCCTGTTTGCTTGCCGGTGCTTTGTGGCACGTAACTATTTTGTCTTCCTCCTTTTGTAAATAAATTTTTGTAGCCTGAGTTTTTATATTTAGAACTTTATTAAAACTCCTTTTTCTATCACTCTGCTGCATTTTCTCTACTAGAGAACTGGGTAGTTTCAGTTCTTCTATCACCCCAGCAGGCTTCATGTGGAGGAGTGGGGAATCAAACCCAGTTCACCAGGTTAGACTCTGCTGCTCCACTTCACCACTGTGGACTGGGTGTGTGTTTGTCCAGGCAAACACACCGATCATGAGGAGTTTGTATAGCATGAATGTTCTGTCTTGGTAAGCTCACTGGACCCCAGATAATAGGTCCCCTTACTAAACTTTTCCTCACCTTAGCCCGGTTTTCTTTGGGATTGGCCCCTTTTAAAAATTGTAGCCTTCTGTTTTCACCTGGTTCACTCTTACAAAGGTGAGATTGCAGTTGCTGTGTGTTGGGTGGTTCTCCCTGGTCGCCCGAACTTCGTGTTCTCTTCCTCCACATGACATCTGATTAGGGATACTCACTTCCCCCAACATGTCTCTTCATGTGCCTTTCTCAAACATCTCATCGCTCTGAGGCCTGCTTCGATTTGCAGGTGGCCACTGTGTTGAAATATTCTGCTCCCGGCTTCCCTTTTTAAAAACAGCTACAGCAGCTAGCCAAGCATCTCAGTGTGTGCATGCGCGCCGTGCATTGGTTTTGTCAGGGCTACAATTCCCAGCAATCACCAGCTCCCGCCTTTTTGCGTTAGAGCGGGAAACCGAGCTGGGGAGCTACGGCAAAACGAAACTAGGTAGCTCCGTCAGAACCAGTGAGAGACCAGGAACTGGGAGGAGGGGAAAAGCTGATTGGTTGCTGTCTGTTTTTGTAAATAGAATAAATACTGGAACTGAGGACAGGAATCCCCAGTTCCAGCACCCTGTAGCTAGGGCGACATAGTTCAATAAAGTTCTTCTTTTTACGTTGACTTTGTCTGAGTGGTGTCCAGCCTGACAGGTTTTACTTTGGCTAAAAGTTGTTCACTACCCTGTTTCCCCGAATATAAGACATCCTCTGAAAATAAGACGTAGTAGAGGTTTTGCTGAAGTGCGAAATATAAGGCATCCCCCGAAAGTAAGCCGTAGCAAAGCTTTTGTTTGGAAGCATGCCCGACGAACAGAACACAGAAAAATAAGACATCCCCTGAAAATAAGACACAGCGCATCTTTGGGAGCAAAAATTAATATAAGACACTGTCTTATTTTCGGGGAAACACGGTATCTGCATTTCTATTAGAAATGCACAATTTGTGAAGGTTTGAACAAAAGGGTCTCAAAAGTGGATTCTGCGCAGGCCAGATAGGTGTAGGATGTGATCTAAACCTTTGGCAGGGGGCTTCGCACAGGTCCAGTTCCCGAAACGAGTTTGGCCCATTTTATTCCCCTCAAGCTGGGATTTTCGAAAATCACCAAGCCAGCGATCCTCTTGCACAATCCCGGGTTGGAGGCGCTCCCGCACAAACACAGCAGGCAGGAGACGTTTTACTTTCCTTCCTTCTACCTGTTCCCTTTAGGTCAGTGGTGGCGAACCTTTTTGAGACCGAGTGCCCAAATTGCAACCCAAGACCCACTTATTTATCGCAAAGTGCCAACCCCGCAATTTAACCCGAATGATGAGGTTTCAGTTTAGAAAAAAGGGTTGGATCCGAGGCATGCGTTACTCAGGAGTAAGCTTGGTGGTAGTCGGTGGCTTTGCTTTGAAGCAACCGTGCAACTCTTCCAATGGGTGAATCACGACCCTAGGAGGGTTTACTCAGAGGCAAGCCCCATTGCCAGCAACCGAGTTTACTCCCAGGTAAAGGATCGTGCTTTAGTTCTTTGCATGAAAATCAGTGGGGTTTAACAGCGCTTAACAGGGTCACCTACACTGCTTCCCCAAAACTAGGTCTTAGGTTTAATGCTAACAATCGAGCCCAGTGGCCCAAGCCAGCCTAGATGTGTGTGTGTGTCTGGGGGGGGGTGTGACTCAGTGCGTGCCCACAGGCAGGGCTCTGAGTGCCACCTTTGGCGCCCGTGCCATAGGTTCGCCATCACCGCTTTAGGTTCTGCGCCGTCCACCAGGTCATGGAGAATCTGACCCCCCGCCATTGTGTTCAGGTCACCCAGCAGGTTGTGGGCAAATCTTCTGAGCGTCTGACAGGGTACAAAGTCCCCCAGGCGTGTTTTCTCCCTGTGTCAGCGAGTGGGACTGATCCACAGCAACAGGTTCATTATTGCCCGGCCATTGCAGAGAAGTCCCTTTTTCTTTTTTCTTTTCTTTTGCGTGTTGCACATGCGCAGCTGCGCAGGCACAGCTGATTGTATTGTGGGACAGTTAGGCGTGGCTGCAGGGGTTCCTTTCTGTGAGCCTGCGCAGCTACGCGTGTGTTGCAGGAAATAAAAAAGAGAGGGAGAGAAGCATCTCTGTGCAAAGGCGCAATAGCAACCCCGATTGTTTCCGTGGGCTGCAATTGCTGCTTGAACGGGTGAAGGGCACACCTGCGAATGGGAGAAAGAAAACTGGGTTCCTTTATAGCGACTGCAACCTGTCATACGTGTGCTGTGCAGAATCCACCCGAGTGTCATTTTTCTTGAGATGAAGAAAGCTCTGATTATTATCTCTGTGGCTACCGTGTCATTCTTGATCTTGCGCTTGTTGAACGACCGTTCTTTTTTAATGCCCAAACCTCGGGGGGGGGGGGGGGGGGAGAGAAATCGCTGGGCTTGACGTTTTAGAAACCCGGAGGTTCTCTTCTGCACTGTTTCTTCTGCAGCAAGGAGGAAGGAAAGATCTCATTCTAGTCAAGGGCCAGAAGAACCATCCCTGTGGGCATGACTAGAAAAGCCGTATAATCTCGGTTGCTTCTTCTTTGCCTGGAATTCCTTATTGTGGTTCTGTCGTTACATTTTCCAGAAGCGCTCTGCAAACATTTGAGCCGATAATTAAAGCGGGCTGTTTATAAGTTCCTGCATCTTGAACACTCTACTGAAAAGGCAATTTGAGAAAGACAATCGAGTTCTGATCTTCATTGCTGAGGACAGACCCACTGCTTGTAATCTGATTTGCTTAGAACATCTCTGCTCCCTGAGTCTGGAGATACAGAGGGCGCATCTCCAAATCCTCAGGGGAGGAATACCATTGGTAGAGCCGCCACTTGGCATTTGAACTGTTTAGAAGAGTTGGTTTTTATATCCTGCTTTTCTCTACTGAAAGGATACTCAAGGAAGCTTAAAATGATGTTCCCTTCTCTCCCCACAATAGACGTCATGTGAGGCAGGTGGGGCTGAGAGCGTTCTGAGAGAACTGTGACTGGCCCAAGGTCACCCAGCAGACCTCATGTGGAGGAGGGGGGAGTCAAAGCCAGTCCGTCACTCTTATTCACTACACAATCCTGGCTCTCCTTCATAATATCAAGCCACATAATAACATACTAGTCGCCTTCTGTATTAAATCTCAGTTTCCGTCGTATGCGAAAACAAAACAGACATCCGGGGACACCTTAAAGACATTGCAGCGTTTATCCCAGTGGGAGCCTTCGAGAGTCCGCTCACCTCTCCATAACCAACAAGAGACTTGATGTCAGACCAGATGGGAATCTCTGTCAGAGTCCTAAATGGCTGGGATGATGTGAGAGGTCCCCTTCTGCGGTTTTCATTCATTCATTCATTCATTCATTCATTCATTCATTCATTCATTCATTCATTCATTCATACATACATACATACATACATACATACATACATACATACATACATACATACATACATACATACATACATACCGCCCTATCCCCAGGGGGCTCCAGGCAGATTTCCTGGATAAATGTGAAGGAAATAATATTTTGCCTCCCACTGATCTGAAGGAATGTAGAAAGGGAGCTGGAAGGGGGCTCATGCATGATCTAGTCCAGTGTTTCCCAACCTTTTCGAGGTCACGGTACCCTTGACCTCACTCTTCGTATCTCACGGTACCCCTGCCGCCACCCTCCACCTTCCCCTCCCATTGTCCCTGCTTGCCACACACCCCACCTTCCCCTCCCAGGGTGAAGGGAAACACTGGGGGGGGGGGGGCTGCTGAGCTTGTGGCAGGTCCTGCCCCATGAGCCAGCTCCATGTCCTTGCTGGCGCCGGTGGGAGACACCACAAAAATGAGGGGGGGCAGTAGTGTTGCCGCGGTACCCCTGGGACATGCTCACGGCACCCCAGGGTACCACGGAACCCTGGTTGAGAATGGCTGATCTAGTCCATCCGCCTGCTCCTAGGTCCGTGGTGGCGAACCTTTGGCACTCCAGATGTTATGGACTACAATTCCCATCAGCCCCTGCCAGCACGGCCAATTGGGGCTGATGGGAATTGTAGTCCATAACATCTGGAGTGCCAAAGGTTCGCCACCACGGTCCTAGGTCCTTTTCAAAGCACGTTGTACGGCCAAGACAAGGAAGGCCCACTGCACAGAGGGGCCAGGTGCAGCACGGCTGTCTAAGCTCTGCTCACAACTTGACTTCGATCCTGGTAGAAATTGGTTTCAGGCCACTGGCTCAAGGTTGGCCCAGCCTTCCCTTCATCCGAGGTGCCCTCTTTGCTGGGGGTGAAGTGTGGCGACTGGGGAAGGCCATGGCTACTAACCACCCACGTAAATAAAGTCTGCCTAGTAAATGTCAAGATGCGCTATCACCCCATGGGTCAGTAATGACCCGGTGCTTGCAGAAGGGACGACCTTTACAGCCAAGAAAAACCTCTCCCATTATATAACTATACCTTTGATGTTCCTTCCTATGTGCAGAACTCTGCATCTCTCTCTGTTGCAATTCATTTTGTTAATTTTAGCCCCCTTTTCCTCGTTGCCAAGATGATCCTGTGCCTTGTGTTTGCTACCCCTCCCCATTTACTATCATTGGCAGATTTTATGAGCATCCCCTTTTTCCGAATCATGTGTAAAGATGTTGAATGACACAGAGGCCCTGGACAGATCCCTGAAGCCCTTGCTGGAATAAATGTGGCCAGACTTTAAGGCCCCCGTGGACTTCTGTTTTGTTTTGCTACAGTAGACTAGCATGGCTGCCCCTTGGGAATGATCGCACGTGAGCCTGTTGAATTTAGGCCCTCCTTGTGAATATCCGAAGAGCAGCTTGGTGTGTGTGTGTATGGGGAGTTGTGGGATCCGTCGCGCGGAAGCTGTCGTCGTCTGTGGGCCGATCTCTTAGCAGTAGCCTTGAGCAGAGACGTCTCAGCTGACCAGGAGGCTCACCGTTTTGCTTACTCTTTATAGAGCGTCTCAAACCAGTGGTTTTATTTAAAGAAACAAGAAGAGAACCTAAAGATCTTCCTGAAGGAGCTCTAGACACAGACAGTACAGAAATTCAGACTAGTAATGCTCCGCTTGCAGCTGAATCGTTACAGTAGGTGTCTTCAGAGTGTAAATAGATCTTGAATTTCTCGTTCATGCACCGTATTATCTAGTAGATCTGTGGCTTTTATAAGGATGGTACTGAACTGAATCTGCCAGCCTGGTGTAATATAGTAGTCACGTAGTGGTTAAGAGCTGGTGGATTCTAATCCAGAGAACTGGGTTTGATTCCCCACTTCTCCACATGAGCAGCAGACTCCTTCTGGTGGACTCTGTTTGTTTCCCTCACATTAAGCTTGCTGGGCCAACTGGGCCAGTCACAGTTCTCTCAGAACTCTCTCAGCCTCACCTACTTCACAAGGGGCCTTTTGTGGGGAGAGAAAGGGAAGAATTTTATAAGCCGCTTTGACATTCCTTCTGGTTCACAAAAGTGGGGTATAAATCCAAACTCTTTCTCTGCTCCGCAGCAGCAAAATGAAGCAACTCCGTGTTGGGTTTGAGTGTGCCTCAGAGATTCAGATTAATGTTGCCCTTCTCTTTGCAATCCGCACGAAAAGTCACGAGGTCTTGTAAAAAAACAACCCACATTCAGTAGGCAGGGCATCACAAGTCTGCAGGAAGGTACATGAATTCTATGGGTTCATTTCTGGACCTATTAGTGACACACTTTGCAAATACGGTCACATGAAGGACCATGGAGATGTCTCACAGATAGAAGAAGAAGAAGGAGAAGGAGAAGGAGAAGAAGAAGAAGAAGAAGAAGAAGAAGAAGAAGAAGAAGAAGAAGAAGAAGAAGAAGAAGAGGAGGAGGAGGAGGAGGAGGAGGAGGAGGAGGAGGAGGAGGAGGAGGAGTTTGGATTTATATCCCCCCTTTCTCTCCTGCAGGAGACTCAAAGGGGCTGACAATCTCCTTGCCCTTCCCCCCTCACAACAAACACCCTGTGAGGTAGGTGGGGCTGAGCTCTTAAAAGCTGTGACTAGCCCAAGGTCACCCAGCTGGCGTGTGTGGGAGTGCGCAGGCTAATCTGAATTCCCCAGATAAGCCTCCACAGCTCAGGCGGCAGAGCTGGGAATCAAACCCGGTTCCTCCAGATTAGATACACGAGCTCTTAACCTCCTTCGCCACTGCTGCTCCTGGCAATCGTTGGACCCCTAAATAAATACACCCTGGCAATCATTGGACCCCTTAATAAATAGTTTGAGAGCCGTTGTCACCGGTGCACGAGTCTGCAGCTAGAGTGGAAACCCCTCTTTGGGAAGTCAGATTCCAAACCGAAGTCCATTCTCCCAAAGGCCTCTGGTGGGTTGCTGGAGCTGGTTGCAGAGTCCTCGGTCGCAGGGCATTCCAGTGGTCCCATGACCCCTTCGAAAGAAGCCTGTGCAGATTGCATTCTGCATTCCAAGTGAGTCAGCGCTGGGGACCCCACGGCCATTTTTTTGCCTGACCTTTCTCTGTGCTGGTGGCGAATGCCGTGGTGTTCCAGGAGAGTCCCACACAACTGGAGTCTGCTGGAATTCTTTGCGCTGTGCTTGTCTCGGGCTGTTTTGTTGCCCTGGAAACGGAACAGCATAAAATTCTTTCCCCCCGGCCAGAAATAGTTTCCTGTACCTTGTGATCGGAGTGCTTTTCTTCTTGGTCGGCTGCCAGCTCTGCAAATGTGGGTGCGTGCATGCGTGAGGTTGTGGCTCCTTGTGGCGCGCATGTGGGGAGTCTCCTGCTTCTGTCTCTCCAGAGGGATCCTGGGAGCGGTTGCTCTTGATTTACATCCCCCGTGGCCATGAGCTGGACAGCTGTCCATCTGGGCTAGTTGAGCTCCCACCTCTTCTCTGTCCCCAGCCAGCCTGCCCGATTATCGGGCGGCTTCTCTGTCTGGTTTCCTCTCTGAGACGTGTTCCCCACAAGCCCACCTGTGGGTCTGGGCCCAAAGCCAGACGTTTTCTGATGGAGGGAGGCAAATGAGAATTGCGGACGGCCGCCTGTCCCGTCACAGGTCTGGTTTCGCATAGTTGCAAGCCACTTTGCAGTGTACGGGCTTTGTCGCATTAAAGTCACATCGTAAGGAGCGCCTCCTTGCATATGCAAAGGATCTTTCTTCTCCCCCACTGATAAACAACTTTATTTCACCTGCAAGGTCAGGTTATTTTTTTTAAAAAAACCCTTTTTTTCTGCCAAGTCTATTCAGTCTATTCACGTTATAGCTGTAGCTTCTCCTACATTCCACTTTAAAAGTATCACAAACAGCAGGCTTGTGACTTTTCTATCATACCCCATAGCACAGTGGTGGCGAACCTATGGCACGGGTGCTGGAGGTGGCACTCAGAGCCCTCTCTGTGGGCACGCACAGACAGAGTGCCCCCCACCCCCACATCTAGGCTGGCCTGGGCCACTGGGCTCGATTATTAGCATTAAACCTAAGACCTAGTTTTGGGGAAGCAGTGCAGGTAACCCTGTTAAGTGCTGTTAATCCCCACTGATTTTCATGCCAAGAACAAAAGCGCAATCCTTTACCTGGGAGTAAGCTCGATGCTGGCAATGGGGCTTGCTTCTGAGTAAACCCTCCTAGGGTCGTGATTCACCCATTGGAAGAAATGCATGGTAAAGCCACTGACTACCACCAAGCTTACTCCCGAGTAACACACGCCTTGGAGCCAACCGTTTTTTCTAAACTAGAACCTCAGTATTCAGGTGAAATTGCCACGTTGGCACTTTGCGATCAATAAGTGGGTTTTGGGTTGCAATTTGGGCACTCGGTCTCGAAAAGGTTCGCCATCACTGCCCTAGCATATTTTTAACTATGTGAAAGACCTGCTTCGAGTGTGTTCGGGTACTTGATTGCCTTGGAAAGCCAACATGCAAAGGCCAAATCTATTGCTTCCCTTCGGCAACTGTCATTGGTATACTTCACCTGAAAATTGAGGCTCCGTTTAATTATGGCCAACAGCTATTGATGGATCTCTTCTCCTTGAATATGCTTACTCTCCCTTTACAGCCAGCAATGCCAGGCTTTGACCAGTGGTTGTGTGTGGGGGCGGGGGGGGGGGGGAGGATCTGAAAGCCAAACTCACACTTCAGCCTCCAGGTTTTTGTAGTTTGGTGGACAACTTTTTTCGTACTTGTTTAAGAAGAAGAAGAAGAGAAGAGTTTGGATTTATCTCCCCCCTTTCTCTCCTGCAGGAGACTCAAAGGGGCTGACAATCTCCTTGCCCTTCCCCCCTCACAACAACAAACACCCTGTGAGGTAGGTGGGGCTGAGAGAGCTCCGAGAAGCTGTGACTAGCCCAAGGTCACCCAGCTGGCATGTGTGGGAGTGTACAGGCTAATCTGAATTCCCCAGATAAGCCTCCACAGCTCAGGCGGCTAGGAATCAAACCCGGTTCCTCCAGATTAGATACACGAGCTCTTAACCTCCTACGCCACTGCTGCTCCTAATCGTAACCTAATCGTAATCTCTTTACAGTTTCTCATACTGCACCCTCATTTCAAAGAAGGGGCCATCTTAGAAGAGGCATTCCCTCTTGTGCAAGAAAGAATGTGCTTCTTCCCCTACGGTTCCTGCCGCTATTAGTTTTCATAAGTACGTGTGCCTGTGTGCACGCACCTTTCAAAAATCTGCTGCCAAATAAATCATGGGCATCTTTTAATTGACGTAAAAGGTTTCAGTTGGTTAGCCTGATTCATCAAAAATCAATGAAACACACTGCAACTCTGTTTAGAAATAAACACCATCTCTCTGTTTCCCAGAAAGTATGCAGTGTTAATATTCATGGAAATCCAGTATTCAAATGTTCACGGTAAATTAAATGCTAGTGCTTCAGAAACAAATCACACTGTTGTAAGGACTTTCTTTCACTTATCAGTAGAAACAGAAAAAGAAGTATTGGCATCTCTAGTACTAACAAATGAACAGAAACGTATGGATGCGTGAGCTAAAAGTAAAATGAAGTGACATTTAGCTTCAATTTAGTCTGTAAGATTTCACAAATTTTTCCCTACTTCACAGGAATTTTGAATACATTATCAGAAAATTTTATTAACCACCCTGAGTTTCCACTGAGCCACGTTCACCCCGCCCCCGCCCCCCCGCCACTGATTAGCTGTCCACAGTTTGGGGATCTGTTTCCAGCATAGCTCCGTCTACGGAGCAAATGCCACAGCCGACTCTTGTGAATACAGTGCTAACCCTGCTTAGCTTTTAACTTATGACGACCCCAGGTTTCAGGGCAAGTGAGAAGCAGAGGTGGTTTGTCATTGCCTTCCTCTGTAGAGTCTTTCCTTCCATGTATTGCCCCTGCTTAGCTTCCAAGATCTGATTAAATTGAGCTATACTACCGTGTTTCCCCGAAAATAAGACAGTGTCTTATATTAATTTTTGCTCCCAAAGATGCGCTGCGTCTTATTTTCAGGGGATGTCTTATTTTTCTGTGTTCTGTTCGTCGGGCATGCTTCCAAACAAAAACTTTGCTACGTCTTACTTTCGGGGGATGCCTTATATTTCGCACTTCAGCAAAACTGCATGTTTGAGAACCCAAAGGCACCTGGTGGGCCACTGCGAGTAGCAGAGAGCTGGACTAGATGGACTCTGGTCTGATCCAGCTGGCTTGTTCTTATGTTCTTAGGGGCCCTCCAGATGTTCATGGACTGCAATTCTTATCCCCGCCATGAACATCTGGAGGGCCAGAATTGGCACCCCTGAGATAGAGTTTTTTCGTCTCTGCCTCCAGCCTTGTAGAACACTTGTCTCAATTTGTCCAGATTTGGTACAGCAAGGAACACAAGTTGCAAATCCAATAATTGAAATGAAACTGCGAATTGACAAGTGCTTGCGCTCCGGCTTGTTGTTTTTGTATCCTGGGAACCCTGTTTTTCAACTCAAAATGAAAGGCAGCTACATGTAGCTGTGGTGTAGGAAAAAGTGCTGCACATCGCAAAGACATGCACATGTCAGGAAGTATACATTTCACCAAAAGCCTTGGCTCAGGGCAGCTCAGTCTTGTAGCTCTGTATGAAATGCGGCATCTGACCTGACTTCTGCTTCTGTTCTAAAAAAATACACCCCCCCACCCACCCCCCAAAACAAGTTTCTAGCTCTCGTGCTTACAGTGTCGATGTGAAACTGGACAGGTGATACCTGGGCAAGAACTAAACATAGATGGGGGCCGGGGTGTGTGTGTGTTGGTGCCTGGTATCTGTGCCCTCTTTAATTGAGACAGGTCATCTTTTGATTCTGCCTTATCCTTGCAAGGAGGGCATCCATTTGGTTTTGAGCATGGGGAAAAAATACTTATGGTATGTCTTGTGGTAGAACTGGGACTGCCTTTTGAACAAAGATTGAAATAAAAGCGGTTCCTTGCTTTACACATCACAAAATTGAGGCATTTGCAAGAAACCAGTTTGTATATTTTAGCGTTCGGTGTTACAGAAGACCATGGGGTTCCGGTCATGTCACCATTTGGTGAGGTGTGGGGCTGCCCAGAATTGAACGCTGCAGAAATGCAGTAGCTTTTGGAAACTTTAGAGGTTTGCCGGACCATTCTAAAGGTGCACCAGGTCAAACATCCTTTTTCTCATGGGAGCCAGCTAGGCACTTCTGCAACAGCCAGAAATATAGCATCAAGACAGTAGCCCAGTGGTGGCGAACCTATGGCACAGGTGCCAGAGGTGGCACTCAGAACCCTCTCTGTGGGCACGAGCAAACAGAGTCACCCCCCCCCCCCAACACATCTAGGCTGGCCTGGGCCACTGGACTCGATTATTAGCATTAAACCTAAGACCTAGTTTTGGGGAAGCAGTGCAGGTAACCCTGTTAAGCGCTGTTAAACCCCACGGTTAAATTGCCGTGTTGGCCCTTTGCGATAAATAAGTGGGTCTTGGGTTGCCATTTGGGCACTCGGTCTCGAAAAGGTTCGCCATCACTGCAGTAGCCCAACCATTCTGTTTGCTCTTCAGAGCTACACTGCACTCAAACATGGAAGCTCCATTTAATTCTCTTGGCTGATAGTTGTTGCAGGTGTAATTGCCTGGAGGATGGAAGGCTAGCTTAGAGCTGATCTGAGTTGTTTGCAAACTGTAGCCCGGGGGGTGGGGGGCAGGGGGGGAGGAGTCTGCAGAGTACAGATGAAGGCACTTGATTTTAAAAAGCCCTCTCTACTTAAAAATCTAGCCCATCAGGAAGAAAGTCTTGAACAGTTTCCTCACACTATGCCCGAGGTGGCGAACCTTTGGCACTCCAGATGTTATGGACTACAATACCCATCAGCCCCTGGTCATCAGCCAATTGGTCATGCTGGCAGGGGCTGATGGGAATTGTAGTCCGTAACATCTGGAGTGCCAAAGGTTCGCCACCACTGCACTATGCCATAAAAAGACCTGGAGGGGTTGCCTCCATTGGCATGTGAGTTACAGTTATGGGCAATAAACTATTTTTTAATGCATAACGTATTTTGAGTGGTGTTCCTTTACACTCCAGGTTTTCTGGCTCCCAGTTGAGTTCCGGATTGTCTTCAAGGTGCTGGTGTTAACCTTTAAGGCCCTACGCGGTCTGGGACCTTCGAACCTAAGAGACCGTCTGGCCCCATATGTCTCACGTCGGTCTCTGCGTTCGGCAGAGGCCAATCTGCTTGTGATCCCCGCCCCCTCTATGATGCGGCTGGCCTCCACTAGGGCCAGGGCATTTACGGCCCTGGCCCCTGCCTGGTGGAATGCTCTCCCTCCAGCTGTCCGGGCCCTGCGGGACCTTAATGAATTCCGCAGGGCCTGTAAGACTGAGTTATTCCGCTGGGCTTTTGGAGAGTCCAGCCGCTGATAGGGTGCCCGGAAACAGCTACAACCCGCTGTTCCCTTTGTAGGAGTTTTAATAGCGGGACGCCATCTTTATTTTAATTGATACAGAAATTGGATGCTGCTTTTAAATTGTTTTAATATTTATTGTCTTATCACTGTTGTAAACCGCCCTGAGCCCTTCGGGGGAGGGCGGTATAAAAGTAGAATAATAAATAAATAAAAATAAATAAAGTACAGTATATAGCTGTTCCAGGTGAGCGACTTTATTCCTGGGAGGGTGCATTTGATTTGAGGGAGCGGTCGTGCAGATGCCCCTGGCTGTTGTCTGGAACGGAACCGCTTGGCGGCTGGGGCCCATCAGCTCTAAGCCAGGTTTGCATATCCCGCATCCTGCCAAACGGCTCTTCAGCCGCATGAAATATTAATCGGGACTCTGCTTTCCTCTTACTGAGTTCCAGCGTTGAGGGGCTGAATGGCTGTTGTGCTCATCCAGGGAGAGGATTGTACCAGTTCTTGTCCAGTTCTGGTCACCGCATCTCAAAAAGGATATCGAAGAGATAGAAAAAGTGCAGAGAAGGGCAACAAGGATGATTGAGGGACCGGAGCACCTTCCTTATGAGGAGAGGCTGCAGCGTTTGGGACTCTTTACTTTGGAGAGGAGACGTCTGAGGGGGGATATGATTGAAGTCTATAAAATTATGCATGGGGTAGAAAATGTTGACAGAGAGACATTTTTCTCTCTTTCTCACAATCCTAGAACCAGGGGGCATTCATTGAAAATGCTGGGGGGGAGAATTAGGACTCATAAAAGGAAACACTTCTTCACACAACGTGTGATTGGTGTTTGGAATATGCTGCCACAGGAGGTAATGATGGCCACTAACCTGGATAGCTTTAAAAGGGGCTTGGACAGATTTATGGAGGAGAAGTCGATTTATGGCTACCAATCTTGATCCTCTTTGATCTGAGATTGCAAATACCCTAACAGACCAGGTGCTCAGGAGCAACAGCCGCAGAAGGCCATTGCTTTCACCTCCTGCATGGGAGCTCCCAAAGGCACCTGGTGGGCCACTGCGAGTAGCAGAGAGCTGGACTAGATGGACTCTGGTCTGATCCAGCTGGCTTGTTCTTATGTTCTTATGTTCTTGTGAGAATTTATTTTTCCTACTTAGGAGGGAGAGGACCCAGGGAGAGTCTTGTGGCTGGCGTGTTGAAAGGCAGGCTTTTCGGCAGCTGAGAGAGCAGCTGTCTGCTCGCGTTGAGCCTGGTCTTCGTGGCATTCTGGTGATGTACTTCAGAGATGCTGCATTATTGATGCCAGGCACACTGCTTCGGCCCACCTGTTGCCTCTGCCCTGCCCCGCCCTCCCCCTCCAGGTGCTCCCTCTGATCCCAGGGACAGATTTTGAGTCTGAGAAGAAGCATCTCAGCATGTGGTGCTGGGTGACCTAGCTTCCTGCCTGGAACTGTTCCTTCTGCATAACTATTGATGGTGAAGGAGTCCTGCGTGGCATTGGAGATCGTTCAGAATGGAAGCTATGCCTTGGACGTGGTCGAGAGTGGGGGTCCCCAACCTTTTAGAGCATGGGATCGTGGGTGCAGCAACAAAACGGCTGCTGCAAAATGGCTGCCTCAGGGGAGCAGCAGTGGCGTCGGAGGTTAAGAGCTCGTGTATCTAATCTGGAGGAACCGGGTTTGATTCCCAGCTCTGCCGCCTGAGCTGTGGAGGCTTCTCTGGGGAATTCAGATTAGCCTGTGCACTCCCACACACGCCAGCTGGGTGACCTTGGGCTAGTCACAGCTTCTCGGAGCTCTCTCAGCCCCACCCACCTCACAGGGTGTTTGTTGTGAGGGGGGAAGGGCAAGGAGATTGTCAGCCCCTTTGAGTCTCCTGCAGGAGAGAAAGGGGGGATATAAATCCAAACTCTTCTTCTCTTCTTCTTCTTCTTCTTCAGGCAGAGCGAGGCACACAATGATTGGCACCGTTCAGCTTCCGTACCGCTGCATTGATCCTTGTGTTGTGGTGGTAGCTGCTATTAAAGCAGCATTTTTTAAAAAAATATACGCAGCCCATCCAATTTCCAACAGCTGGGCAAAAGTCCCCTGAAAATAGTGGGCATCAGGAAAGGTTTGGGTGACATATCGCTCGCAGGCGCCACGTTGGGGACCTCTGGTCTAGAGGTTTGACTGTTGGCCCAAACCAGGCTCAAATCCTCGCTTGCTATGGAACTCTCTGGATGACCTGGGGCCAGCTGCGTATTCTTAACCAATGAGGATAAAACGGACGAGGGCAGGGCCCGGTATTGTCTCCAACCAACCCCCCCCCCCCCCGGCAAGCTCCTTGGAGGATGTAAACATTTACAAAATGAATGAGAGGGCCCCCAAAAAACCAGCAGGCGGGTCTCTCCAGGTTGGAGCAGGGAATTGAGCTAGCCCAGTGATGGCGAACCTTTTCCAGACCTAGTGCCCAAATTGCAACTCAAAACCCAGTTATTTATCGCAAAGTGCCCACACGGCAATTTAACCTGAATACTGAGGTTTCAGTTTAGAAAAAACTGTTGGCTCTGAGGCCTGCGTTACTCGGGAGTAAGCTTGGTGGTAGTCGGTGGCTTTGCTTTGAAGCAACCATGCAACTCTTCCAATGGGTGAATCACGACCGTAGGAGGGTTTACTCAGAAGCAAGCCCCATTGCCAGCAAACGAGCTTACTCCCAGGTAAAGGATCGTGCTTTAGTTCTTCCCATGAAAATCAGTGGGGTTTAACAGCGCTTAACCGGGTTACCTACACTGCTTCCCCAAAACTAGTTCTTAGGTTTAATGCTAATATTTGAGACCAGCGACCCAGGCCAGCCTAGATGTGTGGGGGAGCGGGCCGACTCTATTTGCACGTGCCCACAGAGAGGGCTCTGAGTGCCACCTCTGGCACCCGTGCCATAGGTTCGCCACCACTGAGCTAGTCTGTGTTCAGGTGTCTTCTCAGAAAGGTCTTGTGGCGATGAAGCAAACAGTGACTGTAATTTAAAAAAAACACAGTTTGGACTTAGCCAAGATCCTTGGCTCTAACTCTGGGCTTGGCACGGGCAAGGAGCGAAAACGTTCAAAGCTCTGGAAATTCCGACGTTGCTTCCTCCTCCGCTGACTTTCAAATCTCAGGTTCACCTTGTCTAGAAATCTTCTCTTTTTTTGTCGTTGGAAAGAGACAGTCTCTGTCTCTCTCTGTGTTGAGAAGGCCCAGTTCTGTCTGATCTCTGGCGACTCGGAAGAGCCTCTGGGAACTTCTCGCTCCCCGCCTCCTTCAGGTCGGATTTTTCACATTACGGAGAAGCTGCTGCCTCAATGTTTCTCTTCCTCATCCACATGACAGCCCGATTGGAACTGGCATGATTTTCCTTTTCTTTCACCACGGATTTCTTTCTTAGGAAGCAAAGCTAACTGGCCACGTTCTCCACCCCTGCCCAGTCGTTCCACTGCGTGGGTTCCCCTGTGAGTCTCCGTGAAGCCGTGGAAGGAACGGTTTCTTTTGTCCCTTTTCTCAGTCCTGAATTTTTCTCCAAACAATTCCCTGAAAGCCATTAATCCTGATAGGTAGTTTGCTTTGTGTGAAGGGAACTCAGATTCTACACTCAAAATAAGCTAAGGATATGGTTAACATTTTGCACCTGTATGTTCGTTCCAACTAGGTATCGGAGGTTGGGATATTATTAACAGAGGAGGGACACGGAAGATCGGTGTATTTCCCAGTAGGGTAGCCAGTCCTTTGGCAGGGTTGAAATATCTCCATTGGTGGCAAGAGGAATTTTTGCACAGGCTTATGGAAAACCCCAAAAGCAATGTCATTCCCCTCTAGGAATTGCCTGAAGCCTTATGGTAAGACCATAGCATTACTGGTGATTTCTAGAGAGGCATGATATCACTTCCGGGGCAAACCCAGAAGTGATGTCTATCACTGGGCAGCTGCCCCTTCCCTGATCTCCTATTGGTTGCCAGTCATCTATTTATTCATTTTATCTCCTGTCCCTGAATTATCCAGTATAGCTTGGAGCAGACACAAAACATGTACTATGTGTATTAAACATTGAGGTATAGCTGTAGTACTAATGCAGTGTTAATTCTCAGAAGTATCTTTCAAAGCTTGAGGCAATTCCAGATTAAGAGAAATGGTAGCTGGTTGGCCATCTGAGACGATGCGGTGCCTCGGTCTTCACGAAGTAGCAGACTTGTGTCTCAGGCATTGCCCTGCTGCTTTAGGGTTCTGTGATACATACAAAGCCAAATACATCCAAATATGTGGGCCCGTTTGGGGACTATTTGGGGAGGGTTATGCTGTGGTAGTGTTAGGTATAGCTGGATTATGTGTTAGGCTTAGTTTAGTTTAGTGATGATGTATTTTTAGGTTAGTCACTAGGCTAGGTTTATTGTACTGACGCTGCTTTAAATTGTTTAGAGGGTTTTAGTCGTGGATCAGTATGTTTTTTGTAGTTTGGGCTATAGGAGGGGGGAAGTCGCCATCTGTGTTTATTTCATGTGGCTTATTTATGAAGCCATGATTATTGATGTCTTGTCGAAGGTTTTCACGGCCGGATTCAACTGGTTCTGGTGGGTTTTCCAGGCTGTGTTGCCGTGGTGTGGCCATGGCCACACAGCCTGGAAAACCCACCCAAACCAGTGTGATTATTGATGTTTTTTGCTGTTTGTGTTGTTTTGTTCGCCACCCTGAGCCCTAGGGGGAGGGCAGGATAAAAATTGAAAATAATAATAATAATAATTAGAAAATTTGTTCTTTTGTGTACGAAGTTTTGTTTTTGTGGCCTTCCACGCCTCCAGTAGTCTGAGTATAACAGACAGGTGCCCACTGAGAACAGCAGAGCTAGAAGAGCTGGAGAATGTGAAATCCCTTTCCAAGTACTAAGTATTAGACTTCGTCTAATTTATCATGGAAAGAAAGTGCAAACTCTCATTTTGTTCCGTCCCGGTGCTTAACCATTTTTGAGGAATAGGGAACACTCTCTGTAGCATCATATATTTGCTTTGCTCTCATTTTCCTGAGATATTCCCCTGAAGAAAAGTGGGCCCGCAAATCATCTTGTCTGCTCAGTAGTCACGTCGTTTTTAGCAAAGTCATTCGTGAACCAGCCCTGAAATCACCCACCTGTGCGGCCTGTTACAGATGCAGCAAGGTTAGGTGAAGTCAGGAGGGAATTATCCTGGAAGCCAAGGAAAGAAGGGCAGTTAGCTATGGACAGCAGCAATGCTACACGCTAAACATTTCAAAAAATCTTTTGCTGGCATGGCCTTGGTTGTTTTTAGGTGCAGCTTGAACCATCAGCGTGGTATAGTGGTTAGGAGCAATATGGTCTAATCTGAACAGCCAGGTTTGATTCCCCACTGTAAAGGATTCAATAGTGTTGATGGTGAAGTAACCTGGAGGAACTCACAAAGTCCGGCGATGGGCCAGTTTCATCGGCGGAGACGTTATCTTTGCGCGGGAGATGAAGACTCCGTTCCCATGGGAAGCAGGAGGGGGGATGGGGTGAATGGTGTTATAACCTGTGCTTCTGGCGGGAAGTGTCATTCCTGCCACCGCGCAGCTTGAGTTTAAGATGTCTTAATAAAACGGATTCTTTACACTAAAAGCCTTTATTTCAGTTTGGCGGGAATTCTTTACATTGCAGCAGGAACTCTTTAATTCATCTATATTCCTAGTGCAGTGGACTCCTTGGTGTTCGACATTATGAGGTTGATCGTTACCGCGAAGGTGCGCGTAGTCCCCAAAGAGGTTCCGACCTTCCTTCTGATCTGGAGGAACCGCAGGAGAACGGCCCGCTGGTGGCTCTTTCCGGCCCCTCGATCAGCACGAAGTCTTCCTTACCCTCGCTGGAACGCAGGGACGGACGACGCAATTACGGGGACTTCCATGAGCCGCTTAGCTTGTCTTAATCGAAGCGCCTGTGGATCGGATCTCACCCGCTGTGGATTACAACCTCAGATGCAACCTGTCAAGTGGAGGAGACGGGCCTGACCACCTTCATGGCAACCCAGGAACTACATTGAACGCATTCCTGGACTCAGATTTTGCGATGTTCTAAAGAACCACCGCGGCACAGCACCAGTCTCGGTCCGGCGATACTGACTAAACTCTGATTGGGAGGGTATCCGCACTGCCTTCCAATCGGATCCGATCCTGGCCAGCGACCGCACCTGGAGGTTCCCGGAGCCACCGTGGTTACGCTGTTCGATGTCTCGCCTGTGATGACGGCAGTCCGAAGAAAGCCTGCTCTCCCAGCTCGATCTGTTCCTCCCATCAAGGAGACCTGGGATGAAGAAGTGGGCTACCAAGCAGATTCAAGAAGCATGGACCGCGAACGCCAGCTATGGGGAGAGGAGTGAACGGCACAGTTGCAGCAAGAGTTAAACTCCGCAGAGGACCGAACGGCAACGAAAGAAGTTCAACTTGAGCTAACGTACAAAGATGCGCCCAATCCATTAATATGTTCAGAATCTGTCGTCCATGATAAAGTCCTGGAACACTCCAGACTGGATTTACAACGCAACTAAAGCTGCTCAGGCTCATGCGCTAATTTGTGCCAGCTCACTGGAAGTTCTTTAAACGGGACGAATCCGGCTAAATTGAACGCAGAAAAGCTGCTCTGCATGCCATTCAGGATGCATTGACCCGCTAGCGGTGAGCTGGGCGCTGGAGAGGAGCTAAGGAGGCAACAGATCCGAAGCCCCAAGTTGAGTTTATGCTGTTACTGACCACGCCGGGCGCCAGGGCCACGCACTGTCCTGCCACCCAAATGCCAGCTGCACCGCCACCGACCTCGCCCCGGCATTAACAGCTGCCTGCTCAACCTGCTCAACCCGCCGCAACCACCGCCAGCAGGCTTAAGAGCCGTGGAACGGGCGATTATCGCCCTCGACACCAGCCTGCTTTGATGGGACCGCCTAAACTTCCTACTTCATTTTGCAACTCAATGCCCACTTGAAGTACTGCGATGATTTATACCGGGTCTGAGCGCTGAAAAATACGGACATCACCAGTCTTGACGGGGCAGCAGCCCATTGGTCTGTAATTCTGACGGTAAGACGGCGACTTCGACGCCCGTGATTCCTCCAAGCTCTAAGAGCGCTTCCAAGATCCAGGCGCCGAATGGCTATCCGCACCATCAAAACCATCCAGCAAGGCAACCGCCTCGCTGCAGAATTTGCCCGTGAATTCTCGGCGCTGCCGCCCCACTTCTGAGTGGCCTGAACGCATGAACGCGAATACTTCGATGCTGTGGACGGTAAGCTGGCGAAACGTGTTTAATTCTGGGTTCCTATACTATTGCAGATTGGATCCAGTTGGGGTCCCAGGTGGCGCCCTCGCTTGAATACGCCGCGTCGGAGCCCACGCCTAAACCCTCGCCACGGGTGCCCACCAAGCCAAGTCTAGCCGCCTACCGGAAACTGGCCTTCGGTTCGGCCGCCGACTGGGTTGTGTCTTTACCGCGTGAGGGCCAGGTCATCTAGCCGCCAACTGTCCCAAGAAACAAACCAACCGCCTCCAGCTACGCCAGCGACCCATCTGCCAAGCCACCATTTAGATCGGGGTCAGCCCGACGGCTCGCTGTTTGTGCCGTCATCGGTTACACCCAGAGGAGGGGAAGCAGCTGTTTGCCTTTCTTCAGTCCTCTATGGACATGGGTCCTGACTCCTGACGCGTGAGTGGGCGCGCCCATTACGGTCCGTTGCCTGGCTAACCCCCGCTGCAACATACTCGCGATATAGCTCGCCCTTTGTGGATTCTGGCTGCTCCCCACTGCTTCAATGCGTCCCAGGTGGCAGAGTGAGCCAGGTCTGGACTAAATTCCCCTGGCTAAGCTCCATACCATTCACCCAAATGGACGGTGGAAGTTCTCTCGAACGGCGACCGCCCAGTTCAAAACACAGCCGTTCTCTCCGCACTATTGGGAGAAAATTAGTTTTTATTTTGCCAGTGGCCAAACACTCCACAGTTTTGGGCATGCCTTGGTTATTGTTACATGAACCAAAGTTCATTTTGAAAGAACGGATCTAGAATTCACTAGGACTTCTCCCGCGTGAACACATGAATTGGGGAAAACCCAACTACTCCTGACATACCCTCCTGGTTCTTTCACGACACCCCGACTTATTGGTATCCCACCCGCGTATCGCGATTTCCAGCCAGAGTTTTTCGGGAGAAGAACGCATCAGTCAGCCACCCCACAGACACTGGACTGCAAAACGTTATATAACCAGGGCTAATCGCCCAAAGGTAGAATCTACCGTGATGAGTCCCAATGAGGAGAAGGAACTGTGTCTTCTTTGACAAGAACCTCACAAGGGTTCATACGGGCGGGTTACCGGAACACACACACACGCTGTCTCCGCTTTTGTTTAGAAAAGAAAGATGGTCTTTACGTTTGTACAGATTATCGAGGAAACTTAATGCGGTCTCTGTCCATCCTTTGCCTTGATCAAGGATCTTAGATGCATTTCAGCAAAGGGCTATTCTTTACTAAATTGACTTTGCGAGAAGCTTACTACAGGGTCAGAATTGCTGAAGGCCATGAACACTTGATCATGCTTTAACACAAAAGTTTGGACAGTTTGAATAATTTCGATAATGCCATTCGGTTAAGTAGTCTCTGGCTTTGTATATCCTTATCAACTAAGTTCTCCTTATGATTTATTGTACAACGAGTTGTGGTATACCAGATGACGCTTTGATTTACTCACAAACCATAGAAGAAAGCATGAAACATTGGTTCGAGAGGTATTGAAACGCTTGCTCCGACAATTCTCTCTTTGCCAAACTCTTCCAAACAGTTGCTTTTACCCAGCATCATATTGACTATTTGGTTACCGGATCTCGCTTCGAAGCCGTACCGGATTCAAGATTGACGAAGTCCTCCAATGGCTCGTCCCTCACCAACCGAAAAGAGTTCCAATCTTTTCTTTTGGTTTTCACTTTTACCGCGGACTTTATACCCCACCCGCTGCTGAACTGGACTTCCTCCTCACAGACCTCTACGCACTAAGGGTAAAGATCCACTGTCCGCCAAGTCCGGGGCCCCCTTTCCTGGTCCCAGGAGTGTCAAACAGCCTTTCAACTTCTAAAGTCTTGCGCTACCAATCAAACCTATCCGTTACCCCAACTGACTCCTGCCAGGTCGGATGCTCTGACGTTACCGGGCGAGTCCTCTGTTGCAGAAAAAGCGGTAGGCTGGTCCCGGAAGCATTGGTTCCGGTATGAAATTCTCTGGTGCTGAACTGAACTGGACCGTAGGGGATATAAAGAACGCGCCACGGTATAGTACCTCCCACTTGGCGCCACTGGCTGGAGGGGCTGTTCAATCTCTCTTCAGGCTTGGCCTGATTCAAAACCAGCAGCCTCTTTTTCCACTCCTGTCCAGAACAACTTCGCGGGCCGATTTTTTCGCCTTTCAACCTATTTTTTCCCGAAAACCAATAACCGGCTGACGCTTTTACCGGAGGGGTGAGCCGCTCTCCTACTGACATTCACGACTGTTCTCTCCTCCCAGTTAAATGGCCGTTCCATCTCAATCACCTCCGTCAATCCTGACCAACTGCCTTCCTTTCCTATGGAACCCGAGAGCGGCCGCAACGAGCCCAGCCGAGGCGACTCCAACTGCTTTTTTCAAAGAGCTCGAAGCTGAGGGGAATAAGTTGGTACGCGTTCTCCTCCGCAGCAGTAGAAATTTTGAAGTTTGCTTCACGAGCGTTCGCCGGTTGACATTTTGCTTTCTTCGAAATCCCCGCATTTGGTCCGGCCGACATTCTGTGGCTACAAGCGATATTGAGGCATATATTGGCAAGCTTTCTGCCCTGCCTGTGCCGAAGTCGTTCATCCCCGGAAGTCCCCATGACTGGAAATTCTCTCCCGGTGGCTCCTCCGCCCCTTGGGAAGTCATTCTCCATGGATTTATTACGGATTTGCCCGAAGTCATGCGGTAAATAATGTTTTGCAGGGACTTGGCTTCAAATAAGCCCATTTTATTCCATGTGCTTCCATCCTCCGGCTCATAGTTAAATGCCATCGCTCCATTCCAACATGCTTCGGTCGGGTTTTATTCCGCTTCTCTTCAGCAGGTATCTCCCGGTCACGTCTCCAATTCATTTCAAAAGTTCTGGCGGCGTTTTGAAGGTTAAATGCTTTTAATGCTGGCACTTTATGGCGGTCTTAACAGAACCTCTAGGAGTAGTATTTACGCGTTGGCTACCACACCACCACCAAGACACCAGCGTAGCTTATTCCGCTATGGAGTAATGTACCATATAACAACAATAACGCGGTTCATAGCAGTACAAAGAAAACCCCCTGAAATGTGTCTGGTCGCCTCTTCCCGCCAAGGTTACAACCAATTCGCTGGCAGCCTTCGGGACCTCCCAGAGCTTCAAACAATGATTTCATCCCAGTCGAGGGATGGAAAACAGTCCAGACCGGCCAAGGTCAAGTTATGACTCAAAAGCTGTAATGATACACCTGCCGATTTCCGCGGTTCTCGGGGTGCATTAATTCAACAAAAAATCCAGGAGGACGGGTACAAATTTTCCCAAACTTCGGCAAAAGATCAGTAACTTTTCAGATTACTAAAGTGATTAATGATGTCACGTCTCGCCAGATTCGGCCCGAATCTCTTTAGTAATATTCATCCTGTCTTCCATTCCAGCTGGCTCAAGGAGGTCTTCGCCACCAATGCCTCGGCACGACCCCGCCGAGTCCCCGTTCCACCATATTGATGGTCACAAGCACTACTAAATTGACGCTATCCTGACTCTCGCTTTAATCGCGAACGCTTTGGGTGTAATATTTAGTTCTGGTGACCCTCCTGGGGTATAATCAGCGGGTTTATTCCGAAGATGCTGACGCTTCCACCTGGTTTCGCTTCAACGTTTCTCCGATAAACCGGGGAGGGGCTTTGGCGAGGTGATGCAGATTCCAATGGTGATTATGAAGTAACCCCGAGTGCATTCTGGTTGTCCCATGAGGCCAGCTCAACGTGCTTATGACGCATTCAAGTGCTGGGTGGAGGATGAAGATCTGGGTTCTGCCAGCTATGGAGGGGACAAGAACGGTATATGAACTCAAAAGTTTTAAGGAAGCACTGCCCTGCCCAATTAAGCAAAATTTCTGAGTTTCTAAGATGTCTTAATAAACGGACTTTTACACTCAAAAAGCCTTTTATTTCTGCTTCTATGGAATTCCTTACACCCACCCCTTCACATGCAGAGAGTTCTATGAGAACTCTCTCAGCCCCACTTACCTCACAAAGGTCGATTCCGCACTTGCGTTATCGACCTACGTTTGAGCTGCGTTCGACGTAAGTGCTCCGCACAACCACTGGGATCGACGTGGTTTTGTAACCAGCTTCGCCCCGTGTAACAGTCAGATTTCCGACTCCAGTTGGGAACTACTACATTTTCAGGGAACCACACTCGAACTCAGCTCGATTCCAGTGAAGTGCGGAATCTCTGGTGCCAGGAGTCCCCCATTCAGCCAATCACAGCTGAGTGTTTCGGGCATGCGTACAGCTGGCCAATCAAAAAACGCCACCTTCGTCCCTCCATTCCTGCGGCAGTTTTATTTATAACGTGTGTGGGGATAGACGGAGCATGGCCGTAGAACAGTAGCCAATCGGAACGGAGCGGCGAAGAGGCACAGGATGATCCCGCCCTCCGAGCTGGGATCAAGCTGGTTGCAGTGGGGAACAACAATGGCTTCGACCTAGGTCAGTACCCTTCTCAGGGAACTGGGTCGAACCTATTTTACTCGTGTGCGGAATCGCCCAAAGTGTCTGTTGTGGGGAGAGAAAGGGAAGGAGTTTGTAAACTGCTTTGAGACCTCTTAAGGGGGTATAAATCCACCCTTAAGGGGGGCTGCTACAGCCCTGATAAAGCCTATTGTGGGGGGAGACACAGTGGACCCTAGCAAAGGGCGAGGAGCAAACATTTCCCCCTCGCAATGGACTTTAACGGGGCGTAGCAGCCCCCCCTCCCCCTGCTCAACGCTTCTCATTTATGTGGTCTTGAGTCTTTGGCTTGGGGTGAGAGGAGGGTGGGAAGGTGAGCCTCAGGGCAGGATGGAAAGGAGTGGCTTGGGGTGAAGGGAGGGTGGAAAGATAAGGCTTGAGGCAGGGAGGGGGAACACTTTATGAGTCCCGCTCGCTGATTGTTGGAGGGTTTGTCGTCGTGACATTCCATTATATGTGAGGATTGCAATGATGTTATAATGCTATTACTGATTTCTTTAAAAGTCTGAATAAAGCCCTCTGGCAGCAGGGGCTCAATAGGGCTGCTGTGGAGGGCTGAGGGAAGGAAATTTCCATGTGGATGCTCCTTTGCCTTTTTAGGGGCACGAGCTACCTGGAGAATAGTCTCCATATGGATGCAGCCCTGGAAAAATGTGCTTGGTTAACCGCTAAGGTTTTAAACCTGAACTTCCTTGCGTTGGCTCTCACTGACCGTGACAGGCTCTGTAGGGATGTGGAGTAGTGTCTGGCCTGCGCCTGACTCGGCCTGGCATCTTGCACGTCCGCCTCAAGGCCACAGCTGGCCTACCCATTATCATGGCCCAAGGCTGCGAAGGTTTTCTTTTGCCTGCAGTGTAACTGGTGAATAGTACTTGCGGCTCCTCCTTATCTGCAGTTTCCTGAAGGAGGGAATTGTCTGTCTCACAACATCTCTGTTCTCACCATCTTTCTTATGCTGATGTTTTGGGAATGCGAGGGAGGGGGGATTATGGGTGGAGCAATATTGCGACTTACAGGTATATAGTGGGGTTCAGGGAACAAAGAGGGAATGTTTGGCTTTCTGAACTTCAGGTTGACACAGTTCCAATAAAGCTCTTGAAACTTTCCTGAGTCTGGCTTGTTGATCGGAGCGCCAGACCCTTACAAGTGGCAGGGGGAAATGTAAGACTTGGGTCAGTGAAGTTGCTCGTTAGGGAATGGGGCAATCAGTCCACCTGCTATACTCTGTTTCGCATAAAGATCTTCTTTATCTTTATTAACCTTTAATAGGCATAGATAGATCAAGATTTACACAGACACAATCTGCAGTCTCAAGTATAGTTCAATAGCAAGAAAATAGTCCACATAACTTGATGGTTGACTTCAAGGGATTCAGATCACTTCAGATTTTTTTAAAAAGAAATAGCCAGAGCAAATGACAGTAAATACCACTACACATCAATGTAAAAATACAATCTAATATAAAATTGCAAAATAAATAGATCTGTTTAGCAAGTTAAAAGCAAAATAATACAGCAATAGGTATCCTACCATGCCTAAATATTAGACAGTGTGTATCAGTTAGATTGGAGAAGATACCTATCTTTTATAAGAAGTTCTACGTTTGTTTTATGTATCATATTTGATATTTAAAAATTTGATTCTGTGCCAAATAATAATGAACCAATTTGGTTTAGTGTACTGGTATAGTATATTTTTTAAAAAATCACATAAAGATGATAGTCCGGTCAGTTGAGGTGCAGCGGTTGAGAAAGCCGTACGTTTCCGCATTAGAATATAGTCCCAAACGAATATGAGAAATATCATTCATTTTTACACACTGCCTTTGTCAAAACCATTATTTTGTGCATTATTGAACATGGTGCTTTGATAAAAGAGCACTTATGCCAAAATATATTTTTTATTTTCAAATGGGTGGCAGAGTAGGGCTAGGTAACCACTAGGATCCAAGTGGAGCATCCTACAACAGTGAAGGTCTGACATGCTTTGTTCTGTGGCGGAGGAATATCCAACCTACTATTATCTTTATGTGGAACAGAGTATAGCCTAATCCACTCTGTGTGGATTTTCCACAGCTCTCCCAGCTCCTCAGGGAGAGATCCAACTGGATAAGTCAAGGGTTAAATCAAGGATCTTCTGCCTAGGAGCAGCGGTGGCGTAGGAGGTTAAGAGTTCGTGTATCTAAACTGGAGGAACCGGGTTTGATTCCCAGCTCTGCCACCGGAGTTGTGTAGGCTTATCTGGGGAATTCAGATTAGCCTGTACACTCCCACACACGCCAGCTGGGTGACCTTGGGCTAGTCACGGCTTCTCGGAGCTCTCTCAGCCCCACCTACCTCATAGGGTGTTTGTTGTGAGGGGGGAAGGGCAAGGAGATTGTAAGCCCCTTTGAGCCTCCTGCAGGAGAGAAAGGGGGGATATAAATCCAAACTCTTCTTCTTTGTCCTCACAACAATCCTGTAAGGTAGACAAGGCTGTGTGTGTGTGCCTGACCCAAGGTTACCCAGCAACCTTTCAGGGAGAGGAGGGCTCGAACCTGCATCTCCCAGATACTTCTCTGACTACTGCTCCATAGCAGCTTCTATAGCAGAGCAAATGTTTTACGGTGGGACTTCCTAGCTTGAAAGTCATGCTGTGAGCCGCTGTAGACCACGCAGTCCTACGGTAAAATATTTCTACCACACGCCACCAGCAACTGTGGCTGTGCCACTTCTCCATTCGACTGGCATTTATAGGGCTCACTGTCCAAAGAAACAGGTTGCCTTCCTTTGGGATCTCACCTGCAGGAGGCGAAAGCAATGGCCTTCTGCGGCTGCTGCTCCCGATCACCTGGTCTGTTAAGGCATTTGCAATCTCAGATCAAGGAGGATCAAGATTGGTAGCCATAGACCAGTGGTGGCGAACCTTTGGCACTCCAGATGTTATGGACTACAATTCCCATCAGCCCCTGCCATCATGGCCAATGGCCATGCTGGCAGAGGCTGATGGGAATTGTAGTCCATAACATCTGGAGTGCCAAAGGTTCGCCACCACGGCCATAGACCAACTTCTCCTCCATAAATCTGTCCAAGCCCTTTTTAAAGCTATCCAGGTGAGTGGCCATCACCACCTCCTGTGGCAGCATATTCCAAACACCAATCACACGTTGCGTGAAGAAGTGTTTCCTTTTATTAGTCCTAATTCTTCCCCCCAGCATTTTCAATGGATGCCCCCTGGTTCTAGTATTGCGAGAAAGAGAGAAAAATTTCATGTTCTGCACGAATTGCAGTCCACGAACATGCAGATGCCTGCCCTCACCATCCTCTGCTTTCTACTTGTGGTCTATTAATCTCTTGACTTGTTTCCCCTTCAGAATGGAGGGCGGCCACTAATTTTTTCTTCCTTCTCTTCTCCCAGATCATCAGAAACTGGAACGCGAAGCTCGAATTTGCCGACTATTAAAGCACCCGAATATTGGTAAGAGCCGTTGCATGCAGAGACGTAGCAAGGGGGGGATGCGCCCGGGGCACTGGTGCATCCTCTGCCCCCATCCCACCACGCCCCCACTATGCCCCCACAGGGATGCACGCCCCATGCGTCGCGCACCCCCACGTCCCCTTGGAGCCACACCTCTGGTTGCATGGTCGGTAGATTCTGCAAGGACCGGAAGCAATGTTGTGCTTTGGACTTTGCATCGAAGGACTTCTGTGATCGTTTGTCTCTTCTGAGGGGTGCCTGCTGTCCCTTGAGGGCAAGAAGCCTGCTCTGTTATCTGTCCCTTTTCTGTCTTTTCCTCCCATCCCCCAAATTACCAGCGGGAAACATTCGCGACCAGATTAGCAGCGCCGTTCCTTTGATTTGTGCCCAGCTCTTCGTTCTCGTCATTTCTGAGTTGATGATTCTGTTCTGGAGTGATTGTCAGAAGCATCTTTGCTGAACCAGAGCGAGATCCGTCTAGGCCCCCCAACAGCAAATTGCCCGATGCTTTTGGAAGCTCACAAACGAAGTGCCAGAGCTGTTGGAACTCCCCCTGCTCATTCTTGGCACTTGTCATTCCCAGAGAGTTTTTCTTGGAGCACAAAAGTCCTGCATAGTTATCACAGAGAATGGCTTCCTTGCGGATGCACGTGAGGCCAATCCTTGGAATAAGATTCCTTGCAAAGGGTATCGCTGGCCGGTCCAGCAAGTGCCGTTTCCCTTCTGGGCAGAGGTCCTTGTGCAGCGTCTCACGGGCTCAGAATTTGGTCTTGAGCTAGCCCTTTTGACAGTAAGGCGGGCCTGGGACCTGCAGGGATCATTAAGCATGTCCACCCCCATCCCTTCCACGAGAAGGCCACGTCTGTACGGTGTCAAGGTCATCGCCCACTGGGCTGCTTGGATGGAATGGGGTGGAGATTTGGAACCTAAGCAGGGTTTCAGAGATAGACATAAGAGCAGCATGGCATAGTCAAGTGGTTAAGAACAGTTCACTCGGATCTGGAGAACCAGGTTTGATTCCCCACTCCTCCACATGAGTGATGAGTTCTAATCCAAATCCAAATCCAAAACCTTTATTAGGCATAAAACTGGAGTGTGTCATGAATTCCAAATACAATAAAAAGATCATTATTGCACAACTTGCAGTACACAGAGTAAAAATGTAGCAACAGCTTCAGAGATTTCATCATTAGAGTTATTTAGAAGCTTAGCCATTTTTATCTTATCAGAAAGGAGCATAAATCCTGTTGGTAATACAGTTCTCAAATCAGATCTGATGTTGTTGTATTTTGAACAGTGAAGCAGGATATGAGAAAGTGAATCAGTTGTATTAGGACAGAAACGACAGTAACGCTCATTTTGTGGGATATTAGAGAAGCGACCTTGAAGATGTACTGACGGAAAAGAGTTACACCTTGCTCTAGTCATGACCCATCTGCAATTGTAATTAACAAGATGTTCCAGGTATATAGCAGGGCTAGATTTCTGAGGGATAATCCCAAAGAATATTGGAGAGCAAGAGCTGGAGTTCTAATCAAGTGAACTGGGTTCGATTCCCCATTCCTCCAGAAGACTCTAATCTGGAGAACCTGGTTCCATTCTCCACTCCTCTATATGAGCAGTGGACTCTGATCTGAAGAACCAGGTTTGATTCCCCACTCCTCCACATGAGTGGCAGACTGTGATCTAGTGAACCTGGTTTGTTTCCACACTCTTCCATATAAGCTGCAAACTCTTATCTGGTGAACTGGGTTTGTCTCCCCGCTCCTCCACACGCAGCGTGTTGGGTGCCCTTGGGCCAGTCACAGTTCTCTCCGAACTCTCTGAGCCCCACCTGCCTCACAAGGTGTCTGTTGTGGAGACAGGAAGGGAAAGGATCTTGTAAGCCACCTTGAGACTCCTTACAGGAAGAGGAAGTGCTGTGTAAAAAACAAACTAAACTAACCTAAAAAACAAACTAAACTAATGGAGCAGCAGTGGCGTAGGAGGTTAAGAGCTTGTATATCTAATCTGGAGGAACCGGGTTTGATTCCCAGCTCTGCCGCCTGAGCTGTGGAGGCTTATCTGGGGAATTCAGATTAGCCTGTACACTCCCCCACATGCCAGCTGGGTGACCTTGGGCTAGTCACAGCTTCTCGGAGCTCTCTCAGCCCCACCCACCTCACAGGGTGTTTGTTGTGAGGGGGGAAGAGCAAGGAGATTGTCAGCCCCTTTGAGTCTCCTGCAGGAGAGAAAGGGGGGATATAAATCCAAACTCTTCTTCTCTTTTTAGCCAACCCTTGCCTGTGAAGTAGGGGCAAAGGGAAGCAGCTGGGAAGACAGCTTGCAAAGCAAGAGTGACTGGTTGGAGATGGGTTAAGCGTGCCCCAGTGCGCTGCTGTGTTGCGCCTTACTAGCCGACATACAATTTGGGGGGGACGACTGGGTTTGCTGCCAGAAGTGTGGGCTCACCCATGGCAAGTGTGTGAGAAACTGCTTGTCCAGGGCTGTAGACAAGATGTATCTATACCAGTGATGGCGAACCTATGGCACGGGTGCCAGAGGTGGCCCTCGAGCCCTCTCTGTGGGCACACACAAACAGAGTGCCCCCTCCACACATCTAGGCTGGCCTGGGCCACTGGGCTCGATTATTAGCATTAAACCTAAGACCAAGTTTTGGGGAAGCAGTGTAGGCAACCCTGTTAAGCACTGTTAAACTAAAGTGCAATCCTTTACTTGGGAGTAAGCTCGGTTGTGGCAATGGGGCATGCTTCTGAGTAAACCCTCCTAGGGTCGTGATTCACCCGTTGGAAGAGTTGCACGGTTGCTTCAAAGCAAAGCCACCGACTACCACCAAGCTTACTCCTGAATAACGCACGCCTCGGAGCCAACCATTTTTTCTAAACAAAAACCTCAATATTCAGGTTAAATTACCCTGTTGGCACTTTGCGATAAATAAGTGGGTTTTGGGTCGCAATATGGGCACTCGGTCTCGAAAAGGTTCGCCATCACTGATCTATACGCTAATCCTGACATGTGCAGAGATAGCTGCTATTGTCCCACCCCTTGCTGTCTACCAAGGGATTTGGCACGCGGCATCTCGCTTGATGTAGAGCCGCGTCCCCCACTCGTCCCCACCTCCCACGCATTCATTTAAAGGGGTCATTCAGAAGATCCAAGAGTCCCTGATGCAAAGCCCTGAGCTTTTTGGCTCTGAGCTGCTGACAACCAGGCAAGCTGCTATTCCCCCTCTTTTCAGATTCTTTTGTCTCCGGCTTGGGAACGCCGCTTGCCCTGGGTGTGAGCGTTTCCACGGTTCACTTCCTGGAGCAGGCTTGTTTCTTCTTTTGTGCCCCCCAATCATGCAAGAGAGTGGGAAAATGGCCAACCTGGAAGGGTTGTGGAAGGCTTTTTATTTTAAAATGCGAGATTCGTGGGAATGGCTTTCACTTTGAGCGACGAAGGAGAAAAATAAGGGAGTGACAATAAGGGGCATTATTTACTCAGTCTTCAAAACGGCAGCCGGGGGTTGTGTTCTTTCCAAAGTCCCAGAGAAACTTGTCCACCCTGTCTTGCTCATTTCAGTCCAGCGTTGGGGGGGGGGGGGGGGGCCTTTTGGGTGAGCAAAGGGACCGATATGTTGGTGTGAGAAATGAGCGAGCGGGGGGAGCAGAGTTGTGTTTCTGTGGAAGAAAGCTTTGGCTGCCCACCAGTGTAGTTTACGGGATGGAGCTCCTGAAGAAGAAGAGTTTGGATTTATACCTCACTTTTCTTTCCTGTAAGGAGACTCAAGGTGGCTTACAAGCTCCTTTCCCTTCCTCTCCCCACAACAGACACCTTGTGAGGCAGTTGGGGCCGAGAGAGTCCTGAGAGAACTGTGACTAGCCCAAGGTCACCCAGCAGGAATGTAGGAGTGCAGAAACACTTCTGGTTCACCAGATAAGCTTCTGCCACTCAGGTGGAGGAGTGGGGAATCAAACCCAGTTCTCCTTATTAGAATCCACCTGCTCTTAAGCACTACACCACGCTGGAGGGACACAAGGAAGCTGCGTCTCAAGCCTCACTACCACCCGAGTACCATCCCCCTCATGCTCTTGCGTTGTGTTCCCCTCCAGCGTCATCCCCTCACCCCCTGTGTGGTTGAGAGTCAGTGTGGTTTAGTGGTGAAGAGTGGTGGACTCTCATCTGGAGAACCGGGTTGGATTCCCCACTCCTCTGTATGTGTGGTGGAGTCTTATCTGGAGAACCGGGTTGGATTCCCCACTCCTCTGTATGTGTGGTGGAGTCTTATCTGGAGAACCGGGTTGGATTCCCCACTCCTCTGTATGTGTGATGGAGTCTTATCTGGAGAACCCGCTTTTGATTCCTTACTCATCCACATGAGTGGGCGACTCTGATCTGGGGAATCAGTTTTATTTCCTCCGTCCTCCACTTGAGAGGAGGACTCGAATTTGGAGGTCAGGGTTTGACTCCCCCTCTTCTCCACATGCAGAGTGGTGGACTAACCTGGAGAACCACGTTCAGTTCCCCTCTCCTCCACATGCAGCCTTCTGGGTGATCTTGGACCAGTCCCAGTTCTCTCTGAACTCTCTCAGCCCCATCTGTCTCACGTGGGATCTGTTGTGGGAAGGGGGGAAGGGAAGGCAGTTGTTAGCCATTTTGAGGCTCCTTAAAGGTAAAGAAAAGTAGGATATAAAAACAAACTCTTTTTTTCTTCCACCAGTAGTGAACGATGTAGAATCCAGGTGGAGAATCAAATCAGTGCCGTGGCTTCAGGCGACGAGTAGAGCTCCATGGGATGCAGTTGGGGGGCCCCATAAAGATCTTTCTATCTGCTTAACTTGTCTTGAGTAATGGATACGTCGTCGTTGATACAGGGGGCTGTAGATTTTTAGTCTCACCGAGGCCAAATGGGACGATGAATTAAAGCTTTGGAACTGGGTTTTTCAGCTTAAATCAGCAGGCAGCATGGAAGGTGAACATCCAGCAATAATCATGTACATGTAATTTCTCCACGGAGCTCTTAAATTACTAAGCATCTGGTGTTCCTGTAGGCTATATATAACAAAACACCACTGTTGCTCACTTATTGTGGAGTGAGATCTGTCAACAAACCAGGAGCTTAATCTGTTCTGTATCTAATGCTTAATAACTTTGCAAAACTTCCTCGGTGCTTTCTGTAAGGAGTTTGTTGTTGTTGTCTAGATCTATTCTGCATTGGCCGGACCTCACCTGGAATGCTGTGTCTAGTTTTGGGCATTGCAATCCAAAAAGGATATTGACAAGCTGGAACAGATCCAGAGGGGGGCAGTCAAAATGGTAAAAGGTCTGGATTCCCCATGCCCTATGACAGTGACCTAGTTTGGGGGAAGCAGTGTAGGTAAACCTGCTAAGCACTGTTAAACCCCACTGATTTTCATGCAAAGAACTAAAGCGCAATCCTTTACCTGGGAGTAAGCTCGGTTGCTGGCAATGGGGCTTGCTTCTGAGTAAACCCTCCTAGGGTCGTGATTCACCCGTTGGAAGTGTTGCACGGTTGCTTCAAAGCAAAGCCACCAACTAGCACTAGGCTTACTCCCGAGTAACGCACGCCTTGGAGCCAACCATTTTTTTCTAAAGTAAAATCTCAGTATTCAGGTTAAATTGCCGTGTCGACACTTTGCAATAAATAAGTGGGTTTTGGGTGCAGTTTGGGCACTCGGTCTCGAAAAGGTTCACCACCACTGTCTTAGCATCTTGTCTGCCTTCTCTACCACTCAGCCTTGGACTTTTTGCTTTGTAAAAGGACCGACGTCGGGTCCGCTGTGGATGAGTGTCGTTTCATCCTGCCCTGCTTGGGTTTCTTTGCCATGTTAGCCTGAAGTGGATGGCAGCTATGTCAATATTTGTTTCTCAAGCAGTGTGGGGACGATGATCAAGAACTGATTGCTTTGGGGGATAGGGATCGTTGTTGTCAGTTCATATGTGGCAGGGATGGCGAACCTTTTCGAGACCGAGTGCCCAGATTGCAACCCAAAACCCACTTATTTATCGCAAAGTGCCAACCTGAATACTGAAGTTTTAGTATAGAAAGAACGGTTGGCTCCGAGGCGTGCGTTACTCAGGAGTAAGCTTGGTGGTAGTCGGTGGCTCTGCTTTGAAGCAACCGTGCAACCAACGGGTGAATCACGACCCTAGGAGGGTTTACTCAGAAACAAGCCCCATTGCCAGCAACCGAGCTTACTCCCAGGTAAAGGATCACACTTTAATTCTTCGCATGAAAATCAGTGGGGTTTAGCAGCGCTTAACAGGGTTGCCTACACTGCTTCCCCAAAACTAGGTCTTAGGTTTAATGCTAATCATCGAGCCCAGTAGCCCAGGCCAGCCTAGATGTGTGTGTGGGGGGGCACTCTGTTTGCGCGTGCCCACAGAGGGGGCTCTGAGTGCCACCTCTGGCACCCGAGCCATAGGTTCTCCACCACTGATATATGGCATTGCTCCATTAGTGGGAACCACAAACTGCATTTTCACTTTCTTGGGGAAAGCTGTACATTAAATGGTGCTGGTGGCCCAGTGCCGGAGTGGATGATGCAATGATGCCCTTTTAAGAAATGCAGATCACTGCAATCTCTGGGAGACTGGCCTGCCTACCTGTCTGAGACTTTTCTAGTTATCCACACACAAGACACACCCCGCCCTGACTGCTTTCTCTCTCTGCCAGTGTGCGACCCCTGCCTTTCCTCTCCTTGTTGCTCTGCTATTTTTTCTCCCCTCCACCCCCTTTTGCTGACTAATGTAAGCTCTGGAAGACGTTGCCACAGTCACAGCTGCTCGGGATTTATTTACACACGCAGGAGAAAAATTACCAACTTGTGTTGCCAGTGTAGGAGCGACGCTGTCACGCTGTGGGGGCTCTTGTTTTTGTGTCGCTTCTCCCTTGTTTGCAGTTCTGGTGGTAAATTCTGACAACAGCTACTGCCGAGGAAAGCAAACAAGGCGAGATCCTCTTGGATTGGCCGTGCCATTTCTCTGATTGCCCTTCTCGATTGTGGCCGGCAGAAGAGCAATCAGAAGCGCCCGACGTGCACCGAAATGTTCTTCTGCTTCCAGAATGGAAGGGTTGGGCAGGGCGGTGAATGTGTCCCCTGGTTTCCCCCGTCTGCTTACAGTTTTGTTTGGGAACCAAAGTCAGCGCCTTTTTGTCTGCAGCACCCCAGTGAGTTGGGCTTTGCAATTCTGAGCCCCCTCCAACTTTGTCCTTGGGCAGGAGCGGTCCTGCAGGTGCGGAGATAATTCCGGGGCATTCTTTTGCCCTGCACTTCCTTCAAGGTGCTCTGGGTGGGTTATGGGCTGCTCTCTTACTACTCCATTCAGGGAGGTATAGTTATGACTGGCTCAGGCTCATTCCACACATGCATAATAATGCACTTTCAAACTGCTTTCAGTGCTCTTTGAAGCTGTGCGGAATGGCAAAATCCACTTGCAAACAGTTGTGAAAGTGGTTTGAAAACGCATTATTTTGCGTGTGCCGGAAGGGGCCTCAGATTTGCTAACCTCAAAATCATCCGCATCGTGCCCTGGGGTCAGAATTCAAGCACTCCCCTGGACACAGACAGATTCCAAACACACTTGATTCCTTCCCCGCTTCTCTGTCCTCGTTTCCATATCTCACTGGAATCGAAAAGCGCAGTGAGGAACATCCCAAATGGCCTAGTCATTCCTTGTAGTGAAGATGTTTCACCCCATCTCTAACGTCAGTTCTCTACGCCCCCCCCTTCCCCCCCAGCGCTTATTTCTCGGCTGTACAGTAGTCATGTTTCAAAGGAGACAGTCAGAACTTTACAGTTGTGTAATGGATTCCTGGTATTCTAGTCTGTATTTTTTCCCCAATCCTTTCCCTAACCTCCTTTCATTGCTGCCTCAGCTGAGGTGTTATTTCCACTTTCAAGAGCTGCTCCTGGTTGATATTCCATCAATATAAATGTGAGGGAGTGTTATTCCGTCCTAATTTGCATCACTTTGTACTTGCTTATTTTGGCTCTTGTGTACAGTTCCGTAGATCAGTCCATCCATACTTAAGATTTATGGGCCCAAATTGGAAAAGTGCCTGGAAGCTCTTAAGGAATCCCAGGGCCGCAGGGAGCAAGATAATTTCTCTTATCTGACAATTTTTTCTTTGTATCTCAAAGTCTTCACAAAATTCAAAACACACAGACAGAGATAAACATTCACCAAATTGTGAAGTACTTGTTCCATAGTGACTCCCAGTTTCTTTTACACTATTATTTACTATTTAACCCTTAACCCCTAAAAACAATTTTTAGCATTTGGTCACTACATATCAATATAAAATTAAATTTTTAGTCACATTACTCATAAAAAGTCTTACTTCTCTCTGTTGGTTCCTATTTTAACATTCCTTAATCTTCAGAACTGCCGGTTATCAATTTATTGGTTTCTGTTTTGTCTGAGTGCTCTATCCTGGGTTTCCAACTGTCCATAAACGTAATCAAGTTCTTTTCTTTGAGGAGCAAAGTTAACTTGTCCATCTCTGCCAACTCTAACAATTGTAGGTATAGCTGGAGTTTTCCATTTCTGCGCCTATAATATTCTTGCTGCTACTGTCATATATAAAAACAAAGTTCCATGCTTTCTTTCCAGAGATCTATCCATAAGTCCCAACAGATAAGCCTCGGGTTTCATTTGGATATTTATCTTTAAAAATCTTTTGGGAGATGGAGAGAGACTTTCTCAGAGATAGTCTAGTAATCTAGACCTTGGCTAGTAATTCCCATGCTTCGAAAAGGCTGTTTCTAATGTCCTGATTTGCCATGAGCCAGCTCAGTTTGATGGGCATTCAAGTTCAAGTTCAAGTTCAAAGACCTTTATTAGGCATTAAAACATAGCAGAGCTAAGTAATCCAAATACAGTTTTACAAGATAAAACAGGTACTCCTGTTTCAAAAATGCATACATCAGAGCGAAAGAGGAGACCAGGAAATTATTTCGTAATAGTGAGCAAGAATTTGGCCACTATGTCCAGTTGCTTGGGATTCTCTGTATTCAGAAGATAGTTCAATTTAAGATTAAAAAGGCTTGGATGGACCAGTAAGGGATCCCCTAAAAACAGGTTTGGTCTAAAATCGTTAAACTTTGGACAAACTAATAAAATGTGCTCCAATGACTTCTCAGAGGTTTGACAGTATTCACAGGTACGCTTTTGCTGTGAAGGTACCGTGAATCTCTCTGGGGAAAAGGTTAGTGGAAATATGTTGGTTCTCGCTCTTCCCGTCCATGATGTTAAAATGGAGGGGAGAGAACAAGCTCCTTGCTTTACTAACTAGATGTTGGTGTTCCTGATCGAATAGCCGTACCTTGATACAACTCGCTAGGAGAAAGCATAAGGAGCTGGTCCCAAGAAAGACCCAGGGAGGAAATCTTTGATTTGATATGAGCCCACCAGGTAGAAGATTGAAGTTCATGGAGGGTGCAATAAATGAGACTGTTAGGGTTGTTAAGGAAACATAACTGAATCCAAAATTTAAAGGTGGCCCACCATGCTTTTGTTTCCAAGAGGTGTAATCCTGCCTCGAGGCAGAGGGCGGCGTAGGGTACGCAATGGGGGACCCCAAAAAGCTTATATAAAAATTTAGATTGTATTCGCTCCAAGGATATATCCCAGGCTTCGATCCATAGGGAAACCCCATAGAGAAGTTGTTGGGACACCTTGGCATTAAATACCCTTAGAGCAGCCGGAATAAATCTGCCACCTTTAGTAAAGAAAACCTTTCAATGGCAGCAGAGGTGATTTGACAGCTCTTGACAACAGTTTCCCTATGTTTGACCCAACTAGATTTGTGATGGAAATTGATTCCCAAATATTTGAAGAACTTAACCTGTTCAATAGAGTCATTATCTAAGTGCCAGTTAGAAATCTTGAAGGTACTTGATGGGCATTCATATTCACAATTTCCATCAATCTGGAGGTATGCCAACAGAGGAACCTTTGGGCATTTTTCATGCAAAGAGAACGGATTCTTTAGGCTGAATCTTACCTTTTTGCGAAACGTGAATTCCAACGTTCAAAGCACATAGCAGGAAGTAGTGTCATTGGGATGCCAGCAGACAAAAGATTTGCTGCTTGTTTGGGGTGTGCAATTGTTTTCCCTTCTGCCCTCAAGTACCCTGAGGAAACTTTCCCCTCCAGAATTTCTAATGGTCACTTTCAGGGCTCACTGTGCAGCCACTCCCTGATAATCATAATATGAGAGTGCAAATATTTTCTCCCCACCTTTTATGATAAACCGCCAGAAAAAGGGACAGCCTTCCGATCAGTCTGGACAGAGGACTAGGGGATGTTTTTTCCCCCCAATCTAATTAACAAAGTCAGAAACATACAATGATGGCACCAGAAACTTGGGTTCTTTAGAATATAAACTGCTAAAAGTAGTATCTATATATATAAAAAGCTACCCATTCATTTGTTGGTCTTGCCCTAACGCCGAAACAGCCGGACGGATCACCCCCAAATTTTCACATGACGTCCCTCCCTGTTGCAGTCAGGTAATTGGACCTTCAAATTGCCAAAAGCCCATACCTGAGCCAGGTAAAACGTCTTTTTCCTGGCGTACCAGGCCATGAAGCTGGCTGTGTTCAACTGTCACCCTTAGAATGTTCGTGCAGCCTGTCTGTCTGTGGCCTGAGGGCTTAGAAGGTTCACGCAGATGGGCAGAGATGCGCAGTGGAAACAGTAAACAGGTAATACTGGTAGGTAATACTAGCGGAAGTGAAACACCTACACACTTTGCCGTGTGAGACGTCAGGTGGGGTTCCCCCCCCCCCGCTCACACGCAGGTAACTTTCACTCTCTGTGCCTCACCCACTGCTACCACGCAACACACATCCAGCTCATCCTCACACACCTCACTCTGCCCTCCCTCACATCCAACCACCACTTACCCACTTCCTCACCCATATTTGCCACAGCTCTCTTTTACTAAAAGCGAGCTGGAGTTTGCCTTTTTCTTCTAAGAAAATCCACGGGGTGGGGGCGAACCAACACTGCTAGCTCCGCTTCTTTTGCACGTGGCCCTTTATGAACCCAGGGAGCTGGCCTCGATCTGAGTGCCTCACCACCCTGCCTCTGCTGCCTGACTGGGATAGCCTGCTTGCCCCAGTTCTGCCTTACCCAAGCCAGGACTGTGCGTGTCAACCAGCCTCATGGGCAGCGGGATTCGCACTCTGGACAGTTCCGTTGTGGAATGGAAAGGGTTACCTTATACTAAAAAAACAAGACAGCACCATATAACAATGTGAATTGAAAAGGGAAAGAGGGATTCCATTTGACCACCCCAAAAGGCTATGCTGGGGATCACTGGACCTGCATGGACATCTGTGTGAGTTGCGGCCTGTGATGAGAAGGACAGTTGCCACAGCAACGCGTGGCAGGGCCCCGCTAGTTTATTTATAAGAACAATAAAGGTTTGGCAAGGTAAAAATATAACAGGAAAACTGAAACAGGTAAGTTATGGAGTTAATACAAGTTAAGTAGATGCTGTAGCTCAGTTGCTTAGCTGAAAATTAGTTCATTCCCTCTTAGTGGATACAATTTCAGACTTGTCGTGGCCGTGGTCTGGTGGATCTTGTTCCTAGTTTCGCCTGCATCTGTGGCCGGCAGCTTCAGAGGTGTATCACAGAGAGAACACTTCTCCCAGCCACAGACCCTCCCGAAACTGAAGATCAAGTCTAAAACAAAGTGGCCATATGAGCATTTGTTTGTCTAACCTGACATTGTCTACTCTGTAGCAGTGGACGTAGTGGCTAAGAGCAGGTGCACTCTGATCTGGAGGAACCGGGTTTGATTTTCAGCTCTGCCGCCTGAGCTGTGGAGGCTTTTCTGGGGAATTCAGATTAGCCTGTACACTCCCACACACGCCAGCTGGGTGACCTTGGGCTAGTCACAGCTTCTCGGAGCTCTCTCAGCCCCACCTACCTCACAGGGTGTTTGTTGGGAGGGGGGAAGGGCAAGGAGATTGTGAGTCTCTTTGAGTCTCCTACAGGAGAGAAAGGGGGGATATAAATCCAAACTCCTCTTCCTCTTCTTCTTCTATGCAGTGGTGTAGGAGGTTAAGAGCTCGTGTATCTAATCTGGAGGAACCGGGTTTGATTCCCAGCTCTGCTGCCTGAGCTGTGGAGGCTTATCTGGGGAATTCAGATTAGCCTGTGCACTCCCACACACGCCAGCTGGGTGACCTTGGGCTAGTCACAGCTTCTCGGAGCTCCCTCAGCCCCACCTACCTCACAGGGTGTTTGTTGTGAGGGGGGAAGGGCAAGGAGATCGTAAGGCCCCTTGAGTCTCCTGCAGGAGAGAAAGGGGGGATATAAATCCAAACTCTTCTTCTTCTTCTCCCTCCTCCTCTTCCTCTTCCTCTTCCTCTTCCTCTTCTTCTACTCAGACTGGCAGCAACTCTCTGAGGTCTATCCCGGCTGTGCTTCCCATGTTCCTTTAAGTGGAGATGGAAAAGCTTGAACCCGGGACTTCCGTCCTGAAGGGTCATCAGCATCAGTTCTCTCCCTCCCAAATACAGGCCCTCCCAGGACAACCATTACTTGGAAGAGATCGTCATGTATTGGACTAATAAAAGGAAACACTTCTTCACGCAACGTGTGATTGGGGTTTGGAATATGCTGCCACAGGAGGTGGTGATGGCCACTAACCTGGATAGCTTTAAAAGGGGCTTGGACAGATTTATGGAGGAGAAGTCGATCTATGGCTACCAATCTTGATCCTCCTTGATCTGAGATTGCAAATGCCTTAGCAGACCAGGTGCTCGGGAGCAGCAGCAGCAGCAGAAGGCCATTGTTTTCACATCCTGCATGTGAGCTCCCAAAGGCACCTGGTGGGCCACTGTGAGTAGCAGAGAGCTGGACTAGATGGACTCTGGTCTGATCCAGCCGGCTCTTTCTGATGTTCGTATGTAACCTATGTGATTTCCCTCTAACAAACACCAGGAGAAGTGAGTTCTTCATCAGAGTCGGCAAGGTGTAATGGTTAAGAGCAGGTGGACTCTAGTCTGGAGAACCAGGTTTGATCCTCCACATGATTGGCGGACTCTTATCTGATGAACTGGCTGTGTTTCCTTTCCTTCTCCACATGAAGCCTGCTGGGTGGTCTTGGCCCAGTCACCATTCTCTCCAACCTCCCTCAGCCCCACCTGCCTCACAAGGTGTCTGTTGTGAGGAATGGAAGGAAAAAGGGATGTGTAAGACACCTGGAGACTCTTTACAGGAGAGAAAGATACATCCCAACTCCTCTTCTTTTTCAACACAAAAGCTCACGTTGGAATGGGTGTTGTTGGTCTTTTCAGCTGCCCCCTGGTAAGACCACTGGGTTAGAATCAGGGTTGCCTTTTCTAGGGCAGAAAGCATGGTCCAGCAGAGGTAGAGGGTAGAGAGCAAGCCGTTGACTCAACCCCCCACAGCTGCAAGGCGTGGACTGGCATTTTGAAAGAAATTTCCCCCGGCATTATATGTCTCAAGACTGCATTTGAAATAGGTTCAGAAGCGGAGATGTGCAGGCAGGGTAGTCCAGAAATCGGCTGTTTGGCACACTCCGCCTTCCTGCTCTGAGCTAAGCTATGTTGGTCGAGTTCCCTGCATCGCTCACTCCACCCCACGCCGCCTTCTTGGGCATTGCTGTTTTTCCCGTGTGAACTGGGCATCGCTGGGACGGGCACAAGAGTCCTATTGAGCCAGCCTCTTTTGGTTTGCCGTTTTCCCATCTCCTCCTTTGAATAGCTGCGCCTTGGAACGGTCTTGCAGCTGCTGCGCTGAAGGCTGGATTGTCACGGTTCCAAGGGTGGTTGTTAGGGTAAGACAGAAGTTCCCTCCCCTTCTGGGTACCCTCCCACCCTAAAACACTTTCCAAGAAAAACTGTGCAGCGGGGATGGCAGGGGAGTTCGAAGAAAGATGCCTAGAGAAGGCTTTGATCCTCCTCTCCTGTAAGTGTTAAAGATGGTTGAATGCTCGCCAGGCATGATGACTGTTCTTTTAGATCATAGGTGTCAAATTCGTGGCCCTTGGGGGTGGGGGGTGGGGGGGGTGGGGGCCGGGGGGCGGGTGGTGGGTGGCGGGTGTGGGGGGGGGGGCGCGTGCGGGGGCGGGGGGGTGGGGGGGGAGGGAAGGGTGGGGGGGGGGGGGGGGGGGGGGGGGGGGGTGGGGTGTAGGGGAGGGGGGTGGGGGGGGGGGGGGGTTGGGGTGGGGGGGGGTGGGGGGGGGGGGGGGTGGGGGGGGGGGGGGGTGGGGGGGGGGGGGGGTGGGGGGGGGGGGGGGTGGGGGGGGGGGGGGGTGGGGGGGGGGGGGGGTGGGGGGGGGGGGGGGTGGGGGGGGGGGGGGGTGGGGGGGGGGGGGGGTGGGGGGGGGGGGGGGTGGGGGGGGGGGGGGGTGGGGGGGGGGGGGGGTGGGGGGGGGGGGGGGTGGGGGGGGGGGGGGGTGGGGGGGGGGGGGGGTGGGGGGGGGGGGGGGTGGGGGGGGGGGGGGGTGGGGGGGGGGGGGGGTGGGGGGGGGGGGGGGTGGGGGGGGGGGGGGGTGGGGGGGGGGGGGGGTGGGGGGGGGGGGGGGTGGGGGGGGGGGGGGGTGGGGGGGGGGGGGGGTGGGGGGGGGGGGGGGTGGGGGGGGGGGGGGGTGGGGGGGGGGGGGGGTGGGGGGGGGGGGGGGTGGGGGGGGGGGGGGGTGGGGGGGGGGGGGGGTGGGGGGGGGGGGGGGTGGGGGGGGGGGGGGGTGGGGGGGGGGGGGGGTGGGGGGGGGGGGGGGTGGGGGGGGGGGGGGGTGGGGGGGGGGGGGGGTGGGGGGGGGGGGGGGTGGGGGGGGGGGGGGGTGGGGGGGGGGGGGGGTGGGGGGGGGGGGGGGTGGGGGGGGGGGGGGGTGGGGGGGGGGGGGGGTGGGGGGGGGGGGGGGTGGGGGGGGGGGGGGGTGGGGGGGGGGGGGGGTGGGGGGGGGGGGGGGTGGGGGGGGGGGGGGGTGGGGGGGGGGGGGGGTGGGGGGGGGGGGGGGTGGGGGGGGGGGGGGGTGGGGGGGGGGGGGGGTGGGGGGGGGGGGGGGTGGGGGGGGGGGGGGGTGGGGGGGGGGGGGGGTGGGGGGGGGGGGGGGTGGGGGGGGGGGGGGGTGGGGGGGGGGGGGGGTGGGGGGGGGGGGGGGTGGGGGGGGGGGGGGGTGGGGGGGGGGGGGGGTGGGGGGGGGGGGGGGTGGGGGGGGGGGGGGGTGGGGGGGGGGGGGGGTGGGGGGGGGGGGGGGTGGGGGGGGGGGGGGGTGGGGGGGGGGGGGGGTGGGGGGGGGGGGGGGTGGGGGGGGGGGGGGGTGGGGGGGGGGGGGGGTGGGGGGGGGGGGGGGTGGGGGGGGGGGGGGGTGGGGGGGGGGGGGGGTGGGGGGGGGGGGGGGTGGGGGGGGGGGGGGGTGGGGGGGGGGGGGGGTGGGGGGGGGGGGGGGTGGGGGGGGGGGGGGGTGGGGGGGGGGGGGGGTGGGGGGGGGGGGGGGTGGGGGGGGGGGGGGGTGGGGGGGGGGGGGGGTGGGGGGGGGGGGGGGTGGGGGGGGGGGGGGGTGGGGGGGGGGGGGGGTGGGGGGGGGGGGGGGTGGGGGGGGGGGGGGGTGGGGGGGGGGGGGGGTGGGGGGGGGGGGGGGTGGGGGGGGGGGGGGGTGGGGGGGGGGGGGGGTGGGGGGGGGGGGGGGTGGGGGGGGGGGGGGGTGGGGGGGGGGGGGGGTGGGGGGGGGGGGGGGTGGGGGGGGGGGGGGGTGGGGGGGGGGGGGGGTGGGGGGGGGGGGGGGTGGGGGGGGGGGGGGGTGGGGGGGGGGGGGGGTGGGGGGGGGGGGGGGTGGGGGGGGGGGGGGGTGGGGGGGGGGGGGGGTGGGGGGGGGGGGGGGTGGGGGGGGGGGGGGGTGGGGGGGGGGGGGGGTGGGGGGGGGGGGGGGTGGGGGGGGGGGGGGGTGGGGGGGGGGGGGGGTGGGGGGGGGGGGGGGTGGGGGGGGGGGGGGGTGGGGGGGGGGGGGGGTGGGGGGGGGGGGGGGTGGGGGGGGGGGGGGGTGGGGGGGGGGGGGGGTGGGGGGGGGGGGGGGTGGGGGGGGGGGGGGGTGGGGGGGGGGGGGGGTGGGGGGGGGGGGGGGTGGGGGGGGGGGGGGGTGGGGGGGGGGGGGGGTGGGGGGGGGGGGGGGTGGGGGGGGGGGGGGGTGGGGGGGGGGGGGGGTGGGGGGGGGGGGGGGTGGGGGGGGGGGGGGGTGGGGGGGGGGGGGGGTGGGGGGGGGGGGGGGTGGGGGGGGGGGGGGGTGGGGGGGGGGGGGGGTGGGGGGGGGGGGGGGTGGGGGGGGGGGGGGGTGGGGGGGGGGGGGGGTGGGGGGGGGGGGGGGTGGGGGGGGGGGGGGGTGGGGGGGGGGGGGGGTGGGGGGGGGGGGGGGTGGGGGGGGGGGGGGGTGGGGGGGGGGGGGGGTGGGGGGGGGGGGGGGTGGGGGGGGGGGGGGGTGGGGGGGGGGGGGGGTGGGGGGGGGGGGGGGTGGGGGGGGGGGGGGGTGGGGGGGGGGGGGGGTGGGGGGGGGGGGGGGTGGGGGGGGGGGGGGGTGGGGGGGGGGGGGGGTGGGGGGGGGGGGGGGTGGGGGGGGGGGGGGGTGGGGGGGGGGGGGGGTGGGGGGGGGGGGGGGTGGGGGGGGGGGGGGGTGGGGGGGGGGGGGGGTGGGGGGGGGGGGGGGTGGGGGGGGGGGGGGGTGGGGGGGGGGGGGGGTGGGGGGGGGGGGGGGTGGGGGGGGGGGGGGGTGGGGGGGGGGGGGGGTGGGGGGGGGGGGGGGTGGGGGGGGGGGGGGGTGGGGGGGGGGGGGGGTGGGGGGGGGGGGGGGTGGGGGGGGGGGGGGGTGGGGGGGGGGGGGGGTGGGGGGGGGGGGGGGTGGGGGGGGGGGGGGGTGGGGGGGGGGGGGGGTGGGGGGGGGGGGGGGTGGGGGGGGGGGGGGGTGGGGGGGGGGGGGGGTGGGGGGGGGGGGGGGTGGGGGGGGGGGGGGGTGGGGGGGGGGGGGGGTGGGGGGGGGGGGGGGTGGGGGGGGGGGGGGGTGGGGGGGGGGGGGGGTGGGGGGGGGGGGGGGTGGGGGGGGGGGGGGGTGGGGGGGGGGGGGGGTGGGGGGGGGGGGGGGTGGGGGGGGGGGGGGGTGGGGGGGGGGGGGGGTGGGGGGGGGGGGGGGTGGGGGGGGGGGGGGGTGGGGGGGGGGGGGGGTGGGGGGGGGGGGGGGTGGGGGGGGGGGGGGGTGGGGGGGGGGGGGGGTGGGGGGGGGGGGGGGTGGGGGGGGGGGGGGGTGGGGGGGGGGGGGGGTGGGGGGGGGGGGGGGTGGGGGGGGGGGGGGGTGGGGGGGGGGGGGGGTGGGGGGGGGGGGGGGTGGGGGGGGGGGGGGGTGGGGGGGGGGGGGGGTGGGGGGGGGGGGGGGTGGGGGGGGGGGGGGGTGGGGGGGGGGGGGGGTGGGGGGGGGGGGGGGTGGGGGGGGGGGGGGGTGGGGGGGGGGGGGGGTGGGGGGGGGGGGGGGTGGGGGGGGGGGGGGGTGGGGGGGGGGGGGGGTGGGGGGGGGGGGGGGTGGGGGGGGGGGGGGGTGGGGGGGGGGGGGGGTGGGGGGGGGGGGGGGTGGGGGGGGGGGGGGGTGGGGGGGGGGGGGGGTGGGGGGGGGGGGGGGTGGGGGGGGGGGGGGGTGGGGGGGGGGGGGGGTGGGGGGGGGGGGGGGTGGGGGGGGGGGGGGGTGGGGGGGGGGGGGGGTGGGGGGGGGGGGGGGTGGGGGGGGGGGGGGGTGGGGGGGGGGGGGGGTGGGGGGGGGGGGGGGTGGGGGGGGGGGGGGGTGGGGGGGGGGGGGGGTGGGGGGGGGGGGGGGTGGGGGGGGGGGGGGGTGGGGGGGGGGGGGGGTGGGGGGGGGGGGGGGTGGGGGGGGGGGGGGGTGGGGGGGGGGGGGGGTGGGGGGGGGGGGGGGTGGGGGGGGGGGGGGGTGGGGGGGGGGGGGGGTGGGGGGGGGGGGGGGTGGGGGGGGGGGGGGGTGGGGGGGGGGGGGGGTGGGGGGGGGGGGGGGTGGGGGGGGGGGGGGGTGGGGGGGGGGGGGGGTGGGGGGGGGGGGGGGTGGGGGGGGGGGGGGGTGGGGGGGGGGGGGGGTGGGGGGGGGGGGGGGTGGGGGGGGGGGGGGGTGGGGGGGGGGGGGGGTGGGGGGGGGGGGGGGTGGGGGGGGGGGGGGGTGGGGGGGGGGGGGGGTGGGGGGGGGGGGGGGTGGGGGGGGGGGGGGGTGGGGGGGGGGGGGGGTGGGGGGGGGGGGGGGTGGGGGGGGGGGGGGGTGGGGGGGGGGGGGGGTGGGGGGGGGGGGGGGTGGGGGGGGGGGGGGGTGGGGGGGGGGGGGGGTGGGGGGGGGGGGGGGTGGGGGGGGGGGGGGGTGGGGGGGGGGGGGGGTGGGGGGGGGGGGGGGTGGGGGGGGGGGGGGGTGGGGGGGGGGGGGGGTGGGGGGGGGGGGGGGTGGGGGGGGGGGGGGGTGGGGGGGGGGGGGGGTGGGGGGGGGGGGGGGTGGGGGGGGGGGGGGGTGGGGGGGGGGGGGGGTGGGGGGGGGGGGGGGTGGGGGGGGGGGGGGGTGGGGGGGGGGGGGGGTGGGGGGGGGGGGGGGTGGGGGGGGGGGGGGGTGGGGGGGGGGGGGGGTGGGGGGGGGGGGGGGTGGGGGGGGGGGGGGGTGGGGGGGGGGGGGGGTGGGGGGGGGGGGGGGTGGGGGGGGGGGGGGGTGGGGGGGGGGGGGGGTGGGGGGGGGGGGGGGTGGGGGGGGGGGGGGGTGGGGGGGGGGGGGGGTGGGGGGGGGGGGGGGTGGGGGGGGGGGGGGGTGGGGGGGGGGGGGGGTGGGGGGGGGGGGGGGTGGGGGGGGGGGGGGGTGGGGGGGGGGGGGGGTGGGGGGGGGGGGGGGTGGGGGGGGGGGGGGGTGGGGGGGGGGGGGGGTGGGGGGGGGGGGGGGTGGGGGGGGGGGGGGGTGGGGGGGGGGGGGGGTGGGGGGGGGGGGGGGTGGGGGGGGGGGGGGGTGGGGGGGGGGGGGGGTGGGGGGGGGGGGGGGTGGGGGGGGGGGGGGGTGGGGGGGGGGGGGGGTGGGGGGGGGGGGGGGTGGGGGGGGGGGGGGGTGGGGGGGGGGGGGGGTGGGGGGGGGGGGGGGTGGGGGGGGGGGGGGGTGGGGGGGGGGGGGGGTGGGGGGGGGGGGGGGTGGGGGGGGGGGGGGGTGGGGGGGGGGGGGGGTGGGGGGGGGGGGGGGTGGGGGGGGGGGGGGGTGGGGGGGGGGGGGGGTGGGGGGGGGGGGGGGTGGGGGGGGGGGGGGGTGGGGGGGGGGGGGGGTGGGGGGGGGGGGGGGTGGGGGGGGGGGGGGGTGGGGGGGGGGGGGGGTGGGGGGGGGGGGGGGTGGGGGGGGGGGGGGGTGGGGGGGGGGGGGGGTGGGGGGGGGGGGGGGTGGGGGGGGGGGGGGGTGGGGGGGGGGGGGGGTGGGGGGGGGGGGGGGTGGGGGGGGGGGGGGGTGGGGGGGGGGGGGGGTGGGGGGGGGGGGGGGTGGGGGGGGGGGGGGGTGGGGGGGGGGGGGGGTGGGGGGGGGGGGGGGTGGGGGGGGGGGGGGGTGGGGGGGGGGGGGGGTGGGGGGGGGGGGGGGTGGGGGGGGGGGGGGGTGGGGGGGGGGGGGGGTGGGGGGGGGGGGGGGTGGGGGGGGGGGGGGGTGGGGGGGGGGGGGGGTGGGGGGGGGGGGGGGTGGGGGGGGGGGGGGGTGGGGGGGGGGGGGGGTGGGGGGGGGGGGGGGTGGGGGGGGGGGGGGGTGGGGGGGGGGGGGGGTGGGGGGGGGGGGGGGTGGGGGGGGGGGGGGGTGGGGGGGGGGGGGGGTGGGGGGGGGGGGGGGTGGGGGGGGGGGGGGGTGGGGGGGGGGGGGGGTGGGGGGGGGGGGGGGTGGGGGGGGGGGGGGGTGGGGGGGGGGGGGGGTGGGGGGGGGGGGGGGTGGGGGGGGGGGGGGGTGGGGGGGGGGGGGGGTGGGGGGGGGGGGGGGTGGGGGGGGGGGGGGGTGGGGGGGGGGGGGGGTGGGGGGGGGGGGGGGTGGGGGGGGGGGGGGGTGGGGGGGGGGGGGGGTGGGGGGGGGGGGGGGTGGGGGGGGGGGGGGGTGGGGGGGGGGGGGGGTGGGGGGGGGGGGGGGTGGGGGGGGGGGGGGGTGGGGGGGGGGGGGGGTGGGGGGGGGGGGGGGTGGGGGGGGGGGGGGGTGGGGGGGGGGGGGGGTGGGGGGGGGGGGGGGTGGGGGGGGGGGGGGGTGGGGGGGGGGGGGGGTGGGGGGGGGGGGGGGTGGGGGGGGGGGGGGGTGGGGGGGGGGGGGGGTGGGGGGGGGGGGGGGTGGGGGGGGGGGGGGGTGGGGGGGGGGGGGGGTGGGGGGGGGGGGGGGTGGGGGGGGGGGGGGGTGGGGGGGGGGGGGGGTGGGGGGGGGGGGGGGTGGGGGGGGGGGGGGGTGGGGGGGGGGGGGGGTGGGGGGGGGGGGGGGTGGGGGGGGGGGGGGGTGGGGGGGGGGGGGGGTGGGGGGGGGGGGGGGTGGGGGGGGGGGGGGGTGGGGGGGGGGGGGGGTGGGGGGGGGGGGGGGTGGGGGGGGGGGGGGGTGGGGGGGGGGGGGGGTGGGGGGGGGGGGGGGTGGGGGGGGGGGGGGGTGGGGGGGGGGGGGGGTGGGGGGGGGGGGGGGTGGGGGGGGGGGGGGGTGGGGGGGGGGGGGGGTGGGGGGGGGGGGGGGTGGGGGGGGGGGGGGGTGGGGGGGGGGGGGGGTGGGGGGGGGGGGGGGTGGGGGGGGGGGGGGGTGGGGGGGGGGGGGGGTGGGGGGGGGGGGGGGTGGGGGGGGGGGGGGGTGGGGGGGGGGGGGGGTGGGGGGGGGGGGGGGTGGGGGGGGGGGGGGGTGGGGGGGGGGGGGGGTGGGGGGGGGGGGGGGTGGGGGGGGGGGGGGGTGGGGGGGGGGGGGGGTGGGGGGGGGGGGGGGTGGGGGGGGGGGGGGGTGGGGGGGGGGGGGGGTGGGGGGGGGGGGGGGTGGGGGGGGGGGGGGGTGGGGGGGGGGGGGGGTGGGGGGGGGGGGGGGTGGGGGGGGGGGGGGGTGGGGGGGGGGGGGGGTGGGGGGGGGGGGGGGTGGGGGGGGGGGGGGGTGGGGGGGGGGGGGGGTGGGGGGGGGGGGGGGTGGGGGGGGGGGGGGGTGGGGGGGGGGGGGGGTGGGGGGGGGGGGGGGTGGGGGGGGGGGGGGGTGGGGGGGGGGGGGGGTGGGGGGGGGGGGGGGTGGGGGGGGGGGGGGGTGGGGGGGGGGGGGGGTGGGGGGGGGGGGGGGTGGGGGGGGGGGGGGGTGGGGGGGGGGGGGGGTGGGGGGGGGGGGGGGTGGGGGGGGGGGGGGGTGGGGGGGGGGGGGGGTGGGGGGGGGGGGGGGTGGGGGGGGGGGGGGGTGGGGGGGGGGGGGGGTGGGGGGGGGGGGGGGTGGGGGGGGGGGGGGGTGGGGGGGGGGGGGGGTGGGGGGGGGGGGGGGTGGGGGGGGGGGGGGGTGGGGGGGGGGGGGGGTGGGGGGGGGGGGGGGTGGGGGGGGGGGGGGGTGGGGGGGGGGGGGGGTGGGGGGGGGGGGGGGTGGGGGGGGGGGGGGGTGGGGGGGGGGGGGGGTGGGGGGGGGGGGGGGTGGGGGGGGGGGGGGGTGGGGGGGGGGGGGGGTGGGGGGGGGGGGGGGTGGGGGGGGGGGGGGGTGGGGGGGGGGGGGGGTGGGGGGGGGGGGGGGTGGGGGGGGGGGGGGGTGGGGGGGGGGGGGGGTGGGGGGGGGGGGGGGTGGGGGGGGGGGGGGGTGGGGGGGGGGGGGGGTGGGGGGGGGGGGGGGTGGGGGGGGGGGGGGGTGGGGGGGGGGGGGGGTGGGGGGGGGGGGGGGTGGGGGGGGGGGGGGGTGGGGGGGGGGGGGGGTGGGGGGGGGGGGGGGTGGGGGGGGGGGGGGGTGGGGGGGGGGGGGGGTGGGGGGGGGGGGGGGTGGGGGGGGGGGGGGGTGGGGGGGGGGGGGGGTGGGGGGGGGGGGGGGTGGGGGGGGGGGGGGGTGGGGGGGGGGGGGGGTGGGGGGGGGGGGGGGTGGGGGGGGGGGGGGGTGGGGGGGGGGGGGGGTGGGGGGGGGGGGGGGTGGGGGGGGGGGGGGGTGGGGGGGGGGGGGGGTGGGGGGGGGGGGGGGTGGGGGGGGGGGGGGGTGGGGGGGGGGGGGGGTGGGGGGGGGGGGGGGTGGGGGGGGGGGGGGGTGGGGGGGGGGGGGGGTGGGGGGGGGGGGGGGTGGGGGGGGGGGGGGGTGGGGGGGGGGGGGGGTGGGGGGGGGGGGGGGTGGGGGGGGGGGGGGGTGGGGGGGGGGGGGGGTGGGGGGGGGGGGGGGTGGGGGGGGGGGGGGGTGGGGGGGGGGGGGGGTGGGGGGGGGGGGGGGTGGGGGGGGGGGGGGGTGGGGGGGGGGGGGGGTGGGGGGGGGGGGGGGTGGGGGGGGGGGGGGGTGGGGGGGGGGGGGGGTGGGGGGGGGGGGGGGTGGGGGGGGGGGGGGGTGGGGGGGGGGGGGGGTGGGGGGGGGGGGGGGTGGGGGGGGGGGGGGGTGGGGGGGGGGGGGGGTGGGGGGGGGGGGGGGTGGGGGGGGGGGGGGGTGGGGGGGGGGGGGGGTGGGGGGGGGGGGGGGTGGGGGGGGGGGGGGGTGGGGGGGGGGGGGGGTGGGGGGGGGGGGGGGTGGGGGGGGGGGGGGGTGGGGGGGGGGGGGGGTGGGGGGGGGGGGGGGTGGGGGGGGGGGGGGGTGGGGGGGGGGGGGGGTGGGGGGGGGGGGGGGTGGGGGGGGGGGGGGGTGGGGGGGGGGGGGGGTGGGGGGGGGGGGGGGTGGGGGGGGGGGGGGGTGGGGGGGGGGGGGGGTGGGGGGGGGGGGGGGTGGGGGGGGGGGGGGGTGGGGGGGGGGGGGGGTGGGGGGGGGGGGGGGTGGGGGGGGGGGGGGGTGGGGGGGGGGGGGGGTGGGGGGGGGGGGGGGTGGGGGGGGGGGGGGGTGGGGGGGGGGGGGGGTGGGGGGGGGGGGGGGTGGGGGGGGGGGGGGGTGGGGGGGGGGGGGGGTGGGGGGGGGGGGGGGTGGGGGGGGGGGGGGGTGGGGGGGGGGGGGGGTGGGGGGGGGGGGGGGTGGGGGGGGGGGGGGGTGGGGGGGGGGGGGGGTGGGGGGGGGGGGGGGTGGGGGGGGGGGGGGGTGGGGGGGGGGGGGGGTGGGGGGGGGGGGGGGTGGGGGGGGGGGGGGGTGGGGGGGGGGGGGGGTGGGGGGGGGGGGGGGTGGGGGGGGGGGGGGGTGGGGGGGGGGGGGGGTGGGGGGGGGGGGGGGTGGGGGGGGGGGGGGGTGGGGGGGGGGGGGGGTGGGGGGGGGGGGGGGTGGGGGGGGGGGGGGGTGGGGGGGGGGGGGGGTGGGGGGGGGGGGGGGTGGGGGGGGGGGGGGGTGGGGGGGGGGGGGGGTGGGGGGGGGGGGGGGTGGGGGGGGGGGGGGGTGGGGGGGGGGGGGGGTGGGGGGGGGGGGGGGTGGGGGGGGGGGGGGGTGGGGGGGGGGGGGGGTGGGGGGGGGGGGGGGTGGGGGGGGGGGGGGGTGGGGGGGGGGGGGGGTGGGGGGGGGGGGGGGTGGGGGGGGGGGGGGGTGGGGGGGGGGGGGGGTGGGGGGGGGGGGGGGTGGGGGGGGGGGGGGGTGGGGGGGGGGGGGGGTGGGGGGGGGGGGGGGTGGGGGGGGGGGGGGGTGGGGGGGGGGGGGGGTGGGGGGGGGGGGGGGTGGGGGGGGGGGGGGGTGGGGGGGGGGGGGGGTGGGGGGGGGGGGGGGTGGGGGGGGGGGGGGGTGGGGGGGGGGGGGGGTGGGGGGGGGGGGGGGTGGGGGGGGGGGGGGGTGGGGGGGGGGGGGGGTGGGGGGGGGGGGGGGTGGGGGGGGGGGGGGGTGGGGGGGGGGGGGGGTGGGGGGGGGGGGGGGTGGGGGGGGGGGGGGGTGGGGGGGGGGGGGGGTGGGGGGGGGGGGGGGTGGGGGGGGGGGGGGGTGGGGGGGGGGGGGGGTGGGGGGGGGGGGGGGTGGGGGGGGGGGGGGGTGGGGGGGGGGGGGGGTGGGGGGGGGGGGGGGTGGGGGGGGGGGGGGGTGGGGGGGGGGGGGGGTGGGGGGGGGGGGGGGTGGGGGGGGGGGGGGGTGGGGGGGGGGGGGGGTGGGGGGGGGGGGGGGTGGGGGGGGGGGGGGGTGGGGGGGGGGGGGGGTGGGGGGGGGGGGGGGTGGGGGGGGGGGGGGGTGGGGGGGGGGGGGGGTGGGGGGGGGGGGGGGTGGGGGGGGGGGGGGGTGGGGGGGGGGGGGGGTGGGGGGGGGGGGGGGTGGGGGGGGGGGGGGGTGGGGGGGGGGGGGGGTGGGGGGGGGGGGGGGTGGGGGGGGGGGGGGGTGGGGGGGGGGGGGGGTGGGGGGGGGGGGGGGTGGGGGGGGGGGGGGGTGGGGGGGGGGGGGGGTGGGGGGGGGGGGGGGTGGGGGGGGGGGGGGGTGGGGGGGGGGGGGGGTGGGGGGGGGGGGGGGTGGGGGGGGGGGGGGGTGGGGGGGGGGGGGGGTGGGGGGGGGGGGGGGTGGGGGGGGGGGGGGGTGGGGGGGGGGGGGGGTGGGGGGGGGGGGGGGTGGGGGGGGGGGGGGGTGGGGGGGGGGGGGGGTGGGGGGGGGGGGGGGTGGGGGGGGGGGGGGGTGGGGGGGGGGGGGGGTGGGGGGGGGGGGGGGTGGGGGGGGGGGGGGGTGGGGGGGGGGGGGGGTGGGGGGGGGGGGGGGTGGGGGGGGGGGGGGGTGGGGGGGGGGGGGGGTGGGGGGGGGGGGGGGTGGGGGGGGGGGGGGGTGGGGGGGGGGGGGGGTGGGGGGGGGGGGGGGTGGGGGGGGGGGGGGGTGGGGGGGGGGGGGGGTGGGGGGGGGGGGGGGTGGGGGGGGGGGGGGGTGGGGGGGGGGGGGGGTGGGGGGGGGGGGGGGTGGGGGGGGGGGGGGGTGGGGGGGGGGGGGGGTGGGGGGGGGGGGGGGTGGGGGGGGGGGGGGGTGGGGGGGGGGGGGGGTGGGGGGGGGGGGGGGTGGGGGGGGGGGGGGGTGGGGGGGGGGGGGGGTGGGGGGGGGGGGGGGTGGGGGGGGGGGGGGGTGGGGGGGGGGGGGGGTGGGGGGGGGGGGGGGTGGGGGGGGGGGGGGGTGGGGGGGGGGGGGGGTGGGGGGGGGGGGGGGTGGGGGGGGGGGGGGGTGGGGGGGGGGGGGGGTGGGGGGGGGGGGGGGTGGGGGGGGGGGGGGGTGGGGGGGGGGGGGGGTGGGGGGGGGGGGGGGTGGGGGGGGGGGGGGGTGGGGGGGGGGGGGGGTGGGGGGGGGGGGGGGTGGGGGGGGGGGGGGGTGGGGGGGGGGGGGGGTGGGGGGGGGGGGGGGTGGGGGGGGGGGGGGGTGGGGGGGGGGGGGGGTGGGGGGGGGGGGGGGTGGGGGGGGGGGGGGGTGGGGGGGGGGGGGGGTGGGGGGGGGGGGGGGTGGGGGGGGGGGGGGGTGGGGGGGGGGGGGGGTGGGGGGGGGGGGGGGTGGGGGGGGGGGGGGGTGGGGGGGGGGGGGGGTGGGGGGGGGGGGGGGTGGGGGGGGGGGGGGGTGGGGGGGGGGGGGGGTGGGGGGGGGGGGGGGTGGGGGGGGGGGGGGGTGGGGGGGGGGGGGGGTGGGGGGGGGGGGGGGTGGGGGGGGGGGGGGGTGGGGGGGGGGGGGGGTGGGGGGGGGGGGGGGTGGGGGGGGGGGGGGGTGGGGGGGGGGGGGGGTGGGGGGGGGGGGGGGTGGGGGGGGGGGGGGGTGGGGGGGGGGGGGGGTGGGGGGGGGGGGGGGTGGGGGGGGGGGGGGGTGGGGGGGGGGGGGGGTGGGGGGGGGGGGGGGTGGGGGGGGGGGGGGGTGGGGGGGGGGGGGGGTGGGGGGGGGGGGGGGTGGGGGGGGGGGGGGGTGGGGGGGGGGGGGGGTGGGGGGGGGGGGGGGTGGGGGGGGGGGGGGGTGGGGGGGGGGGGGGGTGGGGGGGGGGGGGGGTGGGGGGGGGGGGGGGTGGGGGGGGGGGGGGGTGGGGGGGGGGGGGGGTGGGGGGGGGGGGGGGTGGGGGGGGGGGGGGGTGGGGGGGGGGGGGGGTGGGGGGGGGGGGGGGTGGGGGGGGGGGGGGGTGGGGGGGGGGGGGGGTGGGGGGGGGGGGGGGTGGGGGGGGGGGGGGGTGGGGGGGGGGGGGGGTGGGGGGGGGGGGGGGTGGGGGGGGGGGGGGGTGGGGGGGGGGGGGGGTGGGGGGGGGGGGGGGTGGGGGGGGGGGGGGGTGGGGGGGGGGGGGGGTGGGGGGGGGGGGGGGTGGGGGGGGGGGGGGGTGGGGGGGGGGGGGGGTGGGGGGGGGGGGGGGTGGGGGGGGGGGGGGGTGGGGGGGGGGGGGGGTGGGGGGGGGGGGGGGTGGGGGGGGGGGGGGGTGGGGGGGGGGGGGGGTGGGGGGGGGGGGGGGTGGGGGGGGGGGGGGGTGGGGGGGGGGGGGGGTGGGGGGGGGGGGGGGTGGGGGGGGGGGGGGGTGGGGGGGGGGGGGGGTGGGGGGGGGGGGGGGTGGGGGGGGGGGGGGGTGGGGGGGGGGGGGGGTGGGGGGGGGGGGGGGTGGGGGGGGGGGGGGGTGGGGGGGGGGGGGGGTGGGGGGGGGGGGGGGTGGGGGGGGGGGGGGGTGGGGGGGGGGGGGGGTGGGGGGGGGGGGGGGTGGGGGGGGGGGGGGGTGGGGGGGGGGGGGGGTGGGGGGGGGGGGGGGTGGGGGGGGGGGGGGGTGGGGGGGGGGGGGGGTGGGGGGGGGGGGGGGTGGGGGGGGGGGGGGGTGGGGGGGGGGGGGGGTGGGGGGGGGGGGGGGTGGGGGGGGGGGGGGGTGGGGGGGGGGGGGGGTGGGGGGGGGGGGGGGTGGGGGGGGGGGGGGGTGGGGGGGGGGGGGGGTGGGGGGGGGGGGGGGTGGGGGGGGGGGGGGGTGGGGGGGGGGGGGGGTGGGGGGGGGGGGGGGTGGGGGGGGGGGGGGGTGGGGGGGGGGGGGGGTGGGGGGGGGGGGGGGTGGGGGGGGGGGGGGGTGGGGGGGGGGGGGGGTGGGGGGGGGGGGGGGTGGGGGGGGGGGGGGGTGGGGGGGGGGGGGGGTGGGGGGGGGGGGGGGTGGGGGGGGGGGGGGGTGGGGGGGGGGGGGGGTGGGGGGGGGGGGGGGTGGGGGGGGGGGGGGGTGGGGGGGGGGGGGGGTGGGGGGGGGGGGGGGTGGGGGGGGGGGGGGGTGGGGGGGGGGGGGGGTGGGGGGGGGGGGGGGTGGGGGGGGGGGGGGGTGGGGGGGGGGGGGGGTGGGGGGGGGGGGGGGTGGGGGGGGGGGGGGGTGGGGGGGGGGGGGGGTGGGGGGGGGGGGGGGTGGGGGGGGGGGGGGGTGGGGGGGGGGGGGGGTGGGGGGGGGGGGGGGTGGGGGGGGGGGGGGGTGGGGGGGGGGGGGGGTGGGGGGGGGGGGGGGTGGGGGGGGGGGGGGGTGGGGGGGGGGGGGGGTGGGGGGGGGGGGGGGTGGGGGGGGGGGGGGGTGGGGGGGGGGGGGGGTGGGGGGGGGGGGGGGTGGGGGGGGGGGGGGGTGGGGGGGGGGGGGGGTGGGGGGGGGGGGGGGTGGGGGGGGGGGGGGGTGGGGGGGGGGGGGGGTGGGGGGGGGGGGGGGTGGGGGGGGGGGGGGGTGGGGGGGGGGGGGGGTGGGGGGGGGGGGGGGTGGGGGGGGGGGGGGGTGGGGGGGGGGGGGGGTGGGGGGGGGGGGGGGTGGGGGGGGGGGGGGGTGGGGGGGGGGGGGGGTGGGGGGGGGGGGGGGTGGGGGGGGGGGGGGGTGGGGGGGGGGGGGGGTGGGGGGGGGGGGGGGTGGGGGGGGGGGGGGGTGGGGGGGGGGGGGGGTGGGGGGGGGGGGGGGTGGGGGGGGGGGGGGGTGGGGGGGGGGGGGGGTGGGGGGGGGGGGGGGTGGGGGGGGGGGGGGGTGGGGGGGGGGGGGGGTGGGGGGGGGGGGGGGTGGGGGGGGGGGGGGGTGGGGGGGGGGGGGGGTGGGGGGGGGGGGGGGTGGGGGGGGGGGGGGGTGGGGGGGGGGGGGGGTGGGGGGGGGGGGGGGTGGGGGGGGGGGGGGGTGGGGGGGGGGGGGGGTGGGGGGGGGGGGGGGTGGGGGGGGGGGGGGGTGGGGGGGGGGGGGGGTGGGGGGGGGGGGGGGTGGGGGGGGGGGGGGGTGGGGGGGGGGGGGGGTGGGGGGGGGGGGGGGTGGGGGGGGGGGGGGGTGGGGGGGGGGGGGGGTGGGGGGGGGGGGGGGTGGGGGGGGGGGGGGGTGGGGGGGGGGGGGGGTGGGGGGGGGGGGGGGTGGGGGGGGGGGGGGGTGGGGGGGGGGGGGGGTGGGGGGGGGGGGGGGTGGGGGGGGGGGGGGGTGGGGGGGGGGGGGGGTGGGGGGGGGGGGGGGTGGGGGGGGGGGGGGGTGGGGGGGGGGGGGGGTGGGGGGGGGGGGGGGTGGGGGGGGGGGGGGGTGGGGGGGGGGGGGGGTGGGGGGGGGGGGGGGTGGGGGGGGGGGGGGGTGGGGGGGGGGGGGGGTGGGGGGGGGGGGGGGTGGGGGGGGGGGGGGGTGGGGGGGGGGGGGGGTGGGGGGGGGGGGGGGTGGGGGGGGGGGGGGGTGGGGGGGGGGGGGGGTGGGGGGGGGGGGGGGTGGGGGGGGGGGGGGGTGGGGGGGGGGGGGGGTGGGGGGGGGGGGGGGTGGGGGGGGGGGGGGGTGGGGGGGGGGGGGGGTGGGGGGGGGGGGGGGTGGGGGGGGGGGGGGGTGGGGGGGGGGGGGGGTGGGGGGGGGGGGGGGTGGGGGGGGGGGGGGGTGGGGGGGGGGGGGGGTGGGGGGGGGGGGGGGTGGGGGGGGGGGGGGGTGGGGGGGGGGGGGGGTGGGGGGGGGGGGGGGTGGGGGGGGGGGGGGGTGGGGGGGGGGGGGGGTGGGGGGGGGGGGGGGTGGGGGGGGGGGGGGGTGGGGGGGGGGGGGGGTGGGGGGGGGGGGGGGTGGGGGGGGGGGGGGGTGGGGGGGGGGGGGGGTGGGGGGGGGGGGGGGTGGGCTCTCCAGATGTTCAGGAACTACAATTCCCATCAGCCCCTACCAGCATGGCCAATTGGCCATGCTGGTAGGGGCTGATGGGAATTGTAGTTCCTGAACATCTGGAGAGCCGCAGGTTCCCTACCCCTGTTCTAGCTGCTGGGGGCGACTGAGATTGTGGTGCCATTATGCACCCGGCTGCTTTCTTCTTGGTGGCCTGGCTCCATCTCCAGCCTGCCTGAAGAGACTATCAAAAAAGGATCCCTATACGCAGCCTTTATTGATCTTAGGGCTGCATTCAACAACGTCATACCTAGTCGGCTATGGACAAAGCTAGCAGAAACCAACATTGATAGACGTCTCCTCCAACTAATTATTAAGTTACATGAGAATACAACGGTACAGATAAGGTTCGCACATGATGGTAGGCTAACTGCACCCACTCCTACCCAGAAAGGGGTGAGGCAAGGGTGTTTGTTAGCTCCTCATTTGTTCAACATCCACGTTGATACACTCATAACTGGATTCCATGGGAAAGATATTCATGTACCCATGCTCACCCCTGAGAAGAACATAGCCATTCTTATGTAGAAGAAGAGTTTGGAAGAGTTTGGATTTATATCCCCCCTTTCTCTCCTGCAGGAGACTCAAAGGGGCTTACAATCTCCTTGCCCTTCCCCTCTCACAACAAACACCCTGTGAGGTGGGTGGGGCTGAGAGAGCTCCGAAAAGCTGTGACTAGCCCAAGGTCACCCAGCTGGCATGTGTGGGAGTGCACAGGCTAATCTGAATTCCCCAGATAAGCCTCCATTGCTCAAGTGGCAGAGTGGGGAATCAAACCCGGTCCCTCCAGATTAGAACGCACCTGCTGTTAACCACTACGCCACTGCTGCTCCCTGTACACAGACGATGCTGTGGTACTATCACTAACAAGGGTGGGCTTAAAGAGGGCACTGAGGATATTTGATCAGAAGTGCACAGAGGAACTATTAAACTTCAATTATACCAAGACCAAGATAGTTCATTTTAGTGCCAAATTTAAGAAATCAAAATGGCAGCTGTCAGGATACCAGATAGATCAAATAAAGTGCTTTAAATATCTAGGTGTGGTATACCAGTACAATGGGAAACCCACAGTACACGTACAATCAGTTATTCAGGCGGCACAAAGGAGTTCTCAGGCAATTTTAAGGTATTTTCGCTCACAAGGGGGCAGATTTATTCCAAGCGCAATTAGATTATTTGAAGACAAAGGCCTGGCTCAATTGACCTATGACCGTGGTGGCGAACTTTTGGCACTCCAGATGTTATGGACTACAATTCCCATCAGCCCCTGCCAGCATGGAATTGTAGTCCATAACATCTGGAGTGCCAAAGGTTCACCACCACTGACCTATGCTGCACCCTTGGCAATGATCTTGGATTTTGCGCCATTGGAGAGAGTCCTTTCGGCCTTTCTCAGATCTATGTTTAATACACCCAAATGTACAGCCAACGTGGTACTAAGGCAAGAAGCAGGGTTGGTCAAAATTGAGACAATCTTTTGGAGACTAACCATTAAATATTGGCTTAAAGTTCTCACCTGTCCCCTGGGATTAATGTCTTCATTACTGATGGCGACATCCTATCCCGGATGGCTAGAAGAAGTTACATTAAAACTCAAACAGTGTGGTATGGACCCAACGCAACTCCTGGAACTAGATAATTGTGGAGCAATAGCCATGGCCTATCAACGGCTTAAAGATATTGAGATGCAAACAGATTTCCCCCTACTACCCGCGATATATAGACCACTAAAATCATGGGTAGGTATTCCTTGGCACAGGATTCCTTGGCACAGGAGAACTTGTGTTTGTGGCTCAGGGGAAGTGGACTCAAAGTCACACATCCTATTGCACTGTGAGCGTCATAAAGGTGAAAGGGAGCTTTTAATCCATCCATTGCTAACTCTCAACATACATCCATTTATAGCCAATTCAGATTCAAATTTTGTAAGAATTTTATTAGAAGATCGTGTTCCCGCTATTTCACAGAAGGTGGCTAAATTTTGCATGCTGGCATACAACAAGCGAAGATCCTTATTAAGATATGAAGAACCATATTGTATGATGAGGATTGTAATAACGTCTTAAGTCAGTGTTATCTAATGTATAGACCTTATACTTTGGACTCCTGTACAATTGGAATATTATGTATTTTTTATTTATTTATTTATTAGGTTTATAGACCGCCCTCCCCCGGAGGGCTCAGGGCGGTGAACAATATAAAGAGCACAATCAATTAAAATACAATATAAATATAAATTAGGATGGCTCTGATAAAAATAAACCTTACTCTATTAAAATGCAGCATTAATAATTTAGTTCCAGATGGCGCCTACTATCATTCCCACAGAAGCCCCAGAGTGGGGGTTTATAGGTCTTCATGATGTCAAAGAAGAACAAGAAGGGAGGGAGGGAGGGGGCCCCTATCAACGGCTAGTCTCCCCAAAGGCCCGGTGGAACAGCTCAGTCTTGCAGGTCCTGGGCGTGAACTCAGCTTGCGGTCCCGCAGGGCCCGGACAGCTGGAGGAAGAGCCGCTCCATTCTCAGGCTGGGGCCAGAGCGGTAAAGGCTCTGGCCCGGGTGGGAGGGCAGCTGCATCATGGAGGGGCCAGGGATCACCAGTAAATTGGCCTCTGCCGAACGCAGAGACCGGTTCGGGACATATGGGGTAAGACGGTCCCGTAGGTACGGAGGCCCCAGGTCACGTAAGGCCTTAAAGGTTAACACCAACACCTTGAAAATGATTCGGTATTCAATTGGTAACCAATGCAAGCGGCGTAGCACAGGTGTACTATGCTCTCCCATGGCACCTCCCAGCATACGCGCCGCTGCATTCTGGACCATCTTTAATCTCCGAATCAGACGCAAGGGAAGGTCTGCCAGAGCGAAGGTGCAATAGTCTAACCTGAGGCAGGTGACCGCTGTATGGACCATACAGTGGCCAAGCCAGCTGAGAGGAAGGGAGCCAGCCACCGGGCCTGACGGCGATGGTAGAACGCGACCTCGGGTTATAAGTGGGCCACCTACCCCTCCATTGAAAGAGATGAATCCAGGTGGACCCCCCAGGTCAGCGGACAGAGGGGGCTGTTTCCAATAAAGCCCCCTCCCAATAATCGGGCGCTGGAAATTCCCAACCTCTCTACGCCTGTAGCCAGAGGATCTCCGCCTTCGATGGATCCAGTTTCAGCCTGCTCTGTTTCGCAAATCCCAACCAGCCATCACGGCCCCCAAACACGTTGAGAGCCGCAGGCGCCGCGGCCACTCCCTCCATCATCAGAAATGAGCTGAGAGTGTCATCGTGGCATATTGATGACACGCCTGTCTAAAAGCCCGCACCAACTGAGCAAGGGGTCGCATATAGATGTTAAATAATAGTGGGGACAACAGCGCTCCCTGAGGCAAGGCAATTCCCGCAAGAATGAAGCGGTGCACCTCCGCAGATGCTTGGTCCTCATTAACGAATTCACTAATTCTGTTGCATCCGTTCCGGCAGAAACGAGGCAATCCATTCAAGGACAGTGCCTCGCACTCGAAGCAGCCAGGCGGTGGGTCAAAAGGTCGGATCGCACTCACATCAAAACGCCGTAGCAGTTAGATCTAACAGGAACCAGCAGCTACTCGCATCCGCCTCGGTCTAGTTGTAAGCGGAGCAAATCTGTGACGGCGATGAGAACAGTCTCCGTCATTCCATGCTCCAGCACGGAAACCGGACTGGAAGGGATCAAAAGCCGATGTGTCCTCCAGGAAACCCTTCCGTTGCTCCAACAATATTCTCACCATTACCTTCCCCAGAAACGAAAGCTTCGAAACGGGGCGGTAATTGGCCAGATCACCAGGATCTAATGACGGTCTGTTCAAGAGTGGGTGGACCACTGCCTCCCTTCAACCCTCCAGGAAAAACTCCTTGCTCAAGGGAGCTATTGATGATAATTTCAACAGGTGGGGTCAGAGTTCCACCTGGCATGCCTTTTAATAAGCCAGGAGGGGCACGGCTCCAGAAGACAGGTAGTAGGTCTAACAGCAGCTGTGGGCCCCGGTCGACAGTGGCTTCTGAGAGCAGGGAGAACTGGGCTAAGCAAGGGCCAGAAGACGGCAAGGGTTTCCAGCTCGCTTTTATTGTCTCTAAGGTGGTGGGTAGATCGTGGCGGAGCGATACGACTTTATCTGCAAAAAAGCTCTATAAAATGCCTCTACAACCACAGCCAATTGACAGTTTGTGGACCCCTCGGACAATGAGTAGTCAAGGACCTAATAATGCGGAACAATTGTGCCGGGCGGGAGCTAAAGCAGATGCCAGGGAGGAGGAGAAGAAAACTCTTCTTCGGCCTCTTCTTCGCCGCCAATTCTACAGGCTTCTCATAAACGCCCTATAAGATGTTCAGGTGGCCTCGCCGCGAGCTTTCCTCCACACTCGCTCTAATGCTCTAAGCTCCCGCTTCATAATGACGTAGCTCCTCGGTAAAATTAGGAGCCAGTCACGAGCTGGGGCGCAGAGGACGCCTGGGAGCAATCACCTCGATGGGTGCATCGGAAAGACGGGAATTCCGGCCTTCCAACAACCCGGCCGAGGGTGTCGGGTGGGCTACAGGAGTCCCGCGAGAGCATCTAGAACTGGATAGGATCCATAAGTCTCCGCCGGCGGACAAAAAATACGTCCATCGCCTAGACAGGGTTGTTGTGGCATGTCCATCCGAACCTTCAGGGCATAATGGTCAGACCATGGCACTCTATCAATAGAGGATATGACCATATTAACCCCCGACCCGAAGACCAAGTCCAGTGTGTGACCGGCCTCATGAGTGGGGCCAGAATTTACCAAGGAGAGGCCCAGTGCTGCCATGGATGACACCAGGTCCGCGAGTTAATGTAGCCATGAGGCTGCGTCGATATGGGATACGAAGTCCCCCAGAACTATAAGCCTGGGGAACCGCAACGCCCAGTCAGCCACCACCTCCAGCAGCCGCGGCAGGCTATCTCCCGGCGCGCTAGGCGACCGGTACACCAGGAGAACAGCCAACCTTTCCTGGGCCAACCACTCCAAGCCGACACACTCTAGACCATCGATCTCCGGGACAGGGGCTGCCCTAAAAGTGTATTAGGTGTATTCCTCCACACTCGCCCTTTGTGTATTCTCATTCTGGTTTTAATGGCTGGCTCAGAGACCATAATAATAAACTGAACTGAACTGAACTGCCTGGAGAGACTAGTGCACATCTAATAAGGAGGCCTTCGATACCTTGCTTCTCCTTAGCACTGGTGATTTCTTCTTGCCTGCTTTCCTTTTCCTCCTCCTCCTCCTCCTCCTCCTCTCTCTCCCTCTCTGTCTTTTGTTGGCTGCTGTCAATCTAATCTGGTGTCTTGCCAATTCAAGAAGAGCCAGAGCTCAGGAGACCAGGCCTTTGTAAGTGGAAGAAGCACGCTTTCATAGAATGGCCGGGGGGGGGGGGGGGGGGCTGCTGTTTTCAGTTGAATCATGTTCTGTGCAGGTGAGTGGTTTGCTCACTCATCAGGTTCGGTGGCATCTGCCTTTCTTTTTTAGGATGCCCGGTGGCATCCCAGGCACCTCACCAGCATCAGTTAACTTTCTGGCGTTGTCTTGCCACGAAGGTTTGGAGCACCAGAAATTGGCAGTCCTTTGTGTGTCAAGAGCAACTCTGCCCATGTGCTCCATGTGGAGGCTTATCTGGGGAATTCAGATTAGCCTGTGCACTCCCACACACGCCAGCTGGGTGACCTTGGGCTAGTCACGGCTTCTCAGAGCTCTCTCAGCCCCACCCACCTCACAGGGTGTTTGTTGTGAGGGGGGAAGGGCAAGGAGATTGTCAGCCCCTTTGAGTCGCCTGCAGGAGAGAAAGGGGGGATATAAATCCAAACTCCTCCTCCTCCTCCTCCTCCTCTTTCCCCTCCTCCTCCTCCTTCCCAGCTTTCCTGTTTCTTCTCCTCCACTTCTTCCCGTGCTTGTGTAACTGACAATTGCCGCACAACTCTGGCATCTCCGCTTGCTTTGTGCTGCAGCATTCTTCGTCCTCCACGCATCCGTGCCTGCGTTCACCTTGACTTGACGCCTCGATTGCGGCCTTTGGGGAATCCAGCATATGTCTTGTTCTCCAGTTAGCTGCTGCTTGTTTGCCTTCTCGCCAGAGCAAGGACTCCTGGGTGAACCGAGAGTAGTTCCCTGCAACAGCGGAAACCCTGACTCAGCATTTATTGCAACAGTGGAAAGCCAGTTGCTTCAAGAAGATGTCTTTTTGCACCCCTCCTCCCAAACCATGCCAAAGGACTCTTCAGCTGTTTCCTGAAGCCCCGGCCACAACGAAGAGGGTTGTTCCCCCTGTGTGGATACCAGCTGCAACTCTACTTCCGTGCTGCGTATGAAATAGTTTCCTTCCCGAGTGCTGCCCAACCAATTTTTTGTTGACACTGAGCACCGGTAGGACAGCATCATCCAGCTCCAGGAAGTTGATTTCATTTGTTCTAAGGGGCTGCCACTCATGTGGAGTGGGGAATCGAACCCGGTTCTCCAGATGAAGAGTCCGCTGCTGATGTGGAGGAGTGGGGAATTGAACCTGATTCTCCAGATTAGAGTCCACCCCTCTTAACCATTACACCACACTGGCTGCTGTATGAGCCAGCTGGAGACAGAAAGTAGCGTCGATGCTGGGCGGCTGCTTGCTCACTTGGGATGAAGGTGTTGCTATGGCTGAGGAGGGGAACATGGATTCATGCTGCACTACTTCTGGCTGCCACAGGAGGGCAGGACAACCGGGGGGGGGGGGGGGCCTATTTATTTATTTATTTATTTATTGGTTCCACTTTTATACCGCCCTCCCCCAAAGGGCTCAGGATAGACATGATAGAACAGTGATGGTGAACCTTTTTAAGACCGAGTGCCCAAATTGCAACCCAAAACCCACTTATTTATCGCAAAGTGCCAACACGGCAATTTAACCTGAATACTAAGGATTTAGTTTAGAAAAAAAAGTTGGCTCCAAAGCGCACGTTACTCAAGAGTAAGCTTGGTGAAGCAACCGTGCAACACTTCGAATAGGTGAATCACGACCCTAGGAGGGTTTACTCAGAAGCAAGCCCCATTGCCAGCAACTGGGATTACTCCCAGGTAAAGGATCGTGCCCATGCCAGCCTAGATGTGTGTGTGTGTGTGGGGGGGGGTGATTTTCCACCCCCCTCCCACATGATGAACTCTGTGCATGCGTGCCCACAGAGAGGGCTCTGAGTGCCACCTCTGGCACCCATGCCAAAGGTTCGCCACCACTGTGATAGAATATGGCCTTTTCCACACAAGTCACTTCGAGCATTTCCAGAATGTTTTTGATTTCCACTCCCGCTCCTTACCATGATGTTTGTCCGCACTTACATCCCCCAAACGTTTCACGGCCGCAGTGAAGGGTTTCTAAAGCCTATTTTTGCTTGTCCGTTGAAATGATGCTGCTCTGTAGATCCGTTTAATCGATGCTTCGTTGGTTTAACCAAAACAGCAAAATAAATAAAAACCCCACACAAAACAATGAAAATAAAGCGGCGAGGGGGAAAGGAGTGAAGGGGGGGCATGAAAAAACGGCAGGCCAGGAGCCGAGGGGTAAGCTGGGCAACAGAACAGAGGCACGGAATAGGCTGGAAAGATAAATGTTTCAAGTACGACCACGTTGTGAGCGAAGCCTGGCTTGGAAGCGTTTCAGCAAAAAGCAACTTTGTGAAAGTGTTTTCCAAAACCATGGAGAAAAAGTGTTTTGGAAGCATTTCCCAAACCAAAGGGAGCGGGAAACAGTGCAGAACTTCACAGAGGAAACATCCTGAAAATACTGTAAATGGTACATGCAGAAAAGGCCGGATTCTCCAAACAAGGCCATTTCTGTCGTCTAGAAAACTAGAGGTTGGTTGGAAGGATTCTAACCTGGTCTTCCCCTTCATGTAGTGATTTTTGACATGCAGGGATTTATTTATTTAACTTAATTTGTAGTAAGAAGCACATCCTCCAAGGCAGCCGTTTCCTCTGGGAGAACTGATCTCTCTAGAGATCTGGGATATCTCCAGGCCCCAACTGGAGGTTGACATCCCTACAACTAGTGCAGGCAAAACGACTAACTCCTCCCTCGCTGTGCATGCTTTTATAGATGTTGGGCGTTCTGTTGGCAGGTCTCTCGCATCTTGTCCGATGTGATTCTTAAAATTTACTATCAGCTGGCAAACCAGCTCTCTCTTTCCTTGAAATGTGGGGATTAAAGATTGAGAGCGCGCGCGCATGCACACACACACACACACACACACGCTGTGCACCCTTTTGGATATTTTTAAGTGGTGGTCTTCAGTTTGTGAGTTGGATGCTCAGGTGAGCCATGGACCATTTTGGGGGGATGTCTTTTTTGGACGGGCCTGCCACGGGTGTGGAGAGAGTAAGGACATGCCACAACTTTGCGTGCATTCATTCATAGATGTTTGGGGGGGGTGCCCTGGAATGGCAGGGCAAAGCAACAGAGAGGATTCCTCTTTAGAGCAGGAGGTTCAGAGATGCCGTCTCCTCCTCCTCCTCCACTCCTTTCCTCCCCCACCCCCCCTTACCCAAGTTCAGGGTCACGTACCTTGCTACCCTGTCCATGGTGTCCAGCAGGTCCTGGTGCAGAGACGTAGCTAGGGGAAATGGAGCCCGGTGTAAAATCAGAGTTTTGCTGGGTCCCCCCATGTTTGTTTGTGTTTTTTGTATTTTTTAGTGTTTTTTCCGTTTTTGGCCTGCAAGGGCCGTAGTTTTTAGGGTAGCAGCATCAAAATGTCAGGGTATCTTTAGGAGGTTCTCCTGATGATACCTCCCAGGTTTGGTAAAGTTTGGTTAAGGGGGTCCAAAGTTATAGACCCTCAAAAGGTCACCCCATCTACTATTAGCTCCCATTGGAAATAATGGGAGATGGGGGCACCCCCCCCTTTGGGGGTCCATAACTTTGGACCCCCCCCAACCAAAGTTCACCTGGCTGGTATCAACAGGAGACTATCCTGCTGATACCACCTAAGTTTAATGAAGTTTGGTTCAGGCGGTCCAAAGTTATGGACCCTCAAAAGGTAGCCCCATCTACTATTAGCTCCCATTGGAAACAATGGGGGATGGGGCACCTTCTTTGGGGGTCCATAACTTTGGACCCCCTGAACCAAACTTAACCACACTTGGCTGGTATCAGCAGGAGTGTCGCCGGACGATATCCTGAAATTTTGGTGCCGCTATCCTAAAAACTGCATCCCCTACCGGCCAACAAAGTAAAAACACTAAAAATATCAAAAATACATTTTTGCTGGGGGGGCCAGGCTCGCGCCCAGTGCGACGCGCACCCCCTTCCCAGTGGTAGCTGCGCCACTGCCTGGGTGTGAAAGGTGCACCCTAAGAAAGGTTGTAAGTCATTACTCTGAAGGTTTATCTGAGGAGCAACTCATCTTTGTGGCAGTTGAGGATGCTCGAATTATGAGCATTGGGAAAATGTGTTGTTCGAAGGGAGGGAACGCGTTCCAAGCGATGGCGAGGGAGCAAAGTGAAGAAGTTTCTCTGCCGCTAGGGAGGCCGACCCCGGTTGGAAGGGATCAAACGTGCCTGTTCTTCAGTTTCCTGCTTTTGTCTCTTTTGTTATTTACAGTGCGACTTCATGAGAGTATTTCGGAAGAAGGGTTCCACTACCTCGTCTTTGACCTGTAAGTGTGTTGTGCTTGGCTTGGATCGTTCATCTGTGACACCGACCTGTGGGCTGAGCTGCTGACTAAAAGATGTGTGCTGTCCACCACCACCCCTTTTCCCTTCCGCTTCCTCTCCTTCAGTCCCTCCTGCCAGGGCTGTGTCAGTTTGCCAGGCCCAGCATTGTCCTGAAGTGAATAAAGGAATACCGTATATACTCGTGTATAAGTCGACCCGCATATAAGTTGAGGCACCTAATTTTACCACAAAAAACTGGGAAAACTTATTGACTCACGTATAAGTCGAGGGTGGGAAATGCAGCAGCTGCTGGTAAATTTCAAAAATAAAAATAGATGCCAATAAAATTACATCAATTGAGGCATCAGTAGGTTAAATGTTTTGAACTTTAAAAGTACAAAAACCTTAGCTCAACCAGCAACCAAGCTAAAACACAAGAGTTAAAATCCTTCAAAACTGAATTCCTCATCATCATCTGTATGTCCAAATGTAACCCAACTTAGATTTTAAGAGGGATATTATCAGAAATGGAAAATCTACTATTAGCTTCCATTGTAAACAGTGGGGGATGGGGCATCCCCTTTGGGGGTCAATAACTTTGGATCCCCTGACCCAAACTCTCACCAAACCTGGCTGGTATCATAAAGAGACTCTCCTGATGAGACAGCCAGGTTTGCGAAGTTTGGTTCAGAGGTGGTCCAAAGCTATGAACCCTCAAAAGCGGCAGCCCCATTCATTAATAGCTCCCATTGAAAACAATGGGGAATGGGGGCATCTCCTTTGGGGGGGTCCATAACTTTGACCCCTGACCCAAACTTCACCAAACTCTTGGTTGGTATCATAGATTCTTCAGTTTAGGTTTATTCAGAGGGTCCAAAGAGAACCTCAAAAGGGTAGCCCCATTCATTTCAATAGCCCTCATTGAAAACAATGGGGAATGGGGGCATCTCCTTTGTGGTCCATAACTTTGGATCCCCTGACCCAAACTTCACCAAACCTGGCTGGTATCATCAGGATAGTCTTCTGAGGGTACCCTGAAATTTTGGTGCCGCTAGCATAAAAACTGCGCCCCCTGCTGGCCGGCAAAGTAAAAAAACCCAAAAATTTTAATGACCCGCATATAAGTCAAGGGGAGCTTTTTGAGCATTAAAAATGTGCTGAAAAATTCGACTTATATATGAGTATATATGGTAAGTGCATTCCATGCCAGAGGAACTTTCATTCTGCACACAGAGGGCAGCTGGATTTTTGCAGCCTTTCTAAATTTGTGCAAATCTTGTTTTGCAAATTTTGGGGCAAGTTTTTAAGCAATATTTTAAAACAACGTTTTCGCACCATTTGCATATCTTTATGTACCGTATATACTCGTGTATAAGCTGAGTTTTTCAGCCCTGTTTTAAGGCTGGAAAATGCCCCCTCGGCTTATACACGAGTCCTGCTTACCAGCCGGCTCTTCAGGCCTCCGCAGAGGCTGGGGGGGTGGCCGGGATGACCTCCCTGCGGCTGCATAAGCCGCTTGTTGCTGCCCTCCTCGGAGGGTGAAGGGGAACCTGGCTGGCTGGGCTTCCTCAAACCCCAGGAGGCAGAGGGAGCTCCTTATTTGGGCAGTGACTCCCCCTGATGTCATTGCCCAAATAAGGAGCTCCCTTCACCTCCTGGTTGCCTGGGCTTCCTCAAACCCAGCGGGGAGGTGGAGGGAGCTCCTTATTTGGGCAATGACATCAGGGGGAGTCACTGGCCAGATAAGGAGCTCCCTCTGCCTCCCAGCTTCCCACCTTCAGCTTATATGGGAGTCAATACATTTCCCCAGGTTTTGGTAGTAAAATTAGGTGCCTCGGCTTATACACGAGTCGGCTTATACATGAGTATATACGGTATACAATATTTTTAGCAAATTTTTTCCTGTTTGAATTTTTTATTAGTACTTAAGCACAAGTTTTCACCAAAAAAAAAGAAAGAAAATGTAACCCACCCAGAGCCCTTCGGGGATGGGGCAGGATATAAGACGAATGAACGAACGAACGAACAAACAAACAAACATTTTCCGTCAGGGCCCCCAGTTTCATCTGCACCAAGAAAATATTACCAGTTACTCTTTAGCGACATAGGTAAAATTGAATCTTTAAAGTTACTATGAATAAAAGTCACCCTTTTCTTATGTTTAGCAATATTTGTGTGTGTCTGTCATTTGTTATTTGGAAGGCAAAGATCTGTTCGAGGGATTTTGGCTCCCTGCAGTGTGGCTGCATTTCAGCAAATGCTGGAGGATTTTTACCAATGATGACCCATTCATTTCAGGCAGACGCACTTCAGAGCTTGCTTTCCAGAACCGAGTTCTTTGAGTGACACCCCCTTGGGTGGGAACTCCCCTCCTTCCCCCGATCCTGAGCAGCCTTAAGCTTTTCAAGCACAGCCTTGGCAAGGTTGGAACTGGCTCCCGCGTTCCACTCTGGAGACAACAGCGCAGCATCCCTTTCCAGCAATCTGAAAGCCAGCTCCTTGGCCCCTTCCGCACACGCAAAATAATGCGTTTCCAAACCACTTTCACAACTTTTTGCAAGTGGATTTTGCCATTCCGCACAGCTTCAAAGAGCATTAAAAGCAGTTTGAAAGTGCATTGTTCTGCATGTGCGGAATGAGCCCTTGTTTCCAGTTGTAAAGAGTTTTCTAAGATTGAAGGAACAGCAGCGTGAGAAAAGGAGGCCGGGCGTCCTCTTCAGGGCGGGAGATCGCTCTTGGCAGTTCCCTCAGCAGAGGAGGCCTGACCACGTTGCTTTGCGTGGCCCTGCTGGATCAGGCGTGGTCAGTTTTAAACCAGCAGTGGTGTAGGAGGTTAAGAGCTCGTGTATCCAATCTGGAGGAACCGGGTTTGATTCCCAGCTCTGCCACCTGAGCTGTGGAGGCTTATCTGGGGAATTCAGATTAGCCTGTGCACTCCCACACACGCCAGCTGGGTGACCTTGGGCTAGTCACAGCTTCTTGGAGCTCTCTCAGCCCCATCTACCTCACAGGGTGTTTGTTGTGAGGGGGGAAGGGCAAGGAGATTGTCAGCCCCTTTGAGTCTCCTACAGGAGAGAAAGGGGGGATATAAATCCAGACTCCTCCTCCTCCTCCTCCTCCTCCTCCTCCTCCTCCTCCTCCTCCTCCTCCTCCTCTTCTTCTTCTTCTTCTTCTTCTTCTTCTTCTTCTTCAGTTGTAGAGGGGAAAGGAGCTCATTCAGTGCACCTTAGAACTAAGCTGGTCCAGGCTATGAGGATGTGTTTGGGCTACTTATGCTGTAAGCATGAGCAGTATTTAGACCTGGGCTGTTAGCTTCAATGGCCGCCATTTTTCTCCTTTCAACAGCATGGTTCCGAAAAATACTAATGCCACAGAGTATACAGAACCAGACAAAAGCTTTGGCACACCAGTTCTGTGCTGTTGGGCGACAACTGGGCTTGTGTGCCCTCCAGGAATGGAACTGGAAATTCTTTCCATTATCATTCTGGGCGTTTGGGTTGTAGCTGCAGCTGAGAACAGGGCTGTTGCCGACCCCGCTCTCTTCCACAGCCCATTTCAGTCGAGTTCATGTAGGAGAACATTTTAATAAGTGGTATGTTCAGGATCAGGCCCCACTGCTGTCCTGGAGGGCCCACCCTTAGAAGAAGGCCTTTCACCAGACCGCTGTGTTCATTGTTTTGCACGTAGCCGCTGCCAATTGTGCAACTGGGCGGTCTTTTCACATGTGTGGGGCTCAGTTTTCCCTACGTGTCACGGAGAGCCCCCTCCCCCAAATCCACTTCTCCTGCTTGCTTCTATTCTGTCCTCTAGACCTGTATCCCATCCTCCAGTGCTTCTTGGACAGTGTGTGCTCTCCAGTGTTCAACTTTTGTTCTTTGACCCTTGCCTAGATCCAGTAGCATAGCGCCCACGGGGTAGTGGCAGGGGCGTGGCCAGGGCGTTCCAGGGGCATTCTGGGATGGGGCGGGCGGCACTGCGGCAGGGGCACAGAGCACGCACGCACCCCAGGCACAGTTTTTTCTCACTCCCCCCCTGCCTACACCCACAAGGGAAAATAGCCTTCATCGATCTAAACAGCATTCCAAGTTGACTATGCTCTGGGCATGCCCCCTGAGAAGCAAATTTGGATGTTTAATGGTTTCTGGATACCTTTGAAGTAGGTATAAAGAATCCCACTTGTGGCTTTGTGCTTCCTCTTTAGCCAGATTGTTTCTTGGGCCTTTATTTGGGAGATGGTGCTTAAGATTTGACATTGTTATGTCACGTACAGTTAGAGAAGGGGGTCTGGTAGGAGGACTTCTGCTTAGTGAATTTTGACAGCCTCCCAAAAGATCATGAGCGCTTTACCCTTTTGGCTTCTGTTTGGTTCCAGGGTCACCGGTGGGGAACTCTTTGAAGATATCGTTGCCAGGGAATACTACAGTGAGGCTGATGCCAGGTAAGGGCCCCCGTAATTCCAGCTAGCCAGACTCAGAAGTGCAACCCTGCTCTCCTATGGCTTCCTGCCCCTTGTCTGCACCTTAAATTCAACTTTTGATTTTCCACGAAGTTCTCTTGACAGAGCCCCCTTGGGCGCTGCCGTTCTATGAAGCCACCAACCGCTGTGGCAGTTTTCCTCCTGTTACCTCTTTGTGGCCTTCTGTGCAGTTCCACACTGGGGCTGTGCTTGCGTGTGTGCCTGCACAAGAGACCACTCAAGGAACAAGTTACAGGTAAGTGCAACGTTGTTTTTGAGAGTTTTGCTATCAGTGTGGCATTTTCTCAGTGCCTGCAACACAGGTGCTGCCCGTTTGACTTGCATGAAACAGGGGGAAGAGGTAGGCCCCTGTGCCCCTAGTTGACGCTCAGCTAAGCACTGCTGTGGAAGGAAAGAAAACCTCACTTCTGTTCCACATCTCTTCTGATGTGCAGCCTAGAAGAAGGCCAAGGAAGGTGTGGGCCTCCGGGTCAGACATGTTACAACGTCTTTGATAAACCCCAGCTGCAAGAGGCCCTGGGCCTTCACTCCAGTCTCCTGTTTCAAGACAGGCTGGTCTGTCTGGTCACAAGGACCTAAAGGTGGAGGAAAAGAGTGTTGCTTCATTGTTCTGTGGGGGAGTTAAATCACACGCCGTGGGGAAGGTGAGGAACTGGGACTATCACTGGCTAGAGAGAAAGCGTCGTTTCTAGGCTCTGTTGGGGAGGGGGCAAAGCTATGAATGTCTTCTGCAAAATATGCACAAGTGAGAAGAGATGCAGACAGGCCTTTCGTGCTGAGGTCAAGAAAAGATCCCAGGGCCTGCCTGTTCCTTTGCTCCTGGGGACATAACTGCCTCCATATGTTCTTCAAAAGGGACCTTTCAGCCCTTTTCTTTGCCTAAGAAGACACAGTTTGGAAGGTCATTCCAAGGTGATGGAGTTGCTAGGGTGGAATGGTCTACCTCCAGCTGTCCGGGCCCTGTGGGACCTTGGTGAGTTCCGCAGGGCCTGCAAGACGGAGCTATTCCACCGGGCTTTTGGAGGGGCCGGCCGTGGCCCTACTGCCCCCCACCGAAATTGAGGCTGCCTCTTCCCATCTTTTTATTACGGTTGGGCCCGATCTACTGATTCCACCGCGGGCCCTGCCTATACCCTCCCTTTCTTTGGGCCTTAGATCGGGCGCCGTTTTAAACAACTTCTGTTTTATGAAAAACTTTGGTTGTTTTCATTTCTAGTTCCCTGTTGCTTGAAGTGGCTGCATAGGTTTTAAAGGGTTTAATGTTTTTATGCTGTTGATTTGCTGTTCGGTAGAACGGCTGTACTGTGAGCCGCCTCGAGCCCTTCGGGGATGAGGCGGCCTATACGTTCAATAAATAAAATAAATAAATATCTGGGAACCCCCGGTTCAAATCTCCGCTGTGCCATGCAAGCTTGCCGAGGGTGGACCTTGGGCTCATCACACCCCCTCACAGGGTGGTTGTGAGGATCAAATGGGGTAGAGGAAGCTGCTTTGAGTTCCCTTTGGGAGGAAAGCACGGTAGAAATGAAGGAAATAAGTCTATTAAATGTTTGTTACTTGGATTCCGGGAACAATTGGGAGAAGATGACACTAATGAGAGGCAAAAAACCTAAGTAACAAAGTAATAAAAACAGATTTAACAGGGCCACAAAACTGCAGAGGGCACGAATGCAACTTCTGATCAGCGATGTACTTCCTTCCATTTATGATTTGAGTCATTGTGGTTTGGGAAGTCTTGAATCAGGTTCCAGTTCATCATGATGTTTGTCTGGGCCAGCTGAAGCTGGCTAAACCCCACAAATGGTTATTCTCCACTGGGACGAGGCTGAAGTTTAAAGAGTACTGCAGAGTACATTTCTAGAGAGTCCTGTAACTCCAGTTGGCCTGGGCGACTGCATTCAAATGTCACAGCAAACTGAAGTTTGAGCTGGAGCTTCCCAGCAAGGTGGAGAGAAGAAGTGGGAGCTCGAAATCATGCCCATCACAGATGCAGGGTTATTGCGATGTCTGAATGTGGCCGGTGAGGGGCAAACTGTGGTTTGCGCCATAAAAAACTGGAGCTTGGTTTATTTGTGTGTGCGCGTGTCCCTCTCTTCCCCTTTCAGCTGAGATAGACAATTTTCTGGTTTGATTTAGTCTTCGTTCAGTGCGGCATCCAAATTCAGGTGATTCTGCAAACTGGGGCTTTCTTAGACTCTGGGAGGAGAAGACTTCTCCAAGAATCCTGGCTTGCCCACAGTCTCCCTTTCGGTGAAACTCCCAGATGTTAACATGACCAGACATTGTGGTTAAAGACCTCCTAAATCGAGGAGTCTTCAAGACCAGGAAAGGGATTTGGGCGTCTTAGTTGATAGTTCCATGGGAATGTCAACTCAATGCATGGCAGCTGTGAAAAAGGCAAACTCTATGCTGGGGATAATTAGGAAAGGAGTTGATAATAAAACTGCAAAGATTGTCATGCCCTTATATAACCGCACTTGGAGTACTGTGCAACCGCACGTGGAGTACTGTGTCCAGTTCTGGTCGCCACATCTCAAAAAGGATATTGAGGAGATAGAAAAAGTGCAGAGAAGGGCAACGAGGATGATTGAGGGACTGGAGCACCTCCCTTATGAGGAGAGGCTGCAGCATTTGGGACTCTTTCGTTTGGAGAGGAGGCGTCTGAGGGGGGATATGATTGAAGTCTATACAATTATGCATGGGGTAGAAAATGTTGACAGAGAGAAATTTTTCTCTCTTTCCCACAATACTAGAACCAGGGGGCATTCATTGAAAATGCTGGGGGGAAGAATTAGGACTAATAAAAGGAAACACTTCTTCACGCAACGTGTGATTGGTGTTTGGAATATGCTGCCACAGGAGGTGGTGATGGCCACTAACCTGGATGGTTTCAAGAGAGGGCTTGAGACTTAGATTTTATGGAGGAGAAGTCGATTTATGGCTACCAATCTTGATCCTCCTTGATCTCAGATTGCAAATGCCTTAACAGACCAGGTGCTCAGGAGCAACAGCTGCAGAAGGTCATTGCTTTCACATCCTGCACGTGAGCTCCCAAAGGCACCTGGTGGGCCACTGCGAGTAGCAGAGAGCTAGACTAGGTGGACTCTGGTCTGATCAAGCTGGCGTGTTCTTATGTTCTTATGTTCTTAAGGGTCTGGAAAGACCCTGTGCACACAAGAGCCGTCTAGGCAAAAGGTTGTCTGAGCACAGATCGGGCATCCCATCTTCTTGGGCTTCCATAGGAGAGGTTTGGGATGAGGGCATTTACAGATGCCCCTTTTGTGACTGGTGAAGGAGAGCAACCGCAGAGTGCCCTGACCGTGGCTTTTGACCGGGCCCTTCTCTCTGAGCAGCTGTCCCCAGCTCACCCTCTGTTCCCCCTGCCCACCCCTTCCTCCTGCCCGAATTGGCCTAGCACTGCCCAGCATGAGTCATTGCTAGCTGGCTTGTCCCTTTGCTGTTTGGAACCACATTCCAGACCGGAGTTTGTGCCAATCTGACTTTCCTCCATCCCCCCGTTGCTCTTTTGCCATTTTTGGCCAGAAAGTCTCTTGCTTTGGAGCTGTCTCTGTTCTAATTATATACTTTCCGCCCCCCACCCCCACCCCCGTTCTGGGATGGAAGAGATAGTCACGACCGGCCCCTTTGGCTGGGCGGTGGGGAACAGCCGTGTCCTTTCCCAGAGTGACTGTCTGCTCTTAGAGCAAATCCTACAAACATTCCCCGAGCCTCTCCTCTGATCGCTGGCCCTCCAGAGAGATTGGCATGACGGTCTGGCTGGCTACTCGGACTCCTTCAGAGCAAAGGAGCTTAGGGAAGGAGCTGCGCGTCTGCAGATTCCCCAGAACAAACACCTCTGGTGTGATGCGGAGCCCGTTAAAAGGCAAACATCTCCATGCATCACAGAGGTTGGCTTCTGTGCCCCGAGGCCCTTTCGTGCACTAGCTGCAATCATGACTTCTTCCCAAGTGTCTGGAAACCTCTAGAACCGTGGTGGCGAACCTTTGGCACTCCAGATGTTATGGCCAATTGGCCATGCTGGCAGGGGCTGATGGGAATTGTAGTCCATAACATCTGGAGTGCCAAAGGTTCGCCACCACGGCTCTAGAATGTTGCTGATTGTTCCTTGAAATTAAGGCACTGTTTTTTTTCCTGTGGCGCATACTGTGTGGTTGTGGTGTTGTCCTGGTACGATGCTTACAAATGGCACGTTACTCTTCTCTCTGCAGCATTTATTTTTTTATTATTTTATGTTTCCATTTATATCCCGCCCTCCCCAGCATGGCTCAGGGCGGCGGACAACAACCAAATAATAAACCAACACAATCACAACCAACCAATAAAACAGTAAAAGCAACCATAAATGGCGAAAAACTCTCTCTCACACACAGACACCCAATTTCACCCACAGGAGGCCGATGATGATCGTAGGTCAGGCTGGCTGGCTCGATGGAAATGCCTGGCAGAAAAGCTCCGTCTTGCAGGCCCCGCAGAAACTGTTCTCGTCCCACAGGGCTCTGGTCTCACCTCAGTATGACATTAGAGAGGGAGAAATGCAGACAGCCAGCTTTTTGCATGCTTTGGCGTTTGGCACTCGGACGAAGGAAAGGGGGGAGCTGCAGATGAAGAAGAAGAAGAAGAAGAAGAAGAAGAAGAAGAAGAAGAAGAAGAAGAAGAAGAAGAAGAAGAAGAAGAAGAAGAAGAAGAGGAGGAGACTCAAACGGGGCTTACAATCTCCTTGCCCTTCCCCCCTCACAACAAACACCCTGTGAGGTGGGTAGGGCTGAGAGAGCTCCGAGAAGCTGTGACTAGCCCAAGGTCACCCAGCTGGCGTGTGTGGGAGTGTACAGGCTAATCTGAATTCCCCAGATAAGCCTCCACAGCTCAGGCAGCAGAGCTGGGAATCAAACCTGGTTCCTCCAGATTAGATACACGAGCTCTTAACCTCCTACGCCACTGCTGCTCCAAGTGGGTCCCCAGCCCCCTTCTACAGGAGCATCAGGCTTGCAATGGACCTCCTGCACGGAGCATTCCACACTGGCAGGTGCCCCGTGCGCTCCTTTCCAAATGTAGTGGGAGAGGCTGCTATTGGATTAAATCCACCTGGAGTCTTCTGGATGTCAGCCACTGCAGCCTGGATTGACCAACAAATGTAGAGTGTTATGTGCCTCTCTTATTCAGATCTCTGTGGGCAACTGAGGAAGGAAGACTGGGTGCTGTGGGTTTTCTGGGCTGCGTGGCCATGATCTGAGAGTTTTTGCTCCTAACGGGCAAAAAGTTTGGGCGAAAAGTTTGGAGCAAAAACTAGCAGATAACAGCCGCACAGCCCAGAGAACCCACAACAGTCAGTTGACTGTGGCTGTGAATAAATTGAGAAAGGATTTGAAGTGTCCAACAGCATGAGTAGAAGCAGCAAGCCTTTATTGGCATAGACAGCAGTACAACAATAATAAAAACAGATTAAAAAGCATATACAATACAGGATATACATGTTAGGACGAAGGAAATCTACTGGCATTTAGTAATTTCCAGGAGAAAGTCTGCCACTATCATACAGAGAGAAGGGTCAGGGTTGTCCAACAAGTAGTGTAATCTAATTAAATTGGGGAGATCGGGCAAATGTAAAGGAGTGAGATTCACATACTTGGATCTGATTTCCTTGAATCTGAGACAGTGAAGTAATTGGTGGGCCAGAGATTAAACTGAGCCATCATTACATGGGCACAATCTTTTAGTCTTTTCTTGCTTATTAAATCTGCCATGTAACAAGGCAGAAGGCATAACATTAAACCTGGCGAGCATTATGGCTCTCCTTTGAACAGGGTTTATTAAGCAATACAGCACGAGTAGAAAAATCAAGAGAAAAGAGTTTTAATTATACTAACAGGGCCCAAGGCCTTCCCGTTTCCTGTTCTTTTCCCTGCTCTATTTACTAAACTGCTGATTGATTGTGCTGTGGGTGTCCCATTCAAGTTTGAGATCGCAGATGCTGGATAGAGTGAGGGAGACATGCATGGCCTGCTGATCGATGGCCTGCGCTAGTTGTTCTGCTGGCAAGTGCTAGCTAGGAAATGGCCAGACAGACCAGAGTCCAGTCGGGCAGCAAGCAAGGTGCAGTCAAGACAGTCCGGAGTCAGGACAAGCAGCAGGAAAGGCGTGGCCAAGGCGCAGGCAGGAGGTCAGGCAGGTTGGCAGGCTGAGAGTTGGAGGTCAGAGGCAGACCAGGCCCATGGAGCTTACCGGGAGGTACACTCCTTGCACCCAGGCAGCCAAGCCCAAGGCAGGGTTTATATAGGAAATTCTGGCTAATGAGGCTAGGATCCTGCAAGGACTCAGCTGTAGATGCCTCCATTTCGCAGAGCCTTCTACCACACCTACCAGCAATATGAGCACTTCTCCTTTTACTCTGTAACGGTAGGTTTTGCCTTTGCCTCCTTCGTGCAATTGGCTCTTCTGAGCAGCTGTGGCGTAGTGGCTAAGAGCAGGTGCATTCTGATCTGTAGGAACCGGGTTTGATTCCCCGCTCTGCCGCCTGAGTTGTGGAGGCTTATCTGGGGAATTCAGATTAGCCCGTGCACTCCCACACACGCCAGCTGGGTGACCTTGGGCTAGTCACAGCTTCTCGGAGCTCTCTCAGCCCCACCCACCTCACAGGGTGTTTGTTGTGAGGGGGGAAGGGCAAGGAGATTGTAAGCCCCTTTGAGTCTCCTGCAGGAGAGAAAGGAGGGATATAAATCCAAACTCTTCTTCTACTCTTCTGAGCTTCCTGATGGCTCCCCCAGCTGCCCGGCATCAGGCTCTGCCTTGTCTTGTCGGGAAGGTCTTGGAGCCGGCTCTGCTGCCTGCATTTCCTTGCAAGGAGCCAGCTCTGGCGCCACAATGACTTCGAGCTCTACATCGGAGCCCTCAGGGACCAGAGACTGGCTCATGACACTAGTTTTCTGTTGTTAGATTTTAAGTTTTGCATTTGTTTTAAAATGTAAGTTTTGAATTATTTATAATGTTTGTATATTGTTTTATCAGATGTTGGAAACTACCCTGAGTCTGAAAGGGGAAGGGCAGTATGCAAACCTAATAATAAAATCTAATAATAAATACAAATCTAATAATAAATAAATAGATAAATAAAAACCCATGATCAAGATTAAATCCAGCTGCAGGGGTTTTTTTTGGGGGGGGGGTGTATTAAACATATTGCACATCCTGTTGAAACTGGGCTGGTGCCCATTTATGTACAGCTTTGGCAAAATAGGAATATGCCAAACCTGTGTCCTAAAATGCACATGTGTGATTGTCAAAATCCCAGCTCATGTACGATGCCAGGCACACAGGATCTTGCCTGGATATCACTTGTATTACAGCGGTCTGGTCTTAAAGTCGTTAGCCAGGCTGCCTTTGGAGTTGTTGCTGCACAAGTCCCTTGAGATACCTGTCAAAGCACTGCAGGGCTGAGATCCTGCCTTCTACGAATGGCCAGAACAGTGTGGGAAGATAGGAAAAGTGCCGTGGCTTCCCTGTGGTACGGAGTGGGGAGCTGCAGTACCCCAACCCTAGCTCTGCTCGTGACCTGGGTCTGATTCTGAAGGGTCTCAGGTCAAGGTTGACTCAGCCTTCCATCCGACCGAGGTTGGTGAAATGAGTACCCAGCTTGCTGGGGGTGAAGTGTAGACAACTGGGGAAGGCCATGGTAAATCATCCCATAAACCACAGGTGTCAAACTCGCGGCCCTCCAGATGTTATGGACTACAGTTCCCATCATCCCCTGCCAGCATCATGGGAACTGTAGTCCATAACATCTGGAGGGCCGCGAGTTTGACACATATGCCATAAACAAAGTCTGCCTAGTTAATGTTGTGACGTGACATCACTCTGAGGGTCAGTAACGACCCCGTGCTTCCACCTGTTTTTCCTTTGATCTTCCCAGGACCCCCAACAGGGAAGCAACGGCCACATCAGATGTCCACAGAAATGTCCCTTATTGGTTAAATCCATGTTGCATATTGTTCCCTCTTGATTCTGCTGGTTTTGAGTGGGAGGTGCTTTCTGCCTTGATTGTGGTTTCTAAAATAATATATAAAACAAGTAACACTCTTCTTTTCTCCCCCCCCCCTCCCCTTTCTGTCCTTCAGCCACTGCATTCACCAAATTTTGGAGAGCGTCAATCATATTCATCAGCATGATATTGTACACAGGGACTTAAAGGTAATCCCCGCTCAGTGCCTTTTAGCGTCGGTGTTAGAGGTCAAAGCTGGTGAAAGCAGACCGAATAAAGACGGGCACTCAAAGAAACCCTCCTTTTCTGACTTAGCTGTTGGTAGAGGGTGACGGCAGCAGCGGTGGCACGTCTGCTCAATAGCCATTCAAGTAAGATTTTTTCTCCAGTCCAAGACCGTTTCCGATTCAGAGGTCAGGGTGGAGTCGATTCTCACGCTTGTATTTGTAGCAGGAGACAACTTGTGTGAAAACAGAAATTCTAAATGAATTTCAGACCTCTGTGTCCCAAGTTACTGAGTGCCGAACCGATAGAGAGAAGTGAGACTTATTTTTCTGCCGGAAAATTTTTGAAGGACAAATAAAAACATTAGGCCAAAGTTACTATGTGCCCATTGGCCCTGTGGGTTGGGGTCTGTCTTTCCCCTCTCAGTAAAAAGTGCTACGCTTAAACGGAGGAGGCTGTTGTCCTTTAGCTTGTGGTTCTCCCTCGGCTCATGTCAATTTGCAGCAGTTCCAACATCAGTTTGTGCAGAAGCAAGGACGTAGGTAAGGGGATGGGGTTCTTGGGTTCAAACTCTACCCCCCCCCCCATTGCATGTCCGAAGCATTGCATGTCTGCCTCCCGTTGGTGGTTTTTTTGCATTTTAAAGTGTTTTTTTGGTTTTTGGCCCGCAGGGGGTGCATTTTGTAGGCTAGCGGCACCACAATTTCAGGCTGTTGTCAGGTGACACTCCTGCTGACACCACCCAGGTTTGGTGAAGGTTGGCTCAGGGGGTCCAAAGTTATGGACTCCCAAAAGGGGTGCCCCCATCCCCCATTGTTTCCAATGGGAGCTAATAGAAGATGGGGGCTACATCTTTGAAGGTCCATAACTTTGGACCCCCTGAACCAAACTTCACCAAACCTGGGTGGTGTCAGCAGGAGTGTCACCTGACAACAGCCTGAAAGTTTGGTGATGCTAGCTTAACAATTGACCCCTGACAGAAGGCACCCCCCAAATTTCCCCAGATTCTCCTTTTGAATCCAACCCCTTCAGCATGGATTTAAAGGGAGAATCTGAGGTCCCCAGTTTAAACATTGAAAGTGATGCTGTTTCAGGGTGGGGTATAATCCACCCCCAAACAGCATCACTTTCAATGTTGTTTTCCCTTTAAGATGGATTTAAAAGGAGAATCTGGGCTCCCTAATTTAAACACCATTGAAAGTGATGCTGTTTGGGGGTGGATTTCAGCATCACAGCAGCCACACATGGGGGCGGGGGGGCGCAAACCTCAGGTTTTGCACCAGGCTCCATTTTCCCTAGCTCCCCCTCTGCCTGGAGGAGAGGGAGAAGGGACTGCCAGCTACCAACTGGGAGCCCAGCCAGTGGGGGGGCGGGCAGGGCAGGGGAGTCTGCCATCTCTGGCCTCAGAGAGCTGCTTTTATAAGCACTGAGGCCGGGGCCAGGGCTTGGGGAGGTGTGGCCACGCCCCCAGGGCCAGGTGGGGGCGTGGCCTTGCCCCCGAACCCCCCCATAAAAAATCTATACCTACATCATTGTGCAGAAGGCATCTTTTAGAAGTTTCTTGAGCACGGTGTCAGTAAAATCCTCTCTCCTGCTGCCGCTGCGCCCCCCCCCCCCCCAGTGCCTGGAAGAGAAGCCCGTGTGTTTGCCTCCGAGCAAACAACCAGTCTTGATCCATTAGGACAGGAGACAGAAAACAGCACGGGGTGAGATCATTTGCACGTGGCATCAAACCAAGTAAGGCAGATGAGACTCTCCAGTGTAGATGGATGCTCGGTGATGGGGCCAGAACTGGCCAAGGGCCGCCGTGCTGAATGCTTGTTCCTTCGGTAGTTGCTGACCGTCATCTCTGGCCCCATCCATCAAGGCAATCCCAGAAAGCGATGAAGAGGCCGCTGTTTTCTAAGAGGTTTGGCTAAAGTTGTTTTACATGTTGGTGCTGCATCTAGAAACTGTAGGGCAGTGATGGCGAACCTTTGGCACTCCAGATGTTATGGACTACAATTCCCATCAGGCCCTGCCAGCATGGCCAATTGGCCGTGCTGGCAGGGGCTGATGGGAATTGTAGTCCACAACATCTGGAGTGCCAAAGGTTCGCCACCACGGCTGTAGACCATCTTTATTTTGTGGGCCTAGCAAAAATTAGCACATTTGAGTTGCAGTTTCAAATTACACAGACAGTGGCTCATTCCGCTCATGCAGAATAATGCACTTTCAAACTGCTTTCAGTGCTCTTTGAAGCTGTGCGGAATGGCAAAATCCACTTGCAAACAGTTGTGAAAGTGGTTTGGAAACGCATTATTTTGCGTGTGCGGAAGGGGCCAGTGTGTGTTCACCAAATGTCTTTGTGACACTTTGTGGTGATCCACAACTCGTGCTGTGCCATGAACATGCAATGTGAGAAAGGTACACATCCGCACGTCTCAAAATATTTGGGTCGTCGGAAGTCCTTTGCCCGTTGTCCGGCAGCAACAACTCCCAGACACAGGCAGACGCTGTGGGAAAGGCACGCTTTCTGCCTTCCATTTCACTTCTTACGGACAGCTCTCCAGAAACAAGTCAGTCCGTCTCCCACGGGGCGAAGTGATCTCGAGGGAGGCTGCTCAGTGCCACGGTTCTGGGGAAAAGAGTGGAAAGGAAGAGGCTCTTGGGCTCTGAATCACTGGCGGCAGCCAACCCACAACACTTAGCAAGTACATTAACACACACACATACACACACACACCTGGATGCTCTTCACCCATGTTGGCGGCAAGATGCCTGTGTGCTGCCTTCAAGAGTCGCCCTGTCTGTTTGCTTCCCCTGAGAGGTGACGTTAGTAGGTGCCGCAGGTGCTCTAAACAGCTTGCGATGTAAAGCTCGCTTCTCTAGAAGGACTTTGGCCCAGGTGGCCGATTGCTAAGAGCTGCAGTCTCCCCGGACTGTTCCACTTTCGGAGGGGGGGGGGGTTGCATGCTCACAGAGGCAAGAAGGCAAGGGTGCCTCTGGATGGGGAATGCCTAAGAAGAATGAGAAGAGTTTGGATTTACACACCCCTCTTTCTCTCCTGTAAGGAGTCTCAAAGGGCTCCCTAGTTTAAACAACATTGAAAGTGATGCTATATTTTAAGGGGGGGGAATCCACCCTGAAACAGCATCACTTTTAATGTTGTTTAGAGAGCCCAGATTCTCCTTTTATATCCACCTTAAAGCGATACTCTGGGCTCCCTAGTTTGAAAAACATTGAAAGTGATGCTGTTTCAGAGTAGATTCCCCACCCCCACCCCAAATAGCATCATTTTCAATGTTGGTTATTGTGGGTTTTCTGGGCTGCGTGGCCGTGGTCTGGTCGATCTTGTTCCTAATGTTTCACCTGCATTTGTGGCTGGCATCTTCAGAGGTGTATCACAGAGAGAAGTCTGTTATACACTGTGTCCAGCTTTCTCTTATAACAGATTTCTCTCTGTGATACACCTTTGAAGATGTCCACTCCAAAGGGGGGAGAAGAGCTCCTGGCCTCTAAATTAAGCCCCTGGTGGATAGGAGCAGAGCAGGTGACGCTCGTGGGGCGGTGGTTGTGGGGGGAGCTTCACTTCCTTTCCTGAAGTGCTCTTTGCCCCGCCCCATCCCTGGCCGAAGCAGAATAAATCATTCAGATCCACACTGTTTTGCTGAGGTTGGGCTGCTCTGAGGCATCAGCCGCTCTTGATCCCAGGTTTGGGCCCCCCGTTGCAGGAGTCTATGCAAATAAGTCCGAGGCGAGCAGCGTTTTTTCTTGTTTGCCGATCTGGTGCTTGGGGGGCCTCGTGGGATATTCTCTGGGAATTGTATCACAGCAGCTTGCTAGCGTCTGCGGCAACGGGAATGCCTCCACATGGATGTGTCAGGAGCCAGTCTGGAAAGGCGCACTCTCAGCGCCACCTGTTGTCCATGTGGGGCACTTGAAATGCGGGACCTTGGAAGGACGAGCGCACCCATCGCATTGGGAGGGTTGCCAAGGAGAATCCCTGCGGCGTCACTGGGCCACCGTCAGCGGAAGGGACTTGATTCCCTTCTTGGGAAATTGGCACCTGTTGGGATTTGCTGTCACGACCCGTGGGAATGTCTCCACAGTCAAGGGTGAGGTTTGGGGGGTGGGAATTTTTTGCAGAGGATGGAAATAGTCGAAGGGGGTGGGGAAATAACCGGGATTTCTGCTGTTTGTCTTCTTTCCTCGGCTTCCTCCGTGCTTCAAATTTTTCTCTCTTTCTCACAATACTAGAACCAGGGGGCATTCATTGAAAATGCTGGGGGGAAGAATTAGGACTAATAAAAGGAAACACTTTTTCACGCAACGTGTGATTGGTGTTTGGAACATGCTGCGACAGGAGGTGGGGATGGCCACTCACCTGGATAGCTTTAAAAGGGGCTTGGACAGATTGATGGAGGAGAAGTCGATCTATGGCTACCAATCTGGATCCTCCTTGATCTCAGATTGCAAATGCCTTAGCAGTCCAGGTGCTCGGGAGCAGCAGCAGCAGAAGGCCATTGCTTTCACCTCCTGCACGTGAGCTCCCAAAGGCACCTGGTGGGCCACTGCGAGTAGCAGAGAGCTGGTCTAGATGGACTCTGGTCTGATCCAGCTGGCTTGTTCTTATGTTCTTATGTTCTTATGTTCAGCCTGAAAACTTGCTACTGGCCAGCAAATGCAAGGGGGCGGCCGTCAAGCTGGCAGATTTCGGGCTCGCCATCGAAGTCCAAGGGGAACAGCAAGCCTGGTTCGGTAAGTCTGTTGCCAACGCCTCCCCTTGGCTCTCAAGCGAGGGCCAAAAAAGCAGGAGCCAGCGGCAGCCGACACGTGGCTCAAGTCAGGCACCAGCACTGATCTCAGCCCCGCCTGCCCTCCGACTCGGAGCAGCAGGGGCTGAACACACAGGTGCTCACATGAGAGGGACCCGGCTTTGGCAAACCACAGTTCCTTTCCACCCAGGCGGGTAAACTGAGCAATTTTGGGTGGGCTCTTTTGTGGACACCTGCCTTGATGATCATCCAGGGCAGGGAGGAGCTGCTCCCTTACGGACTAGGCCAGTGATGGCGAACCTTTTTGAGACCGAGTGCCCAAATTGCAACCCAAACCCCACTTATTTATCGCAAAGTGCCAACCCGGCAATTTAACCTGAATGCTGAGGTTTTAGTTTGGAAAAAACTGGTTGGCTCCCTCTTCCTCCGCCCCACCCGCTCGAGCAGGGGCCAGCCTGCTCAAGCCTCCGCACTGTGCCTCTCCAGCATCTCTGCCTCCTCTGTGCCCCCCCCCCTTGGGCAACAGCCACCCAGAGCACAGGCACCCGGCTTGCCAGCTGAGTCATCCCTGCTCATCACGGTGCGCACACGTCGTGCTCAGTGGCCCAGGCCAGCCTAGGTGTGTGTGTGTGGGGGGGGTAATTTTATGCCCCCCACATGACGAACTCTGTGTGTGCGTGCCCATTTCTGGCCCCCGTGCCATAGGTTCGCCATCACTGGACTAGCCTGAGTTCTGCCGTCGTCTTCGGAGGTTCTGATTCGGGTGCCCCCACCTTCTGGGATTCAGCCAAACAGGCGACCTAGAGGAAGCCCTTCCTTTTTGGTCATGGCTCTGGAACTCTCTTTCCAGGGAGATTCACAGAAGCATAGAAACCTGGTTCTGGAAGGTCATCTAGTCCAACTCCCTGCACAAGGCAAGACATACACAGCTGTCTCTCCCCTGGCCCCCCAGTGGCCCCTGTTCTATGCCAGAAAAGGGCAAACAGTTTCCAGAATCTCTAGGGTGGCCAATCTATCCTGGAGGAAATTCCTTCCTGACCCCCAAGTGGCCACTGGTGTTTCTGTGGGGATGTGAGAAAGGGCCGTGGGAACCAAGCGCTGGTTCATGCCGTCCTTCCCTCCCACCCTCTCAAGATCTGCAGAGAATCAGCCTTGCTGTCAGATGGCCTCTGCTTAAAAACCTCCAAAGGAGAGCCCCCCACCTCCTGAGGAAGCCTGCCCCACTGAGGAATTCCACTGCTCTGCCTGCCAGGGAGCTCTTCCGCATATTTAGCCAACAGTGGGGCTTTCTCACTTAGCAGGCCAGCTCACACCAGCTCACGCTATTCTAGCAAAGACTGGTTCCCCACTTCCACCCGCTTCCCAAGTGCTGGGTCATCAAAGTGGTGCCGCTTCTTCAGCCAGGAATGGCCAGCTGTATGAGGTGGTGCAAGAGCTGCAGCGTCGGCTGCCAAGTGCACAGTCGGCCTTGCAAATGGGGCGCCTGGCTGGACCCTGCTGCTACTTTCCGAGGTGCGCAGCAGAAGGTAAGTGGGGAAAGCCCCAGGGTCTCCTTATGTTGCTGTATCCCACTACCAAGTGAAAACTTCAGATTGTGTTTGGCATTCTCTCCGTGACCCCTCCTTTCTGAGCAGTGTTTTTAATTGCTCTTTTTACATTGTGTTTGTATACTTTAACTTTATGAATGATGTATGTTTCAGGGAGGTTGATTTTACTGGTTTTAAAGAGCCAGCGTGGTGTATTGGTTAAGAGTGGGAAACGCTAATCTGGACAACCAGGTTTGGTTCCCCTCTCCTCCACATGAGGAGTTCTCTCAGAACTCTCTCACTCCCACCTGCCTCACACAGTGTCTGTTATGGAGAGGAGGAAGGGGAGGCAATTGCAAACCACTTTGAGAATCCCGATGGCCGATAAAGGCAGAATATAAATCCAAACTCTTCTTCTCTTCTTCTTAAAATGAGATTTTCATCATGTATGTTTTAAACTGTTAGATTTGTTGTATTGTCTATGTTTTCATGGCCGAATCACTGGCCAGCAGCTGGGCTGTGTGGTTTAGTTCTAGCAGCATTTTTTCCTCGACGCCGCTTCGCATCTGTGGCTGGCATCTTCAGAGGATCTCTGAAGATGTGGCTGGCATCTTCAGAGGATCTCTGAAAATCCTCTGAGGATGCCAGCCACAGATGCAGGCGAAACGTCAGGAGAGAATGCTGCTAGAACACGGCCACACAGCCCGGAAACCACACAGCACCCATGTTAGATTCCTTGTTGGCGCATGTAATGGCAGAAAGGCAGAATATAAATTGTGCAAAGAAATTAACGGGAGACATTCTTTTGACTCCTAGGGCATGTATAACAAATAAAGGTGGGCTGGAATGTTCCTCCCTAAGAGACACTTCTAAATTTGATCCTTCGTGCCCTGGGCTATGAGGCCTCTGGTGGGTGCCAGGTGTCAAAAGAGCAGAGTCACAGCTTCCAAAAAGTGGCCCACGTCCCCATCTTTTCAGCCTCCTCCCCTAAACAAAGCCTGCTGATCCAAACTGTGTGGCATGACCGCCGGATTTCGCCCCCCTCCCTCCCTGCCACCTGCCGTTCTTCACTGTATGCTGCTTGCATGGGAGGAGGGAGCTTTGAGCCCGGTGAGGTCAGGCTTTACATTTTGGATCACCGGACATGACGGAGATGGGGGGGAGGAGAACAAGAGGTGGAGGGTGGGGCAGAGGTGGGATCCAGCAGGTTCTCACAGGTTCCCGAGAGTACTTTACTAATTATTTGTGTGTGCCGAGAGGGGGTGACTAATGGGTGATTTTGCCATGTGATTTTTGCCTTAGTTACGCCCCTCCTCTCAGCAGTAGCGCGCAGAACTTGAAGCAGTCTAGCAGGAGGTGCACTGGCGTGCGTGGCAGCTTGCGCCTGTGTGCATTCGTTTCCCACCCAAGGACTCATGAGCTGCCAAGCTCTTGCCACAGCCCCTCCCAGAAATGCCCCCCCGGAATGCCCGGCCACGCCCCCGTCGTGCCCCGCCCAGCCCCATTGGCACTACGCCACAGTTTGAATCCGACCACCATGGGAACCTGTTACTAAAATTTTTGGATCCCACCACTGGGGTAGGGCTTTTTTGCACAACCATCCCAGTCAGGTGACCTCTGATTCCAACATCCTGACCCTCTTCCCATAACATCCTGTTACTGCCCGGAGACCCAACAGAGGAGAGCTTGATATGAGCCTGTCCTGCTACCTCATGGGATCCTTTCCCCCTTGGCCCATAATCTCAGCGACTGTCCCCATTCCAGATGTGGCACCTGGAAATCGATGCTCCCAACTGGGGCAGCAGCCTTTCTCTTTGGACAAGCTGAATGTAATAATGGGGTATGACCTAGAGCAGGGGTGTCTGACTCCGGCCCTCCAGATGTTCGCAGACTACGATTCCTTTTTTTATTGTATAGAATATTATTATATTTGTTACATTCAATATATTTGTTCCAGCTATACATTTTTCCTTTTTCACCCCCCTCCCCCCTCTTTTCCATTGATTATTTCAAGCCAGCAGCAGAAGGTTCATTCTTCTTATTCTCTTGTTCCATCGTTCTTCGTTAAATCCGGCTTCTTCCATCCATTTTTCATACAATGTCCATAGCGTCATAATCTCTTCTAGTTTCTCTTGCCATAGTGTATTTTTTGCCAGTCTCTCAAAAATCTCTAACTGAATTTGTTCCCAAATATATTCCAACCATTTTGAGACTGTCCATTTCTTGTTATCTTTGCAGCCCAACGCCAACACTGCGTGTGCTGCTCTAATCATTATTTTATACATTGGTTCCAAATTTGCAGACTATGATTCCCATCAGCCCCTGCCAGCATGGCCAATTGGCTGATGGGAATTGTAGTCCATGAACATCTGGCGGGCTGGAGTCAGACACCTCTGCTCTAGAGCTAAGGTTCCAGGCCTGGGGCTCAGAGGACAGCCTGTTTAACTGATAGCCTCTCTTTGGCATAAACAACTCTGCTTCCTTTTCGAACTGCTGAAGAAGAAGAGAAGAAAAAGAGTTTGGATTTATATCCCCCTTTTCTTTCCTGCAGGAGACTCAAAGGGGCTCACAATCTCCTTGCCCTTCCCCCCTCACAACAAACACCCTGTGAGGTAGGTGGGGCTGAGAGAGCTCCGAGAAGCTGTGACTAGCCCAAGGTCACCCAGCTGGTGTGTGTGGGAGTGCACAGGCTAACCTGAATTCCCCAGATAAGCCTCCACAGTTCAGGCGGCAGAGCGGGGAATCAAACCCGGTTCCTCCAGATTAGATACACGAGCTCTTAACCTCCTACGCTGCTGCTGCTCCTGGGCCTGAGCTCATTCTAAATTTTGTGCCCACCTTCTGATGGGGAAAGGAAGGGCCCCTTTATTTTTCTGGTGCTCATTCTGTGGGTTTTATCTTTGGCAGGGTTTGCTGGCACTCCAGGCTATCTGTCCCCTGAAGTCTTAAGGAAAGATCCTTATGGGAAACCGGTGGATATCTGGGCATGCGGTAAGGTTTTAATCAAGCCTATTTGCATTTGGTTTTGTGATTTAAAAAAAATTCAACCTGAGAACTGCCCTAAACAAGAAAACTGGGAAGAAAAAAATGGGAGAATTCGCTACAATGCCCAAGTTAGGTAATCTTGAAAATAGGCTCATTCCACACATGCAGAATAATGCACTTTCAAACTGCTTTCAGTGCTCTTTGAAGCTGTGCAGAATAGCAAAATCCACTTGCAAACAGTTGTGAAAGTGGTTTGAAAACGCATTATTTTGCGTGTGTGGAAGGGGCCAATAGAAAGGCTGAAACAGGCATTTGACAAGAAATTGAAATTATATTTTAGGTGCTGTGCTGAAAAGGTTAAAAATGATGTTTTAGTTTGATAATTTTTGCATGTTTCTCAGATTGAAAAATTACTAGCTAGACTCTTTACACCAAATGAATAAATATTGTGGTTGTAGTTAACATATTATTAGCAAAGCAGTGGAAATTAAATAAGGAAAAGTAGAACTTCCCCCAAATTAAAAACTTTAAATGCAGTGTTTTATATATATTGTATAATATTTTTTGCTTTCATTTACTGTATTCTGGTTTTTTTTCTGTTTTCTGTATTTTGATATTTTATATAAATGAGAAAATAATTTTTAAAACACATTTAAAAATGCAACCCCGGTTTCCTAATGAAGGCGAATTTGGATATGAAGACACAGAAATCGTCTGTATGCACAGAGTCATGTTGGCCGAGCTTAGAGGAGACAGCGTTGCACAAGCCCCCTTGAGCCTCAGAGCATTCATTGAAAATGCTGGGGGGAAGAATTAGGACTAATAAAAGGAAACACGTCTTCACACAATGTCTGATTGGTGTTTGGAATTTGCTGCCACAGGAGGTGGTGGTGGCCACTAACCTGGATAGCTTTAAAAGGGGCTTGGACAGATTTATGGAGGAGAAGTCGATTTATGGCTACCAATCTTGATCCTCTTTGATCTGAGATTGCAAATGCCTTAACAGTCCAGGTGCTCGGGAGCAACAGCCGCAGAAGGCCATTGCTTTCACCTCCTGCACGTGAGCTCCCAAAGGCACCTGGTGGGCCACTGCGAGTAGCAGAGAGCTGGACTAGATGGACTCTGGTCTGATCCACCTGGCTTGTTTTTATGTTCTTATGTAGAAGGGACTGTGACTGAGTGATAGAGCCTCTGCTTGGCATACAAGAAGCCCCAGGTTCAATCCCTGGCAGCTCCAGTTAAGTGGGATCTGGCAGCAGGTGATGTGAAAGGCCTGAACCCAAGATTCTGCAAAGCTGCTACCAGTCTGAGCGCATATACCAGTCTGCTGCTGACATGTGTTGGAGGCTTTTGCAGCCGGAATCAACGGATGGTTTTGTGTTTTCCAGGCTGTGTGGCCACGGCGCACCCCCCACCCCCCCCCAAAAAAGTACAGTGAGATGCAGAGGCATGCCCAGGCAAACTGGAGCCCTGGGCAAAACCTGAGTTTGATGCCCCCCCATGGGTGGCCACCCTTCCCCCCCATGACCAAACAATGATTTTTTCCACCAGGTCTTTTCAAAGTCACCATAACATTATAGAACAGTGGTGGCGAACCTTTGGCACTCCAGATGTTATGGACTACAATTCCCATCAGCCCTTGCCAGCATGGCCAATTGGCCATGCTGGCAGGGGCTGATGGGAATTGTAATTCATAACATCTGGAGTGCCAAAGGTTCGCCACCATGGTTATAGAACATTCCCCAACACACAAATCTGAACATAGCAATGGGCCATGCCACACAGCAGAAATAATTTTTGGAAAACATTTTCAAAATGCTTTCAAAATGTTTTATTACTGCTTTATTACCCTCAGTAGGGTCTCACGATGTTTTATTACTGCTTTATTACCCTTTCTTCTTTCCTCTTTTCCCTTGCTTTTAGCCTTAGGAACGGGCGCCTGTTTGAACTGTTTTATACTGTTTGAATGGCTTGGATTGTTTAAATTATATGTAACTGCTGCCGGAGTTTTAATGTTTAAGTTATGTTGTTGAGTTGCTGTCAATAACAGCCATGTTGTTGAGCCGCCTCGAGCCCTTCGGGGAAGAGGCGGCCTATAAATCTAAAATATAAATAAATAAATAAATGAAAACATTTTATGGTGTTGTTTCCAGTCCCTCCAATTGGGGGAAACAGCATCGCTTTCAATGTTATTTAAACTGAGGACCCCAGATTCTCCCTTTAAGGTGGATTTAAAAGGAGAATCTGGGCTCCCTCGTTTAAACAAGTGATGCTGGAATCCACCCCCAAACAGCATCATTTTCAGTGGTGTTTAAACTAGGGAGCCCAGATTCTCCTTTTAAATCCACCTTAAGGGAGAATCCGGGGTCCCCAGTTTAAACAACATTGAAAGTGATGCTATTTTGGGGTGAATTCTCCCCCACCCTGAAACAGCATCCCTTTCAATGTTTAAACTGGGGACCTCAGATTCTCCCTTTAAATCCATGCCGAAGGGGGTGGATTTAATAATAATAATAATAAATCCATGCCGAAGTGGGTGGATATAATAATAATAATAATAATAATAATAATAATAATAATAATAATAATAATAATAATAATAATAATAATAATAATAATAATAATAATAATAATACAACCTTTATTAGGCATTGAGAGAATAAAAGAAAGAAAGAAAACAAGCATTGGCAGGAAGGGAGTGGATTTAAAAAGAGAATCTAGGGAAATTTAGGGGGTGCCTGTTGTCAGGGGTGCAATTATTAAGATAGCAACACCAACATTTCAGAGTATCTTCGTGAGACCCTACTGATGATTCCACCCAGGTTTGGTGATGTTTGGTTTAGGGAGTCCAAAGTTATGGACTCCCAAAGGGAATGCCCCCTTCTCCTATTAACTCCCATTGGAAAAAATGGGGGCACTCCCGGGTTTGGTGATGTTTGGTTTAGGGAGTCCAAAGTTATGGACTCCCTAAACCAAACATCACCAAACCCGGGTCATATCATCAGGAGAGTCTCCCAAAAAATCCCTGAAATTCTGGTGCTGCTAGCCTAAAATCTGCGTTCCCTGCAGGCCAAAAAACTGAAAAAACACTGAAAATACAAAATCCCCCCAAATGATCCTGCAATTTTGTCACCCACCACAAGGTGGCAGCCTGGGCAGCTGCCCACTTTGCCCAATGGGAGGAACGCCTCTGGTGAGACGCAAAACACAACTGAAGGGAAAAACTCAAAATCACCATACTGTGGCTACTACAAGCAAACACATAATGTTTGTACGCTTATACACGGTGTACAGTTATCGCTTCCACGTTGCAGCTTTCCCCATCACTGTTTTGATACATTGTGGGTCGGCATACAAAATTAAATGGGAATATTTGGGGAATTTTGTGGAAAACGCAGTCGACACACAAAGGCCAGAAGACAATGCAGAAAAAGTTTAGGAACTCAGAAATGCATAAAATATATGTATAATACTGTACAATAGCAACATATTTTATCGTTCAATACAATAAATATACACAATTTCTTTTCAAAAGTTAAAAGAAAAAGAAAAATTCAGACTTCTTCTCTAGTACAAAGGGAGGGCCAAAAAGTTTAATGCAGATTTCCAGATTGGGGGGGAGGGGGCACCATGCCCCTAGCCCCAGTGATGTGGAAGGGATAACTATTTAATAAAGAGCAACCTCTGCACATCCAAAATTATGTTTTAATGTTTGTTTTAACCTGTTGTGAACCGCCCTGAGCCCTCAGGGGGAGGGCGGTATATAAAACTAATAATAAATAATTTTTTTTAAAAAGCACATGATCTTAATACCACACAAACTTGTCTAGAAATACTGCAAAAATCCATATACTGGACAGTCAGCCAGTGTTCTAAAAGTAAGCTGACGGTCATGACAGCATATACTTATCGCTGATGAAGTGGAATTAGTGACCATCTGTGGAACAGGATTTTATCCAGACACCTGTCCTTTCTTGGAATGCGTACTTTGGACTATGCAATTGGACTCTCTGGGCTGGTCTGGATTTGGAAATGTATGTGAATTATGACTTACTTTTAGAACACTTGCTGATGCTCCAGTATATGGTCTGGTCCTCAGTGTTTCTAGACATGTTTGTGTGGTATTATTACAATGCACTTTGTATGTTTAGAGGTTGTACTTTATTAAATTGCACGTGTATGAGCATACAAACGTTACGTGCTATCTTGTTAGCCACAGGGTTTTTCCGTTCAGTTGAGTGCAGGAGCAAAAACTACCAGACCACGACCACACAGTCCAGAAAACCCCCAACAGCCCTGCAGTCCTGGCATTGATGATGCAGGGTCTGATTCTGTACAAGACAGCTTCATGTGTATATGGTCGAATCCCCACTACCGTCTTAGCCAGGTTTCAGGACACAAACGACCTCAAACCTGGTTAGTTTGTGTTCTGAAACCTGGCTAAGACGATAGTGGGGATTCGACCGGGGAGGTCGTCCCTCAAACCTGGTTAGTTTGTGTTCTGAAACCTGGCTAAGACGGTAGTGGGGATTCGACCTATGTGAACATGAGGGCAGAGGTGGCCGTAATAGCTTCCTGCCTTGGCGTGTTGGGGATCCGCTGGAGGTGTTTCAGAGCTAATTTCTGTAGCAGGTAAGTGTGGGTTGAGCCGAGCCTGTTGACAGAACATGGGAGCGGAAGACCAGATAAAGAAGATGACGTGACCCGTAGTCACGGGACATGATGCATCCTGCCAGTGGGCAGCAGAATTATTTTGGATCTTTCTGGTCTGACTGTAATTCTTCTTCCTCTCTCCCCCAGGAGTTATTCTGTATATATTACTCGTGGGGTACCCACCCTTTTGGGATGAAGATCAGCACAAGCTCTATCAGCAGATCAAAGCAGGAGCCTATGACGTAAGAACATGCTTCCGTTTGACTGACTGAAATAAGTCAATCTGCATAGTCGAAGGCTTTCACGGCCGGAATCACTGGGGTGCTGTGTGGTTTCCGGGCTGTCTGGCCGTGTTCTAGCAGCATTCTCTCCTGACGTTTCGCCTGCATCTGTGGCTGGCATCTTCAGAGGACCTGAAGATCTGAAGATTCAGATCCTCTGAAGATGCCAGCCACAGATGCAGGTGAAACGTCAGGAGAGAATGCTGCTAGAACACGGCCAGACAGCCCGGAAACCACACAGCACTCAATCTGCATACTTTGTGGATAGAGCAAAGAGGAGCAGGACATGAGGCTGAAATGGTCTTCCGTAGGTTCTGCTGTGTTTGGGGCAACCGTGGGAGGATGCTGGAAGGCAGAGAGGGTGCCAAGCTGTTACCCAAATTGGTTGAGTCTGCCTCTTGGAATAGCGAGGGTGCTAGCTAGAGGCAAACCTGCTTAGGGAGAGGTGGGTCGGAGATCTAACACCTGCATGTACAGAATTTGGTCCCCCAAGAAAATAACTCAAAGCTGAGATTGCAGCAAAGAGCACGTACTTTTATGAAAGGATCAAAATAATAAAAACACACACACAGAGAGAGAATTAAGAGGCTTAAGAAATAAAGGGATGAGCGATAGCGGGAATGTGATCATTGCCATTCCAGAAGTCATCCCAGGGAGAAAGTGAGAGGGATGCCGGCATTCCCCACAGACAGCAACGTTGGGCACAAGGAGGGGAAGAGCCAGTGGAAAGCACCGTGGCTGCGTGGGCTCCAGTTATTGGGGGAAAGGACGACATTAAGAGGGGCAATTTTATGGGACCGTTCAAAGTTCTGTTCCCAGTGCAGTTGGAAACAATTTGAGGAGATTAAACTTGGGAGAAAGTCCAGAACTTGATGAATTTTGGGGAGTGCTGATGAGATTAAAACAAAGAAACTCAGGAAGCTAGATGACCCTCAGGTGCCGGGCAGCAGAGGGGCATGGTCTGAAGCTCTGCATAACTAATTTCTGGGGGAGGGTGAAGGTCTTTATACGTTAGGTCAGTGATGGCGAACCTTTTCGAGACTGAGTGCCCAAATTGCAACCCAAAACCCACTTATTTATCGCAAAGTGCCAACATGGCAATTTAACCTGAATACTGAGGTTTTCGTATAGAAAAAACAGTTGGCTCTGAGGCACGCATTACTCAGGAGTAAGCTTAGTGAAGCAACCGTGAAACGCTTCCAATGGGTGAATCACGATCCTAGGAGGGTTTACTCAGAAGCAAGCCCCATTGCCAGCAACCAAGCTTACTCCCAGGTAAAGGATCATGCTCAGGCCAGCCTAGATGTGTGTGTGTGTGTGTGGGGGGGTGATTTTCCACCCCCCTCCCACATGATGAACTCTGTGCACGCGTGCCCACAGAGAGGGCTCTGAGTGCCACCTCTGGCACCCGTGCCATAGGTTCGCCACCACTGTGTTAGGTCAAGACCCTCTTTATACCACACTTTCTCTTCAAAGCTGGCGTCCATTTTACCCTGGCTCTGTTTCCTCAGGCCAGGCTTCATATGAGATCAGAGTGATACTAGGCAGGGCACTGTAGCTGATCCCAGCATAAACCCCCCCCCCCCCCCCACACACAACAACACACTTCCCCAGTATTTGATGATAGGTCTGCCTGGTATCGAAACCAGTATAATACAACCTTCGGACAGCTCCCTGTTCAAGAGCAGCTGGTCACAGGGAGGTTTCAGATCCCTTTTTAGAACAATGCAAAACGGAATAAACCCCCCTCTGGGTTGCCTGTTTTTTTGGTGGGCGAAGGGCTGACAGGACTCGCTTCCCATCTTTTCTAGCATATCCTATAGTTAGGCTGCGTGGCAACTTTCGATGTGCAGCTCAAGGCTGGGAACACTTGGTTGCTTTTCCCAGTGTTGAGTTTCATCACCAGGTCAGGAACTGCGGCATGTGCTGAGTCCTCTGGCCGTGTGTGTGTGTGTGTGTGTGTGTGTTGTGTGGAGCAGCAGTGGCGTGGGAGGTTAAGAGCTCGTGTATCTAATCTGGAGGAACCGGGTTTGATTCCCAGCTCTGCCGCCTGAGCTGTGGAGGCTTGTCTGGGGAATTCAGACTAGCCTGTACACTCCCACACAGGCCAGCTGGGTGACCTTGGGCTAGTCACAGCTTCTCGGAGCTCTCTCAACCCCACCCACCTCACAGGGTGTTTGTTGTGAGGGGGGGAAGGGCAAGGAGATTGTCAGCCCCTTTGAGTCTCCTGCAGGAGAGAAAGGGGGGATATAAATCCAAATCCAAACTCTTGTGTGTGTGTGTTCTCTCTCTCTCTCTCTCTCTCTTTTTTTTGGGGGGGCAGCTCAGTTAATTGGCCTTAAACCCTTGAAATGGCAGCTGGAGCCAAGAGGACCGTATGCACAGCCACTGCTTTTCCTGTAAAGAGATCCAGACTGAATGATGTAAAAAAAAAGTGAGGACAAGGTGGCCGTCCAGTTGTTTAATGTTGTCCCCTGCCCAGATTCTGTGTTTAAAATTATGCATTCTTTCATGTATTTCCCAAAAGAGAAATCTGGCAATTGCCCCCAGAAAGAAAGGAGGACGGTGTGTGGCAGTGACCTCGTCTACATTTGCTGGAATAAATGCCGCCCAGACCCAGTAGCTGTATACATCAACTCTTATCAGATTCTGCTTCTGTGAAATGGTTGGCTGACATAGATAAGACACTTAACAACATGGGCCTAACAGCTGACCAGTTCCAAACTATGTCCGCCATCAAAATTCATAATGAAATTAAATCTGTTTTAGTTGAACAAGAGAAACTGGAAATGTTGCAGGAGGGGGGGGAAAGCTGCTCTCCACAGGCCTTGGGAATTGTCCGATCAGATCAATGTGCCAACTATCTGTACATTCTGTGCAATCCCAAACAACGCAGAGCGTACACTTTGGCTCGTTTTAAATCTCTGCCTAACGCTATGACTCTTGGCAGGTATAATAACACTCCACGTGAGAACAGGTTATGTCAATGCAATATGGCCGTTGCTGAGACTGTTCAACATGTACTATTGGAATGTCCAGTATACGAGTCGCTACGCTCTATGTATATCTGTCCATTGATAGAGAGCTCAAATGCTGTCAGGCTACCATCTTTTCTGAATTTTCTACTCAACGGTTCCTGTGATTTCATATGTGAGAACGTTGCAAGTTTTTTGAGGCACTGTTTGGCCAGGCGCAATGATTGCCTACATAGCAGTGACAGCTAAATTGTTTTATGTGTGCAGTTTACGAGGCGTGGTTGTGAATGTCCAACGTTGTTTTAATGTATTTTAATGTTTTAATGTCTCAGTTAGTAGATAAATGCCCCTTTTTTTACTAACTGTAATTTATAATGCCAGTAAAGGCTTTGGAATTGGAATTGGAATAAATGCCAGGCAGAGAAGCCATACAAACCCACCCCCAACCTGTGAACACCTGCACAGATCACCTGCTATCACACTTCTCATTCAGAACACCAGTAGGGCTGAAACGCCTTTTCAGTTTGATGTCAACTTGGCAGTCTTCGTTAGGGATTCTCTGGGCTCTCTTGTGGGGCTCTCTTGTCTGCCTGGGGGGTTGCAACGTGCAGAAGAAGCTGCCTCATCCCAGCCGCTGGCTCAGCATCTCCTCTGGTCTTCCTGCCCCTTCTAGTTTCCTTCTCCGGAGTGGGACACCGTGACCCCCGAAGCAAAGAACTTGATCAACCAGATGCTGACAATAAACCCAGCCAAGCGCATCACTGCTGACCAGGCACTTAAGCACCCATGGGTGTGTGTAAGTATCTCCTTTCTCCTACTCTGTCCTCTGCAGAAAGTGCCCTCCGGGAGTATGTTGGGTTGCCCTGGTTAAATAAGCAAGCATGGGGCCTTTCCCCACTTACCTTAAGCCCCGCGCTACTTGAGGAGAGTAGCGCGGGGTCCCCCGGAACTCCCCACAACAGGGGCGGCGACAGTGCAGCCGCCCCAATGCTGCCGCTGTCGTGCCCCCTCAGCACGCCGCATCCCAGGTGCTCTTCTTAAGGGCGCCTTTTGATGACCCCGCGCAGAGCATGGGGTCGTGGGGACGTCCGGGCGCGCGCCTGGGATGCCACGCGCTGAGAGCAGCGCGCGGCATAGGGGGGATGGAAAAGAGTGGGGAAAGGCCCATGGTTTAGGTTACCCAGATCAGCCAAAATGGGTGGGGGGCTTTTCCGAGATTTGGGGAGCAGAGGGCTCTGGACAAAGGCTTCGCTTGTTTAAATCCATGGCAGAAGTCCAGTCAGTTGGTCAGTCAATCTTTATTATGGGCACAGACCAGCATAAAGTTAGATAAAATACAGCCAATTAAAAGATAAAAAAGATAAAAAAAGGGAACACAGGAAAAGTATAGAAACATAAAAAATTAAACATAAAAAAATTAAAAAACATAAATTAAATGGGAATATTTGGGGAATTTTGTGGAAAACGCAGTCGACACATGAAGTCCAGAAGACAATGCAGAAAAAGTTTAGGAACTCAGAAATGCATAAAATATATGTATAATACTGTACAATAGCAACATATTTTATCATTCAATACCATAAATATACACAATTTCTTTTCAAAAGTTAAAAGAAAAAGAAAAATTCAGACTTCTCCTCTAGTACAAAGGGAGGGCCAAAAAGTTTGATGCAGATTTCCAGATTGTAAATGTAAATATTAAAAGGAAACAGACAGCTTAAAAACTAAAAAGCGGGATGGGCAGAAGGGAACAATGGAACTGGCAGGTAGAAGACTTTTAACTATCGAGTCATAGACTATCAAGGGGTCTCTGGGATATCCATGTGCTGCAACATTGTGGGGCCCCCAGAGTGCTCCCCCATTATGCTAAAAGTGTTCACTTGGCGCACCACCAAGTCTCGATCATTCTGTTTTCCTGTGAGACTTTGTTGTTCTCTTTTGACCACATGCACGTCCGTGTGGTGTCTGACAGTGTGCTCTCTTTCCCCAGCAACGATCCACTGTGGCCTCTATGATGCACAGACAGGAGACGGTGGAATGCTTGAGAAAGTTCAATGCCAGAAGGAAGCTCAAGGTGAGTTGCAGGTTGTGCTTCCACAGTTCTGCAGTGTGGTGGTGACCGACGCAGGGATCTGGATGCACACTCGGTGCACGTCGAATCTGCCCAGACAATGACAGTCTGTTATTGTAGATGGCATCGGCGTCCTGGGATGTCTCAGACCCTGTTTGCTTGTGACCATACAACAGTGATGGCGAACCTTTTCCAGACCGAGTGCCCAAATTGCAACCCAAAACCCACTTATTTATCGCAAAGTGCCAACATGGCAATTTAACCTGAATACTGAGGTTTTAGTTTAGAAAAAACAGTTGGCTCCGAGGTGTGCGTTACTCAGGAGTAAGCTTGGTGGTAGTCGGTGGCTTTGCTTTGAAGCAACTGTGCAACTCTTCCAATGGGTGAATCACGACCCTAGGAAGGTTTACTCAGAAGCACACCCCATTGCCAGCAACTGAGCTTACTCCCAGGTAAAGGATCGCGCTTTAGTTCTTTGCATGAAAATCAGTGGGGCTTAACAGCGCTTAACAGGGTTACCTACACTGCTTCCCCAAAACTAGGTCTTAGGTTTAATGCTAATAATCAAGGCCAGTGGCCCAGGCCAGCCTAGATGTGTGGGGGGGGGGCACTCTGTTTGCATGTGCCCACAGAGAGGACTCTGAGTGCCACCTCTGGCACCCGTGCCATAGGTTCGCCACCACTGCCATTTGGCACACTACCTGTATTGCTTCATAAACCCTGTTCAAAGGAGAGCCATAATGCTCGCCAGGTTTAATGTTATGCCTTCTGCCTTGTTACATGGCAGATTTAATAAGCAAGAAAAGGCTAAAAGATTGTGCCCATGTAATGATGGCTCAGTTGAATCTCTGGCCCACCAATTACTACACTGTCTCAGATTCAAGGAAATCAGATCCAAGTATGTGAATCCTACTCCTTTACATTTACCCCATCTCCCCGATTAAATTAGATTACACTACTTGTTGGACAACCCTGACCCTTCTCTCTGTATGACAGTGGCAGACTTTCTCCTGGAAATTACTAAACGCCAGTAGATTTCCTTCGACCTAACATTTATGTCCTGTATTGCATATGCTTTTTAATCCGTTTTTTATTATTGTTGTACTGCTGTCTATGCCAATAAAGGCTTGCTGCTGCTTCTTCACTGCCATACAACATTAATTGGAGAGAGCATCTTGTTTGTACCGTCCCATCAGCACTCATTTTGTGAGTTCTGGTTCCAGTTGGCAAACATGGGCTGAAGTATGTTAAAGGGCCTTGTGAGCATTGGTGCAAGATTCTGCCTAGTGCAGATATCCCGTCCATCCAGTGAGGTCGGGTGTCGATGGATCGGTTACGGCATTCAGTTTCTGCATTTTCCCCTCTCTGCCTCTTCTAGGGTGCCATCCTCACAACAATGCTGGTGTCTCGGAATTTTTCAGGTAAGTGTTCCTCTTTTCTGTCTTGGTCACTCTTCTCCTCCTGGGTGTTTAAGCTAAATCACTGCCAGGAACCATATCATGAAGTTCCTAAAACGCCTTGAAGTCAGCTAAAGAAAAACCCAGGAGTGATTATTCAAGAGTCTTGGTTGAGGTTGTTTTATAGGTGACTCTGGTTTGGAAAAGTCCAGTCATTGTCCACTTGAGGAGGGGTCTGTCCATCAGTGACTGTGTAAACCTGGGAGCTGGGCCCCTTGGCATCCTTCAGTGTTCTCAGGAACTAGGCATTGTAGAGGCAAGCTTGTTTCTTCCAGCCATTCAGTGGGAACAGGATCCCAACCAAGAACAAGGCTAAAAAGGGCAGTTTCTGTCCACTGTCTCCTGGGGCTTCAGAAGGCATAGCCTGGACTCTTTAAATTTAGGTCAAACAGGTTGAGGTTTTCAGAGGGAGGAATGTTGTCAGAAGAGCCCAGAGAGGCAGCCGTCTGAGAGGGTGCCACAGAGAAGGAACCCCCCCATAACATTTCATTCATGCCCCCCCAATGCACCTGCCCCAGCTGTTGGGCTGAGGAGGGAGAGTAGATGAATCATTCAAGGTGCCCTTATTTCTCTCCTTCCAGTGAAGAATGTTGCCCTTGATCCCTGTGGGCCTGAGGGAAGGGTAGAATAAAGCACAAGTGCAACAGCAGAAAACGGGGTGTGTGTTGAGGGAGTGGAGCGCAGCTCTGAGCTTCTGCAAAACCCAGTTTCCCGTAGGGGCTGGTGGAGAAGACTGCCTGAGTTCCTTGACCGTAGCCATGAGGAGGTGCCATTCCAGATGGAACTCCCTCAACGAAGGGGCATTTTGCAAGCGAAGCAAATTACTGTTCTCCAAGATGGCTGTATCTCACTATTATTATGAAATCCACAGACGTTTCTGCCCATATAGTCCCGTGTTGAAGTATCAATCACTTACCTTGGGTTCTCCTAGTGTTCTGTTAATAGAACCACTAACCACTGAGGTCTAATAAGGCATGGTGTAATGTAGTTTCTGATCTTCTGATGCCGGAACTTCACTCGGACGGATGAAATGTGGTGATTCATAGGTCAGAGGACACAGTGGAAGCTGTCCCTTCTCTCTCATAAAATGCTGTCCTGGTTGCTAACTGTTATTTACAGGTGTTATTGGGAGGGCGGGGTGGCTGGATTTTTCTAAAGAAAGGAATCTTTAAATTTCTTTGGGAATGGCTGTTCATAGAGCTGGCAGTGTGCTCTTCATGGGTGCTCTGGCTAAATTTTGCCTTTCCTAGGTAAAGAATGGTTCCAATCATTTTACCAGGATTGGAGCACCTTCCTTATGAGGAGAGGCTGCAGCGTTTGGGACTCTTTAGTTTGGAGAGGAGAAGGCTGAGGGGGGATATGATTGAAGTCTATAAAATGATGCATGGGGTAGAAAATGTTGACAGAGGCCCTTTCCCCACTCACCTTTGCCCGAGGGTTGCTGCGGGCAATTCCCGGCGCGTGCAATTCCTGGCGCGCGCCCCGGCTTCCCCACGCAGAGCGCGGGGTCGTCAAAAGGCGCCATTTGAAAAGGCGCCAGAAATTCCGCGCGTTGAGGGGGCGCGAGAGAAGCAGCGTCGGGGCGGCTGCGTTCTCGCCGCCCCTGAAGTGTGGAGGGCAGCTGAACCCCGCGCTACTTTAGGAGGGTAGCGCGGGGCTTAAGGAAAGTGGGGCCAGAGAGAAAATTTTCTCTCTTTCTCACAATACTAGAACCAGGGGGCATCCATTGAAAATGCTGGGGGGAAGAATTAGGACTAATAAAAGGAAACACTTCTTCACACAACGTGTGATTGGTGTTTGGAATATGCTGCCACAGGAGGTGGTGATGGCCACTAACCTGGATAGCTTTAAAAAGGGCTTGGACAGATTTATTTATTTATTTATTTATAATTAGTCTTGTATACCGCCCTTCCCCCGAAGGGCTCTGGGCGGTGAACAACATGATAAAAACAATAATTACAATACCCCCATTAAAACAGATTAATAACAATGCATTGCAGTGGCATCCAACATAAACACAGACTTCATAAATCCACCCTGGAAAAACAAAACAGAGAAGTGAAGAGCCCAGGAAGTAAAGGGGAAAGGGAGAAGGAAGGGGCGGGGCGCACCTCAGCAGCCAGCCTCCCCAAACGCCCGGTGGAACAATTCGGTCTTACAGGCCCTGTGGAACTCTCCAAGGTCCCGCAGGGCCCGAATAGATGGTGGTAAGGTGTTCCACCAGGCAGGGGCCAGGGCTGTAAAAGCCCTGGCCCGGGTAGAGGCCAGCCGCATCATCGAGGGGCTAGGGACCACCAGCAAATTGGCCTCTGACGAACGTAGAGGCCGTGTAGGGACGTATGGGGTAAGACGGTCCCGAAGGTACGAAGATTGATGGAGGAGAAGTCGATCTATGGCTACCAATCTTGATCTGCCTTGATCTGAGATTGCAAATGCCTTAGCAGACCAGGTGCTCAGGAGCAGCAGCAGCAGAAGGCCATTGCTTTCACCTCCTGCATGTGAGCTCCCAAAGGCACCTGGTGGGCCACTGCGAGTAGCAGAGAGCTGGACTAGATGGACTCTGGTCTGACCCAGCAGGCTCTTTCTTATGTTCTTATTATGTCATCTAATGGTAAAGTACCCCAAAGTCACTATGGGTATCAATGTCATAGAAATGTGAGTTCCCTCTCAGGGCGTATCAACCTTCTCTTTCCTGGCCACCCCCACATTTGAACTTTGCACATGTTTCTGAATGGGTGGGGGGAGGAGAGACTACTTGGGGCATGAAGATGTCTTCTAACTCTGCAGGGCTGCCGTGTTCTAGTCACTCTTAAACCTTGCCTGTCATGAAGTAAAATCATACAATGGAGACCTGTTCTGGTTGTTCAGGGTTAGTCACAGTTCTTCTGAGCTCTCTCAGCTCCACATACCTCACAGGGTGTTTGTTGTGAAGGGGGAAGGAGTTTGTCAGCCCCTTTGAGTCTCCTTACAGGAAAGAAAGGGGGGATATAAATCCAACTCTTCTTCTTCTGTGTATTGTCGAAGGCATTCATGGCCGGATTCAACTGGTTGTGGTGGGTTTTCCAGGCTGTGTGGCCGTGATCTGGTGGATCTTGTTCCTCATGTTTTGCCTGCATCTGTGGCTTCACCTCTGAAGATGCCAGCCACAGATGCAGGCAAAACGTTAGGAACAAGATACACCAGTCCACGGCCACGCAGCCCGGAAAACCCAATTGGCCATGCTGGAAGGGGCTGATGGGAATTGTAGTCCATAACATCTGGAGTGCCAAAGGTTCGCCACCACGGCTCTAACAAGTGTTATGACCTTGGAGAGATAGTACACTCATTAAATTAAACAATTAAACAAACAAACACCTGATTTCTGGACAATTAAACAAACACCTGATTTCTGGACCCACTGAGCTCATGAGAAGGAAAAATGATATCTTACTAGGCCTGACAGCAAACAAAATGGATTTCCTGTTGACACCCCCACCCCCATCCCCAAATGACAGGCTTCAAAATGGCTATATGTTAGGCTGCAACTCTAACGGTGCTCGTTCTCCTTGTCCCTGCATACGTGTCTCTTGGTGACCTCTGTGTCACTTGGCTGACTGTATTTGGGGAGGGGACGCCCGTGCCCACTTGGCAAGATCGGAGAATGGATTGAATGCATTTTTAAAGGTTGTCTGAAGGACGTACTGCCTGCCCCTCACCCTTCCAAGGCCAGCCCATCTCTGGAAGAGGAAGGCTTGGGGCCTTTCCCCACTCACCATATGCCGCGGGGTAACCTCTCGAAAAGACACGGGATCCTCCACGCTCCCCAGCGCACCAGCAGCGCTCCCCAGCTGCCCCAAATCTGCTGCTCTCCCACCTCCTTTGCGCGCGTCAAATTAGCTCCTCTTCGAACAGCAACTTTTTCATAAACGCCGCGCTTGCTGCGGGGTGGTGGAGAACTTAGGATGTTTGCACAAAGTTGATTCGCTGTGACGCACAGCCTTCCGACCAATTAGGCAACAGGCCTCTCCATTTTTTAAAGGAAGAGTGTCCCCGTCAGAAATAACGTGATGACGTAGACACGTGGCGACAAATCTTTTACAATGCAAAAAAACCCGCTACAATTGAGACGTCTGCATGTGTCGACGGCTCAAAACAACGCGTCCAGCGCCTTTTAGATGACGTTTGCACGTACGCACGTGCGAGCCTATCAAAACCGACTTCACGTGCCAGCCAATCAAAATGGAGGCCCGCCTTCCGTGCCAGCCAATCAGAACGCTCGATTGCCGCGGGATGCTTGCTCTGGGACCCCACGTTATTTCGTGAATGGCAAATGAGTGGGGAACAATTTCTCCGTTCTCAAAAGCCACGGAGGCTTTTCTACGCGGGGTAGCTGCGGCGTGGCACTCAAAAGAGGTAAAGTGGGGAAAGGCCCATTGGTTAAGAACTGTCCAAGGGACTGTCCTTCAGCAGTAGGCACCTTAGAAGTTTCCACAGTGCAGATGCCAGCGCCTGAATGCCTAGGAGGATGCCTTTCACAGACAGAGCAGCAAACCTCAGGGATGGCAACCATCTACTGTCCCTCGGAGTGTGGTCAGGCTCATGTGGTGAACAGAATGTTGGTCATCTCCTTCTGAAATCCAACATTACTTCTGTTCCTTTTACTTTTTAATCCTTGTCAGTCCTGGATGCAGCTGAGGTCAGAACGGTCCCTCAAAATGGAAAGCAAAGCGTTATCTGTCTTCTGCAACTTTAAACTCCACGATGAAGTCAGTTGCCCCGTGATACTTCAGGCTGCCCTGCTATAAAAGATTCCTCCTGAATCCCATTAGAGACTCTGAATTAAGCACTTTCCGATGGTTATGCTTCATGAAAAAAGAAATTGTTCTCTCCTTATTAAACAAGACAGAAGAAAATGCAAGCAAGTAAAAAGAATTAACCCTACGATGACAGTGAAGATAAATGCTAAAATTGTCAAAGCTCTTAGCACTGATTAATCATATTACAATAACACGTAATAGTTTAAAAGGCAAATCAGATTTTAGCTTTTTGTCTCATGGCTTGTAGGGATTATCAAAAAGCCCAAGTTACGCACCCAGAAATCTCACCATCTTCTTCTGAGACTTCTATCCAGAGAAATCTGATTTGCTTGTCACAAGAGTACATCCTTACAGAACAATATCAGTCTTACCTTTATCAGAATCTCTTCTATCATAATCATGTGATTATCCTCTAGATAACTGATTGATTCATATCTAAGTTTGAGATAATCAGTGTAAGTTCAAATAAGCCAATCAGCTTGTGCCTGTGAGTTACATCTGACAAAGCAAGATAAGAACGCTAATTTCAACAGCTAACCTCTATTAAAAAGCTTTTGATCTAACTTTTCTGTAATTGCATCAATTAACTGTCCAAGATGAAAGTAACTCTATGCAAACAAAGTTGACTGATAGTTAAAGCCTTGAACTCTTGGTTAGCTAGCAAATTCGGCAAGGAAAGGTTAGTAATATAATAACTACCACTATACCCCCTTCTGATTAAAAAAAAATACTCCATGAGGAATGGTTAATGGTATCATAGCTACCATTATACCTCCTCCTGCTTTTTTTAAAAAAATACTGTATATAAACTTTAAAGAGTTGGAGCCACTTTTACACTGTAGTGGCACTAATAGGGAAACTGAAATTGGTATATAGCCGTGGTGGCGAACCTTTGGCACTCCAGATGTTATGGACTACAATTCCCATCAGCCCCTGCCAGCATGGCCAATTGGCCATGCTGGCAGGGGCTGATGGGAATTGTAGTCCATAACATCTGGAGTGCCAAAGGTTCGCCACCACTGGTATATAGGATGACAGCAACAGAAGTGTATTTTCTTATGTTTTGCCCCTGGCATCTTAGCTGCTGTTTCGTTGTTGTCCTGCCAGAGAAAAATGAATTTTTGAATCCCCTCCACACTGACCCAATGTTGCGCTTATTAAAGTCGCTCACTCCTTTATTTCTGCAACCAACTCTGCAATCTGATCTAGTCCTGCACTAGATCAGTAAACTTTTTTTGGCCCAGGCTAGCAAATTTGGCATCTTGCCTTGTCCTTTTTCACTGCTATTTCAGATCCTTTTTTTACATCTGGCCAGCCAGCCCCACGTTATTTTATGTGGTTGTCTAGCAAGCTCCATGAAGCTTCCTTGAATCCGGATTTGATCTTCCGACTTGCTAGTGCTATCTAGTGGTCATTTGATGTAGTTCCCTATTGCAAGAACTCCCTGTTCTAGTATCCTTGGAAAACAAGACAGTTAGCTCAGAATTCTTTAATATTTCCTTTTGCATGCTGATCAGATTTGTAAGGGAGGGAGAATGTCCAAGGCTCTGATCCTGGCTAGCGTGAGCAGAGTTAAGCTGCATCAGTGTTGTTGCTTGTGACGGCCAGAAATGATTCTCACACTTCTCCTGTTGATAAACTTTACATCTGACAAAACACAAGGCTTGGCTTTGGATTATAATCCCACAGTCAGTCGAAGGCAGCTCACAAATAAACACCTCCACAGTACTGAGACTGATAAAGCAAAAAAACAGAATGATAAAAGCAAAGGTAAGGCAACATAAATGGACTGCAAAGTCACACCATGTACTGTTGCCCAGGAAAATCGGCTTGCACGTTGAACGCATCTTCTTACATCGGTGCAGTATTATAAAGTACCTGGATAGCATCAGCAAAACTGTCAATTTGGACAGCTAAGGTCGATTCCCCACTCATAATTAGATGCGCACTCGTCCCACAAAATATCCAGGTTTCCCCACTACACCAGCACTAAAAAAGCATTCACCCCGTCTCTGTGCTCCAGCTCAGCGCGCGTCTTTTCAGAACCTGGAAGAAAGTAGACCTTTTTGAAAAAAACACGTTGAACAAGGAGTGGTGGAGAAGCTCGGGGGGGGGGGGGGGATTCTGGGTTCGAATTACCCGCCCTTGCGAGTGACGTGGAGCCTCCCATCCAATCAGGAAGCAGCGAGCCCCCTTTTTAAAATTTCCCGGAGCCGAGATCTACATTAATTCAAGGCAACGTGGAATAGTTTTGAGACAAGACTTAAGTTGTGTTTTCCCCAACCTTAAAACAGTGGTGTCTTTGTGGCACAATTGATTGAATGCTCAGCTAATGTCCAAGAAGTTGGTGGTTTGATCCTAGCCAGGGGCAAGGAAGCTGTATTTATTTGATTTCATTTTCTTTTAGCCCCTGAAACTGCTTGAGAAAGTCCAGTCCTTTGTGCGCCACACTCACGGTTTCAAGCATAAATGCCCACCTTTAGATACTTACTTTTCAGTAGTTGTGGGGGAGTGTGTTTGTGTCTACCTTGCATTCACTTAAAAACGTTCCCGCACATGCTCGCAGAGACGTGGATCCGTTCCCGCATAGGGTCGTTCTGCGCATGGTCATGGAGACGTGGATCCATCCTTTTGAAAATAAAAATAAAAATTCCCGCCCCAGCACAACGCAGCAGCCAGTCAGGAGAACCTTCTGACTCTTGATCATTTTCACAAATTGGCCAGTTTTGAAGAGTTCCTGGTAGCGAACGGCCGGCACTGGTGGGGGGGAGCAGGAGCCCCTGGGTCACTTTGGCATGGCTGTGAGCTTGCTCAGTGGTCCACCGTTCTTTCACCCTCCATGTCCATTTTGGAACTTCAACCTGACAAGCCTCACGGACCAGATTAAGGTGAAGCATTTTCAGAATTTGAAACGTGCTCTGTTAATGTTCAGTATTGTTAACACGACATTCTTCCTGGCAGGTTTCCCAAGAGCCGGTTTCCCAGTTTATCTGCTTGTTTTTGGTTTGCTTGGGAAGAGTTTAGTCTTGGCTTTACTTGGCAAGCAGCCCAAATTAGACAGGTTAGAGCACAGGTGTCAAACTCGCGGCCCTCCAGTTGTTATGGACTACCATTCCCATCATCCCCTCATCATCATGCTGGCAGGGGATGATGGGAACTGCAGTCCATAACAACTGGAGGGCCGCGAGTTTGACACCTATGAGTTAGAGGTAGACTGTATGCCTTTGCAAAACGCGGCTTCTTTGTGTAACCGGACAAACAGGCCCCGGGGCCTCTCTGACTTCTACACAGCTTATCCTCTACTTTTGGCATCATCTTGATATCAGGCATCAGCATCAGTTTGCTGTCCTGTCTTCTAGTTTCTGGAATGGCAGCAAGATATCAGATACGTCATGGGCTAAGCATATTTTCTGTGCAAAGGGATCTGTGCATATTTTCTGGGCAAAGGAGAAGTCGATCTATGGCTACCAATCTTGACCCTCCTTGATCTCAGATTGCAAATGCCTTAGCAGACCAGGTGCTCGGGAGCAGCAGCAACAGCAGAAGGCCATTGCTTTCACATCCTGCATGTGAGCTCCCAAGGGCACCTGGTGGGCCACTGCAAGTAGCAGAGAGCTGGACTAGATGGACTCTGGTCTGACCCAGCAGGCTCTTTCTTATGTTCTTATGTTCTTATCCCTGGGTTGTATACTGTTCTTCCTTATGTTTGAAACCTGTGAGGCAGTTAACCCCTTCTCAACTCTGTTTTCTCCAAGATGAAATCACAACATTCCTAATTCTGCATTTAATGTTGTTCTTTTTAAACATTGAGCCAAATCGGCCATGTGTTGGCTGATGGCAGATTTAATTGAGTGGTATCAAAATTCTGTCTGTACTCAGAAGTCATTTCAGGAATGGCTGATGGTGGGGGAAACGGAGGGGTGGACTAAAGAAACTCAGGTGTTGAAGTGGCAAAATTCTATCCTCTGAGCAGAAGAGCTGAGATTAAATATCCTCTGGTGAAGGTTACCTGGGGTGAAAATATGTGAAAACTTCTCTAACCACTACACAATGCTGACTTTCTGTCAAAACCTTATGCTTCCTATTGAAAGAGCACTGATAACCACTTCCTGAACTTCTTCCCATTAACCACGTAGTTGGCACTCAGCGGCAAGAGAGGCACCCGCCACGGGCTGGCTGCTTTGTTTTGATGTCTCCTTTGGGTTTTTCACCAAGGTATTCAGACATGTTTGTAATGCCTCTCCACCTCTTTCCTGCCTTCATCCTCCAAAGTTTACAGTCCTGCCTCTGGAACCTAAAACTACACAAACTAGCCTCTTGTTGCCTTAAGACCCATTTCTTGGGCTGGGCTGACCTCGAACTCAGTACCAAGTCTTCTCACAAAGGTCATTTACAGCCCAGTCCGCAGCTTTCTGAATGCCATTCCTGATGCCCAGCCCTCTATGCTAACCTCTGTAGCTTATGTTCATGTATTAAGGGATATAAATTACCATTTGTTCTTACTTTTTTGGTGTAATATTGTGCTTCCCTTCTTCCCACTTTTTTAAAAAACTAATGTACTTGCACCTTGCTCTCTCGTTGCTGTTGGCCCTCTCTTGCTTTATTATGGCTCCTCCCACTGAATGATTGTGTCCAATCAGTTGGCGGCAGGCAGAGCTCCGCCCCTGCTTCGGCCACTCTGAGTGCGGCTGCCGGCCTGGCAGAGCAAGGTATGTGGCATGAGTCGTATCTCCTGAGTGCCTGAACTTAGAACCACCTACCTGCCCATTCACCACCAACCCCCGCCAGGAAACCAAACAGCATGACAGTGTTTGTGCACTGAGTGAGACACCATTCATGCTTGCTGGCTGAGAAGTGGGCATGTACCGAGTTGTCCATCTAACCAAGACCCATTCTGACATGGATTCTGAGTCTACTAACCAAACATGCATGTTGGGGTACTTAACACAGTCTTGTCGTGAATTGGCACATGAGGTTTGGTGTCAGGGAATTGGTGTAGAGCATGTAGGGGTTTTGTGGGGATTCGGAAGATGCGTGCATCTATTCCGGGACTAGGTCTCTTGGGGCGAAGACGTGGGGCTGCCCACAAACTGTGTGGATCAGCTAAGGTTAGAAACTCTATCATGTAATGACCAGTTCTAATAAAGTGACCCATCACGGTCAAGGAGAAGGCTGAAATTGGCTTACAGATTCCCCACATGGTCTCCAGTCAAGCAAGGTCAGGAGAAACTTTGGCTGGCTATTCCCAGTAGCATCTATATGGGGCTAGAATTCTGTAATATAAAATGCCAAATTCTGCAATTGCTGAATTCATCATGCTGTTGGCAGGGTGTGCAGCTATGAATGGTCGAAGGAAATTGCAGGGCAGGTTAGAGAAGAGTGATAACTCTCCTGATGTTCACCCCAACACAGAGCTTTCCAAGATGGCCACCACATTGGTGGGTGGTTTTCAAGCGCCTCATTTGGCTGCCACAGAAGATCTCTGCCCCCAGAGAACACCACTGGGGCTTAAGTCCTCAGCCCTCTGGGGTGGGCTGCCAGCCTTGACTTGCTTTCTTCAATCCAAAAAGCCCTATAGTGGTTTTGGGGCTGAAGAAGGGAATAAACCTGTTCTCTTGCTTCCTGCAGCAGTGGCGTAGTGGCTAAGAGCAGTTGCACTCTGATCTGGAGGAACTGGGTTTGATTCCCAGCTCTGCCACTTGAGTTGTGGAGGCTTATCTGGGGAATTCAGATTAGCCTGTACACTCCCACACACGCCAGCTGGGTGACCTTGGGCTAGTCACAGCTTCTCGGAGCTCTCTCAGCCCCACCTACCTCACAGGGTGTTTGTTGTGAGGGGGGAAGGTCAAGGAGATTGTCAGCCCCTTTGAGTCTCCTACAGGAGAGAAAGGGGGGATATAAATCCAAACTCTTCTTCTTCTTCTTCTTCTTTACCCAGGATTCAGGGGAAGTTCAGGGATCTAGCATGCCTTACTCATGGGCTTGATAACAAGGCAACTGTTCTCAATGGCAGTGAGGAGAGAGCACAGACTCATTCCCAGCCAATTTACTTGCACTTGTGATCTTGGGCGGCTGGGCAACCCTTCCTAGGCTTTCTGGGCCTTCTGAGTTCCCTGGACTCTGAGGAACCATTTGTGCTACATCCCTAGCGCTCCCCAGACAGAGTTGTAGCCTCCCGCAGGGTTTCTTTGCCTTTCAGGTGAGGAACCAGTGGTGGTGGGTGGAGAAAAACGTCTTCCCCCTGGCCTTTCCCCCTTCTCCCTAGTTCTTTACAGGTCCTTACTCGTTGCACTTCATTTGCATGTTTATTTCGGGGTGGTGTCGCTGTTTGTGTGATGTTTTCGTTTATGCATATCTCTTTTGCAGAAATTGGGCTTTTTGCAATCTCGCACCTCAGTCACGAGTTGGGGAGATGAGTGGGCCTTTGGCCAAGAGAATGGCCTTGTAGAGATCAAAAGCCTGTGTTTGATTGACACCCACTCCTCTTCAGTTAAACTGGGGCAATAGTCCAAGGTCCTCGGACAGTGGTGGCGAACCTATGGCATGGGTGCCAGAGGTGGCACTCAGAGCCCTCTCTGTGGGCACGCAAAAACAGAGTCGACACCCCCCCCACACACACACACACATCTAGGCTGGCCTGGGCCGCTGGGCTCGATTATTAGCATTAAACCTAAGACCTAATTTTGGGGAAGCAGTGTAGGTAACCTTGTTAAGTGCTGTTAAACCCCACTGATTTTCATGCAAAGTACTAAAGCATGATTCTTTATCTGGGAGTAAGCTCGGTTGCTGGCAATGGGGCTTTCTTCTGAGTAAACCCTCCTAGGGTCGTGATTCACCCGTCGGAAGAGTTGCATGGTTGCTTCCAAGCAAAGCCACTGACTACCACCAAGCTTACTCCCGAGTAACGCACACCTCAGAACCAACCGTTTTTTCTAAACTAAAACCTCAGTATTCAGGTTAAATTGCCATATTGGCACTTTGCAATACATAAGTGGGTTTGGATTGCAATTTGGGCACTCGGTCTCGAAAAGGTTCGCCATCACTGTCCTAGGAAGTGCAGACAAGGAAGTCGAGGGACCCAAGCCCTTCTGTGTTCCGTCTTCTAACTTCCCTTACGGTGGGCTTCCTTGGCCTCGTCCCCCTCTTTGCCTTGACATGGTCAAGACTGTAACTACTGTACCAAGCGCATCAGTCGAACTGACAGGTATTTTTCCATCAGCTAAACAGAGGGCAGATATGACCCACCAAAAACCTCTCAGGGCAAATTAGTGACAGAAACTTTAACCTCGAGCCTACCAGTTGCCTCTTTAAGAAAAAACAACCCAAAGTAAAAACTAGAATTGTCTGGAGTCAAGTGTCACAGCCCACAGTTAGTCTAAACCCCAGACAGGACAGTCTGTTTAGTGAGAGAAAAATGTGCTAGCCTCCCTTGGGGGGGGGGGGGGGGAACATTTCAAAAATGCATGTTATGTTAGAGGCAGACCAAAAGGCAGACCGTGTTGGGGAGCCAACAACTGCCAGTGGGCGCACCCTGACTGTAATAGGGGCCAGCGTTGCAAAGATGTCTCTCCTGCCATCTCCAGTGGGAAGTTTCTAGTTCGCAGGCATTCAGAACCTGAATTCAGATCCTCTGAGTTTTGACACTGATGCTGGGCTTTGAAAGAAGTCTGGGCTCTTACGTCAACAGTTGTGGCAAGCAAGTTTTTTCAGACATGATGTCAAGTTTGAAAATTTTTGAATGAAAAAAAAAGTTCTCTAACGGAGCCTCAGAGACGCCTCTCAAAGCCTGCAGGCTGTGTGTGTGACCCCTCCCTGTGGCAAAAGAATTGTGAGTAAACGTTTTGGTATTGTGAGTATCTGAAGGTTAGCAGACTTTTCAAAGCAGGGTTTTGCCAAAGAGTACTTCAAGGAAGGGATTCAGGGGCACCGAGGGGAGTCTGGAAATCTGCAGGTCGCGAGGGTCAAACAGTTTCTTGACCCGCAAAGGGGCCTTGCCAGCCGTGGCTTTCTTGGGTCATCCTTGCTTTTTGTGTGTGTGATGTGTTTTGTGGCTTGCACATGTGTGTTTTTTCTGAGTCTTGTGGCTGCATCTGGTGCCTAAATGCAGGGATACTTCTCTGGCACCCCTTTCCCTGCAGTATGCTTGCTGACACCTGGACATCCAAGCACTGCGGAAATGTGGCTCTTCCTCTAGCTTTGGTTTGCTCGTCTCCTTTTTCTTGTCATTGTCACTTTCCACACAAATTCCCGAAAATGTTTGCAAAAGGTTTTTGGTTCCCCCCACCCCCCCACCCCCAACCTGTTCGCTCTCATCCCTTTGAAACGATTCCCGGCTGCCATTTTGTGATCAGTTTTTGGGAGGAGATACGCAGAGCAAGTCAGATTGTTTTGAAAACTTTTCAACAAAAGAATCATGAAGTAGAGGATGTATTTGAACATTTTGAGACTGGAAATAAAACATTTTGGCAAGAAAACTGTGCGGGGCTCCTTGGAGGAAATGTTTTATTTTCTGCCTCAACGTGATTTATTTGGGTTGCGTGGAAAGGGCCATTGTGAACTATGTTAATTTTCCAGAAACCTTTCCCGAACTATGGCCCTTTCCCCACTTACCTTAAGCCCTGCGCTACTCTCCTCAAGCTTGGCGAAGTCCAGCTCGCTCCCCCACTTCAGGGGCCGAGAGCGCAGCAGCCCGATGCTGCTGCCTCTCGGCGCCCCTCAGCTGGCGTAATTCCTAGCGCCTTTTGCATTGACCCTGCACAGAGGGTAGGTAGGGCTAAGGCTCGCTGGGAATTGCGCGCAGCAACCCTCGGAGAAAGGTGAGTGGGGAAAGGGCCCTTGTTATGTTGCATGAGTGTCCCTCTCTCTTGCCCTGGGACAGCAACTGGAGGCTGTGTGTCAATTACCCAGTAGGGCTGTGAGCTGAACAGACTTTTATGGATGCCTGACCACCTTTCTACATTAAATTGCCACACAGCTCTAGCACAAGCAGAGATGTGAGGAAAAGACCATGGCAGCCACTTGCGCTAAGTCCGACTTATTGTATCTCCATGTGCATTTCCACTTGTGCAAGATAACTGCATGACAAATTTCTGCGCACTATAATACACTGGGATGGCAGCTAGAGGCGTGGAACAAGATTTTGTGCAGACGGGACTGCGCTAAGACACTCATGTTTTTGCTTGCACATCGCTGATCCCAGGTCATTCCCTTGCATCCCTCCAGAAGATCAGCAGCACACCTCAGCAGTGTGTGGTTGGCGCCAGTGGCGTTTGTTTATTATCCTGATTGATATCCTGTCCCCCGCACTGCTAAGTAGGGCTCAGGATAGCTAACGAGACTAGTTAAATATGTTTCAAGTTGCACGTCCCTGCTCCATTGTCCCCAGGGAAGGGGGTTGTGACGGTTGCATGGCTAATCCTGTGGGACATGGACCATAGTAGAGATACCCAGAGAGAGGTCTTCCCTCTGTCATCTGTTTTTGATGAGAGGTCGATGACATGGGGGGATCTCCCTTCCTTTCATTGAAAAAATAGTTCTGTTTCCAGGTTGGGGAAGGACACTGATACATAAGCATAAGCATTTTATTGTCATTGTGCACGCACAACGAAATTTACAGCAGCATTCCTCGATGCACACAATTTCAGACTCATACCCCATCCTCACTTTCCCCTTCCTCCACCCATCCCTACACAGCCCCAAACACATCAACACGAAGCCGTGGAGTTCAGCATAGCCACAGCTCTAGAGTAGAAGCTGTCTCTAAGCCTCTTTGTCCTAGTTCTGAGGGCCCTGTATCGTCTACCAGATGGTAACAGTTCAAAAAGAGAGTGTGCTGGATGAGACGGGACTCTCAGAACATTTTGGGCTTTCTTTAGAAGCCGGGGCATTATAGAGTTCTTCCAAGGAGGGGAGAGGGCAGCCGATAATCCTCTGTGCAGTAGTGATCACCCTTTGGAGCGCCTTCCTATCTGCCACTGTGCAACTGGAGAACCATACACAGATGCAGTAGGTTAAGACACTCTCTATAGCACAGCGGAAAAAGGACACCAGGAGTTTTCCATTCAGTTGTTGTTTCCTTAGAAGTCTCAGATAGTACAGTCTTTGCTGGGCCTTCTTAACCACCGCGGCAGTCTGTACGCCCCAGGTCAAGTCCTCTTTAATCATGACGCCCAGAAATTTAAAACTTGCCACCCGCTCTACTTGATCTCCATTTATAGTCAAAGCTGAATTTCTGAGCTATTCCTTCTGTAGTCCACTATAAGCTCCTTTGTCTTGTTAGTATTAAGAACCAGGTGTGACCCAGTGTGACTGAACCACACCTTTGCTTGGTGTGCAACTGAGCAGCTTGGGGCGTGTTACCTCCCGTCGTCTTCCGGGAGCCCAGCCTGATTTGTTACTCAACATTTCCATCTAGAGTAGAGAAGCTCTGGGGAAAACAAATAATCAGCAGGTCTTCTGGCAGAGGAAGAACTGGGTCCAGAAACTTTGGACGGCTGTAGTTTTGCAAGGGAAAGTTCATCCATATCCCAAACCTTTATTATGATTATTATTTCTCTCCATATGTGCCCAAAAGCAGAGCATCTCTTTCCCAGATTTTCCCTCCTGTGACTGGGGTAGTGAAAGCCACTTAAAGAAGGACTTGTTAATTAATATTTCAGAAGTCACCTGCAGGGAAGGACCACTAGATTCGAGTCCAGCGGCACCAACAAGATTTGGGGGGGGGGGATAAGCTTTTGAGAGTGACAGCCCCCTCTGACAGATACCCTGGAAATGTCGTTGCTTTCTAAGGGGCTACTGAACTGGATCCTGGCTGTTCTACTGCAGACTATCATGGCTGCCCTCTGAAACTGTACGGAAGGAGGGTTTCACTGGGGGGGGGGATTTAAGTTGAACGCATGTTCAAGGTAGGCAACAATTTTGACTTTGAATCTCAGCTCTTGGCAAGCTGTTTAATGTATTGTCGAAGGCTTTCATAGCCAGAATCATTGGGGTGTTGTGGGGTTTCCAGGCTGTATGGCCGTGTTCCAGCAGCATTTTCTCCTGACGTCAGGAGACACCGGAACACAGCCATACAGCCCAGAAACCCCACAACACCCCACACTCAGTTTACATTGTGTTTTGACATCCTATTCTGTTTAGGGCTTCCAGTTTTTAAAAGTCCTGTGAGGGTGTAGAATAGGTGCATTGGTCTCATTGCTCACGAAACTGAATTTCCTAAGAGAAAATTGGCTTTGGAAGGGGTACAGGACTCACCTTGTCTGTATCGTTTTTCACTTTTTTTTGTCGTTCTTGTTTGCAGCACCTGATCGAAGCCCTTTCCATCCCTCATTTAATGTGTGATCTCAGCCAATGCGTTCACACAGCGAATCTGATGGTGTCCAGGTGTCACGTAGCTCATCAGATTTGAAGACGTAGGGACGTTGCGGGGCAAAGAAAGCTCTCTCGCTGCCCTGACTCTGCATGAGGAAAGGGGATGCGTTTTGACATATCTTTGACTGATGGTTTTGTTTGGATTTTTTGCAAATATGTTGCCCTGTGCACACACACGCGTGCGTTTCAGCTTGAGAGTCAGGACTTCTGGCTGCCAAGTTCAGTGCATACTTTCTTAAAGTTTTAAGATACTTAGTTGACCCTTACAGCAGCCACAGAAACTATTACCTGAAGCTTTTGAAAATAATGTTCTTCATGTGGCTGGGGACTAGTGTCCATGTAGGAGTCCGGACCATGAAGATTTCCTGGTGTCCTTATCGGTCTGCCCCTTGCATCTTCCTGCAGGTGTGTCCTCAGTAATTTTTATAGGCCTTTACCAAAAGAATCTCATGTGCGGTTTGTACAGCAATTCCTTTGTGCAGTTGTCCATCCATTCGGGTGATTTGCCAGCCGCAGAGCACGCCATTGCTGGCAAAAGCTTGTTAGTAGACGTGGGGATTTGGTCTCATGTGTACAATTGGGCTCTTCCTGTGTCCCTTTGTTACACATGCAAAAAAGCACGCCCTGCATTTTGTACATGTATGTGTATGTATGTGTATATGTTTACGCGTGTCCACAAGTTGACTGTTCATCCCAGAAGAGGAGACAAGATCTTGCCCTGGAGACGGCAAAATGTGGTCCTTTTTCATCCTGCACCTGGTTTCCGGACTGCCCCACTTCTAGGCTTCCCCCACAGCAAAATACACCCATCTTTCCTGAACTGGTACCCCCGCAGGGGTCTTCGTGGGTTTCTCATAGCAGTTAGAATGCCCAGGTGTCAATTTTCAACACGAAGGTCATACGTGTTGTTTGCATTGTGCGCACGCAGCACGCACTTGCGACTGATCCAAGTCTTAGTGTCTCGTGACCAACACTGCATGAACGTCATGTCTTTGAATGCTGACTATTTTCCTTGCAGCATATTTATTGTGGGTGACGTGGTTATAAGCTGCTGAATTCAAGGGATAATATTCAGCATTGAGGGTTTGGGGAGGTTATTTCCTATTATCTTTTCAGTATTCACCATTGGCTTTGAATATTGAAGCGAAGAGGAGGGAGGCAATGGCCTTAGAACTCTAAATGCCTGTCTTACTGAAAAGGCACGATTCATCCGTGTGAGATTGTGACTGCCCCGCCAGGCTGTGTTGGTCCTTCTCTCGTTTGCTGTTTTGAACGAGCAGGAGCCTAATTGGATCTGACTTAGACTTTGTCGTCATCCTAATTACTAAGGGAAACTCCTGACTAACACTGCTCCAAGGCTGTGTTGGGGGTGGGTGGGGGGACAGCGAGAGGTCACCCCACGAAGTTCACTCTGGCATCTCTCTTTTCTCTCTGCAGCTGCCAAAAGCTTACTGAACAAGAAGTCAGATGGCGTAAAGGTAGGTTTCGCATTTGAGTCTGGACGAACTTCTCCTTTCAGTCAGTTCCACAGGGATGGGGGGTCCTCTGCCACAGGTTCAGAAGGGACATCTGCGGGGGGAAATGGCTGCACGTCTCCTGCTTCGGCCCCCTGTCCTCCTTTCCCTCCTTGGATGCAGCTGCTGAGTCTAACCACTTCCTTGGCTTTCCTTTTGCCCCCTCAATCTTCAGAGGCAGGATCTCTTTGGGCTCCCGAGACTTATTCAGTAGGATTTGGGGCGACGGGCACAGTATCTGCCGGTGTTCTGGAATTTTGTAGAGAGGGGGCACCCTTTGTGGTGAAGAGGAATTCCTTAGTGGAATAACATTCTGTCCTGAGCAAAGTTCTGAAAATTTGTTATGCTGCTGAGACACCTGGGATGAGGAGGGACTGGCCACAGAAATTCAAACTTACCTGTGAATCTATTTTTATTTATTTTATTTATAATCATTTTTATACACCGCCCCTCCCCCCAAAGGGCTCTGGGCGGTGAACAACACAATAATAACAATTCAACAATTCACATTAAAACCCCAATTAAAACAGCGGGTTTAAACAAATTTATCGGCATCCAGCATAAAACTTCATAAAACTTCATAGGCCCGCCCTGGAGAGACCAAACCCAGAGTTGGGCCCAGTAAAAGTTAAGGGTCCAGAGTGTAAAGGGGGGAAGAGGAGGGCGTACATCAGCCTCTCCAAACACCTGGGGGAACAATTCGGTCTTACAGGCCCTGCGGAACTCTCCAAGATCCCGCAGGGCCCGGATAGCTGGTGGTAGAGTGTTCCACCCGGCAGGTGTCCATTTGGGGGGAAAAAAAGGTTAATACCCAAGAAAATATTGTGGCAATGATGTTGGCATTGCAATATGAAGGGACATGTTTGGAGGTAGTTGAAATCCTTGTTCAGCCCAGACTCGGGTTGGGATTCACCCTGTTCTTGAATTAAAAGTAATTGGCCACTGCCAGATCCTATAGTGCCGTGGTGGCGAACCTTAGATGTTATGGACTACAATTCCCATCAGCCCCTGCCAATTGGCCCATCAGCCCCATCAGCCCCTGCCAATTGGCCATGCTGGCAGGGGCTGATGGGAATTGTAGTCCATAACATCTGGAGTGCCAAAGGTTCGCCACCACTGCTATAGTGTGAAGGCGTCACTGTTTCCAAAAAAAGAAATATGAGGAAGCAGAAAAAGAAAACATTCAACTGAATAAAGGAAATTGCCCAAAACATCTTCCACGTTTTGAACAAGGGAGACGGCCTTGTAAGAACTTTCCTGTTGAGAAGGTCTGTTTAATTCTCCTCATATTTGGGTGCTGTGTGGTTTCCGGGCTGTATGGCCGTGTTCTAGCAGCATTCTCTCCTGACGTTTCGCCTGCATCTGTGGCTGGCATGAAGATGCCAGCCACAGATGCAGGCGAAACGTCAGGAGAGAATGCTGCTAGAACACGGCCATACAGCCCGGAAACCACACAGCCCGGAAAACCACACAGCACCCAAGTGATTCTGGCCGTGAAAGCCTTCGACAATACATCTCCTCATATTGTTCATGAGGTGCGATCCAGATGCTCCTTGGTGTGCCTGCAAAACCCCGGTGCATAGCAACGGTTGCGCTGAGCATCAAGGAGTGCAGGATAATGTCATAGGCGTTGAGGCTGAACAGGAGAGTCGCCTGCGTCAACGACTGTACGAGCATCGGGCCAGCAAGGGTGGATATGCCGACAGAGAAATGCACAACCGTCAGAATTTGGAATGACGGAGACTAGTGTGCACCTGTGGAGTTGGGCGTAGGAGTGGTGATTTAATTAAACCAGATCATCAAAAAACTGTGAAAATAGCCATAGCGGCTTTTCCAGCTTTTTTTCTTTATCGAAAAAGAAAACAGCATCGAAAAACCCAAACGTGATTCGGCTTTTTAAACGTTTGGACTGGATCTCAAGCCATCCGCCCGCAATGCTGTCATTTCTGAGGAAAAATGGCTGGGGGGGTGGGGGGGGGGGAGACCTTTAACTAAATGCTGGAGTCCAGCATTCTGTCGACGCTTTCCCCGCTGCTGTTGCCCAGGTCCATGTAGACTTGGGAAAAGTAGACTTGGGACGTGGTGGCATGGGGGGAAGAATTGTTTTTTATTTGGTAAATTTTGGCTTTGGGTTTTAAGATCCCAAAAATATTCAGTAAAAAGCCAAATAAAGTTGGTGGATATTGGTTTTATTCAGCTTTACTGAAAATTTCTGGGTTTTAAAAACCCAAAATTTTCCAAATTAAAAAAACAACAACTGTGCTCACCCCTAGTCGGGTGTTCAAATCTTCCCTAACTTTACATGTTTTTACTCCTGATTCAGGACAGCAGCTACATATATGTTGCTTGTATTCTTTTTCATCTAGTCTGTAAATACTTCTCAGTATCCTGTGTAAGCCAATACTTTTTACTCTAAATCAGTTATTGTGACTCTGAATCAATAATTACTCTGAAACAATACTTCTGCTGTAAGGACTACTTGGCTTTTAATGCTGACCACTTCTTCTTCTTGAAGACATCTTGTTGTAGGTTGTAAGGACAGTTCCAGCTGAGCATCCCACAAGCATGATCCCCTATTCTCCTTGGGTCAGTCAGTTCTAATACGAGTTCCATCCTTTCTGAAGACCAATTTCCACATCACTGTCCATATTCTCTTGATCACTGGTTGGATCAGGAAGCACAGTAGTGAGGGAAGGATAATAGAGCGTCTACTTTGCATGCAGAAGGCATCTCTGGCTAGAACAGGGGTCTGCAACCTGTAGCTCTCCAGATGTTCTCCAGATGTTCATCTCTGGCTAGAACAGGGGTCTGCAACCTGCGGCTCTCCAGATGTTATCCAGGTGTTCGTCTCTGGCTAGAACAGGGGTCTGCAACCTGCGGCTCTCCAGATGTCCCATTGGCCACTGCCAGCATGGCCAATTGCATGGGCCAATCACAGTTGGCCAATTGGCCATGCTGGCAGGGGCTGATGGGATTTGTAGTTCATGAACATCTGGAGAGCCGCAGGTTGCAGACCCTTGGGCTAGAAGGATCTGGTGGCAGGTGATGTGAAAGGCTTCATCCTGAGCGGCTGCCAGTCAGAGTGGACAGTACTGACCTTGAGAGGCCAAAGGTCTGACTCTGCAAACAGCAGCTTTGCATGTTCATGTGGATTATTGTGAGGAAATGCTGCAGTTTGTACATAACTCTCCATGGCTCGCCTGTTGTTCAACTGGTAGAGAGGGTTTGAGGCATACGTTTTTGCATGGTTGTAGGACTGTCCAACCACTGATATTTTACAGGCTGGGGAAATGGAGCTCGCAGACATCAGCCGCAGGGTCTTCGTTCATTGTTTTTCTATTCCAAAGCCTATTCTGGTAAACGGCTTGAGTTTACCTGCTTGTCTGTCTTAATTTAATGGTAACATTTGGTATAACCTTCAGTGTGAGGTTTGTCAAAGATCTGTTCGCTATCTATGGCTCATTCCGCACATGCAGAATAATGCACTTTCAAACTGCTTTCAGTGCTCTTTGAAGCTGTGCGGAATGGCAAAATCCACTTGCAAACAGTTGTGAAAGTGGTTTGAAAACGCATTATTTTGCATGTGCGAAAGGGGCCTATATCTCATGCAAAGATGTTACAAGCGGGGGCTTTCATTCCAAAGATTTTCATGGGGCTGTTCTTTCTCTCCTGCCCTAAGTGTTCACCAGGCAGTTTAGACAATTAGAAACAAAAGGTGTTTTCAGAGAAGCAGGACAGCAAACCCAGATTGCCGGTATTACAGCTGCAACCCAGAAATTAGAACCTTGAAAATGGAATTAGGCAAATATACCTGAGCTAGGCAAAGCACTGTCTTTCAGGCTTTGGCTCATCACTGTCTTCAGTAGAGAAACAATTGGGGCACCGTAGTTTTCAGAAGGTGCGTGCGTGCGCACTGCAAAGTCACAGCTGACTTGTGGCAGCCCCACATAGTTTACAAGGCAAGAGATCAGGGGCGTAATGCCCATTGGGCAAGGTGGGCAACTGCCCAGGGCATCACCTTGTGGGGGGCATCAAAATGCTGGTTTCGTTTTTGGGTATTTTTAGTGGTTTTCCATTTTTGGCCTGCAGGGGGCGCCGTTTTTAGGCTAGTGGCACCATATTTTCAGTGTATCATCAGGAGACTGTCCTTATGCTACCCCCCAAGTTTGGTGAGGTTTGGTTCAAGGAGTCCAAAGTTATGGACTCCCAAAGGGTGTGCCCCATCCCCCATTGTTTCCAATGGGAGCTAATAGGACATGGGGGCTAGAGTTTTGAGGGTCCATAACTTTGGCCCCTGAACCAAACTGAACCAAACCTGGGGGAATCATTAGGGCAGTCTCCTGATGAGACCATGAACGTTTTGAGACTGTGCCTTCAGAAATGTGCCTCCCCAGCCTGCAACCCCCATTGACAGCAATGCAGAAAACTCAATGCAGAACAAAGATTCTTGGGCAAATTTCTAGGATGTTCCTGCAGGGGGTGCATTTTTGGATGTATCGGCGCCAAAATTTCAGGGTATCATCTGGAGAAGATGGCATCCCCCAAGTTTGGTGCAGTTTGGTTCAGGGGGTCCAAAGATATGGACCCTCAAAGGGTAGCCCCCATCTCCTTAGCAAAAAATTTGGTCGTGGTGGAGTGGCCGCCCATGGGGTGGGGCATCCAACTCAGGTTTTGCCCAGGGCTACAGTTTGCCCAGGGCTGCCTCGTTACACCCCTGCAAGAGATGTTCAGAGGAGATCTGCTACCATCTGCCATTGGGTCACGGCCCTGGTATTCCTGGGTGTCTCCAATCCAAAGAACTCTTCGGGGGAAGAGTGATATATAAGTCTGATAATTAATAAATAAATAAATAATCAGGGTGGGCCCTGCTTAGCTGATGTGGGGCTGTCAAGGTGTTACAGAGGGGTAATCTGAATGTGCCACAACCTCACATAACAATATTGAAAAATATGAGAGAAGCGGTTACTCTGTCTGGGAACCAATTTTAATCTCCAAATTAGGTTAAACTCAGAAATGCTTCCTGGAAGCATTATAGGAAGAAGTCTGTGGATCAGTGCCCATTTTTATTCTGTCCTCCCTCCAAGGAGCACAGTTCCCTCCTCCTCCATTTTGTCCTCGCTGAGAGTGAGCATCTGGGCCAAGGTCACCCAGAAAACTCCCATGGCAGACCGGGAACTTGTACCTGGAATCCCCTGCTCTTAATCCAACAGTCTAACCCAGTGGTGGCGAACCTATGGCACGGGTGCCAGAGGTGGCACTCAGAGCCCTCTCTGTGGACACGCGCAGAGTCCCGTCCCCCCCCCCCCCACATCTAGGCTGGCCTGGGCCACTGGGCTCGATTATTAGCATTAAACCTAAGATCTAGTTTTGGGGAAGTAGTTTAGGTAACCCTGCTAAGCTCTGTTAAACCCCACTGATTTTCATGCGAAGAACTAAAGTGTGATCCTTTACCTGGGAGTAAGCTCAGTTTCTGGCAATGGGGTTTGCTTCTGAGTAAACCCTCCAGGGTCATGATTCACCCGTTGGAAGAGTTGCACAGTTGCTTCAAAGCCAAGCCACCAACTACCACCAAGTTTACTCCCAAGTAGCGCACGCCTTGGAGCCAACTGTTTTTTCTAAACTAAAACCTCAGTGTTCAGGTTGAATTGCCGTGTGGGCCTTTGCGATAAATAAGTGGGTTTTGGGTTGCAATTTGGGCACTCGGTCTCGAAAAGGTTCGCCATCACTGGTCTAACCCAAGAGTGGCCAACCTATGGTGCTCCAGATGTTCATGGCGGAGCTGATGGGAATTGTGGTCATGAATGTCTGGAGCACCATAGGTTGGCCACCCCTACTCTAACCGCTTGGGCTCAATAACAGAGGAGTCCATGAAGGAATGCTGGAGATTTTGAAGCCTGCAGGATTATTCCCAAGGCTCAAGGAGGGTGAGGCTGGCGCTGTCTCGGCCGGGGGAATATCTTGTTTCTGTCCCCACCCCCGCCCCAAGTGGCAGTGCAAAGCACACAGAGCTCCTGCCAGTTGAGTCCCACAAGAAGTCAGTGATGTAAGCTCAGCTGGCAGAGTACAGCTGAAGTAAGGTTGTCTAGCAAAATCCTGCCTGTGTCATGCTGTTCAATAATGAAACTCTGTGTTCAGATGATTTGCCTGTATTTCTCTTATTCGAAGGTTTCAGTTGGGTCCAGATCCTCGTAGTGCCAACTTCTGTTATGTTAATGTTGTGGGGTTCTGATTGGCTGTGCCAGATGATGGCCAGCCCCCTCCTCCTGGAATGTTGCAATGCGGGTTGTCTGTTTTTGAGAATAATTGCAGGGTGGGGTGTGGTCAAATGTAAAGACCAGCTGAGGGGTCATGGCTTCGTCCACAGGATCCTGGGACACAGTGGTTTGATAATTGCACTGAGTAGACCCTCAGCAGTTGCTTTTTGTGACTGCGCGCCCATCTCCAACCACAATGCACTCCTAATGGAGAATGGCAAAGCCTACAGTTGTGGAGATGCCCACAAAATACCATGGCTGTGCCCATGTTGTGTGACGGGTCTCACTGATATTTCCAGATCAGGAAGTGGAAACAATAGCATTCCAGAAGGGTGTCTATCCGGGCAGTTGGGAAAGGCGATTGTCTCAGGTTTGGACACACAAAAGGGTCAGTTGTTCCGCAGAAAGAAGGAGTCTCGTTTCTTCTTAAAGTCAAGGTGGTGGCTGAGACTCCGCATGATCGTATGAACCAGAAGGAAAGGAGAAAGGAAGGTGTACATTCAGCAACTGGTCTTTCTTCTACAACCTCCTCTTTTTATCCACCTGGGCGGCCTCTTCTCTTCTCTTGCACTCCTGTTGACGCCCGTTGTTCTCCTCTTGTCTGACCTATTTTATGTCTGTGTAAAAGACTCTTCAATGTGGCTGCATCTTCTCCACGCAAGTTACTATTTCATTCATTCCTTGATACCCCGCCTTTGTCCCTCATGGGGACCCCAGGCTGCTACACCATCCCTCTCCATTTCCCCTCACAGCTACCCTATGAGGTGGGCTAGGCTGAGAGAGCGTGGCTGGATCAGGGTCTCCCAGTGAGTTTCCACAGCACAAGTGGGGGTAACTGGAGCTTCCTCGTGCGGGGCAGCAAAATGAGCGCACACATTTCCAACGCTGATGAATGAAAAAGGAAGCCAGAGAGTTGTCAGTGTCGGCTGTTCGGCAGATGGTTAGCTGCTGTGGGAGAAACTGTCGAGTCGGATCTTGTGTGTGTGTGTGTGTGTGTGTCTGCGCACGAGTGTGCGCGCACATGCAGTTTAGAGCTTCAGACCCCATCTGTAGTTGCCACTACGGGCGTGTCCCCCATCTAATCAACAATGTGCTATTTGTATGAGAAGGTATCTATCAGGTGGGCCCTTCTGTAGGGAGAAAAAGATTTGTCAGTCGTGTGCCCGCTGTTGGGAGTCATCTGGTGGACTGAGCTGCCGTTGCCCATTGCGCATGACCATTGCCTTCGACCAGGGTGCGGAGGAGTTTGTTGATTTTTGCTGGGAAATGTTTGTGGGTCGCAGTCATCGGCAAGCAAACCGTCCTCGTTTTTCCCCCTGTACTAGGGATAATTTGAAAGGAGAATGTGGCTGTGAGTTTTAATGGGCCTTTCCCCACTCTCTTCCATCCCCCCTATGCCGCGCGCTGCTCTCAGCGCACAGCATCCCAGGCGCGCGCCCGGGCGTCCCCATGACCCCGCTTCATCAAAAGGCTCCCTTAAGGAGAGTGCCTGGGATGCCGTGCGCTGAGGGGGCGCGACAGCGGCCGCGTAGGGGCGGCTGCACTGTCGCTGCCCCTCCCGTGGGACAGCGGCAGCGTAGTGGCGGCTGCGCTGTCGCTGCCCCTCCCGTGGGGAGTGCCGGGGGACCCCGCGCTACTCTGCTCAAGTAGCGCGGGGCTTAAGGTAAGTGGGGAAAGGCCCAATCTCTCCCATGTGAGGCTGGCTGCATTCTTGAGCCCTTCTCTGAGTTGGGTTTCTCACGGTTTCCACCTCTGGTTTGAAACCACCGGCTTCCATGAGTTCAGGTACCTGCGGCATCTCGTTCCTTTCCCGGGGGGGACCGTGGATGGCAACGAGGGCCTCTTCTGTCACACAAGTTCCAACATTTTCTCTGCTTCTCTTCTTTTCTCATCTCTCCTTTTCCTTCTCTCTCTCCCTCTCAATGGTGTGCCCAGAAAAGGAAGTCAAGCTCCAGCGTGCATTTGATGGTGAGCTCCTCCCATTCCGCTGACTGTGTCCCCCCCCACCCCCACCCCCCGTGCGGTCACCATTCTCATCCCATGCACGTCCAGCTTGTGCTCATCAACCCACCTAGCATGTCTGGGCCGGGTGGGGCAGGGAGGCCATCTTGCCCTTCGAAGGGTCCCTGTCCTCACGAAAAGGACCACGCTGTCGGCGAGGCTGTTGGCTGAGGCCCGAGTCAGTCCTGGAAATTGGATACTTTTAAAATTCAGCTTTGGATGCTGAGCGGCTTGAGAAGCGGCAGGATCAGATGCCTGCGCCCGCCTTCTGGCCGTTGGAGGCATGGTCTCTGCACTCTCGTGTGGACACGGAATCTTGGATATATTCCATTGCAGAAGTGTTGGAGTGGGCCCCGGCGTCTGCTTTTGCTCTGCCTTAGTCCTGTTGCCCCTGCGAGTGGGCAGCCCTGCAATTCAGAACAAACTGGTGTCCTGGATGCAACAAATCCTGATGTCCTGGATGCAAGATATGGCTCCAAGGGGCCACTGGATTCCCTGTCCTCATCTAGAGTTCCACACTGAGGCTTCTTGGGAGGCCCAAACTCTGGCTTATTCCGCACATGCAGAATAATGCACTTTCAAACTGCTTTCAGTGCTCTTTGAAGCTGTGCGGAATAGCAAAAATCCACTTGAAAACAGTTGTGAAAGTGGTTTGAAAATGCATTATTTTGCCTGTGCGGAAGGAGCCTCTGTTTCTCTTTCCAACCACCCTGTCTCACCAACCCCTCTCCAAATTCCAAGCAAACAGTTTGTTGGCATTGGCTCATTCCACACATGCAGAATAATGCACTTTCAAACTGCTTTCAGTGCTCTTCAAAGCTGTGCGGAATAGCAAAATCCACTTGCAAACCATTGTGAAAGTGGTTTGAAAACGCATTATTTTGCGTGTGTGGAAGGGGCCATTATTGTCCTCATTGGACAGCATCAGTCACATGCCTGGTAATTTGTTCCATCTGTTTCCTTTTCGTGTGTCTTGTCCCTGGGAGATGTTGGGGTGCGGGGAGAAGGTAACACAATCGAACATGAAGAGAGAAGAAAGCGTCTCCTTATTCCAAGGCAATGGCTAAAATTCTGCTCTTCTTCTATAGTTCTGTCTCAGAAAAATATGTTTGTAGGATTGTCTGTTCCTACGCAGAGAACTCAACATGCCGGACCTTCTTTGTTGTAGAACGTTCTGCGCCTTCCTAGCCCTGCTCCCTGGCCCCCGCCCTCATCTGTTGGAAAGTAAAAAGACATTTTGGCATTCAGTTTACAACTATAAAAGTACCATGATCTGTAATGCACAAAATAATGCACTAAGGCAACATATGGTTCTTATATTCGTTTGAGACTGTATTCTAATGTGGAAGCATACAATTTTCTCAACAACTGCACCTCAATTGAGTGTACTAACATCTTTTTCTGAGACAGAGTATAGAAGGCATTGCAGAATCTTATGAAGAATCTCCTTGGGATTAAGGAGGCAAACCATTGTTTTGTTCATTTGTTTATTAAATTCATTTCTGACCTGCCTTTCCGTCCAATGGCAGCCCAAAATGGTTTACGTTATTCTTCTCTCTTCCGTTTTATCCTCAAAACCACCCTTTGAAGTAGGTTAGGCAAAAAGAGCGTGACTGGCCTGAGGTCACCCAGCAAGCATTGTGACACGAGTGGAGATTTGAACCCGGGCCTTCCATATACTAGTCTGACACTCTTAACCACTGCCTCATGCTGGCTTGTTTGAAGGCTGAGGCACCCAGGTAGAGAAGCGCTTTACAGCTTTTGCGTTTAGACTTTTTAAAAGTGTGTGCTTCCTACGCAGAGCTGTTGATTATTTGTTATTACTTGTGTTATATATGTATATCAGTGGTGGCCAACCTTTGGCACTCCAGATGTTATGGACTACAATTCCCATCATCCCCTCCCAGCATGGCCAATTGGGAATTGGGCTGATGGGAATTGTAGTCCATAACATCTGGAGTACCAAAGGTTCGCCACCACGGATATATAGTCTACATTTCTCACTGAAATTCCAAGTGGATTACACAGTTATTAAGTAAATACAATCAACTCATTTATCCAGGATATAAGTAAATACAATCAACTCATTGGGACTCATTGGGACTCCCAATAAACCAGGGGTCCCCAAACTTTTCGAACCTGTTGGCCCCTTTGGAATTCTGACACAACATAGTGGGCACAGCCACAAAATGGCTGCCACTTAATAGCAGCTTAGGAGGTGGAGCCAGCCACAAAATGGCTGCCACTTAATAGCAGCTTAGGAGGTGGAGCCAGCCGCAAAATGGCTGCCACTTAATAGCGGCTTAGGAGGTGGAGCCAGCCACAAAATGGCTGCCACTTAATAGCGGCTTAGGAGGTGGAGCCAGCCACAAAATGGCTGCTGCAGCTGATCTTCTGTCACACAATGCAGACGTATGTTTTTAAAAATGCAGAGCCAATCAGATTTCCAGCTCTCCAGGAGAAGCCCTGCTGGGCAAAAGCCCCACCTGGCTCCACTCACTTTCTAAAAACACTTGGTAGGCAGCAGGAAAAATGATAGCGGGCCCCATGAAGCCCCACGGGCACCACGTTAGCGACCCCTGCAATAAACAATGCAATACGATTATGATTGTAGAAATCTAGAACCAAACCAGAAATCTGAAAACAGAACTGAAGCAAAATATGGATATTAACATGACGTGTTAAACGGTGCATAAAATTACCTAGTATGGTCCTACTTACAGCAACAGACAGTGTGAACTGCACACAACAGTGTAGACCACAGTCCTTAACCCTTTCTCCAACTGTCTTTCAGAACCACTTTGCTGCAGTAGAGGGGTTGTAAAGTGTTTGAGCAGTTCCATGACACCTCACCTCCCCCTTGATCACACAAGGAAGGTGGCAGGTCCATAAATCCTGTTCAGTAAGCAGTTCGTTGTCCTTAAGAAACAGCTTGGTGCAGCCTCCACCAGATCTGGGAATCTGTCACCAGTCAGCCGGTCAAGGCCTAAACATGGAAAGAAGAGGAAGAAGAAGAGTTTTGGATTTATATCCCCCCTTTCTCTCCTGCAGGAGACTCAAAGGGGCTTACAATCTCCTTGCCCTTCCCCCCTCACAACAAACACCCTGGGAGGTAGGTGGGGCTGAGAGAGCTCCGAGAAGCTGTGACTAGCCCAAGGTCACCCAGCTGGCATGTGTGGGAGTGTACAGGCTAATCTGAATTCCCCAGATAAGCCTCCACAGCTCAGGCGGCAGAACGGGGAATCAAACCTGGTTCCTCCAGATTAGATACATGAGCTCTTAACCTCCTACGCCACTGCTGCTCCTAAGGAATAAAGACCCCCTCCACCTGAAGCAGATTCTCTGGGAGGAGCTCCTCCGGGTGGATTTTCAACTGTACACTTTCAGGGCTCCAGCCTTGACCCAATGAGCCATTTCACAAGGAAACTCCCAACCAGTGACGAGGCACCACCGATACTCCCCCCTCCCCGTATATAAGATTGAAACCCCCCCCCCCCCCAAAAAAAAAAAGGGATAGACAGGTAGAATGAGGTGCTAGGTATAGGAATACAGTCTTCTTTGCCAGATGATTCTGGCTCTTCCTTGGTTTCCATTCATAGGAACCCAGGCGAATTCTCAGAGAAGGAGAGAAGCCAGCTTCGTTTGTTCCCTCTGAATCTTTTCTGTTTCACTGGCCAAGAATGTAAGAAGAGCCCTGCTGGATCAGAGCCATGGTCCATCTAGTCCAGCATCCTGTCTCACACGATGCCTAGCTAGTTCATCTAGAATAGTGGTGGCAAACCTTTGGCACTCCAATTGGCCATGCTGGAAGGGGCTGGTGGGAATTGTTGTCCATAACATCTGGAGTGCCAAAGGTTCACCACCACATATCTAGAAGATCAACAACAGGGCATACAGGTCAAGGCCTTCTTCCGCTGAGATTCAGAGGTTTGCTGGCTCTGAAGATGGAGACGAGAAACATAAGAAGATCAGAAAAGCCCTGCTGGGTCAAACCAGTGGTCCGTCTAGTTCAGCATCCTGTCTCACACTGTAGCTAATCAGTTCCTCCTGAGGGTCATGTGGTCATGTGGCACTGGCTTTGCACTTAGAAGGGCAGGGAGAATTTGCCACAGCCTATCCCAAGGTATCTCTCCCCCTGAAATTGCTGCACCAAGTTCAGAAGCCTGAATGGTTCAGCCAGCCAGTGGTGAAGGTGGAAAAGAAGCCCATCTTTTCTACCTCAGTTTTTGCTCAAGCAGTTGACTCATGGACTGAGGAGGGAACTTCTCTTGTCACCTAAACTCACGACTCGCCCCCAAACACAAAAAAGACCGAGTCTCTGCCTCTTGCTGCATTTTTCCTTCCACAAGAAGGCCACGGCAGCTCCTATCTTCACTACTGAGGTGTCCATCTAGGTTCCAAAGTATGGTCGATTAGTACCACGTTTGCATTGTTTTGTTAGCAAGTCTCCAGGGAGCTGCTTGCTTGAGAACCAGAGCAAGAGGAACGCAGTCCCAGTGCCAGGCAATGCCCCTTCACCTGAACTCTTCATCCATAAAGGCATTAGTTACCTTTGCAGGGTCACCTTTATGGCCCAGAGTTGGACCCGCCCCCTTGCCTGGATGACATCTCAGCAGTTCCCCATCCTCAACCCAGAGGTTGAGCTGATCTGTATGACTTTAATTGTGCCTCAGAATGGTGGGATTTATAGTCAACATAGATGAAAGTTTGCAAACCCACAGAACATCTGCATGTAGTCCTGAATATGTATCCGAACAAGATGATTCTTTTGGAGTAACATCAGTTGAAGATACGTTAGCAGAAACTGTTCAGAAAATGGACCACGAGGAATGCATTTCTCAGTTCTTGATCACTGAGGTCTTCTGCCAAGACTTAGTGGAATGGCCCCAGTCCCCTTCCAGAGCACACCAGACAATGCTATTTTCCTTTTCTTAAATCAGAAATTGCCAGTCACTCACATCTTGGTCAAAGCCTCCAAGGAATTTGGGAGTTACCTTGGCTGGCCAGCCCCAGGTCGCCCGTATACATCCAGAAGGAATGGTACTGGATGACTGCACCCTGATTTAGTTATGCACCCCAAGTAGTCATGCTGACGAAAAGGTAGCACAGAGGCCCACACGCTGCTGAGCTGGGTAGAACAGCTGTCTTCTGTCGAGATCCGGGGTCCTTCGTGACTCACCAATTTTGCTTGTTTCCTGACCGCTGGTTGTGCTCAGGAGCCTGGTAGTTTGCCGTGTTGCTTGGATTTGTCTGTGTGCATGATCTCACTGTTTTCTCTCAGCCGTCCTTTCATTTGCCGCCACCACCCTGGTCACGCGTCCGCTGCCATCATTGCTTCTAGTTCATAAAAGGCACATGAGTGAAAATATTTTTGAGTTTCAACTTAATTGATTCGATGCCACTGCCTGTATGTGACTTCACAGGAGCAAAGAGGAGATGATACGCAAGGGAGTCCACACGTGGCAAGTAAATCCATTTAATGGCCAACCGTAATCATGCCTCTCTTCTCCAGCAGTTTGGAAGATGTAGTTTGCTGGCCGCATGCACCAAAGCGGCCACAAGCTTAATCTGAAGACATGGCCTGCCCCTGTTGTACAGAAGAAGAAGAAGAAGAGTTTGGATTTATATCCCCCCTTTCTCTCCTGCAGGAGACTCAAAGGGGCTGACAATCTCCTTGTCCTTCCCCCCTCACAACAAACACCCTGTGAGGTAGGCGGGGCTGAGAGAGCTCCGAGAAGCTGTGACTTGCCCAAGGTCACCCAGCTGGCATGTGTGGGAATGTACAGGCTAATCTGAATTCCCCAGATAAGCCTCCACAGCTCAGGCGGCAGAGCTGGGAATCAAACCCGGTCCCTTCAGATTAGATACACGAGCTCTTAACCTCCTATGCCACTACTGCTCCAAGTAGCTACAGGTAACTACTGTGCAGGCACAAGGCTGCTCAACTTGGTGCCTGAGACGAATTTTCAGCTGAGACCTTCCGCTGAGGAACCCACCTCGTATATAACAAAGTCCCACAAAAATAAGTTAACCTGGTGATCCTGATAGCTAACATAGGATCTGTTGTGAGGGAATCTGAATGGTCTCTTCCTTGATGGACCTTCTTGCGGACGGATATTGTGGCTGCCAGTGGGAGATCTGATGGCATCGTCGGACAGTGAGGAAATCCGTGTCACAGTGTTTGTGCACAGATGTCACGAGAAGAAGCTGGGTGTAAGCTGATGGGACAAACTGGGGTTTGTTGTTCCCATACCTCCCTTCAAAGGATATAAGAGCAGAGGGCAGGGCTTGATCGAACGGCCTCACGTCGGCAAGTGTGCTCACGATTCTTGGAGCTGCACAAGGTCGGTGTAATCCAGTATGTTAAGTGCTTCACCTAAGGTTAGATGGATATCCTGCCCACGTGGGAGTTGGGCTGCAGTAGCTTAAACAGCTGAGATACACTTTTTAGGTTCTGGCAGATTTATCTTTTGGAGACAGTTTATGACCTAGTCCTATGGCTGTAGCTGGAAAATGTCTGTAAAATAGTGCAGAGAGGCAGCTTCTAGATTCTGCTGAGAATCGTCATCCAAGACCTTGTCAAAAACAAATCTGAAGCAAGAACAGCACTCTCCGCTGCAAAGGTTTGGGTCACACCCAATATCTGTTGGTTCTGAAGGAAGTCAGCTTTGATTACGGCCTTTTGCGCTTCCTGGATCTTTCGTGTCTTGGGACAGAGTTCCTCTAGATCCTGATTCCTGTGGGCCACTTTTGGTAATTTCTTGCAAGAAGTCTCTCAAAACAGGAGGCATCCTCTTCTTCCATTGAATTATGGTTCTTTCAGAGGGACAAGATATTATCCAGGTCATACCCCTCTTTGTCCCTTGTACGTTGTATTCCACAGGTCATAGAAGCATCTGTCCCATCATTCTGTGCCATTATTGGAATAAATGACACAAACATGGTCTGTGAAGGTATTGACTGTTCTGTCTGGATAGAACAGCTGTTGTAAGCATCTGTGGATCAATTCAATGTCCTCCTGAGAGACTGCACTGCTTTGTGTTTTGTTTGGGAGGGGGGGGGGGCGTTGAGAGCGCCTTGAAGAAATGATATATAGTTCACTCTGTTCTGGGCGGACTGTCTTCTTTTGTGCCTTCCTTTCATTAACACAAAATCTATGATGCCATGTTGTGGTCTTCTGGATGTCCTGTTTCCAGACGTCCTATTATGGATACATTCTCCTTGACAGGTACAGCCTTTGAGAGATGGAAACTACAGAGGGTACCGGTATCCCAGGGACGGCTGGTCTCTCCACTTGGAATGGCATTGCCTTTATGCATCTTGAAGGCTGCACAATACCCTCCCAAAGTCAGAGGAGAAAAGGAAACCTCTTTCCATGAATTCCTCTCCTCTCTGCCTTCTGGTGGGCACTTCACCCACTGTTGATTGATCCCAAGAAACTTGTTCTGTCTAGACCTGTGCCGCTGTGCTCAGCTGGTGCAATTCGCCTGAAACTCACCAAGATACCGTGGGATATTGTCCTTCTTGCAATTTTACTCTCAGCTAGATTGAGTCCACCTGAGGGCGGGACGTGTTTTTCTTGTCAGCTCATAGATGGAAAGGAGCGAGGGAAGGAAGGAGTCGCCTACCCACCCACCCACTCCCCAATCCCTGATTCATGATCCAGAAAGAAGAGCCATCCAGAAGATTTAAAAGGCCTTTCTAAAGTAATGGGAAATCAAGCCTATTTGATAAGAAAAGCAGAAGCAGTTGAGAAGATGGGGCAGATACTGAGACAGGTGCTCAAAAATTCTGTCTCCTTTGCCAAAATAACCGCTGCCCACTGCACCTTTCCCAAGAGGAAGAAAACCATATCATGGTTGCAATGCTGATAACCAACATTTTAATTTTGCACCAAATAAGTAACACTTTTGTTAGACGTCCCTGCGGGTAGACACTAAGCGCCGCAAGGCCAGTTCCTCGAGCTGCCTCTTTTCTTGCTTGTCAACATTACTGTCCAGCATCGTTGTTTCCATTTACTGAATCAGGAATTTGGGACTTCAGTATGCAAATGTGCCCTTTTGCTTCCTGCCACCATTTTTTTGGGTGTGTGCACTAGAGCCTATCTGTCCTCCCTCTTCCACATACCCTAATAGCATGGCTTTCTGTTATGTCTGTGGTTCATAGGTTTGCCCTGACTTTCTTGCTGTCTGGGTCAGAGATTCAATTGGGTTCTTTAAGTTTAGCATGGCCATTTGATGCTAAACTTAGTGGATCCATTTCGGTTGTGCTGGAGGCACAGGCCATCTGAGGCCTCCCACGCTCTCTTTGGCAGTTAACTTTAAGATGTTCTCAGGTCCTGGCAAAGAGGCTCTTCCTTGTCATCCAGTACAATTCCTTCCTTTGATGCTGAGGCAAGTATTCATTTAAAATATGCTGTGTTATCCTCAACAGAGGTTTTAAGCATTTGTGAAGAAGAAGAAGAAGAAGAAGAAGAAGAAGAAGAAGAAGAAGAAGAAGAAGAAGAAGAAGAAGAAGAAGAAGGGAGAGAGAGAGAGAGAGAGAGAGAGTTTGGATTTATATCCCCCCTTTCTCTCCTGCAGGAGACTCAAAGTGGCTTACAATCTCCTTGCCCTTCCCCCCTCACAACAAACACCCTGTGAGGTAGGTGGGGCTGAGAGAGCTCCAAGAAGCTGTGACTAGCCCAAGGTCACCCAGCTGGCGTGTGTGGGAGTGCACAGGCTAATCTGAATTCCCCAGATAAGCCTCCACAGCTCAGGCGGCAGAGCTGGGAATCAAACCCGGTTCCTCCAGATTAGATACACGTGCTCTTAACCTCCTACGCCACTGCTGCTCCTAACTTTAAGACGTTCTCAGGTCCTGGCAAAGAGACTCTTCCTTGTCATCCAGTACAATTCCTTCCTTTGATGCTGAGGCAAACATTCATTTAAAATATACTGTGTTATCCTCAACAGAGGTTTTAAGCATTTGTGAAGGGAAACAAATGTTTGTATTGTAAAACTGGGGAAGAAAAGCCAACATGTAGAAACCCTACCATCACTGGTATTCATATAAAGATGAGAATTGAGACTTGATTCTCAAAGACTTCACCTCTGTTAGTGGGAACGAGGTGGTAAAAATATTGACTGCTCATCCAATGCTTCTCCCTGAGAAGGAGTCGTGCGATCGTTTGTGTCTCTTGCAATATACTTATTTTTGGCAAAGATACAAAAATATGTCTGTTTTGTGATCATGGACAGTGGTGTCTCCCTCTAAGTTGCCATCTTGTATGCGGTGCGAAATGCGCATCCCTAGCCAGTGAAAATGTGTGTTTCGCAGCATTTCACACCCACTTGGCTCTTCAGTCAAGCCAATTCATCCTTCCAGCTGGGTTCTTGTGAGAACTCATGGAGGTGCCATCCTGGTCAGATTTCCATTTCTTCCTTTAGCCTTTTCCCTAAAGCCCAGCTGGGCTCTAGTCTGCGGGTTAGATCGTCTGTTTTGCTGCTAGCTGGTACAGTCTGATTGGCCTCCAAAATCACCTCGCCAATAAAATGGGAATTGCAATATCTGCCCTATGAGTGAGTGACTGTGTGTGAGGGTGTGCGTGCGTGCGTGCGTGCGTGCGTGCGTATGTACACAGGAAGTTCTGTTCCTAAGCTACCTGGGTCCTCATGTTCCAATCCTGGCATTTGGTAGGTAAAACCACATGAAAGGGGTGGCAGCTACCCTGCCTTCAAGTGTTCCTGTGGAAGCTGACCGTCAGCTCCTGACATCCCAGGGCTGGGGCTGAGCATTGAAAGCATGTTTGTCAAACAGGCCAACTTCTGACCCCCATGAAATCCAGATACAGGTGTTTTTAGATGATTTTCCAGGCATGTAAAAAACTTTTGTGTGGGTGGACAAACCTTGAAATGACCCAACTTGTGGGTAATGGCTGGTTGCCCTTGCACTTCTGTGGAAACTCAGTTGGTTCCCCTCCTTCACATCCAAACACTCTTGGTTAATATTCAGCATCGTTGTGAAAGCTAGAGCTCAAGGGTGTTGTGAAGAGGAGTGGTTTTATTTACCCCGGCCTACCTGTCAGGCTTCACACTCCCTGTTTTGGGGAAGAGCAGGATAAATATCCCCTAATAGTGACCCTTCTCTTCTCCAGCACTGGGAGCTCAAAGCCACATGACACAATTATATAAGCACTGATATGCTTTTCAAACATGTTTGCACCCCAACATGGGCATACACAAACACACCCCAGTAGAATCGAAGCAATTCCAAGCCATGGGAAGCAATCCAGGTTGGCATCATTAGTTCTTGTAGGAATAGGATTTGCTGTAGCTCCACCCCCCTCATCTGGCTTGGAAGGGTTTCTTCCTTCTATGTTTCAGGGCTCCCTGCCCCCCTTGTCAGTAGGTTGCGGGGGTGGTGCCGCCAACTGCATTGGGGTCGCTGGCCGTGACCAGCACTCGGACCACGTACCCCCCGCCAGACAGGTACAGTAGTTCTGGCAAACTGCCAGGACTGTTCAATAACAAGACTTAGTGTTCAGATTATTTATTTTACTGAGAAGTAGCTTCAGGAAAAGGTATTTAGACTTCTACCGTGTTTCCCCGAATATAAGACAGTGTCTTATATTAATTTTTGCTCCCAAAGATGCGCTATGTCTTATTTTCAGGGGATGTCTTATTTTTCTGTGTTCTGTTCGTCGGGCATGCTTCCAAACAAAAACTTTGCTATGTCTTACTTTCGGGGGATGCCTTATATTTCGCACTTCAGCAAAATCTCTACTGCGTCTTATTTTCCGGGGATGTCTTATATTCGGGGAAACAGGGTACTGCCAGGACAGCCACGATGCAGCCAGCCGTGGGTCGGGGCACGGAGGTGCCAGGGGGAAGTGTGACATTTTGAACAAGAAGCACGCTCAAGGAAGGGTGGCTTTATGTTGAGTTGTTTTTCCCACCACTGGAAATCCCCACCCGCAGGTCAGAACATGGCTGGCTAACCGGGGCTCACTGACTGTGCGAAGAGCAGCCCCCTCCCCAGACTAGAGCCGGGAGCTGGCTGACGGTTTTACATTTAGCGTTTGGTCCTGGTTTTTCTTGCATCTCTGAAAATCAGTATTTAAAAACTGCGCAAGTGGAACTCCCAGGGCAAGTCTCACGAGCCACGTGCCAGTCTGGCGGTGCTTGTGAGAGGCAATTTGGAGGGGGATGGAAAACCACCAACTGCCTCCCTGTATCTCTGGTTACTCATCTTATCTCTACCGAAAGGCTAATTTCCCCTTGCAATTGGGAAGGGCTGGAGCAGGGCCCGTTAGTTGCTTCAGAGAGATCAGATGGGCGTTGTTGATACGCGAGAGGCCCAGGGAGCCAGCCAGCCAGCCACACCATCTGGGCCAGGGGTCTTCAAACTATGGCCCTCCAGATGTTCATAGACTACAATTCCCATGAGCCCCACCACTTGGCCATGCTGGCAGGCGCTGATGGGAATTGTAGTCCATGAACATCTGGAGGGCCATAGTTTGAAGACCCCTGATCTGGGCCATCAACATCTGGCCAATGGCTACTTTTCATGTTTGGATTTCGGGCTTGGATCAAAGTTTCAGGCTTGGATCAAACCATTTGGCATGGTTGCATGCAGGAAACATTCACAGGGGTGGGGGTGGGGGTGCACTCCATCCCGTTTGGGTCCAGCCTGTGCTTGTTGTCCATGCCTAGTTTCCATCTATGCTGTTGGAAGAGCGGGATTCAAGGGAAACTGAGGGTAAGAAGGGAAACCGGGTACATGCAGTTTGTGTGGACTCTCATCATCTATGCCTTATGTTTTTGCAAAGTTCTTATTTCAAAGGACCCAGAAAGGCTTAGGGGGGGGGGGGCATTCTCCAGATCTGTGTACCCATCAGCAATAGAATTGTATTCTGCCCCTTCTGGGAATCCTTCGGGCCAAATCAGTGAGCAACAGAATGTAAGCCTTCGGCTTCCACTGGAAACTCCTCGGATTTCCAGATGGGTTCACTGTGGATACTGCAGATGAAACTGATCACGACTTGGCCCTGATCCCATCGCTCTCTAGACAAGCTCTGAGAGATCACCATTCGTCAGCAGACTTTGGAATCTGGTGCTTGTCTCCTGGCCCTGCCAGCCATCAGAGGAGCAGCATCTGGAACAGATAGTTCCTTGCTGGAGCCCAGCGTCCACACTCTTCAGAGCAGCAAGGGTCAGGGGCAGTTCAGGAAGCCAGACTGCTTTGCAGAACTTGGAATAACAGGAGTGGGAAATGCAGGGATGCTCGCAAAGGTTTCAGGTCGAAATGTGTGGATGAGGCCAGGTTGGGTCACCACGAGTAGACGTCGGATGTCCGAGGAACCGTCTGGTGGTTGTGCAACTCCTCCATCTTGTCAGCCCAGCCAGAGAGTAGAAGGGGGTGCCTCACCCACTCCCTCCCCCCTCAGGGTGTCTGGATGTGTCTCATCACCACATCGTGTCTCATGCCACATTCTGTCCTTGACCGGTCTGTGCTCCTGCCTCTGTGCCCCTCCCCAACGGCTTGGCTGCCTTGGCACCCCTCTCCGGGCTCCTCATTGTCCATCCGTCCCCTGCCGCTTCCCTGCCCATTTGCCTCAGGGTCGGTCACCCTTTCCTCGGCCGCAGAAGGGGACCCCCTCCCTTCCCCTCCCCCAGGGTGATTCTGACCTGATGATGTGGACGTGCAACCATAACCATGTGATTCTTTTTTGCTATGACTGTCGCCCAGCAGGGCCCAGGGTAACTAAACCCTCTGTTTTTCTGTCTCAGCCACAGAGCAACAACAAAGCCAATGTAGTAAGCCCAGGCAAAGACACACCCCCAGTGCAGATGGCCATGGTATCTGTCCCAACCATTTCTTTGCCCTTGTTTTGTTTCTTTCCCCTCTGGCTTCTCGGCTTCTGCCTGTGCTGCTCTGTGTTTTGGCTTCGCTCTGTCTGCAAAGTCCCCTCGGCTCCTGGATCCTCCCAGCCCTCCACCCTAGCCAGAAAGAGGGGCAGAGGACAGAGCTTTCTGCCCATGCCGAGCAAGGCATGGCCAACAAATTGGGACTTGGCGGGGGAGGGGGCTGCCCCTTGTCCAAAGGGCTCTCCTGGTCTGGGTGCCTGACCCTCGGCCTCCCGGAGGCTCTGGTGGAGTGAGCCAGGATATCCTGGGCGGAACGGGAGAGGGTTTCCTGCGGCCCCCATCTACTCCCCCCCCCCCAATCTTGCATCTTTGACAGCTCAGCTCAAATGCTGCTCTTGATGGTTACCCTGGAAGAGGAGGAGACAGTTGCCAGATGGGGGGCAGAGGCTGGAGGCTGAGTGGACACCGTCCCTCCCATTGCTTGAGAAACAGCAGCCGCAGGGCGTGGGGTGGGCGTGGTCCCTTCGCCAGGGGCCCAGCAAGAGTTCAGATGGGAAGAGCTCAGAGAGCCGGCAGATGCTTCTCACTCTGCATAAAGCTTCAAAGCGGGGTTTTTTCCCCTCCTGGAACATTTCATAATTTGAAAGGAAAAAACACACAACTCCACCCCCACCCCCCCTGTCATGTGCCGGCTTTATCAAGCTGCTGCTGTTTTGACGGTGAACAGATCTCCCCCCCCCCCCCACTTCTCTTTTTACCACGTCTCTCTTTGGATGTTGTGTTTGACTCCCATGTGGGACTTTGGAAGCTCTCTGCCTGAGCCACTCTTTACTAGGCTGCCGTTTTGGAAGGGGAGGGGTGAATATGTCCCTCTAGAAAGAGAGAAAATGGCCAGAGCCCTCTCTTTCTGTGGCGGAGCAGGGAGACAGAGGCTCCTTCCGCACATGCAGAATAATGCACTTTCAAACTGCTTTCAGTGCTCTTTGAGCTGTGCGGAATGGCAAAATCCACTCGCAAACAGTTGTGAAAGTGGTTTGGAAACGCATTATTTTGCCTGTGCGGAAGGGGCCGAAGCTTGGCCTGAGATGATCCTCCCGCTGCCCAGTTCTTTCAAAGATCCTTCTTGATGACCCAATTGCTTGCTCCAGCGACCGAGATTTCTGCCCACGCCAAGCAAAGCATGGCCGAGAAGGGTCCGCACAACAAATTGGGCCTTGGCGGGGCGAGTGTGGCTTTGTCTCCTTGTGCATTCCCCGATTGCCCTTGCGTGTGTTTTTTTTCTCTTTCCGGTCTCCCGAGTGGCCCCACCCGCAGGGGGGGGCGCTCCTGTGTGCTCTCCCCGCTCCCAGGATAGAAGCGTTTGTAGTTTGCTCTCGTTTTGTCCCTTTGCTCTCCCAACAGACGCTTCGCAGAGAGAGACCAGGCTCCGAGCTGGGATCTGATTCTTTTATTTTCTGTTCTCTTTCGATTAGGAACCACAAACTACTGTTGTCCACAATGCTAATGATGGTGTGAAGGTAAGGGGCGGCTCGCAAAGGGCCTGCAGAGTCCCAAACGTCCCCCCCCCCCAAAAAAACCCACCCCTGTTATCTTAGGCTGGGTCTACAGATGTGGGAGAATAAAGTGTTGGGATGAAGTGTTCCGCTGTGTTCTGTGCAGCGGATTTTGTGATCGAATGCTCCTCAGTGGCAGAGGAGGAGCCCTCTTTGAAAACAGGGGAGGCACCCAGCAGAGGAAAGGCAAAGGGGTTTAATGGGGACTTCGCTGGGCTGACTTCCTATTTGCAAAGAAAACATGAGGAGCAAAAACTAACCGCAGCCACATAGCTTGGAAAACCCACAACAGCCAGTTGATTCCGGCTGGGAAAGCCCTCGGCAATAGAGTTTTTAAACACTTCGACACCTGATCCCCTTCCCTCAGTGAGTCTCTTCTGCCCCACTTAATTGTCTCACGTTTGCCCACCAAGCCTTCGCGCGGACCGGCAGTTTGATGTGCAATCTGATGTGTGACGTTGCATGCGGAGTTGGCTGTGCGCTCCGGCCCCACCTGTGTGCTCCCCTTCCTGGGTTTTTTTGCATAGAAGTTTTGTGAAATGGGAAGGTACCTTTGTGGGGGTCCTCCGCGCAAGGGTCTAAGGGTGGCATTGCAGGCCATGAGAAACACTGCTGCTGCTGCTGCTGCTGCTGCTGCTGCTGCTGAACACGGCGTCCTTGCTCTCCTCCATCAGATGTTTCAAAAGACTATCCCGTATCCTAATCTCTTCACATTGTGTGTGTTCCCTCCCCTGCCAGCAGCCGCCAGTGTTGTGGCATGGGGAAATGCACAACGTAAGTCCCGGCCTTCCGCTCATCCCTGCCCCCGCCCCCCTTCTCTCACCTTCATTTTTTTAAAGTCTCTTTCTTTTCCAGCCATTGTTAGATTTTGTGCCATTGTCTCCTGACCATACGTCTGTGTAGGGAAATCCCGTTCAGAAAATCCTATAGCGCCGTGGTGGCGAACCTTTGGCACTCCAGATGTTATGGACTACAATTCCCATCAGCCCATGGCCATGCTGGCAGGGGCTGATGGGAATTGTAGTCCATAACATCTGGAGTGCCAAAGGTTCGCCATCACTGCTAGCATGATCCTCATGATGCCATTCCATAGTTTTTCTCCTCTGGCCCCCCAAATATCCACTGGCTCCAGATGACCAGGATCCAGGTGGCATGGGTTCCACGGCATGCAATTCAACGTTTATTAGAAGTGCTTCCCAATCGAGTTTCAGGGAAAGGAAAGCCCTCCTGGGCACGGAGACATCATGGCTTGTTGTAGGACATGGCAGGTAAAACCACATGACACCAAATTAAGTGTCTTCAAATCAGGTGCGGATCCGGCCACCCGCAGCCGTAGTGGTGCTGCTTTTATCGGTCTTGCAGAAGGCTCGATGCAGGGAGCCTGTGAGAGCGGAAGGGGTTAAAGCAGGTGCAAGTTGGCCCTCTCCATGCGGTTTTGACCAGGAGCTCTTGTTCCAACCGCATCTTCTTCACGGCTCTGTCAGTGTTTTCCATTCAGCAGCGTTCCAGGGCTGGCTGCTTTCGCCGGCGTAAGAATTCCCCAGAGAAAAAGAATTCTGCAGAATGAATATTTCCTTGTCCCACTTCACTATTTGTAGCTCCTCTTCCATTTCCATTTGTGCATTTCCTCATTTATTCAAACCTGTTAATAACCTTTTGAATTGATGTGCAATTGAAAAAGATGAAAACAGCAATAAAGCGATCAAAGGCCAACATCTTATATAGGCAGGTGCCAACATCACCCAGTGACCTAGACTGAAATTACACCAGAATGTGAAAAATTTCCATCCAAATGAAAATGATTGAATCAGTGTTTAAGCTTCAGCTGACTGCTTGATGTTAAAGAATAGGGTGGGCCATCGCTGGCCTCCCTTGGGAAGCTGGTGGGGGGCGGGGCGGGGCAGGGCAAGGCGAGATAATGTTAAGGTAGCCCTTCGGCTCCACTGTACCGTGAAAGGATTTCCACAGCAAGTCTTTGTCAGCTGATCTGGGCCCTTTCCCCACTTACCTTAAGCCCCGCGCTACTCTCCTAAAGTAGCGCGGGGTCCAGCTGCACTCCCCACTTCAGGGGCGGCGAGAACACAGCCGCCCCAACGCTGCCTCTCTCGCACCCCCTCAGCGCGCGTAATTCCTGGCGCCTTTTCAAATGGCGCCTTTTGATGACCCCGCGCAGAGCACGGGGTCGTGGGGAAGCCAGGGCGCACGCCAGGAATTGCGCGCGCTGGGAATTGCGCGCAGCAACCCTCCGACAAGGGTAAGTGGGGAAAGGGCCCTAGGAAATGGGTTCTTGCAGTGAAAGACTTCAGGATCATCCTGGATTGGGCTTGGAAACATGCTAACAAACTGTGTTACTGAGCAAGAATAAGTTTAACATGATCATTAGGGCTGATCCCCTCCCCACAAACCAGCAGATGAGCAGCCAGATTTTATAATTTCCACATTATCTTCAAGGGCTCCAAATGGGTTGTGTTAACAGTAGTCAATCCATGTGGATACCAGCAGATGGATGACAGCCACCAAGTTGTTCACAGCATTGGCCTCCTACCTTCCTTCCTCCATTTTCCCTGCTCTCTGTGTTCTTCCGTACCTACGTGTCTTGCGATGAGCTGATTTTTCCATCTCCCAACGTTCTACTTTGCAGGGTTCCACGGAGAGCTGCAATACGGCCACTGAAGACGAGGACCTGAAGGGTAAGCGGCTTGACAATAAACAGGCAAAAGATACTAAACCTGCTGGCAGGCACGGAGCAGTTTTCAGCGCAGAAACAAAGAAGGGGAACAAAACTTGACCTTGTAGCAGTGGAATTAAGTCCCCGGAGGTCAACATAATGCAAAATTATAAAAATATAGAAAATGCATATATTTATGGCAGTTTTCAGTGCCAGGTTCTGCTTAACCTGCTGACCCAAAACGAGCCACAGATGGGAAGTGGCATTTGGGTTGAAGGGGTGCTGGTTCTGGAATGGGAAGCTTCCAGATTTCATAGCATAAAGCCGGGCATTCCTTCTAAGCTTCCCAACTTCTAATAAGAGTTGGAACTTATGTCTTGGGAAGCAAAACAGATTCTGGAGACTCCAGAGGGAGCAGAACGGTTCTATTTGTGCTCTTCTCGCAACAGTCTGTTTAATTCCTCCTGGAACCGTTCGTAGCCTGGTTCAGTCGGCTGGGAATCCCATGGGGGATTCCTTAAGGGTACGAGCCATGGCCATATGTATGTGAACGGGTCTCAGGTATACATGATGAATGGAAATAGCAGCACTGTGTGTGTAGGTGGGTCGGAGAATCGTTTTAAATTTTCAATAATCAGAAGATATGAGAAAAGCAGTTAAAACATTAAAAAAAAAGAAAACAGAGCTTTCCTTAATTACAGTTCTAAATATCAGAGAGCCAGCATGTTTGTGTAAAAAATATTCTAGCAAATCTTAAGCAAATATGAGTAATCAAACCACAATAACAACAAAAGGGAGATTTTAAAAACCGTTTTCATAGTTAACAGACAAAGCATATACTTATCTCGTGGGCTGCCTCATCCACAGGGCCGGGCATCTGGACGTGGCACCACAGCCACGCCACCCCGCTGTTCCAAAGGGGGCTTTCTGACAGAACCTCCCCACTGCCAGAAAGCCCCCGCTGGGCTCGATGGACTCATTCCACCAGAAAGGTGGCATAAGTCCACATTCCCGTACACGGCCTCTCTCCCAGCAATGCTCCTGCTACCCCAGCAGTGACGGTGGGATGCTAGCACAGCACTCTGCACTGTCTTCCACCGCTGTGCAGGGACACAACAGCCACCCTCCGGCGGATCCATGGATGTCGGATGAGTAGGGGGAGTGCCCCCCTCCCCCAGTGATCAACTCCCCTCGAGGAGAGCTTCCAGTAAGCAGGATAGCTTTGTCCCGGGAAGGGCAAATCCGCCAGCGTGACCCCGCGCCCCCCCCCCCCCCGTGGCAGATTCAGCCCTCCCCTTGGGATGGGGCTGTTAAATCTCTTCAGGCTTATCTTTGCTGTTGATCTTGTTTGGTTGAGTAATGTGAAAAGGGGAAGAGAATTCTGTCGGGTGGCCATGCCGGGTTTGCCAGGCACATTTCTTGATCACAGCCTCTCCTCCTTCCTTGGCCTCGTACTGCTGGGCAGTCTCTCTCCTAACCTGGAGGAAGGCCTGCATGCCACTGGCAGAGCCCCTCGGGGGCATGCGGAAGGTCCCCCTTTCAAATGTGGACAGAGAGAAATTTTTCTCTCTTTCTCACAATACTAGAACCAGGGGGCATCCATTGAAAATGCTGGGGGGAAGAATTAGGACTAATCAAAGGAAACACTTCTTCACGCAACATGTGATTGGTGTTTGGAATATGCTGCCACAGGAGGTGGTGATGGCCACTAACCTGGATAGCTTTAAAAAGGGCTTGGACAGATTTATGGAGGAGAAGTCGATTTATGGCTACCAATCTTGATCCTCCTTGATCTCAGATTGCAAATGCTTTAGCAGACCAGGTGCTCAGGAGCAGCAGCAGCAGCAGAAGGCCATTGCTTTCACCTCCTGCACGTGAGCTCCCAAGTGCACCCAATGGGCCACTGCGAGTAGCAGAGTGCTGGACTAGATGGACTCTGGTCTGATCCAGCAGGCTCTTTCTTATATTCTTATGTTCTTAATGTCCAAATGAAAGGATTAGGTGGAGGGGAAATTTGTGTCCGCCACGACATCCACTCCTTCAGGACCTGTCAATCTTTTATAAACGCAAGTTCCTGGTGGACCAGAAAGCCCAAAACCACCACTTTGGAAAAGGTCATCATATTGTATTCTCCCCCCACCTGCCCTTTTCACCTGATTCAGAACTAGATGAAGTTCCTAAATAACTGGGGGAGTGCTCCCCCCTCCCCCCACTGGATGTAGTCAGACTGCTGGCTGGAGAGAAAGGGGGCACGCTAGCTGTTCCTTGGGCTGTGCCTGGCGTTCAACCAACTCACTGGCTGTCGGATGAGTACAGGGAGTGCCCCCCTGCCCCAGTGAGCCCCAGCTCAGCTCCCCTTGAGGAGAAGTTCTGGTGAGCAGGATGGCCTGTGACGGCAGATGTCTGGGCTGAGGCCTCGTGGGAATGGTGGGAGCACAGCCGGGACCCCCTCAAGCACGAATGGAGGAAACCAGGAGGCCTCAACAGTCCGATTGTGATATATTTATGTCTTGGCACTTTCTTTCTGGGCTTCTCTGTTTCAAGATGGTGGCGGTTTGAGTTTTTGCTTCTGCAGAAAAATGGGGGGGGGTGGAAGGGAGAGTTATCGGTAAGGAGCGCCGAGGGGAGGCGCCCTCGCCCCAGCAGGCAGCACGACACGTTCCGCGTGCCCAAAGTCCAGGCTGTGGCAGGGACAACCTCTGTCTGATATTTTGGTCAGACTCAGTGAGCAGACATTTTTAACCCATCATGTGGCTTCATCTAGGCCTCAAAACGCACACTGGATGCTCTCGTGGCTAATGGGCTGGGTGAAAGTAAGTAGGTGTTGTTCTTTGGAAGCTCTTCCATGCAGGAATGGAGCACGCAATGGGCCATACCGAGGGAGCTGATAGCAGCAGACCACAAAGGCCGTTTCCCTGGGACCTTTCATGGGAAAACATCATGTTCTCCATTGGATGAGCCCACACTGAGGTTGCCCATGAAGGGCTGCATCAGCCTCCCACCTGACCTCTCGCCTGTGAGCATTTCCTCGCCACATGCGCTGTTTTGCCGGGGGGCCCTTCACGCCCACGCCTGTCTCTGCCGCTCAGCCATTTCTCCATCTTTGCCCCAGGAGTGGAGCTCACAGATGAGCAATGGAAGAGCTCCTGCTGGGGAGGGAATGGGAGCCAGTCAGGCGGCCGCCAAGTGGGTCATGTCTGCCTCAGCCCCATTGTGCATCTGGGGGGGATCGCCTTCAGCTATCCAGATGAATTGCCCACCTGGGTTCTCTGGCAGGACGTGTGGACCAAGCATTACAATACAACAACCTTTATTAGGCATATTAAAATAGGTTCCAGAACATTACAGACATTTCTGAAGTACAAATCAAAAGTACATTCAAAGCACAGACAGATAAACTAGCATTGGACGTATCTAGCATTGGACGTTACTTAGAAAATTCTGTCACTTGTAAAAGTGGGGGTGGGGGGGGGGGGGGGTGGGGGGGCGGGGCGGTGGGGGGGGGGGGGGCTATGGGGGGAGGGGTCGGTGGGGGGGGGGGGGTTGGGGGGGGAGGGGGCATGTGGGGGGGGGGGGGGAAGAGGGCGGGGGGGGGGGGGGGAATGTTGGGGGGGGGGGGGGTGGGGGGGGTGGGGGGGGGGGGGGGGGGGGGTGGGGGGGGGGGGGGGGGTGTGGGGGGGAGGGGCGTGTGGGGGGGGGGGGGGGTGGGGGGGGGGGGTGGGGGGGGGGGGGGGGGGGGGGGGGGGGGGGGGGTGGGGGGCCAGGGGGGGGGTGGGGGGGGGGGGGGGTGGGGGGGGGGGGGGGTGGGGGGGGGGGGGGGTGGGGGGGGGGGGGGGTGGGGGGGGGGGGGGGTGGGGGGGGGGGGGGGTGGGGGGGGGGGGGGGTGGGGGGGGGGGGGGGTGGGGGGGGGGGGGGGTGGGGGGGGGGGGGGGTGGGGGGGGGGGGGGGTGGGGGGGGGGGGGGGTGGGGGGGGGGGGGGGTGGGGGGGGGGGGGGGTGGGGGGGGGGGGGGGTGGGGGGGGGGGGGGGTGGGGGGGGGGGGGGGTGGGGGGGGGGGGGGGTGGGGGGGGGGGGGGGTGGGGGGGGGGGGGGGTGGGGGGGGGGGGGGGTGGGGGGGGGGGGGGGTGGGGGGGGGGGGGGGTGGGGGGGGGGGGGGGTGGGGGGGGGGGGGGGTGGGGGGGGGGGGGGGTGGGGGGGGGGGGGGGTGGGGGGGGGGGGGGGTGGGGGGGGGGGGGGGTGGGGGGGGGGGGGGGTGGGGGGGGGGGGGGGTGGGGGGGGGGGGGGGTGGGGGGGGGGGGGGGTGGGGGGGGGGGGGGGTGGGGGGGGGGGGGGGTGGGGGGGGGGGGGGGTGGGGGGGGGGGGGGGTGGGGGGGGGGGGGGGTGGGGGGGGGGGGGGGTGGGGGGGGGGGGGGGTGGGGGGGGGGGGGGGTGGGGGGGGGGGGGGGTGGGGGGGGGGGGGGGTGGGGGGGGGGGGGGGTGGGGGGGGGGGGGGGTGGGGGGGGGGGGGGGTGGGGGGGGGGGGGGGTGGGGGGGGGGGGGGGTGGGGGGGGGGGGGGGTGGGGGGGGGGGGGGGTGGGGGGGGGGGGGGGTGGGGGGGGGGGGGGGTGGGGGGGGGGGGGGGTGGGGGGGGGGGGGGGTGGGGGGGGGGGGGGGTGGGGGGGGGGGGGGGTGGGGGGGGGGGGGGGTGGGGGGGGGGGGGGGTGGGGGGGGGGGGGGGTGGGGGGGGGGGGGGGTGGGGGGGGGGGGGGGTGGGGGGGGGGGGGGGTGGGGGGGGGGGGGGGTGGGGGGGGGGGGGGGTGGGGGGGGGGGGGGGTGGGGGGGGGGGGGGGTGGGGGGGGGGGGGGGTGGGGGGGGGGGGGGGTGGGGGGGGGGGGGGGTGGGGGGGGGGGGGGGTGGGGGGGGGGGGGGGTGGGGGGGGGGGGGGGTGGGGGGGGGGGGGGGTGGGGGGGGGGGGGGGTGGGGGGGGGGGGGGGTGGGGGGGGGGGGGGGTGGGGGGGGGGGGGGGTGGGGGGGGGGGGGGGTGGGGGGGGGGGGGGGTGGGGGGGGGGGGGGGTGGGGGGGGGGGGGGGTGGGGGGGGGGGGGGGTGGGGGGGGGGGGGGGTGGGGGGGGGGGGGGGTGGGGGGGGGGGGGGGTGGGGGGGGGGGGGGGTGGGGGGGGGGGGGGGTGGGGGGGGGGGGGGGTGGGGGGGGGGGGGGGTGGGGGGGGGGGGGGGTGGGGGGGGGGGGGGGTGGGGGGGGGGGGGGGTGGGGGGGGGGGGGGGTGGGGGGGGGGGGGGGTGGGGGGGGGGGGGGGTGGGGGGGGGGGGGGGTGGGGGGGGGGGGGGGTGGGGGGGGGGGGGGGTGGGGGGGGGGGGGGGTGGGGGGGGGGGGGGGTGGGGGGGGGGGGGGGTGGGGGGGGGGGGGGGTGGGGGGGGGGGGGGGTGGGGGGGGGGGGGGGTGGGGGGGGGGGGGGGTGGGGGGGGGGGGGGGTGGGGGGGGGGGGGGGTGGGGGGGGGGGGGGGTGGGGGGGGGGGGGGGTGGGGGGGGGGGGGGGTGGGGGGGGGGGGGGGTGGGGGGGGGGGGGGGTGGGGGGGGGGGGGGGTGGGGGGGGGGGGGGGTGGGGGGGGGGGGGGGTGGGGGGGGGGGGGGGTGGGGGGGGGGGGGGGTGGGGGGGGGGGGGGGTGGGGGGGGGGGGGGGTGGGGGGGGGGGGGGGTGGGGGGGGGGGGGGGTGGGGGGGGGGGGGGGTGGGGGGGGGGGGGGGTGGGGGGGGGGGGGGGTGGGGGGGGGGGGGGGTGGGGGGGGGGGGGGGTGGGGGGGGGGGGGGGTGGGGGGGGGGGGGGGTGGGGGGGGGGGGGGGTGGGGGGGGGGGGGGGTGGGGGGGGGGGGGGGTGGGGGGGGGGGGGGGTGGGGGGGGGGGGGGGTGGGGGGGGGGGGGGGTGGGGGGGGGGGGGGGTGGGGGGGGGGGGGGGTGGGGGGGGGGGGGGGTGGGGGGGGGGGGGGGTGGGGGGGGGGGGGGGTGGGGGGGGGGGGGGGTGGGGGGGGGGGGGGGTGGGGGGGGGGGGGGGTGGGGGGGGGGGGGGGTGGGGGGGGGGGGGGGTGGGGGGGGGGGGGGGTGGGGGGGGGGGGGGGTGGGGGGGGGGGGGGGTGGGGGGGGGGGGGGGTGGGGGGGGGGGGGGGTGGGGGGGGGGGGGGGTGGGGGGGGGGGGGGGTGGGGGGGGGGGGGGGTGGGGGGGGGGGGGGGTGGGGGGGGGGGGGGGTGGGGGGGGGGGGGGGTGGGGGGGGGGGGGGGTGGGGGGGGGGGGGGGTGGGGGGGGGGGGGGGTGGGGGGGGGGGGGGGTGGGGGGGGGGGGGGGTGGGGGGGGGGGGGGGTGGGGGGGGGGGGGGGTGGGGGGGGGGGGGGGTGGGGGGGGGGGGGGGTGGGGGGGGGGGGGGGTGGGGGGGGGGGGGGGTGGGGGGGGGGGGGGGTGGGGGGGGGGGGGGGTGGGGGGGGGGGGGGGTGGGGGGGGGGGGGGGTGGGGGGGGGGGGGGGTGGGGGGGGGGGGGGGTGGGGGGGGGGGGGGGTGGGGGGGGGGGGGGGTGGGGGGGGGGGGGGGTGGGGGGGGGGGGGGGTGGGGGGGGGGGGGGGTGGGGGGGGGGGGGGGTGGGGGGGGGGGGGGGTGGGGGGGGGGGGGGGTGGGGGGGGGGGGGGGTGGGGGGGGGGGGGGGTGGGGGGGGGGGGGGGTGGGGGGGGGGGGGGGTGGGGGGGGGGGGGGGTGGGGGGGGGGGGGGGTGGGGGGGGGGGGGGGTGGGGGGGGGGGGGGGTGGGGGGGGGGGGGGGTGGGGGGGGGGGGGGGTGGGGGGGGGGGGGGGTGGGGGGGGGGGGGGGTGGGGGGGGGGGGGGGTGGGGGGGGGGGGGGGTGGGGGGGGGGGGGGGTGGGGGGGGGGGGGGGTGGGGGGGGGGGGGGGTGGGGGGGGGGGGGGGTGGGGGGGGGGGGGGGTGGGGGGGGGGGGGGGTGGGGGGGGGGGGGGGTGGGGGGGGGGGGGGGTGGGGGGGGGGGGGGGTGGGGGGGGGGGGGGGTGGGGGGGGGGGGGGGTGGGGGGGGGGGGGGGTGGGGGGGGGGGGGGGTGGGGGGGGGGGGGGGTGGGGGGGGGGGGGGGTGGGGGGGGGGGGGGGTGGGGGGGGGGGGGGGTGGGGGGGGGGGGGGGTGGGGGGGGGGGGGGGTGGGGGGGGGGGGGGGTGGGGGGGGGGGGGGGTGGGGGGGGGGGGGGGTGGGGGGGGGGGGGGGTGGGGGGGGGGGGGGGTGGGGGGGGGGGGGGGTGGGGGGGGGGGGGGGTGGGGGGGGGGGGGGGTGGGGGGGGGGGGGGGTGGGGGGGGGGGGGGGTGGGGGGGGGGGGGGGTGGGGGGGGGGGGGGGTGGGGGGGGGGGGGGGTGGGGGGGGGGGGGGGTGGGGGGGGGGGGGGGTGGGGGGGGGGGGGGGTGGGGGGGGGGGGGGGTGGGGGGGGGGGGGGGTGGGGGGGGGGGGGGGTGGGGGGGGGGGGGGGTGGGGGGGGGGGGGGGTGGGGGGGGGGGGGGGTGGGGGGGGGGGGGGGTGGGGGGGGGGGGGGGTGGGGGGGGGGGGGGGTGGGGGGGGGGGGGGGTGGGGGGGGGGGGGGGTGGGGGGGGGGGGGGGTGGGGGGGGGGGGGGGTGGGGGGGGGGGGGGGTGGGGGGGGGGGGGGGTGGGGGGGGGGGGGGGTGGGGGGGGGGGGGGGTGGGGGGGGGGGGGGGTGGGGGGGGGGGGGGGTGGGGGGGGGGGGGGGTGGGGGGGGGGGGGGGTGGGGGGGGGGGGGGGTGGGGGGGGGGGGGGGTGGGGGGGGGGGGGGGTGGGGGGGGGGGGGGGTGGGGGGGGGGGGGGGTGGGGGGGGGGGGGGGTGGGGGGGGGGGGGGGTGGGGGGGGGGGGGGGTGGGGGGGGGGGGGGGTGGGGGGGGGGGGGGGTGGGGGGGGGGGGGGGTGGGGGGGGGGGGGGGTGGGGGGGGGGGGGGGTGGGGGGGGGGGGGGGTGGGGGGGGGGGGGGGTGGGGGGGGGGGGGGGTGGGGGGGGGGGGGGGTGGGGGGGGGGGGGGGTGGGGGGGGGGGGGGGTGGGGGGGGGGGGGGGTGGGGGGGGGGGGGGGTGGGGGGGGGGGGGGGTGGGGGGGGGGGGGGGTGGGGGGGGGGGGGGGTGGGGGGGGGGGGGGGTGGGGGGGGGGGGGGGTGGGGGGGGGGGGGGGTGGGGGGGGGGGGGGGTGGGGGGGGGGGGGGGTGGGGGGGGGGGGGGGTGGGGGGGGGGGGGGGTGGGGGGGGGGGGGGGTGGGGGGGGGGGGGGGTGGGGGGGGGGGGGGGTGGGGGGGGGGGGGGGTGGGGGGGGGGGGGGGTGGGGGGGGGGGGGGGTGGGGGGGGGGGGGGGTGGGGGGGGGGGGGGGTGGGGGGGGGGGGGGGTGGGGGGGGGGGGGGGTGGGGGGGGGGGGGGGTGGGGGGGGGGGGGGGTGGGGGGGGGGGGGGGTGGGGGGGGGGGGGGGTGGGGGGGGGGGGGGGTGGGGGGGGGGGGGGGTGGGGGGGGGGGGGGGTGGGGGGGGGGGGGGGTGGGGGGGGGGGGGGGTGGGGGGGGGGGGGGGTGGGGGGGGGGGGGGGTGGGGGGGGGGGGGGGTGGGGGGGGGGGGGGGTGGGGGGGGGGGGGGGTGGGGGGGGGGGGGGGTGGGGGGGGGGGGGGGTGGGGGGGGGGGGGGGTGGGGGGGGGGGGGGGTGGGGGGGGGGGGGGGTGGGGGGGGGGGGGGGTGGGGGGGGGGGGGGGTGGGGGGGGGGGGGGGTGGGGGGGGGGGGGGGTGGGGGGGGGGGGGGGTGGGGGGGGGGGGGGGTGGGGGGGGGGGGGGGTGGGGGGGGGGGGGGGTGGGGGGGGGGGGGGGTGGGGGGGGGGGGGGGTGGGGGGGGGGGGGGGTGGGGGGGGGGGGGGGTGGGGGGGGGGGGGGGTGGGGGGGGGGGGGGGTGGGGGGGGGGGGGGGTGGGGGGGGGGGGGGGTGGGGGGGGGGGGGGGTGGGGGGGGGGGGGGGTGGGGGGGGGGGGGGGTGGGGGGGGGGGGGGGTGGGGGGGGGGGGGGGTGGGGGGGGGGGGGGGTGGGGGGGGGGGGGGGTGGGGGGGGGGGGGGGTGGGGGGGGGGGGGGGTGGGGGGGGGGGGGGGTGGGGGGGGGGGGGGGTGGGGGGGGGGGGGGGTGGGGGGGGGGGGGGGTGGGGGGGGGGGGGGGTGGGGGGGGGGGGGGGTGGGGGGGGGGGGGGGTGGGGGGGGGGGGGGGTGGGGGGGGGGGGGGGTGGGGGGGGGGGGGGGTGGGGGGGGGGGGGGGTGGGGGGGGGGGGGGGTGGGGGGGGGGGGGGGTGGGGGGGGGGGGGGGTGGGGGGGGGGGGGGGTGGGGGGGGGGGGGGGTGGGGGGGGGGGGGGGTGGGGGGGGGGGGGGGTGGGGGGGGGGGGGGGTGGGGGGGGGGGGGGGTGGGGGGGGGGGGGGGTGGGGGGGGGGGGGGGTGGGGGGGGGGGGGGGTGGGGGGGGGGGGGGGTGGGGGGGGGGGGGGGTGGGGGGGGGGGGGGGTGGGGGGGGGGGGGGGTGGGGGGGGGGGGGGGTGGGGGGGGGGGGGGGTGGGGGGGGGGGGGGGTGGGGGGGGGGGGGGGTGGGGGGGGGGGGGGGTGGGGGGGGGGGGGGGTGGGGGGGGGGGGGGGTGGGGGGGGGGGGGGGTGGGGGGGGGGGGGGGTGGGGGGGGGGGGGGGTGGGGGGGGGGGGGGGTGGGGGGGGGGGGGGGTGGGGGGGGGGGGGGGTGGGGGGGGGGGGGGGTGGGGGGGGGGGGGGGTGGGGGGGGGGGGGGGTGGGGGGGGGGGGGGGTGGGGGGGGGGGGGGGTGGGGGGGGGGGGGGGTGGGGGGGGGGGGGGGTGGGGGGGGGGGGGGGTGGGGGGGGGGGGGGGTGGGGGGGGGGGGGGGTGGGGGGGGGGGGGGGTGGGGGGGGGGGGGGGTGGGGGGGGGGGGGGGTGGGGGGGGGGGGGGGTGGGGGGGGGGGGGGGTGGGGGGGGGGGGGGGTGGGGGGGGGGGGGGGTGGGGGGGGGGGGGGGTGGGGGGGGGGGGGGGTGGGGGGGGGGGGGGGTGGGGGGGGGGGGGGGTGGGGGGGGGGGGGGGTGGGGGGGGGGGGGGGTGGGGGGGGGGGGGGGTGGGGGGGGGGGGGGGTGGGGGGGGGGGGGGGTGGGGGGGGGGGGGGGTGGGGGGGGGGGGGGGTGGGGGGGGGGGGGGGTGGGGGGGGGGGGGGGTGGGGGGGGGGGGGGGTGGGGGGGGGGGGGGGTGGGGGGGGGGGGGGGTGGGGGGGGGGGGGGGTGGGGGGGGGGGGGGGTGGGGGGGGGGGGGGGTGGGGGGGGGGGGGGGTGGGGGGGGGGGGGGGTGGGGGGGGGGGGGGGTGGGGGGGGGGGGGGGTGGGGGGGGGGGGGGGTGGGGGGGGGGGGGGGTGGGGGGGGGGGGGGGTGGGGGGGGGGGGGGGTGGGGGGGGGGGGGGGTGGGGGGGGGGGGGGGTGGGGGGGGGGGGGGGTGGGGGGGGGGGGGGGTGGGGGGGGGGGGGGGTGGGGGGGGGGGGGGGTGGGGGGGGGGGGGGGTGGGGGGGGGGGGGGGTGGGGGGGGGGGGGGGTGGGGGGGGGGGGGGGTGGGGGGGGGGGGGGGTGGGGGGGGGGGGGGGTGGGGGGGGGGGGGGGTGGGGGGGGGGGGGGGTGGGGGGGGGGGGGGGTGGGGGGGGGGGGGGGTGGGGGGGGGGGGGGGTGGGGGGGGGGGGGGGTGGGGGGGGGGGGGGGTGGGGGGGGGGGGGGGTGGGGGGGGGGGGGGGTGGGGGGGGGGGGGGGTGGGGGGGGGGGGGGGTGGGGGGGGGGGGGGGTGGGGGGGGGGGGGGGTGGGGGGGGGGGGGGGTGGGGGGGGGGGGGGGTGGGGGGGGGGGGGGGTGGGGGGGGGGGGGGGTGGGGGGGGGGGGGGGTGGGGGGGGGGGGGGGTGGGGGGGGGGGGGGGTGGGGGGGGGGGGGGGTGGGGGGGGGGGGGGGTGGGGGGGGGGGGGGGTGGGGGGGGGGGGGGGTGGGGGGGGGGGGGGGTGGGGGGGGGGGGGGGTGGGGGGGGGGGGGGGTGGGGGGGGGGGGGGGTGGGGGGGGGGGGGGGTGGGGGGGGGGGGGGGTGGGGGGGGGGGGGGGTGGGGGGGGGGGGGGGTGGGGGGGGGGGGGGGTGGGGGGGGGGGGGGGTGGGGGGGGGGGGGGGTGGGGGGGGGGGGGGGTGGGGGGGGGGGGGGGTGGGGGGGGGGGGGGGTGGGGGGGGGGGGGGGTGGGGGGGGGGGGGGGTGGGGGGGGGGGGGGGTGGGGGGGGGGGGGGGTGGGGGGGGGGGGGGGTGGGGGGGGGGGGGGGTGGGGGGGGGGGGGGGTGGGGGGGGGGGGGGGTGGGGGGGGGGGGGGGTGGGGGGGGGGGGGGGTGGGGGGGGGGGGGGGTGGGGGGGGGGGGGGGTGGGGGGGGGGGGGGGTGGGGGGGGGGGGGGGTGGGGGGGGGGGGGGGTGGGGGGGGGGGGGGGTGGGGGGGGGGGGGGGTGGGGGGGGGGGGGGGTGGGGGGGGGGGGGGGTGGGGGGGGGGGGGGGTGGGGGGGGGGGGGGGTGGGGGGGGGGGGGGGTGGGGGGGGGGGGGGGTGGGGGGGGGGGGGGGTGGGGGGGGGGGGGGGTGGGGGGGGGGGGGGGTGGGGGGGGGGGGGGGTGGGGGGGGGGGGGGGTGGGGGGGGGGGGGGGTGGGGGGGGGGGGGGGTGGGGGGGGGGGGGGGTGGGGGGGGGGGGGGGTGGGGGGGGGGGGGGGTGGGGGGGGGGGGGGGTGGGGGGGGGGGGGGGTGGGGGGGGGGGGGGGTGGGGGGGGGGGGGGGTGGGGGGGGGGGGGGGTGGGGGGGGGGGGGGGTGGGGGGGGGGGGGGGTGGGGGGGGGGGGGGGTGGGGGGGGGGGGGGGTGGGGGGGGGGGGGGGTGGGGGGGGGGGGGGGTGGGGGGGGGGGGGGGTGGGGGGGGGGGGGGGTGGGGGGGGGGGGGGGTGGGGGGGGGGGGGGGTGGGGGGGGGGGGGGGTGGGGGGGGGGGGGGGTGGGGGGGGGGGGGGGTGGGGGGGGGGGGGGGTGGGGGGGGGGGGGGGTGGGGGGGGGGGGGGGTGGGGGGGGGGGGGGGTGGGGGGGGGGGGGGGTGGGGGGGGGGGGGGGTGGGGGGGGGGGGGGGTGGGGGGGGGGGGGGGTGGGGGGGGGGGGGGGTGGGGGGGGGGGGGGGTGGGGGGGGGGGGGGGTGGGGGGGGGGGGGGGTGGGGGGGGGGGGGGGTGGGGGGGGGGGGGGGTGGGGGGGGGGGGGGGTGGGGGGGGGGGGGGGTGGGGGGGGGGGGGGGTGGGGGGGGGGGGGGGTGGGGGGGGGGGGGGGTGGGGGGGGGGGGGGGTGGGGGGGGGGGGGGGTGGGGGGGGGGGGGGGTGGGGGGGGGGGGGGGTGGGGGGGGGGGGGGGTGGGGGGGGGGGGGGGTGGGGGGGGGGGGGGGTGGGGGGGGGGGGGGGTGGGGGGGGGGGGGGGTGGGGGGGGGGGGGGGTGGGGGGGGGGGGGGGTGGGGGGGGGGGGGGGTGGGGGGGGGGGGGGGTGGGGGGGGGGGGGGGTGGGGGGGGGGGGGGGTGGGGGGGGGGGGGGGTGGGGGGGGGGGGGGGTGGGGGGGGGGGGGGGTGGGGGGGGGGGGGGGTGGGGGGGGGGGGGGGTGGGGGGGGGGGGGGGTGGGGGGGGGGGGGGGTGGGGGGGGGGGGGGGTGGGGGGGGGGGGGGGTGGGGGGGGGGGGGGGTGGGGGGGGGGGGGGGTGGGGGGGGGGGGGGGTGGGGGGGGGGGGGGGTGGGGGGGGGGGGGGGTGGGGGGGGGGGGGGGTGGGGGGGGGGGGGGGTGGGGGGGGGGGGGGGTGGGGGGGGGGGGGGGTGGGGGGGGGGGGGGGTGGGGGGGGGGGGGGGTGGGGGGGGGGGGGGGTGGGGGGGGGGGGGGGTGGGGGGGGGGGGGGGTGGGGGGGGGGGGGGGTGGGGGGGGGGGGGGGTGGGGGGGGGGGGGGGTGGGGGGGGGGGGGGGTGGGGGGGGGGGGGGGTGGGGGGGGGGGGGGGTGGGGGGGGGGGGGGGTGGGGGGGGGGGGGGGTGGGGGGGGGGGGGGGTGGGGGGGGGGGGGGGTGGGGGGGGGGGGGGGTGGGGGGGGGGGGGGGTGGGGGGGGGGGGGGGTGGGGGGGGGGGGGGGTGGGGGGGGGGGGGGGTGGGGGGGGGGGGGGGTGGGGGGGGGGGGGGGTGGGGGGGGGGGGGGGTGGGGGGGGGGGGGGGTGGGGGGGGGGGGGGGTGGGGGGGGGGGGGGGTGGGGGGGGGGGGGGGTGGGGGGGGGGGGGGGTGGGGGGGGGGGGGGGTGGGGGGGGGGGGGGGTGGGGGGGGGGGGGGGTGGGGGGGGGGGGGGGTGGGGGGGGGGGGGGGTGGGGGGGGGGGGGGGTGGGGGGGGGGGGGGGTGGGGGGGGGGGGGGGTGGGGGGGGGGGGGGGTGGGGGGGGGGGGGGGTGGGGGGGGGGGGGGGTGGGGGGGGGGGGGGGTGGGGGGGGGGGGGGGTGGGGGGGGGGGGGGGTGGGGGGGGGGGGGGGTGGGGGGGGGGGGGGGTGGGGGGGGGGGGGGGTGGGGGGGGGGGGGGGTGGGGGGGGGGGGGGGTGGGGGGGGGGGGGGGTGGGGGGGGGGGGGGGTGGGGGGGGGGGGGGGTGGGGGGGGGGGGGGGTGGGGGGGGGGGGGGGTGGGGGGGGGGGGGGGTGGGGGGGGGGGGGGGTGGGGGGGGGGGGGGGTGGGGGGGGGGGGGGGTGGGGGGGGGGGGGGGTGGGGGGGGGGGGGGGTGGGGGGGGGGGGGGGTGGGGGGGGGGGGGGGTGGGGGGGGGGGGGGGTGGGGGGGGGGGGGGGTGGGGGGGGGGGGGGGTGGGGGGGGGGGGGGGTGGGGGGGGGGGGGGGTGGGGGGGGGGGGGGGTGGGGGGGGGGGGGGGTGGGGGGGGGGGGGGGTGGGGGGGGGGGGGGGTGGGGGGGGGGGGGGGTGGGGGGGGGGGGGGGTGGGGGGGGGGGGGGGTGGGGGGGGGGGGGGGTGGGGGGGGGGGGGGGTGGGGGGGGGGGGGGGTGGGGGGGGGGGGGGGTGGGGGGGGGGGGGGGTGGGGGGGGGGGGGGGTGGGGGGGGGGGGGGGTGGGGGGGGGGGGGGGTGGGGGGGGGGGGGGGTGGGGGGGGGGGGGGGTGGGGGGGGGGGGGGGTGGGGGGGGGGGGGGGTGGGGGGGGGGGGGGGTGGGGGGGGGGGGGGGTGGGGGGGGGGGGGGGTGGGGGGGGGGGGGGGTGGGGGGGGGGGGGGGTGGGGGGGGGGGGGGGTGGGGGGGGGGGGGGGTGGGGGGGGGGGGGGGTGGGGGGGGGGGGGGGTGGGGGGGGGGGGGGGTGGGGGGGGGGGGGGGTGGGGGGGGGGGGGGGTGGGGGGGGGGGGGGGTGGGGGGGGGGGGGGGTGGGGGGGGGGGGGGGTGGGGGGGGGGGGGGGTGGGGGGGGGGGGGGGTGGGGGGGGGGGGGGGTGGGGGGGGGGGGGGGTGGGGGGGGGGGGGGGTGGGGGGGGGGGGGGGTGGGGGGGGGGGGGGGTGGGGGGGGGGGGGGGTGGGGGGGGGGGGGGGTGGGGGGGGGGGGGGGTGGGGGGGGGGGGGGGTGGGGGGGGGGGGGGGTGGGGGGGGGGGGGGGTGGGGGGGGGGGGGGGTGGGGGGGGGGGGGGGTGGGGGGGGGGGGGGGTGGGGGGGGGGGGGGGTGGGGGGGGGGGGGGGTGGGGGGGGGGGGGGGTGGGGGGGGGGGGGGGTGGGGGGGGGGGGGGGTGGGGGGGGGGGGGGGTGGGGGGGGGGGGGGGTGGGGGGGGGGGGGGGTGGGGGGGGGGGGGGGTGGGGGGGGGGGGGGGTGGGGGGGGGGGGGGGTGGGGGGGGGGGGGGGTGGGGGGGGGGGGGGGTGGGGGGGGGGGGGGGTGGGGGGGGGGGGGGGTGGGGGGGGGGGGGGGTGGGGGGGGGGGGGGGTGGGGGGGGGGGGGGGTGGGGGGGGGGGGGGGTGGGGGGGGGGGGGGGTGGGGGGGGGGGGGGGTGGGGGGGGGGGGGGGTGGGGGGGGGGGGGGGTGGGGGGGGGGGGGGGTGGGGGGGGGGGGGGGTGGGGGGGGGGGGGGGTGGGGGGGGGGGGGGGTGGGGGGGGGGGGGGGTGGGGGGGGGGGGGGGTGGGGGGGGGGGGGGGTGGGGGGGGGGGGGGGTGGGGGGGGGGGGGGGTGGGGGGGGGGGGGGGTGGGGGGGGGGGGGGGTGGGGGGGGGGGGGGGTGGGGGGGGGGGGGGGTGGGGGGGGGGGGGGGTGGGGGGGGGGGGGGGTGGGGGGGGGGGGGGGTGGGGGGGGGGGGGGGTGGGGGGGGGGGGGGGTGGGGGGGGGGGGGGGTGGGGGGGGGGGGGGGTGGGGGGGGGGGGGGGTGGGGGGGGGGGGGGGTGGGGGGGGGGGGGGGTGGGGGGGGGGGGGGGTGGGGGGGGGGGGGGGTGGGGGGGGGGGGGGGTGGGGGGGGGGGGGGGTGGGGGGGGGGGGGGGTGGGGGGGGGGGGGGGTGGGGGGGGGGGGGGGTGGGGGGGGGGGGGGGTGGGGGGGGGGGGGGGTGGGGGGGGGGGGGGGTGGGGGGGGGGGGGGGTGGGGGGGGGGGGGGGTGGGGGGGGGGGGGGGTGGGGGGGGGGGGGGGTGGGGGGGGGGGGGGGTGGGGGGGGGGGGGGGTGGGGGGGGGGGGGGGTGGGGGGGGGGGGGGGTGGGGGGGGGGGGGGGTGGGGGGGGGGGGGGGTGGGGGGGGGGGGGGGTGGGGGGGGGGGGGGGTGGGGGGGGGGGGGGGTGGGGGGGGGGGGGGGTGGGGGGGGGGGGGGGTGGGGGGGGGGGGGGGTGGGGGGGGGGGGGGGTGGGGGGGGGGGGGGGTGGGGGGGGGGGGGGGTGGGGGGGGGGGGGGGTGGGGGGGGGGGGGGGTGGGGGGGGGGGGGGGTGGGGGGGGGGGGGGGTGGGGGGGGGGGGGGGTGGGGGGGGGGGGGGGTGGGGGGGGGGGGGGGTGGGGGGGGGGGGGGGTGGGGGGGGGGGGGGGTGGGGGGGGGGGGGGGTGGGGGGGGGGGGGGGTGGGGGGGGGGGGGGGTGGGGGGGGGGGGGGGTGGGGGGGGGGGGGGGTGGGGGGGGGGGGGGGTGGGGGGGGGGGGGGGTGGGGGGGGGGGGGGGTGGGGGGGGGGGGGGGTGGGGGGGGGGGGGGGTGGGGGGGGGGGGGGGTGGGGGGGGGGGGGGGTGGGGGGGGGGGGGGGTGGGGGGGGGGGGGGGTGGGGGGGGGGGGGGGTGGGGGGGGGGGGGGGTGGGGGGGGGGGGGGGTGGGGGGGGGGGGGGGTGGGGGGGGGGGGGGGTGGGGGGGGGGGGGGGTGGGGGGGGGGGGGGGTGGGGGGGGGGGGGGGTGGGGGGGGGGGGGGGTGGGGGGGGGGGGGGGTGGGGGGGGGGGGGGGTGGGGGGGGGGGGGGGTGGGGGGGGGGGGGGGTGGGGGGGGGGGGGGGTGGGGGGGGGGGGGGGTGGGGGGGGGGGGGGGTGGGGGGGGGGGGGGGTGGGGGGGGGGGGGGGTGGGGGGGGGGGGGGGTGGGGGGGGGGGGGGGTGGGGGGGGGGGGGGGTGGGGGGGGGGGGGGGTGGGGGGGGGGGGGGGTGGGGGGGGGGGGGGGTGGGGGGGGGGGGGGGTGGGGGGGGGGGGGGGTGGGGGGGGGGGGGGGTGGGGGGGGGGGGGGGTGGGGGGGGGGGGGGGTGGGGGGGGGGGGGGGTGGGGGGGGGGGGGGGTGGGGGGGGGGGGGGGTGGGGGGGGGGGGGGGTGGGGGGGGGGGGGGGTGGGGGGGGGGGGGGGTGGGGGGGGGGGGGGGTGGGGGGGGGGGGGGGTGGGGGGGGGGGGGGGTGGGGGGGGGGGGGGGTGGGGGGGGGGGGGGGTGGGGGGGGGGGGGGGTGGGGGGGGGGGGGGGTGGGGGGGGGGGGGGGTGGGGGGGGGGGGGGGTGGGGGGGGGGGGGGGTGGGGGGGGGGGGGGGTGGGGGGGGGGGGGGGTGGGGGGGGGGGGGGGTGGGGGGGGGGGGGGGTGGGGGGGGGGGGGGGTGGGGGGGGGGGGGGGTGGGGGGGGGGGGGGGTGGGGGGGGGGGGGGGTGGGGGGGGGGGGGGGTGGGGGGGGGGGGGGGTGGGGGGGGGGGGGGGTGGGGGGGGGGGGGGGTGGGGGGGGGGGGGGGTGGGGGGGGGGGGGGGTGGGGGGGGGGGGGGGTGGGGGGGGGGGGGGGTGGGGGGGGGGGGGGGTGGGGGGGGGGGGGGGTGGGGGGGGGGGGGGGTGGGGGGGGGGGGGGGTGGGGGGGGGGGGGGGTGGGGGGGGGGGGGGGTGGGGGGGGGGGGGGGTGGGGGGGGGGGGGGGTGGGGGGGGGGGGGGGTGGGGGGGGGGGGGGGTGGGGGGGGGGGGGGGTGGGGGGGGGGGGGGGTGGGGGGGGGGGGGGGTGGGGGGGGGGGGGGGTGGGGGGGGGGGGGGGTGGGGGGGGGGGGGGGTGGGGGGGGGGGGGGGTGGGGGGGGGGGGGGGTGGGGGGGGGGGGGGGTGGGGGGGGGGGGGGGTGGGGGGGGGGGGGGGTGGGGGGGGGGGGGGGTGGGGGGGGGGGGGGGTGGGGGGGGGGGGGGGTGGGGGGGGGGGGGGGTGGGGGGGGGGGGGGGTGGGGGGGGGGGGGGGTGGGGGGGGGGGGGGGTGGGGGGGGGGGGGGGTGGGGGGGGGGGGGGGTGGGGGGGGGGGGGGGTGGGGGGGGGGGGGGGTGGGGGGGGGGGGGGGTGGGGGGGGGGGGGGGTGGGGGGGGGGGGGGGTGGGGGGGGGGGGGGGTGGGGGGGGGGGGGGGTGGGGGGGGGGGGGGGTGGGGGGGGGGGGGGGTGGGGGGGGGGGGGGGTGGGGGGGGGGGGGGGTGGGGGGGGGGGGGGGTGGGGGGGGGGGGGGGTGGGGGGGGGGGGGGGTGGGGGGGGGGGGGGGTGGGGGGGGGGGGGGGTGGGGGGGGGGGGGGGTGGGGGGGGGGGGGGGTGGGGGGGGGGGGGGGTGGGGGGGGGGGGGGGTGGGGGGGGGGGGGGGTGGGGGGGGGGGGGGGTGGGGGGGGGGGGGGGTGGGGGGGGGGGGGGGTGGGGGGGGGGGGGGGTGGGGGGGGGGGGGGGTGGGGGGGGGGGGGGGTGGGGGGGGGGGGGGGTGGGGGGGGGGGGGGGTGGGGGGGGGGGGGGGTGGGGGGGGGGGGGGGTGGGGGGGGGGGGGGGTGGGGGGGGGGGGGGGTGGGGGGGGGGGGGGGTGGGGGGGGGAGGGGGTGGGGGTGGGGGGGGGGGGGGGGGGGGGGGGGGGGGGGCGGGGGGGGGGTGGTGCGGGGGGTGGGGTGGGGGGGAGGGGGGGGTGGGGGGCGGGGGGAGGGGGCGGGGGGGGGGGGGGTGGGGGGGGGGGGGGGTGGGCTGGCATCTTCAGAGGATCCCCTGAAGATGCCAGCCACAGATGCAGGCGAAACGTCAGGAGAGAATGCTGCTAGAACACGGCCATACAGCCCGGAAACCACACAGCACACCAGTGATTCCGGCCGTGAAAGCCTTCGACAATAGACAGATTACTCTTTCTCACACACAAACACACACTTCCCAGCATGTAGGGTTTTTTTTTTCTGCAGGACTGTAGAGTAGGGATGGAAAATTCATAACAATATACCGGTAATAGCCTAAAATATTTGGTAATTACAGGCATCAGTCAACAGGGCAGAAAAATGATTTGATTTCATACGGCTCATATCAAAATTAAAAAAATTAGCTGTACCAGAATACAGTATGTTAAAGGTTCAGAAGACCTTCGAAGTTTCTGATGGAAAGAAGACTTCCAACAAGCTTTCCAAATCAGTGCGTCCCGAGACGTCTTCCCATCCAAACTTCTGTTGCTGACTTTTAAAGGATTTCTGGCCTTCTCCCTTTTGATCTTGCCTTCTCTATCAAGACCGCCTCTGCGAATGCTCCAGTTGTCTTAACAAAAATCTAGCACACTTGAGTGTGAAAAAGGTCGATGGCTTCCAAATATATATATATATATATATGTATCTTTTCCATTTAAAAGCCAACAAATTCTACTTCCAAATCTGTCAGGTGTGACTTCCCTGGTTTTCCTAGTGACCAGTTGCTCTAGAAATAATGATAATTAGAAGAAAGATGTATCTATCAAAATGAATTATGTGGTTTCATGTGTGGATATTTTCAAAATTAGGAAAAGAAGGTTTAATTGGACATAGAGGTTAATACAGCATCTCTGTAGATAATCTACCAGTTTGTCAGAAGAGATTTCGGGGATTCGCTGCTTGTGAAAGTATTGTTTGAAATCTGACTGTGAAAATGATCTTTGGGGATCAACTGGATTTTGTTGTTGCTGCGAAGCACAACTTTCTTTTGCTGGCTGGAGGGATTTCTCTAGGGACCTTTCTGTGTCCAAAACTAATCAGTGACGTTCCTGGGTAAAATAGAGTCCGGGATGGACTCCGAGGCTTCCGCCACCCCATGGGCCCCTGCCACCCCGCACCCCCCCCCCCCGCATGCCCTACTTACCTTAGCCGATGGCAGGGCTTGGTGGGACAGGGTTGGGCAGAGGGGGTGGCCAGGAAGCACCTCAAGAGGACTGCCCAGGCGGCACCTGGCTGCTCGTCGGCTGGCTCGGTTGCAGCCCCGGTTCCTCCAGATTAGATACACGAGCTCTTAACCTCCTACGCCACTGCTGCTCCTACGCCACTGCTGCAGGGGTTGACTCCAGCATGGAGCAGCCAGATGCTGCCTGGGCAGGCCTCAGCCCACCCCTCGGGCAGCAGCCCAAGCCAACCAACAGGCCAGGATGCCTCCCTTGGTGACGCCCGGCTGCTCGCGCTGGCATCTCTACCCACACCCACCCTGTCCCGAGGTGACTCAACAGGGCCCGCCCAGGGCGTTTGTCCCCGGATGTTCTCGTTGCAGCTGCGCCACTGAAACTAACCACATGACACATGCAGGTATCAGTCTAAAGCCCTTCTGGCAGCACCTTCAGTTGTAAAAAAACCCCAAGATAGGGCTTTTTCAGTGGTGGCCCTGAGACTGTGGAACGATCTCCCCCTGAGGCGCAAAAAGCATCTTCCTTATATGCATTTAGGAAATTGGTCTCCCCTTTCCCCCCTTTTGGTAATGCCACGAGGTTTAAAATGAGTTTGGGCCTTTCCCCACTTACCTTAAGCCCCGCGCTACTCTCTTCAAGTGGCGCGGGGTCCTCGGGCACTCCCCACGACAGGGGCGGCCACAGCGAAGCCGCCCCAACGCTGCTGCGCTCGCGCCCCCTCAGCGCGCCATCCCTGGCGCTGGAGAAAACGGCGCCTTTTGATGACCCCGTGCAGAGTGGGGGGTCGTGGGGACGCCCGGGCGCACGCCAGGGATGCCGCGCGCTGAGAGCAGCGCGCGGCATAGGGGGGATTGCTTCAAGTGGGGAAAGGCCCTTTGATGAATTTAAAATGGGTTTTATTGTTACAGTTACAATTACAGTTACAATTGTTTTTAAGTTGTATTGGATTTTATGAGTGTTATGTTGTAACCTGCCCTGAGACTTCCAGGTAGAGGGCGGGACAAAAATACACACGTACAAAGGATGAAGGGGACCAGAGGCAGGGATAACGGGATAATGTCTTCTGTTGCAGGAAGATCTGTGACCCAGGATTGACTTCCTTTGAGCCTGAAGCGCTGGGGAACCTCGTGGAGGGGATGGACTTCCACAAGTTTTACTTTGAAAACTGTGAGTGGGGGGATTTTTGGGAGTGCCAGTAGCCGCTCTGCCTGCCCGAGGGGAAAGTGCTTAATTTCTCACATGGCGGACTTACCCCAAAAAAGTTGACTTGTGCTGCACCATGATCTTGAGAGGGTTGTGTGTTGGGTACGTGACGGAGTCAAGAGCTCAGCCGATTCTGCTGAGGTCTTTTAGCCTTCACTGGGCCTTTCCCCACTTACCTTAAGCCCCGCGCTACTTGAGGAGAGTAGCCGCCCCGATGCTGGCACTGTCGCGCCCCCTCAGCGCGAGGCATCCCTGGCACTCTTGCAAAGGGCGCCTTTTGATGACACCGCGCAGAGCGCGGGGTCGTGGGTAAGCCTGGGCGCGCGCCAGGGATGCTGCGCGCTGGGAATTGCACGCAGCGACGGCAGCCAAGAGAAAAGTGGGGAAAGGCCCACTGTCAGCTTTTTGCTTTTGCCAGTCCTTGAAGCAGCTGGTCCACTGGGGAATCCCGCCACGTGTCCCTGGGCCTCACAGGATAACAGGGGAGCAACAGCAGCCCCCAGTGTTCCCTATTAAAGCCATGGTTGTGGTCTAACTAATGTTTAGGTTCACAGCAGAGCACAATAGAAATGTGAGTTTTACTGGTTATGGCAGGGAGAAAGCAACTTGCGTTTGTCTGCCTTTTGAATTCTGAAAAAGAGCGTCACGCCCTGTCATATACTGGACCGGGCCATAATTCCCCCCTTGGCGGGAGGTGGGTACGATAGTTTGTGTTTCCCCTTCCTGCCTCGAACGCAGTCCCAGGAATCCACAGCCTGTTGTTTTTGTTAGTCACCTGGGGTTATTTCCTGTGTTGGCTTGGATGGAGGAGAACATGATGATGAGGGGAGGCCAGCTGCACTCCTTTCCAGCTGAAAGGGAAGAGTCAAGTTTCTCAGGGATAGGCAGTGCGGTTTGGGGAAGAAGGAGGAGGAGGAGGAGTTTGGATTTATATCCCCCTTTCTCTCCTGCAGGAGACTCATAGGGGCTTACAATCTCCTTGCCCTTCCCCCCTCACAACAAACACCTTGTGAGGTGGGTGGGGCTGAGAGAGCTGAGAAGAACTGTGACTAGCCCAAGGTCACCCAGCTGGCGTGTGTGGGAGCGTACAGGCTAATCTGAATTCCCCAGATAAACTTCCACAGCTCAGGCGGCAGAGCTGGGAATCAAACCCGGTTCCTCCAGATTAGATACACGAGCTCTTAACCTTCTATGCCGCTGCTGCTCCTAGGGTAGGGAAGCGAGTCCTCTTTCCTATTTGAAAGGGAGTCTTTTGCGGGGTTTTCCAGTTCAGTCAATAAACGTCAGATGCCTTCTCTTTCCCTGCTGCTGTTTCCAAATAAAGACTTTTACTCACCTGGAAGTTTTTTTCTTGAGCAGACCGGGGGTCCTGACAGATAGGAGCATGAAAGTGCCCACAGAGTTAAAATATTCCCTGATGGCCTCAAGTGAGAAGGGGATGGGGAATAGACACAATTGCAGCTGACGGATTTCTATTTCTCCTCAGTACTGTCCAAGAACAGCAAGCCAATCCACACCACCATCTTGAACCCGCACGTTCACGTTATTGGTGACGACGCAGCCTGTATTGCCTACATCCGCCTGACGCAGTATATTGATGGCCAAGGCCGGCCTCGCACCACGCAGTCTGAAGAGACCCGTGTCTGGCACCGCCGTGACGGCAAGTGGCTGAATGTCCACTACCACTGTTCTGGGGCTCCTGCGGCTCCTCTCCAGTGAAGCTGAAACATGGGTATGTCTGGCCCCAGAGAGCATTTGGGAACGGTTTGACCAAGTGATCACAGGACTGTTTGCTGGGATAGGGCACAGGTTCGTGGTACCCTCCAACACCTTCCCTGGCGCCTGCAAGATGTTTTTAGACAATGGGTGGGTCCAGGGGTGGCTTTTAGCCTTTGGAGACTTGATTGGTTATCTCTATTTTTTTAAAAAAAACATTGCTTCAACAGTAGCTGCAAAAATGACACAAAGATTTTCATGGTAGGACTGAAAGTATGCTATGGCCACAACACAGATAGTTCTAAACTCACTGGAAACGAATGCAGTGCAACTATATTGAAACAATAGCCGTGGGCTGTGGGTGCGCAAAGGAACAATACAGGTCGAAACACAATCTCACACAATCTTAGAAACATAGGATAAAAGCTCCTGTGGTGGTCAATATCATACAGTCAGTATTTGGTGAAAAAGACAATAAAGTACAATGAGGCAAGCTAGACTTCCAAAGCTTGCAAATATGATTTCCCAACGACTGAAGCAGAAGCAGAATAACGGCTGCATGTCTGAAAGCGGAAGAAGGGGCTTGTCTACCCGCGAAATGGGATTTCTTGTTGAGTGTGCTGCAGTCACATTGTCACTGCTGCTGGTGTTTTAATGTTTAATTTATTTATTGTTTTAATTGAAACTATTTGCTGTATTCAAATGTTGATTGTTTTGTAAACCGCCCTGAGCTCTTCGGGGATAGGGCGGTCTATTTGTTTGTTTGTTTGTTTGTTTGTTTGTTTGTTTGTTTGTTTGTTATAATAATAATGATAATGATAATGATAATGATAATAATAATAATTTGACTCCTATATATTTACTTTTCCCCTTAAGTTTTCAGTTTCTACCAGCTGTATGGCAGTTTGAGAATCAGTAAATACATTTATGGGAACTTGTACTGTTTCACCCAGTTCAGTAACCTCAGCCATACTAACTCATTAGCAGTTTCTGACATTAGCAGCTATTTCGGCCTCACTTGTTGATAGACAAACATTAGTTTGTTTTCTTGAACACCAAGTTATTGGCACGTTAGCATACTTTACAATGTACCCAGTGCAAGACTTTCTGTCTTCACTGTCTGCAAAAGAACTATCAACAATAGCAAGCAGTTGGTCACTGTTTTTATCTGGAAACATACACAGAAAGCTGAAGAAGGGGCTTGTCTACCCGCGAAATGGGATTTCTTGTTGAGGGGCGTGGTACTGAAGTGGGGTTCAATCCCCAGATAGCAGAGTTGCGCAACACACACTGGAACGCAGCAGGAACTGAGACGCACACAGCAATTCGGCTTCACAGAAACGGTCCTACTTTATTCAGTTCACAGAAACGTTGCTCTCTCAGACAAAGTGCTTCGCCAGGCAGTGCGAAGGCAAGCGTCTCACAATGCAAAGCGCAGTGCTGCCTTATATATATAGTTCACTCACCAATCATAGTTCTCTTCCAATTAGTCCCACAAAGAGGCTGTGTCATGTGGCAACTGTCATTTAGATTTTGCTGATCAGACAGTTCTCTGACATTTCTTACACCGGTTGTCTCGCTCTGACTATTTGTAATCATATAGAAAGTAACTGAAGGAGCTAGTTTGACTGTTTGCACCCTTTGCGGTCTAGCTGACCTCATTGTTCTTTCTTGATTGTCTGTTTCACACAGAGCTTTTACCCTGTGCTTGTAAGATTGTGTTTCAATCTATATTGTTTCTTTGTGCACCCACAGTCTATGGCTATTGTTTCAATATACCGTGTTTCCCCGAATATAAGTCAGTGTCTTACATTAATTTTTGCTCCCAAAGATGAGCTATGTCTTATTTTCAGGGGATGTCTTATTTTTCTGTGTTCTGTTCGTTGGGCATGCTTCCAAACAAAAACTTTGCTACGTCTTACTTTCGGGGGAATGCCTTATATTTCGCACTTCAGCAAAACCTCTACTACGTCTTATTTTCTGGGGATGTCTTATTTTTCTGTTCGTCGGGCATGCTTCCAAACAAAAACTTTGCTATGTCTTACTTTCGGGGGATGCCTTATATTTCGCACTTCAGCAAAACCTCTACTATGTCTTATTTTTCGGGGATGTCTTATATTAGGGGAAACAGGGTAGTTGCACTGCATTAGTTTCCAGTGAGTTTAAAACTGTTTGTGTTGTTGAGGGGGGGGGACTCTGCGCGTGCCCACAGAGAGGGCTCTGAGTGCCACCTCTGGCACCTGTGCCATAGGTTCGCCACCACTGATCTAGAGCCAAGAGCGGTCTAGTCTCCCACCCAAACAGTCGCACGACAGAGGGAGGGCTCCTCTCTCAGTTCTCTTTTTGATGCCATGGTGAGAGGTCAGTTTTTAGCTGAGTCCTTCAACTTTTACCTCAGAAGTCTTCTTCGTCAAAATGGCATCATTCAAGAAATGTTCCAAATGTAGACCAGAGATGGCTCAAAATGATGAGCGTAAGAAATGTTTGCCGACTTGGGGACCCTATTTGGGCAGAAAGGTGGCTTTTAAAAAATAGGCAGGGAAGAAGCATTATGCACCTCACTATGTAAATGCGGCCCCCCTCATTGAGTCACTCCCCCCCATTTAAATCCAGGCATGTGCACCCAGAGGCATAGCTAGGGATAATGGAGCCCAGGCAGACTCCAAGTTTTTCGCCACCCCCCTGACCCGTGTCCCTCCCATGCCCCACTTACTTTAGCCAGTAGTGGGGCCTGGCAGGGTGGGGCGAGGGGGGAAGGAGGAGTTGAGTGGGGGCGATTTTCCGTCCCCCCCACAAGTCCCCAAGCTCCTGTCCGCCCCCCGTCCCATGGTAGCTACGCCACTGTATAACCCAATCCCCAGACGGCCCCAATGGAAAGCATTTCGCTAACCATCTTCCTTTCTCTTTCCATCTTCCCCACCCTTTGGATCTCTCTTTCCTTCCCTGCAGCTTTCGGAGATACTCAGCGGGAGGGCAATATCTTCTCAGCAAGCAGCTCTGGAGTGCCTGAATTACAGCGACGGTCATGTTCGTTTTGACGTTAAAAAAATAAAAAAAGAATTACAAAACCGGCAGCAGCCAAATGCACGAAACCCTGCATGAATCCGATGCTGCGGGCACTGCCGCCTTTCTGTTGTTTTTCCATGGATCCATCGTGTCTGTTTCTGCTGTACGGAGGTGTCTTTTAAATCTTGAGCGAAACCCATATTTGTATAGAGAACGAGCTCGCCACCCAAGGTGGAGTGCCCACCGCCTCCTCTCCGGGGATGAGGCTGGCTCGGCAGCTGAAGCGTCTTTCAGAATCGGAGCAAAGCAGGGGGAGGAGAGCAGGCAGCAACGGGCGGTGCCTCCAGAAGGCATGGTGGGGGTCCCATCTTGTCTTACGCTACGCTGAAGTGTGGCTAGTGAGGGGGGCCTGGGGCCAGCTTGGAGAATAAAAAGGGGGGGCAAGGTGGAAGGAGGACATTTCTCTCTCCCTCTGCCGCCCAGCAGAGCCACTGGAGCCTGACCTGTCAGCGGCAGGGACTTCCGCAGCAGTCAGCCACCGGCTCCCACTGACGGACTGCGCAAAAATGAACAAGAATGTTTTCAGGAACACGTTTTTTTGTGTGTGTGCTGGTTTTCAATAGCATAGGAGCTTGCTCTTCAGAGATTCACTGATTTTTAGAAACAGCCACTCCTCGGAGGCATGGAGTCAGTCGATAACAGAAAAGTTTTAAGAGCAAAAATGCTAGGGGGGAAGAGTACGTGAACGGCTTCTCTTATTCTCGGGGCTTGGTTTGGTTTTTTTTCCTCTATGTAGAATAGATGGGATCCAGAGTGCTGCGGAATGTGTGTTCCTTAGGAAGCAGTTGAAAAAACAAACAAACAAAAAACCCTTCGCGTTGCATTCTGCCCTGAAGATTTGCACACATCTGCGTTTGCTTTCCTGTAAGATGTGTAACATAGTTTGTGTTTTATACGGTAATCTATATATGTGCTCCTCTCACCGTGGGGCTCCTTGGCGTTCCCGTTTGGCCTGTTCTCGGACAGGCGTGCCGAGGGCGCCGGCAACTTCGGGCGAGTGCTGATTCCGCTAGCCTGGGGTCCATCTAACATCGTTGCTTTGTTTCCTGTTGTTCCATTGAATTTGTTGGATTTTTTTTTTATTTTTACAACGACTCTCATTCATGCGGTGGGGCTGTTCAGTAATCGATCGAGTCAGAACCTCAGCTTGCCCGCAGGCGAGAGGCTCTCCAGCGTCTGCTTTGGGTTCCTCTGATAGAGAAGAACTCTTCTGCACCCAAGGGAATGGGAAGCCTAACGACCGACTAGGGTGCTGCCGTAGCGCATGGCCCCTCTTTCTCTCCCTTGATCCCGAGGTGTGCAGTCTGTATCCTTTATTCCCCATGTGGGAAAATGTTTAACAATTGTGTGTCTTGGCTGTTGATTAATCCCATTTCCAAGTAGGCGGAGTGGGGATAGAAGCTTTCCTAGTAAACTTTTGAGTTCAAGGCGTTACACCGTGGCGCACTCTGCACACAGTCCGCGTGGGGCACCCCAAAGCTTTTCTGCATGTCTTGCCACTAGAGCTGGGAGATGGAAAGGAAAACTGCCCAGGTGGGACTGCGCCAGGCAAGGCAACTTTGGAAACAGAGCCGAGGGCAAGCCGCAGAGTGAAACGAGAACTTGGAAAGACCGCAGAAGTGGGGTGGGGGGTGGCGTGAGCTTGGCCCCTGCACCAGGGTTTTGGCCTTCTCCTGACAAAGGAGACTACCGGGTCTGCCCCACTGCACATAAGACCGTGCAGGGCTTAGAGCATCTCTCTTCCGCACAGCAGGCCTGCACAAAGTCTCCTCCTGCCTCCAGTACCTTCACGTTGGATGCGCGGCAGGAGGGAGGGGGAAAAAGAGCATGGTGTCAAAAGGAGGGAGGCATGCCCCACTTTTGCACACGGGACAGACTTAAGACAGCACTAACTTTCGAGTGGGGTGAAAACGAAAAGCCTTGATAATTTTATTCAGGTTTTTTAACAATAAAGCCACGAAGTGGGGAACAGGAAATTAGTTATGCAGCTTTAAAAAAATAAAAGTACAAACTCTGCATGCTTTTAGGTCTGATCTTTCCTTGTCTCTTTATCTGAAGATAATTAATAACAAACCCTCTGTATTAATTACCTGCATCTTTCAAAACAGATTTTTGAGAGGGACAGTTTTGAGTTGGATTTTTTTTGTCTTTGTTTTTGCACAGTCTTTATGACATGTTCTAATTTAATGAGAACCTTAGCTTGGTATGGCCTTTCTCAAACACAGCTGTGTAGACCCTCAGCATTCTTAATGTTCTCTTATGAGGTTAATGTAAGCATCTATATAATATCATGTTTTAAACAGGAAATGGAAGATGTTTGATGCAAAAAAAATTTTGCATGATAGAGAAATAATTGAAATTGTTAGGCTTTTTTCCTGAATGTTGGTAGAACCTTCATAGCTTTGTTATAATGAAACCTTGAACTGAAAATATTTAATAAAATAACATTTAAATCGTGCAAAAAACCAGGTGGTATTCTTACCTTCAACTGAGTTTGTCGCTGTTCAGATGCTTGCTGTCCGAGTTCAGGCAAGTAACCACAATGAGAGATAAAGAGCATGGCCAGTGTGGTGTCATGGTTAACAGCAGTGGATTCTTATCTGGAGAAACCAGGTTTGATTCCCCACTCCTCCACATGAGCAACAAGCTCTAATCTTCGGGGATTGGGCAGGATAGAAATCCAAAAAAATAATAATAATCTGGTGAACTGGATTTGTTTCCCTGCTCCAGCACATGAAGCCTGCTGGGTGAACTGGGTCAGTCACAGTTCTCTCCCAACTCTCTCAGACCCACCTACCTCACAAGGCATCTGTTGTGGGGAGAGGAAGAGAAGGAGTTTGCAAGCTGCTTTGAGACTCCTTACGGCTGAGAAAAGCAGGGTATAAATCCAAACTCCTCCTCTTCTTCAAAACACAATGCAGAGATTGAATCACAGATGTGCAGAAGTCCCAGTGTCAAAACCAGTAGGACAAATCCAAAGAGCACAAGTCGGGTCATGGCTCAGAAGGCCGAACGCACCAAGGTCTCAGACAAGACGAGGACCAATGGCAGACACACGAGGATTGTGGGCAAGTTGCTTCCATACTGGCCTGCCCTTTTATCAGGAAAACACTGCTGAATCATCCAAAGACGGGGACAACTCCTCAATAGCTCAGCCGCCTATGTGGCTGTCAATCCTGATCCGGTGGTGTCTCAAACTCACAGGGAAGAGGTTGACTGGTGTTGGGCTGTCAGCTGTGTGCTATGGGGCCAGTCCCACACCTCCCTCTGGCATTCTGAGAGCTCTGTGCCTCTGAGAGCTCTGGGTAAGTCTCCTGGGCTGCAGGACTGAAGGCCTCAGGCCAGAACTCTCCGTCTGCACCTAACAACATCTCCTCCTTGTCCAGTGAGAGCAGCAGTGGCGTAGGAGGTTAAGAGCTCGTGTATCTAATCTGGAGGAACCGGGTTTGATTCCCAGCTCTGCCACCTGAGCTGTGGAGGCTTATCTGGGGAATTCAGATTAGCCCGTGCACTCCCACACACGCCAGCTGGGTGACCTTGGGCTAGTCACAGCTTCTCGGAGCTCTCTCAGCCCCACCCACCTCACAGGGGGTTTGTTGTGAGGGGGGAAGGGCAAGGAGATTGTCAGCCCCTTTGAGTCTCCTGCAGGGTATAAATCCCAACTCCTCCTCCTCCTCCTCCTCTTCTTCTTCTTCTTCTTCTTCTTCTCCTCCTCCTCCTCCTCTTCTTCTTCTTCTTCTTCTTCTTCTTCTTCTTCTTCTTCTTCTTCTTCTTCTTCTTCTTCTTCTTCCTGAAGTTTCCATGGACTGGGACTGGCTTCCTACATCTTCTCCTCATCTGAGGAGGCATCAGCAGCCAAATCTATGAGATATGATCCTCTTGTCTGTCGGGGGGGGGGGGGGGACATTCCTGTGGAGTCCCTGATTGAAGAGAAACTACTATGAAAAACAGAACATCATAAAATAACAGGATTCAGTAACAAGACCTGCAGTTCAACTTAACAACTATCATGCCATGAATTTAAATGTGTGAAGTCTTACCCTTAGACAGCCAGCATTATGTAGTGATTAAGATTAGATTCCCACTCCTTCACATGAGCAGCAGATTGTTATTTAGTGAACTGTTATTTGTTTCCTTCTCCTACACATGAAGCCTGCCCGGTGACCCTGAGCTAGTCACAGTTCTTTCTGAACTCTCTCAGCCCCACTGACCTCACAAGATGTCTGTTGTGGGAAGAGGAAGGGAAAGAAGTTTGTAAATCGCCTTGAGTCTCCTTGCGCGACAGAAAAGTGGGGTGTTCAATCCAAATTTCTCCCCCTTCCCCCTCCTCCTCTTCTTCCTTCCTTCCTACACAACTTGAGCTAAAAAAAAGGCCGATCGGGGGAGCATCTTAAGGATCAAGATTTCCAGGGTAGAAACTTTGGAGAGCCCTTTGTCAGATACCTTGGAAATCATGTTGGTGTCTAAGGTATTATTGCAGTGATGGCGAACCTTTTTGAGACCGAGTGCCCAAATTGCAACCCAAACCCCACTTATTTATCGCAAAGTGCCAACCTGGCAATTTAACCTGAATGCTGAGGTTTTCGTTTAGAAAAAACCGGTTGGCTCCCTCTTCCTCCGCCCCACCTGCTCGAGAAGGGGCCAGCCTGCTCTAGCCTCCAGCAAGTCCCACGCACACTGCTCTGTGCCTCTCGAGCATCTCTGCCTCCTCTGCGCCCCCCCCCCTCGGGCAGCAGCCACCCGGAGCACAGGCACCAGGCCTGCTAGCTGAGTCCTCCCTGCTCACCATTGTGCGTGAACGTCGTGTTCAGTGACCCAGGCCAGCCTAGGTGTGTGTGTGGGGTGTGTGTGTGTGATATTTTCCACCCCCCACATGACAAACTGTGTGTGCGCGTGCCCACAGAGAGGGCTCCGAGTGCCACCTCTGGCACCCGTGCCATAGGTTCGCCATCACTGTATTATTGGATTCAGATCTTCTTGTTCTACTTCAGACCAACACAGCTACTCACCAGAAGGTTAGGGGAGTGATTTTTTTCTCAATAAAGGACCAGCTGAAGTTTTCTGTGAGGTATGTAGTAGGGTCCCCCTCCCTTGGTATATTCACAGTTCCTACCAGTTTCTCAGAGAGCAAGAAATCTTTGGTGACAGACAGCAGATTTGGTGACAGACAGCAGATTTATATATATATATGTGTGTATGCCATCAGGGAGTCCATCGATTTGCATACCACTAAACACACCCCTGTGTGAATTTTTGATGGCCTGGGTTGCTGTCACCTTGGCTGGTTCCACATTACCAGATCTTGTTTGTCCCTTCAGGAAAACTGTCAGAGTAAATGTGCATAAAGCAACCCCATTGGCTGTGCAGGGGGGACGGGACAGGAATGGTGAATATCTGTCTTTTGGGGACACCGGACTTTTATGACTGATCTTTTCACTAAGCCACCCCCAATAGGCTTATTTGGATTCCTAAGCACAGTTTAAGAAGATTAAGGCTAAAAATTAAGCACAAAGCCCCCCAAAATTGCCAAATATGTAAAATGCTAATAAAAAAATAATATTGATCCATAACGTGAGCAATTATGTAGATTTTTTTAAAAAAATGGGACCTAAACTAGCAATTCGGGTCAAGCCAGGTGTGTAGAAGTTAGGTTTTATAATTTTTGTAAGTTTTCAAGACTTCATTACTAATGGCCAAAACACACACATATAATGAGAGGGATTTTTTTCCTACTATTTTTAAGCTAGAATTGAAATTTTAGCAACTGAGGGGAGCTCCAGGCAGGGAATTCACTGTGTACTTCCTAGGAAACCTTTCCTAGGAGCCATTCAATCTGTGCAGTGGTTTCTCCTTCCTCTCAAAATGATACTTTTGCTTTGGTTTTCTAGACAGCTAAAGAGTCAAAGCAGACCAGGTGGGCACAGTTCTTGGCCAGTCGACTCCGTTGAAATGTGTCTTTTATTATTATTAATTAAATAAATAAATAAATAAATATACCGCCCCATCCCCGGAGGGCTCTGTGCTGTGTACAACATAAAAACCGTGTATAAAATCATCATAATCAGACTTCCATAAATATAATAAAAACTGCAGTTGTATCCTAAGATGGCATCCCACCTAAACCTAATCCTCCTAGAAGGAGGAGGGAGAGGTAATGGGTCCTGATGGTATTAGGACCTGTAGGTCTCAATAATGGGTCCCGATGATATTGGGGACCCATGACCTGGGGGGGGGCACAACTCAGCAGCTGGTTGCTCCAAAGGCCCGGTGGAACAACTCAGTCTTACAGGCCCTGCAGAAATCACCAAGGTCCCGCAGGGCCCGGACAGCTGGAGGGAGAGTGTTCCACCAGGCAGGGGCCAGCGCCGTAAAGGCCCTGGCCCGAGTGGAGGGTCTTGTGGTAATACCTCTCAAATATCCAGAAACATGAGGGATAAAGTATTCCTTTTAAAAACGGCTCCACCTTTATGCCAGGTTTGGAATGCAGGCTGGATCATCAGCTCCAATCATAATAACTTTGACTCAAGCTACAAGTGATGTGGAACTTCCTGATGTCTGTGTTTCACTATGGATTTTACTCAAAGGTGGCCATTTTGGGCTCCATATGCAGCAGTAGGAGTTGACAGAATTCTGAGGAAAGAGAACCACCTTTGAATAGGAATCCCTACTTTCCCATAGAAACTCACCTTGGGACAGTCACACTCCCTCAACCTAACTTACCACACAGAGGATAAAATAGAGAAAAGGAGAATGTTGTGTGCCCCTTTGGATTTCCATTGGGAAAGGGGTATAAAGAAAATAAATAAATGCAGGTGCAAGTTCATTTTTCCAGGTACAAACTCCCCTCCCCTGGCAAAAAAAATTGGGGGAGGCCTTTGAGGGGAGGGCGGTATATAAATATGATAGATAGATAGATAGATAGATAGATAGATAGATAGATAGATAGATAGATAGATAGATAGATAGATAGATAGATAGATAGATAGATAGATAGATAGATAGATAGATAGATAGATAGATAGATAGATAGATAGATAGATAGATAGATAGATAGATAAAGCAACAGCATGTCAGGGAGAGAGGTCGTTGTCCTTCTCTATTCTGCTTCTCCACAGCAGGAAAGCAACACAACCTGAGCTTTGGGACAGACTTTAGCAAAAACCATATGAGGGATGCCCCAGCCCCAGCCCAAAGTTGTGATTTAAATTAGGTGTCTGCAGCATACTACTGTTGAAATGTGCAGAAATATGATTCTCAGCAAAAAAAAAAATAGGAGCAAAAATCTTCCAAAACTTACTAGGTTTGAAGAATGGGGTTGAACCTGGAATTCGGATGGGAGCTCCCCACAGAGTCAAGATAAGCAGGTGAGGGCCCCACCTGCCTGGAGCAGCAGTGGCATAGGAGGTTAAGAGCTTGTGTATCTAATCTGGAGGAACTGGGTTTGATTCCCAGCTCGGCCGCCTGAGCTGTGGGAGGCTTATCTGGGGGATTCAGATTAGCCTGTGCACTCCCACACAGGCCAGCTGGGTGACCTTGGGCTAGTCACAGCTTCTCGGAGCTCTCTCAGCCCCACCCACCTCACAGGGTGTTT